>NC_064625.1:80253058-81453058 GCF_023898315.1 Schistocerca nitens | reverse complement strand
AACCAGTCCCTGGACTGAAGACAACAACAACAACAATAATAATAATAATAATAATACAGATCTCATGGCTAGCATCTTATCATCCTCTTATCCAACCGTTCCTCGCTCTCTAGGGACTGGACGTAATCTCGTCTGATTCATGTGTGTTTTGATGTATTTTCTTGTTTTAATTCCTTGTCTTATAGCAAAGTGGCTGCGAGCTGAGTCATTCAGATTTGTGAGTGCCTGTTGTAAGACTTATGACAAGCCTACCTCACATTCGCGTCTTTTCACTGAAATATAAATATGCCAATTTTAATATTATTTACTGCCTATCATGATCTGTAACTTTCTCGTTGTCCCTTTCTCATTAAATGGAGCTATCAATTACTAGACGAAGCAACACGTGACGTCTTTAGAGTCCAGGGGCCGTATATCAAAAGGCGAGTGTAGCTTGGTGTCAGAGGGGAAAGGCAGTAGGCAGTAGAACTCACACCCCGCCAGTCACCCAGTTCAAACAACAGACCAGCATTTACAACGTTTCTTCAGATAACAATAATTAATATTAATATTCCAGCTGGGTTGAAGTCTTTCAATTGGACATCATTTACCCTACTGGTGAAAGGAGACTTCAATTTAACGTGCAAATTAAATCTCATGTCTTTCCTGCGAGCCTTCACATTATTCATAAGCGAAAGGTAAAGTAACGCAGATTGAAATACTCCATGCTCCAGCCGGATTATATTCTCCGACCTTTCAGCTTTCAGGACATGAGTTCATCATGCTCGACGTTGTTTAGATGGGGACGCTACGCTCGATGGCCCAATCGTCTTATCAGAGAGAAGCAGGTTGTATGCCAGCACTGTGTTTCACTCTTTCGCTTATCACACGATGTAAACATTACACCACACTATACACTCGCTTTTCACAGTAACTTACACTACAAAAAACAAACAGGAACACTGTAGACGCAACTCTCATATAGCACCTGGACCGGGCCTATTGTGTGAAGACGGCTATGCGGATGAATCTATTGCTCAGAATCTCACAATACTCATTGCTCTGTGACTTTTTCCTTCTCTTCGATGGCCTATGGTTCTGAAGCGTTAAGTTTTTTTTATCGAAGGTAGGTACTTAAAGGCAGATGTCGCTTAGCTATAACAACATTGCCTACTGCACAAAAAAATTGCAGAACGATTTAGCGGACACATCTGTATGGTGCGAAAATTGACAATTGACCTGAAATAAAGGAAAGTGTAAGGTTCAAATGGCTCTGAGCACTATGGGACGTAACATCTATGGTCATCAGTCCCCTAGAACTTAGAACTGCTTAAACCTAACTAACCTAAGGACAGCACACAACACCCAGTCATCACGAGGCAGAGAAAATCCCTGATCCCGCCGGGAATCCAACCCGGGAACCCGGGCGTGGTAAGTGGGAAAAGTGTAAGGTATTCCACATGAGTGCTAAAAGGAATCAGTTAAATTTCGGTTACACGATACACCTATCAAATATAAACGCCGTAAATTCAACCAAATACCTAAGAATTACAATTACGAACAACTTAAACTGGAAAGAACACACAGAAAATGTTGTTGGGAAGGTGACCCGAAGACTGCGTTTTATTGGCAGAATGCTTAGAAGATGCAACCAACCTAGTAAAGAGACTGCCTACCAGGGGCGGTGGCCAGGGGGGGATGGGGGGGTGGCTCTGGGGGCTCTGGGGGCTATAGCTCCCCCCCCCCCTTAGATGAGTACCATTTTATACTGGATAAAATGACTTCAGAAATCAGCGAATATATTACTGCAACAGATTCAATCTTTTCTTTTTATAATTATGTATCAATATGGGTTGCAATGTATTTCAAACACATTTTAACAAAAGAATAAGAACGGCAAACAGCTTACTATCTAAACCAATAAATATCATTTAACCTAAAATGGCCGTCTTATTATTTATTAATATCCACTGGATGTATATTAATGAACCATTTACAATAATCATGAAAGCTAAATATGCCAGGTATGCCTACCAATACTTAAATTACTAAACCCAGACAAAATCTTCAAAATAGCAGAACATCTGGGTCAAATCGTATTATTTTCCCGGGCACATACGTTCTGTATACGCGTTGTAGTGCTGGCAACGCCAGCGGGTGCGCGCCACCTACCGACCAGTAGATATAAACTATACACGAGAGTTACAGGAATTTGTGAAAGCGCATTATAGGAACGTTCTTGTTGAAACATAGTACGCGTTTGCAGTAAGGAATATGAACGTAAATTAAGACTGTTTTAATACAGCTCAATGAGTAGAAGGCAAGTGACATTTAAATTATTCAGTTGTCTGGCGAGCGGGGCAACGTCGCGGTGAATACAATCGCCGATTGTTGGCGGCTTCTCATTATCTCAATAAAGAAGTAAGGAAAATACAGGGTGTTCCAAAACGATCGTTACAACTTTGATCATAGATATTTCAGAAACGTATTAAAAGGTGATGGTTCATTTATATATGCATAAATTTAAAGGGCAGCCTCTGATATTAAATTTTAAAAACCAACCAAAAATTGATATGAAAAGTCCGGAAGAGAAAGTAAATAAAATAACTCACACCCGGAAACTGAGTGTAAAATTCATATAACGGCTGCAGACGAGTGAAGAAACTGACTGCACGAAGAAACAATCGACTGACCAATCGGTTGTCAAGAACACTCAGATGTCCTTCCAACGCTTCCACGTGCTGTCAGCCAACATTTGTTTTCAGAGTACGATTATTGATATTACTGAAGTGTGTAACTGAGTAGTGTGACCGAATCATGCATCGAGAAGTGTAAATTTTTTTCTGAAATAGTGTATTAGAGACTGGAGTGAGCGTTTAAAGACATTACTGCAATGAATCGCAAGCTAACGGATTATTTTGGCAAACCTGAGCGTAGGGCCAAAAACTCTCGTAAGGAATCTGAAGCTTGCGCTATAAAACTGGAACAGTCACAGGCACGTGCATCTAGAGACTACAATTTCGACAACACAAAACAATTGGTAAGAGTCATATCTTTTTAATTTTAAATAACACTTCATGTTACTGAAATTTTTTACTAGTAGTTGTTAGTTTAATTACGTAGGATTAGCGGTATTATGTTTAATCGATAACTAATGATAAGAATACGACTGCTTGAAAACATAAAAAGTGAGGTCAATTTTTAAAGACGCCATTCGTCTATAAGGAGGTAAAATATTTTCTGCAGAAACCAGCATTATTTAATTATTTTGTACTGAAAAATAACACTTTATTGTTGTATTTTTTTTACTAACGCTGGCCATGCGTATTTTTTGGTATTAATAATATCGACAAATTTTTTTAAGATGTGAGATGGTGGTTGTTCATTCTATGACTGAGGACACAACTGTGTATGCTGTGATGACATTTGTTTAATGTTGCAAACTTTTCAGAGATATACACGCTTTTACACAGTTTACAATGCGACAATGTTAAGACAGTTGTGAAAATGACCCATCTTGTCCTCTGAAATTTAACTAGTCCTAAACACAACAATATTAAATTTTAACTAGAAGTTTCTTTACAAAATTATTCTTACAACTACGTTATGATGTTGGTTTAGTACTAGGATAAAACATCCGATTCCGTTTCAACGTTCGGTTCTATTTAGGATGACAATCAAGTTTACGGAGGATGGTTAGTTTTGCGACAAGTTGAGCAAAAGATTACCCAAGGTCGCTCGAGTTTACAGTGAACACAAGCTGGTGAACCAAGAAGTTTACGCCTCTGCACGCGGTATTTACCTTTGCTGTTATGAGCTATCATATGCATGGCCGCTCTCTGCCCCTGAAATTCCTATAAAAGCTTATTAAACGTTTGCTGAATTTTTCCCTATGTTTCTCGTCATGCGAGAAAATAAGTACTCATCCCTAGTTTTGGAATACGGCAATATCCACGCGCATGGCTGGAGCAGCTTGCATATTATAATGCTCTCTCAATACTCTCAAGAACAATTAACTGTCTGGTTCGTTTCTCCGCTGTTGGAGCTAATTCCTAGCTGGATGTCAGCCGCTGTGAACGCAATGTTCACACAAATTTCTCCTCTGCGTCGTACAGAAAGTTATGCTTCCCGTTCTGCACTTGACGCCTGGTCAGAGAAGTGTCCTCGAAAATTTCCGTCTTGTCTTTCGCGCAGCCGAAGTGTCTCCACACCTGGGTTCTTTCATTCACCGTGTCACGGCTTTCTTCGACTAATAGGGTCAGAATCACCTGGTCGGTCGGTCGTTGACCCGCCTTGGGACGCGCCCTAAGTGCTTTCCGTGGTACCCCCTGTGGTGTGGCCTTCGCCTCTCCTCGCGATTGCTTCCAAATCAAAACGTTTTTCCTCGCTGCTTGTCTCACCTTCTGCTCATAGACATATATAAAACTCTTATGTAAGGTGCTACATTGACCATTTATTCTGTCACCTTACAAAGAAGAGAAAGCAGAAAGATGGAAGGAGTATATACAGGGTCTATACAAGGGCGATGTACTTGAAGACAATATTATGGAAATGGAAGAGAATGTAGATGAAGACGAAATGGTAGATACGATACTGCGTGAAGAGTTTGACAGAGCACTGAAAGACCTGAGTCGAAACAAGGCTCCGGGAGTAGACAACATTCCATTAGAACTACTGACGGCCTTGGGAGAGCCAGTCCTGACAAAACTCCACCATCTGGTGAGCAAGATGTATGAGACAGGCGAAATACCCTCAGACTTCAAGAAGAATATAATAATTCCAATCCCAAAGACAGCAGGTGCTGACAGATGTGAATATTACCGAACAATCAGTTTAATAAGTCACAGCTGCAAAATACTAAGGCGAATTCTTTACAGAGGAATGGAAAAACTGGTAGAAGCCGACCTCGGGGAAGATCAGTTTGGATTCCGCAGAAATAATGGAACACGTGAGGCAATACTGACCCTACCACTTACCTTAGAAGAAAGATTAAGGAAAGGCAAACCTGCGTTTCTAGCATTTGTAGACTTAGAGAAAGCTTTTGACAATGTTGACTGGAATACTCTCTTTCAAATTGTGAAGGTGGCAGGGGTAAAATACAGAGAGCGAAAGGGTATTTACAATTTGTACAGAAACCAGATGGCAGTTATAAGAGTCGAGGGACATGAAAGGGAAGCAGTGGTTGGGAAAGGAGTGAGACAGGGTTGTAGCCTCTCCCCGATGTTATTCAATCTGTATATTGAGCAAGCAGTGAAGGAAACAAAACAAAAGTTTGGAGTAGGTATTAAAATTCATGGAGAAGAAATAAAAACTTTGAGGCTCGCCGATGTAATTCTGTCAGAGACAGCAAAGGACTTGGAAGAGCAGTTGCACGGAATGGATAGTGTCTTGAAAGGAGGATATAAGATGAACATCAACGAAAGCAAAACGAGGATAATGGAATGTAGTCGAATTAAGTCGGGTGATGCTGAGGGTATTAGATTAGGAAATGAACAATTAAAGTAGTAAAGGAGTTTTGCTATTTGGGGAGCAAAATAACTGATGATGGTCGAACTAGAGAGGATATAATAAGTAGACTGGCAATGGGAAGGAAAGCGTTTCTGAAGAAGAGAAATTTGTTAACGTCGAGTATAGATTTAAGTGTCAGGAATTCGTTTCTGAAAGTATTTGTATGGAGTGAAGCCATGTATGGAAGTGAAACATGGACGATAACCAGTTTGGACAAGAAGAGAATAGAAGCTTTCGAAATGTGGTGGTACAGGAGAATGCTGAAGATTAGATGGGTAGATCACATAACTAATGAGGAGGTATTGAACAGAATTGGAGAGAAGAGATGTTTGTGGCACAACTTGACTAGAGGAAGGGATCGGTTGGTAGGACATATTCTGAGGCATTAAGGGATCACCAATTTAGTATTGGAGGGCAGCGTGGAGGGTAAAAAACCGTAGAGGTAGACCAAGAGATGAATACACTAAGCAGATTCAGAAGGATGTAGGTTGGAGTAGGTACTGGGAGATGAAGAAGCTTGCACAGGATAGATTAGCATGGAGAGCTGCATCAAACCAGTCTCAGGACTGAAGACCACAACAACAACAATGGCCTGTGCTCCCTATCCGCAGTAAAGGCTCTTACGCACACACTAACACACCACATAGTCGACTGCCTTCATACCGAGTTCCTCTCTCTACCACCTGAATCGTTCATGTCTTTTTGTATACTGTACTGTTGACATCAAATGCGACACCATTTCTCTGCATCTGTCGGTATAATAGATTTCACATTATTAAATATACAAGATCTACCAACTTTCAGTAATAGTCTATAAAAATGTGAGAGCATTTCTGAAGTTTCTAAAAGCTTTTCAAACTACTAGAAGAAAGATTATAGGCCCGCCTTAAATAATGTGATGCGGATCTTTCGTGAATTTGCTGTTATTAATCTGACTGTGACCGACTGATGGCACAGGGCGAACCAACCAACGACCTTCACTGACATAGATCGCTAATGTCATGCTAAACTTTGAAGTCTTTCTGTAGGAACATTTGCAAACAAAATTTCCAGGCAGAGACCACTAAATTAGGAGAAACTTAGATTTTATGTATCTTTGGACTCATAAGTACCGTTCACAGACCAGTTTCACAAACAAATAAGAGTTACAGTGTGTAAACCGTATCTTGACAGTCCAGAATTGGTAAAAGTCGGGTGATGGCAGTCACTTGTTCCGGGCTGCTGGTAACATTAGGTAGCTGAAACACTGTCTGAAGAAGCCATGGTTGTCTGCTTTCTTACTCTTTACTGCTTCACTGTTCTGTGTCTTTTTCCTTGTCATTACTGTACGGAATTGCTGGAGTTAGTACCTTCATTAAGCACGTCAATACACAAGACCATTTCAATACTGTTTACCGAGGGCGCCCATACGAATGTTTGTAGGGGGAGGGAGCAAGACCGAGGGATATGGGGTAATGTTAATGTTTTGGAAGACAAATGGTGGCTTTTTAGTGGTCATAATAAATTAAAATTTTTTGTATGTGTAAATAACGCTATATACTTTTGTGTTGAGCCACTTGTGCGTAATACTGACATTTAAAGCATATTTAATTCACAGGAAGAAAGATCAGAAAGGACTGAAACATATTATGACCCGTATGACATAAGAAGAGCTGTTAAAGGAGCTTAAGTTTTTAAAGAATACTTGGAAGCCTCGTGCAAGCTTTTCTTTTCCTACTCAATTAGAAGGGAAGCAAAACCGAAGATTTAAGTATGAATGGATGACCCAGTACAACTGGCTTTCATACAGTAAAATGTTGCGTGGTGGATTTTGTACTGCATGTGTTCTGTTTTCTGCTCCAGGTGCCGGAATCGGCTCCCAGGTACTTATTACAGCTTTAGATTATTCTAAATAACTGAAACCTTTTACTGGCTTGGCAAAAAAAGGAAATAACTTGGAGGTGTCGTTTTTAAATGGAAACACTTCAGATACAAAAACATAATTATTCAAATAGTTTTCAAGCTTGCTTTCTCAGCAAAAAATTCTATGTTGCTAACATTTCGAGTGCTTGCAAGGTTTGGTGTTTACGCTATTTTTTCTTTACTTAATTCTTTACCTAAGACATTTTTAATTTATCTTTATAGGCGTTGAAAACACTGGTAAAAGAACCGTTGGTCAAATACAAGAAGGCTACGGAAGATCTTCGTCATCATGAAAACACAAAATATCACAAATTTTCCATGTAGAAGGTTACAGAGCTCACAAAGTCTATGGAATCAAGTAATAAAAGTATTGCCGTTGTCCTCGATACCAAGAAATCTTCAGTTATTGAAGAAAACCGGAAACGCTTGAGGCCTATTATAAAGACTATAGTCCTGTGTGCTAGAAATAACCTACCTTTACGAGGACATCGTGATCATGGTTTAATTCCTCAGCTAAAAGAAGAAAAATCTCATGATCTTCTAGAGGGAAAACATGGAGTGTTTCAGACTCTTTTGGCTTTTCGTATGGATGCTGGTGATGAAGATTTAAAACATCATTTCAGTACATGTGGCCGAAACAGTTCTATGATAAGTAACACAGTCCAAAAAGGAAGTCACACATTGCATTGGTGACGCTATTCGCTCCTCAATATCGAGCGATGTGAAAAAGGCTAAATTTTTTAGCGTTATATGTGATGAAACAGCTGATGTCACCACTAAGGAACAGATGACATTCTGTGTTAGGTACATTGACATAGAGACCTTTGTTACCAAAGAAGACTTTGAGTTTTACTGAGCTTAAATCAGCTACTGGCACTTCGATTGCAGAAGCCATCGATGAAGAACTCAAGACACTGGGGCTGAGCTATCAATATCTTTGTGGACAGGGCTATGATGGCGGCTCAAACATGGCTGGGAGATTTGAAGGAGTTCAAGCTCTTATTTTAAGTAAACAACCGTTGGCTATTTATACCCACTGTTTTAGCCACTCTTTGAGCATGTGCATTTCTAAGTCTTGTGATACTCCAATAGTTAGAAATATGATGGGAATTCTAGGATCAGTTTCAGCATTCTTGTCTGCTTCTGCAAACAGAAAAAGTTCCCTAGAGGAAGTTATATCACGACTACCGTTCACGGAGTCAAAGAAAACAAACTTGAAGGCAATGTGCTCAACAAGATGGGTGGAGAGACATGATACCCTTATTACTTTCAAGGAGCTATTTGTCCCGGTCGTTACCTTGCTTCATGAACTTTCAAGTAGTCGTGAAACAAACGCAGAAACGGCTAGTAAAGCTTGCATGTTTAGTTCTGCTGTCCGAAGAGCAGACTTCGTAGTAGCGTTAGCAACTGCAGCATATTGCTTCTCTTTAACTCTAACACTAAGCGAACAGCTCGAAAGTCCTAAAATGGATTTAACAACTGCCTTAAATCATGTCAATGATGTGCTTGAGGTGTTCAACGATATAAGGACGGATTCGGAAATAGAATTCGGAAGTATTTTTGAAGAAGCTGTTAAACTGGCAGAAGATATTGGAAGTGTAACAGCAATGCCAAGAACTATTTCAACACAAACCAAAAGAGACAACGTTCCTGCTTAAAACGCCGAGGAATACTTCAGGCGAACAGTTGTGGATCGTTTTATTGTCGAGCTGGAAAAATGATTTCCCCAAGATTTTCGCACCATATTACCACTTGAAAGACTTATTCCTGCATACTGTTTAAAATACAGTGAGGATGAAGTGATCCAGGCATCCGAGAAATATGAACAGTTTTCGGTGAGTTCTTCGCTTTTAATGAAAGGAGAACAAACTATGGAAGAAAAAGTGGGTTGATGAAAGTAAAAGACCTGAAACAGTAACTGAAGCATTAAAGAACTGTGACAAGCACTTTTTCCCAAATGAAAATGTTTTACTCCAAATATTTGGGACTATTCCTGTCACCACAAGCTCTCCTGAACGAAGCTTCTCTACTTTGAGACGAATAAAGACTTATTTGCGTAACACAATGGGGCAGGTGAGACTAAATGGATTGGCTCTTGCAAATAACCATAAAGAAAGAGATATGGACATCGAAAATCTCATTGACATATTCAGGAAAAAGAAACAGAGGCGAATGAGCATGACAAATCGGGCAGAAGACGGAAATACACAGTGAATTTTGCTACAGTTTTTTTTTAATTTTTATTTATATTCATGTCAAGTTCAAGTTTCTACATTCATGTCACCTTCTGTATCCAGAAAATTAATGAAAACTTATTTGTTGTAAGTCGACCTTTTTCATGGTTCATGTAATTTATAAAATCTCCCACGTGAAAATAAGTTTCTTTTACGTTGAACTCCAAAACAGTTACCAAAAACTACTTTAAGCAACACCAAATTTTACCAATTTGTCGGCGGAGGACCCCAACTCTCCTTTTGTTAGGTGATATTCCACTCCCCCCCCCCCCCCCCCCCTCTTGACCAACTTCTAGAACCGCCCCTGCTGCCTACACTACGCTTTTCCGTCCTCTTTTGGAGTACTTATAAGCGGTGTGGGATCGTTACCAGAAAGGATTAACACAGAACGTCGAGAAAGTTCAAAAAAGGGAAGCACGTTTTGTGTTAGCGAGAAATAGGGGAGAGGGTGTCACTGACATGATACAGGAACTGGGGTGGACATCATTCAAGCAAAGGCGCGGAAAGATACAGGTGTTCGTTCTCTCCGCGCTCTGCACGAGATTGGAATAGTAGAGAATTGTGAAGGCACTTAAATGTGATTTGCAGAGTATCCATGTAGATGCAGATGCTTCTGCCATCTGGGGAAACAATCTCTGAGACGTTCAAGAAGACGTTACAAAGCACTGAGTTTGGAATTTAGGAATATACCAAAGCCCCCAATGTATTGCTCGTGTGAGGACTGTGAGGATTAGTTTACAAGAATTACAGCGCACTCTGGGGTTCTAAGCAGCTTTCTTCCTGTGTTCCATATTGAAATGGAGTTAAGCCTTAGTAACTGCCGCAGTACAGAAAGTACCCTCTGCCATGCACTTCCCGGTGGTTTGCAGCGAGCAGATTTACATGCAGGTGGCAAGTGAGCAAACGGTTCAAACGGCTCTGAGTACTATGTGACTTAACTTTTGAGGTCATCAATCCCCTAGAAGTTAGATCTACTTATACCTAACTAACCTAAGGGCATCACACACATCCATACCCGAGGCAGAGTTCGAACCTATGACCGTAGCGATCGCGCGGTTCCAGACTGTAGCGCCTAGAACCGCTCTGCCACTCCGGCCGGCGCAAGTGAGCAGTCAAGGATGGAACGGGAAGACACAAACACGTGATACAATAACAAATACCCTGTGCCACACACCTTATGCTAGTTCCCGGAGCAGGGAAATGAATATGAACATTTTCGTGTTGGTGTTATCAGCTTGGGCGGCTTCAGCTCCACAGTGCTCCACTAACCTTGGTTCACTAGGAAGCGGTATGTCCTACCCTTAGTCCAACTAAACATCCAACTCACCCAGTCATTTTTTGAGAGGATTCAAATACTCGGCAATACTTGTTATCACGTGCACAAAGCTTTGCTACAAGCCATTACGACATGAACCGTCACGAGGGATCACAGAACGGACCAGAAACCTAATTCTGCACCACGAGACTTATATAGAATCTACCATAATTAATGGCGTAAGCGCATACAGTTCAACGTACACGATGCTAGATACAAAAATGTCTAGTACACACGGCTTCTAAAATGCATACCTGAACATCTAGATGCACGGAAATACGGAAGCGTCCGATCCCGCCCGTCTGCTTTGACCCATGACGTCACAAATATGGCAGAAACGACCGTACACCACGATTCCAATATGGCGCATATAAAGTCGGTACGTATACATTATGAGGACGAAAATACATCGAAAAACAAAACACACACACACTTTCCACAAAAAGCCTAGTGACACTAACGGGACAAGCGCGGGAAATGAGGTGTTTTTGGGTGGGGGGGGGGGGGGGCAAACTAAATATAAACAAATTTAGACACCCACCCCCATACAAAACCACGAAAAAAAACGACATCACAAAACTCCCCAAATATCACTAAACACAATATCATCTGGAATCGGACACTTCCCTTGACCTATATAGCTCAATAGCAGCACCCGATCCCATAAATTAGGATCAAACACTTCCCTTGGCCTATATAGCTCAAAAACATCTCCCGATACCAATAGCAACATACACAGCCACACATTTGGATCGAACACTTCCCTTGACCTGTGCACTGTTAATTCTATCCGTCATAACCATTCCTGAACAAAAACAACAACCGATTAATTTTACTAAAATTACCACACGACGTACAGCGAACAACACTAAATTAACCTTCACACAGAATCGTTAACTCACTGAAACGAATTCCACTACAAACACAGCCGACACTCTTAACAATTCTGGATAATGACCAAAAGCAAACTGAGCCCATTACACCACACAAACGAAAACCCTGAACATACCACCAGACAGCACAACAAACCACAACACGACGACATCTACAAACACGCCACACTCACAAACCAAACTTCGCGCCCTCATGACGTCACACACGACAACACCCTTACGTCACGGGTCAAAGCCGACGCGTGGGATCGGACGCTTCTGTCTACCCAGTAAGCGCATATAGTTCAAGGTACACGATGCTAGATGCAAAACGTCTAGTTGACATGGCTTCTAAAATGCACACCTGAACATCTGTAGGCACTGCTTCATCTTCGATACTGTGAAACAAATCTCTTATACTGCAAACTGTTTGTTTTCCATATTTTCGGAGGAGGTAGTACGGACGAAATCCAGAAAAAATTGTACAGTAAACATGGGCTGTAAAACACATATGTTAAGCGCTACGAGCACTTGTTCATTACGAAAGATTTATTTCACAGTAGCGGAGATCATCAACAAGTGTTAACTACTTTCAACTCTAAATGTCTACGACATTAATTCCATACATCCTGTAGTGTCTTGCCCGTTCAGCAATCGGTTAACGAAGCCAATAACCTCAAACAGTTGCGCGGAGCTTATAGAACACGTAGGACAAACTTTCAGACATTCTCCGGTATAACTATTTCAGTCTTTCGACATGAGCAAAACCTCAGGCTCCACAAAAAAGTTATTTATCCTAAAATTCTCCATCTTGAGGACAGCAGGTAGCGGCTGTTAAGGTAATCGTTATAAATATTTTAGCATACAGCCACTACTATTAGGAACATTAACAACAGTGGCGCGCTTCGGGATTGAAGCTCCCGCCATGTGGCTGTCGAAGTTAACGCCGCATAAAACACACATCAAAAACACTGGAGGTCAGAATACAAAAACAACATTATTCGGAAGGAAGTCCTCGTCTTACTTTAAAGGTGACAGTACCAGATTTCTCCTGCTCCGCTTTTGCTTGTCTTTGGACGTCCTCGTCAGCGCTGCTCCCGCACGGCGGTAAACACCTGTCACGCAAGCTGGCTGTCCGCGCTCCACTAGTTTGTAAACACGCGCACGGTCCCACAGACTGCACTGAGCCATCGGCCGCTCTACGCGATTCCAAAGATGTTAGAAAGGACACCGTACCAATGGTTATCTGTGCAGAAGCGTTTACATTTAACGTATGGACGCTAAACGTAAAGAAGATCCAAAAAGCTAATGAAGAATTCATAACCAATCACTCCACTTTGTACTAAGTTGGTGCGTAAGTTCTTAACCTTTCTGATTTTTATGTTGGTATTCCGGTTGCTACAGGTTTTTTTTTACGGATTCTTTTTTAATTTCTAGTTCACTGTTGCTATTTGAGTTTACATATTGTCATTTTGTCATTGTGAGATAATGAATGGAGCTATCGACATTAGAAAATGGAGTGCCAAGTGGAGAAATCTGAGCTTTTCCGTCTACTTCAGTAGAGGAGTGAGAGCAGCGGTGGCAGCTAGAAACATTTGCGCCTTGTATGGGGATAATGCCATTGAACAAAGCACAGCAAGAAAATGGTTTGCCGGCCGGTGTGGCCGAGCGGTTCTAGGCGCTTTAGTCTCGAACCGTGCGACCGCTACGGTCGCAGGTTCGAATCCTGCCTCGGGCATGGATGTGTGTGAGGTCCTTAGATTAGTTAGGTTTAAGTAGTTCTAAGTTCTAGGGGACTGATGACCTCAGATGTTAAGTCCCATAGCGCTGAGCGCCATTTGAACCATAGCCATAAAAAACTGGTTTTCTCGTTTTGAGGAGGATCGTTTTCACATTAGTAGCTCTCCGCGTTCAAGAAGACCTTCGGGGTTTGACGGAGATCATTTAAACTCCTCAATCCACAATTATCTACTTCATTGTACTCCGTAACAGTTATCATTCCACCGTCGTGTGACTGTTTCGTGCAATGGGGAATGTTCGAAAATAGTGTGTATGGGGGTACCGCATGCTCTAAACCAAAATCACAGGAATTAGCAGGTGGCCATATTTGCATCTCTGTTTGCTCGCCATCGTTTGGCTCTTGAAAAAAATCGACTGTTCCTGTCCTGTATCTTTATTGGTGACGAGAAATGGCGTCTTTATGCTAACATACAGAAAAGGAAGGAATCGCTGTACTCAAAACTCCCTGTACAAAGATATGCGCTCATCAAAAAAGATAATTTTATGCATCTGGTGGATCACAGACGGTGCGGTGTGCAACGAATTGCTTCCCCAAGGTGCAACCATCACTGCTGACATTTATAGGTTGCACCCTCAGATTTTCATCTTTTTCACTCTATACCGAAAAACCTTCTAGGAACTTCCCTTCCGGATGAAAATGCGCTCGGGTGTTCTTCGCCTCAAAACCACGTGATTTCTACAGTCGCCGTTTCGAGAAGTTATCCCAGCGTTATGAGACTGTTGTAAACGGTGAAGGAGAATATACACACATCAAAAAAAGTTTTGCGTCACCCCAGTTTCCAGAACTCCTAACGATAGACGTTATTGTGGATATTGTATCACAGACACAGTCACTTTGTTCAGAGATGTCACTAAACCCGTCCAAAGACGTAAACAACCGTGCATGAGCAGCGTCTCTTAGACATAGGGGGTCCAACAACCGATCAGTTCCAGTCATTCCACCAGGAAGGAGGTACACGGCTCGTGTTCTCCGTAGTTCAACCATGCCTAGACGGACAATACCGCTATTCGATCGCGTCCGCATTGTTACTTCGTGCCAGTAAGGGCTCTCAACAAGAGAAATGTCCAGGTGTCACGGAGTGAACCACAGCAATGTTGTTCGGACATGGAGGAGATACAGAGAGACCAGCACTGTCGATGACATGCCTAGCTCAGGTCACCAAGGGCTACTACTGCAGTGGATGACCGCTACCTACGGATTATGACCTGGGGGAACCCTGACAGCAACGCCACCATGTTGAATAATGCTTTTTGTGCCGACACAGGACGTCATGTTACGACTCAAACTGTGCGCAATAGGCTGCATGATGCGCAACTTCTCTCCTGACTTCCATGGCGAGGTCCGTCTTTGCAACCACGACACCAGGCAGCGCGGTATAGATGGGCCCAACAACGTGCCTAATGGACCGCTCAGGATTCGCATCACGTTCTCTTCACCGATGAGTGCCGCATATTCCTTCAACCAGACAATCGTCGGAGACATGTTTGGAGGCAACCTGGCCAGGCTGAACGCCTTAGACACACTGTCCAGCGAGTGCAGCAAGGTGGAGCTTCCCTGCTGTTTTGGGGTGGCATTATGTGGGGCCGACGTCGCCGCTGGTGGTCATGGAAGGCGCCGTAAAGGCTGTACGACACGTTAGTACCAAACTTCACAGAAGCTCTTCTGCTAGTTATGCAGAAGAGCTTCTGTGAAGTTTGGAAGGTAGGAAACGAGATATTGGCAGAATTGAAGCTGTGAGGACGGGTCGTGAGTCGTGCTTGGGTAGCTTAGTTGGTAGAGCACTTGCCCGCGAAAGGCAAAGGTCCCGAGTTTGAGTCTCGGTCCGGCACACAGTTTAAATTTGCCAGGAAGTTTGACATCAGCGCACACTACGCTGCAGAGTGAAAATCTCATTCTGTTGCATGATGTGGTTGGTATCTGTGAGGGTACTCGTTTTCGTATAGCCACGTTGCCTCTCGACCGCATCCATCTAGTTGGCCGTACACAAACACCATCTCGGCTTGTTCCCGACTTGAATACCTGACCATTCTGCTACTTACAGTAGTCTTGGTCTGCATCACCCAAGGAACACGCAGCACATGGTCAGAGGAAGGGCCATTCGTCATAGACGTCCACCTTGGCCACGATGCACTTCCGGACACATTTTCATAGTACCGTTTTCGCTCCATTTCCAGCCAGGAATCCTTAATGCACACCCTGTATGAATTGTGCATTACCTTTAACTTTGTTACGTCTTTCCCACTAACACTGTCCACAACACATTTTGCAAACAGCATGCACATATGTCGCTGAATGTACAAAATTATATCATTGTAAGACACACAGATCAGGAGATATGACGTCATAAAAGCCTGAAATGCGTGAAATACTGCCGCATCCTGCATGCTGAATGGTTTCACTCGAGTGGTGTAAATGAATATTCCAACCGATACGTACAGGTAAAAACGAATGAATCGACTTTTCTCATTCAATTAGTATTACAAACGTTTCCCTCAAAGAAATGAACAAGTAATTCAGTCCATATGTAAAACTACAACATAATGGATCAATTGTTTTCCAGAACGGTTGTTCCCATCATTATGACACCCTGGTACTTGTTCTACAGTGCTTTAAAGGGGATAGGACGTCAAACGGGCCGACTTGGAGCACGAGAAGCACCACAGGACATTTTAATTTCTACTGCCTATACTTTTACAAATAAATTCATAAAACTTTGTCACCATGACCAGGAAGGATTCAGGACTCACACTCATCGCAGTGGAAGTTCAAAAACGTAGCAAAATACCTTTTTTTACATGTGAAATTTCATCATTTTTTCCACTCATTACTGGCTGCATTTGTTGCTGTAGGTACATTTTTTTTCCTAAGTAAGAGAGAATCTTCGATGAATTTTTCATAGCATACAAACAGTAGTTACAGGTGTATGAAACTCTAGAATTTTCCAAATCTATTAAAAAACTGGAAAAAATTGAGATAATTAACTATAAAACTTGAATTTTTTCTAAACATGAAGTTTAAAATGTAACAGTTCATTCATTTTTTTCATAAATTAAATAACTTATAGAGTTTCATACACCTGTAACTATCGTTTGTGTGCTGTGCAAAAGTCATCGAAGAATCTCTCTTACTTAGGAAGAAAAGTGTACCTATAGCAACAAATGCAGCCAGTAGTAAATGAAAAAAATGATGAAATTTCAAGTGTAAAAAAAGTGTTTTGTTAAGTTTTTGAGCTTACGCTGCTATGAGTATGAATCCTGAATCCTTCCTGGTCATGCTGTTAAATTTTTATGAATTTATTTGTAGAAGTATAGACAGTGGAAATTAAAATGTCCTGTAGCGCCTCTCCTGCTCCAAGTCGGCCCGTTTGACGTCCTACCCCCCCCCCCTCCCCCTACCCCCTTAAAGAGACTAGTGTGCCTATTAAGGCGGTGACTTCTATTTTCCTGGGTAATCTTATATTTGGCGCTTAACGCGGGGCTCTGCAGGAGAAATGTTGCCCATCTGCGCTCTTGCACTCGTCCTGTTTTTATTCGGCAGCCTTGAAGAAGAGTTATTATTAAGAGCGTAGACTTCGTAATTCTTGGCGACTGCTGTGCCGAGACAGCGCAACAGGGACCCCAAGTCGCTCTATCCAGCGCCTCCCCCCACAGACGTGCAAACACGCACCCTGGCGCCGCCGCCGCCGCCGCCGCCGCCGCCGCCGCCGCCGCCCCCGACTCCTCCGGCAATGGCGGCCGGCGCCCGGCGTCCCGACGCCGCCGCCGGCGCCGCTCCGCCCCCGGGCCGCCGCCAGTTCCGGCGCAAACAAACGGAAGCGCAGGCCGGAAGTCGCGAGCGGCGGCCCGTGACGTCACATTCGCTGCACCACTCGTCCGACGCACCCCCCCCCCAACCCCCTCCCCCCATTCTAGCTACCCCAAAAACGCGCCGGAAGCCGCCTCGGGGGTTGTTGGATTTCCAGGAGCCGCGTACACCGCCCTCGTACCCGGCAGTCGCAGTTTGCCGACGGGGGTGGGCTATTGTCTGTCGTGCGTGCGTGCGTGCGTGGGTGGACGGCGATGTACGCGCGGCAGAAGGGTAAATGGTGCGTTACCGAAAGGGGGTGCGCGCCCCGTCTGGGCACGCCGGGGGTGCAGCGTGGCAATAAACACGACAGCAGTCGGCGAGGGAAGCACGGCGAGGAAGACAGGATTCCTCAGGACACAGCCGAGAAATATCTAGAGAGCACAGAGCAGGGGTTGCTAAAAATTAACATAAATTCGTGATAAACACCTATGGATAAAAGAAACCGCTCTTTCAGCAGGACCTTATGACTTTTACTACCGAGTGATCAAAAAGACAGTACAAATTTGAAAACTTAATAAACCACGGAATAATGTAGATAGAGGGGTAAAAATTGACACACACATGCTTGGAATGACATGGGGTTTTATTAGAACCAAAAAAAAAGCACCCCAAATTGCTAGACGCGTGTAAGATATCTTGCTCGCGTCGTTTGGTGATGATCGTGTGCTCAGCCGCCACTTTCGTCATGCTTGGCCTCCCAGGTCCCCAGACCTAAGTCCGTGCGATTACTGGCTTTGGGGTCACCTGAAGTCGCAAGTGTATCGTGATCGACCGACATCTCTAGGGATGCTCAAAGACAACATCCGACGCCAATGCCTCACCATAACTCCGGACATGCTTTACAGTGCTGTTCACAACGTTATTCCTTGACTACAGCTATTGTTGAGGAATGATGGTGGCCATATTGAGCATTTCCTGTAAAGAACATCATCTTTACTTTCTTACTTTGTTATGGTAATTATTGCTATTCTGATCAGATGAAGCGCCCTCTCTCGGACATTTTTTCAACTTTTGTATTTTTTCGGTTGTAATAAAACCCCATGTCATTCCGAGCACGTGTGTCAATTTGTACCTCTCTATCTACATTATTCCGTGATTTATTCAGTTTTCAAATTTATACTGACTTTTTGATCACCCGGTATATACTCTACCCATCACTTGTGAACAATAAAGTAATAAACTAGATCGTAAACAAAAAACATCCATCAGTCTCTAGCAAAAAGATAAGGAAGTGAAACCGTTACCGTTACAAAGCGAAGAACTCCATGAGAACAGGGATCATTGATACATATCTTAAATTACACAAAGCAACATGGCACAAAATCCCTGTCGTAAGACAAACAATTGCAGTTGAGGTATTTCTGCAGGACGGATTTTTCTCAGCAGTAAGGGGACTATTGGCGTTAACTAATAAATATATAAACGTCTTCCTCCCATCCACCATTGTTACATACTACATCCAGACCGAATGAGAAACGGTGATTCAGGAGCAGCAAAATACACTATATGACAAAAATTACAAAATAAATAAAAAAAATAAGAACGACGCACCACGAAGGAATTATCCGAACTGGACTGAAATTGGTAGATATCATGTACATGTAGAGACAAACAAATGATTACAATTTCAGAAAAATTTGATGGTTTAGTCAAGAGAAAGCCGGCTGCAGTGGCCGAGCGGTTCTAGGCGCTTCAAGTCTGGAACCGCGCGACCGCTACGGTCGCAGTTTCGAATCCTGCCTCGGGCATGGATGCAAGTGATGTCCTTAGGTTAGTTAGGTTTAAAGTAGTTCTAAGTTCTAGGGGACTGATGACCTCAGAAGTTAACTCCCATAGTGCGCAGAGCCATTTGAACCAGTCAAGAGAAACACCTTCACAAATGGTCCAAGTCAGCAAGAGGTTGGTCCACCTCTGGCCATTATGCAAGCAGTTATTTTACTTGACATTGATTGTTAGAATTGTTGGATGTCCAATTGGGGCGTTAGCTGGTTGGAGGGCCCTTCCCATAATGCTCCAAACGCATCCCACCGCTGCCTGGGACGTCTGAAGACACCTCTTCGGCCTAGAATATCACTTACCGGCGAACAGTTGTCTTAAGTGATAAGTCCCGCATCAGACTGAGGGCCTGCGACCAGCAAAGACGTATCTGAAGACACCTCAGACAGCGGTGGGGTACCAAACTCACTGTCGTCCGCCATATGGACAGGTAACATAGAGCGATGCTATGGGGTGCCATTTATTTTCATTGGTGGGGCCTTCAGGTTGTCATCTGCGGCACCCTTACAGCACAGAGGTACGTCGATGATATTCTAGACCTCGCTTCATTGCTCTTCGTGGCGGTGCAACCTGGGATTACTTTTCAGCAAGATAACGCCCGACCGTACACGGCAAGAGTTTGTACTGCTTGTCTTCGTGTTTGCCTAACCCTGCCTCGGCCAACAGTGTCGCCAGGTCTCTCACCAATTGTGGACCGAGGGAGGTGGCGCAGTGGTTAGCACACTGGACTCGCATTCGGGAGGACGACGGTTCAATCTCGCGTCCGGCTATCCTGATTTAGGTTTTCCTTGATTTCCCTAAATCATTCTAGGTAAATGCCGGGGTGGTTCCTTTGAAAGGGCACGGCCGACTTCCTTCCCCGTCCTTCCCTAATACGATGAGACCGATGACCTCGCAGTCTCTTCCCCTAGACAACCCACGCAACCCACCCAATTGTGAACGTTTGGAACATTATGGTCACGCCCCCCCCCCCCCCCAAACCACCTCGGGATTTTGACGATTTTTCGAGCCAATTGGGCGGAATTTGGCACGATAGCCCTCAGGAAGACATACAGCAACTATAGCAATCAGTGTGAAGCCGAGTTACTACTTGCAGGGGTGGTATAATGAGTTAGTGAGGTGCTCAATTTGTGAAGCTCTCTCTCTCGAATACATCATCCAGTTTTTTCTGAAATTGCTACCATATCTTTGTCGGGACATCTACATCCCGTCTGGCGATCCCGCCCCGTTGGATTAATTACTCCGTGGCAGGTCCTTTTTTTTTTTCATGGAAAACTTCAAAGTCTGTTTCCTCGAGAATTTAGTTTTGGATAGTTTGAAACGTCCCCTCAGAAGAATTATAAATGACTGTGCTTAAACTGACACAATATTTTTAGCGCAACGCAATCTGACTTTCAATAATCCCTACAAAAGAATGGCCCTGACTAACAATAACCCATACGTGTCACAAATCACTTACCTCACAAAAATCTTCGTTACTGAACTACTGCAAAGCAGCGAGCGGCAATACTAGCAGCTAAATAAAAGATTCATACTACTGAAGGCACTAACTACTGATAGGCATAGTCAGCAAATGAGAGATTTTGAAAGAGAACAAACAATGTGTTTGCCTTAATAATGTTCAAAAGTCATTATATATATATATATATATATATATATATATATATATATATATATATATATATATATCAGTTCATGATATCCAATAATACAAATTTACTCTTTCTGATGGACACACGTCCAGATCGTCTTCTCTCAAAATTCTGTCATTTCTCTCCCCACATCCACCACTGCTGTCGGCTCACCTCCAACTGCGCAACGCTACGTGCTGTTAACAGCCAACTGCCCAACACTACAATAGCAAATTCCAACAACGCAGATCAGCCACAGACTGCACACAGCACAGTCAGTGATTTTCATATAGGGCGCTACATGGCGTTACCAACATAAAATCCTAAACAACCTACTTACAAGTTGTATCGAGCTGCTTTAAAGAATCGATATTAAAGTTCTGAACTTAGCGTACCACAAACACAAAAAATTATAAAAATCCGTGCAGTCACACTGTCAGCTAGGGGGTGGACATGTACCGTGTAGTACGCGCTGACTCGTGGAGCATACAGCTTTGCTGCTATTTTTTAAAACTGCGTGGCTTTCGATACTGGACATTAGTTCTCCATGTGGACTGGAAGACTGAATGGAAGCTACGGGACCCCGACAAATAAAGAGAGAAAAGCGGAGAGTTGTTCCGGATCGTTTACTCCGACGCGGCTCTCGCACTCGGCAAACCATTTCGCTGTAATGACTGAGACGGGGGAGGAGGATTGGCGGCCAGTATTTCAGGCATTATGACACCAGGCCGGGGCACAGTGCGCGCACCAGCGTCCGGGAAAATACAGACAGACACACACAGACAGTAATAATTCGTAGTTGCCGGTTCATCACGCGGCACGCGCGCGCCCAATGTATCGGGGTGGCGCGCTTCTTCCCTACCAGCGAACAAACCGACCGGCGCGGGCAGATATACTGTACGTCACGCTTCCGTCACGGCGCTTTCGGCAGAGTGCCCGGGGCCGTCAACGCCTCCCAGAGCGACGGCCCAGAGGCAGTCCTTCAGCGGCGCAACGGGCCGTCGCCTGCATCCATCTCGCGGGACGGCGTAATGGCCGCTTCCACTCGGCTGATTCGACGGCGGACCGCCTCCCCCTGCAGATACACACCGCCGGACGCGGACACGGACGCAGACACTTGGACGCCGTCTCGGGCCACTGTGCCCTAATGTCGTTAGGGCGCCGTTGCCGCTAGAGTGCCCTGCACCGCCGGGGCATTACCGGCCCGGCCACTTGCCGGCTCTCTCAGGCTGCGTCGGGTTCCGCCAGATATACTGACTGCCCCGCGGGGCTGTTAGGGGTGGTTGCTGATACTGGCACTGCTCTTGAAGTGCAGTACACGTCAAGTACCCGACACACGAATTTCGCTACTATTTCCTTGGTGATACAAAGATGATGATTGGTTTGTGGGGCCCTCAACTGCACTGTGATCAGCGCCCGAACAAAATCCCAGCCGGCCGGGGTGACCGAGCGGTTCTAGGCGCTACAGTCTGGAAACGCGCGAACGCTAAGGTCGCAGGTTCGAATCCTGCCTCGGGCATGGATGTGTGCGATGTACTTAGGTTACTTAGGTTTAAGTAGTTCTAAGTTCTAGGGGACTGATGACCTTAGAAGTCAAGTCCCATAGTGCTCAGAGCCATTTGAACCATTTGATTCAGGTGAGGTGACCCCGCATGCTATTGGATAGGACCTCCTCTTCCAATCCACCGACCAGGAAATACTGTTCTGGTATTGCTCCATCGCATTGTACTGTACGTCCGTAAATAGCACTGACAAGGGGAGGCCGCCAATTGTGAAATTCAGATTCGATTCATACTGCGCATAATATAAGCTCATGGCAAGAGGTGTAATGTGGCAAAGCACCAAGATGCACTCCTCAGCAGTTGTCGAGAAAATTGACAGTTAAAAGAAACCGTTGCGGTGAAATACTCTCTACGATTAATCGTTTTCTACAACGTCGTGGCGCAGCGGAAAGCGCTCGGGTTTGTAGTCCGAAGGTCTCCAGATCGAATCTCGCAACATGCAACTTTTTTTTTTTGCGACTTCCAACATCATTATGTTTTCCGCAAACAAAGTTGTATTTCACAAATGTTATTAATTGTCTTCATAATGTTAACCACGTATTGTTAACGGAAGAAGTAGAAACGATATTCCGAGACGAATACATATAGCGTAAGTCAAACGTTCGAATTAGAATAGAGACCCCACGAACACAAATTCGCTGTGGCAGGTATGAAATATAAACTCCGTTACTCGCTCGTTACACTTGAAGGACAGATGTTGAATGGGCCGAAACGAGCCGCCGCATAACAGCGTAGTTGCCTGCTAACTTCGAAAGAAGGTAGATGCGGTCCCCAGCGCAACTTATAACATCGTCGAAAATCAGTGCGGCCGGGAGAGCTTTGGTACACCCTGTTAAAAAAAAACGGAAAAATGGAGGCGGAACAATTGGAGAGCGATTCGCCTTCACCAACATGCATAAGCAATTCATTAATATATATATATATATATATATATATATATATATATATATATATATGAATTACAAAAAACAAATAATAAATAAAAATTGTACGGCGCGAGATTCAATCCGGCGACCTTCGGATTACGAACCCGAGCGCTTACCGCTGCGCCACGACGCTGTAGATAATAATTAATCGTAGAGAGTATTTCACCGCAACGGTTTCTTTTAACTGTCGATTTTCTGGAAAACTGCTGAGAAGTGCATCTTGGTGCTTTGCCACATTACACCTCTGGCCATGAGCTTTTATTATGCGCAGTATGAATCGAATCTGAATTTCACAATTGGCGGCCTCCCCTTGTGAGTAACGAATGGGTCTGACGTTCATTCATAGCACGTTCTGTCATGGGACAATGTAAATACGACAGAACAGAGCCACCTTATGGGCAAGCAAACAAAGCCTGCATCATGACTTCCTACTAATCAGGCTCGTCGTCCTTGTTTTCTTGCAGGATGTAAAGAATTAGCATCTAAACAAACAGTACTGAAGATGTAAACTTGTGCACGTGTTAATTGTAAATAAGCTGGAAAACAGTAGTGCTAGAAAAAGTGGCAAACAAGTTTACGTCTATATCTCCTTAAGTTGTCTTCTCCGAACGCAGGTTTCCTATCTCAAATTGTTCAGTAGAGCATTCTTTATGTCCTGTTACGCATTTGCACGCTCTTACGGAAACGCCCTGTGTATCTGTGTTTGGTTATTATTGGCACAAACAGAAGGAGCGAGTGGAGGACAATGAAACAACAAAATAATTGTAACAAACACAGGTCTGGAAATGTATGGTTTCTCATATACGACGTATGCACAAATAGTCATACCAGTGTTACAATACTGTTAATATGTAAGGCTACTCTTTGGATTACGTTCCTTATGGTGGATGGGTGTGTATGTGGTACAGTCGTGGACAAAACGAGCTAGACCCCTCGCCTTTTCGTTATGCTGATCCGCACAGCTTTAAAGTATGCTACACAGCATAACAGGCAAGGCGACGAGGTGCTACCAACATCCTATGCACAGGCGTGAAATTGAAAAGCCTATCCTAAATTTGTCAGACTGTTATCAGTCATATATAAGACTATATTAATGCTCATTAGTGTGTTAATCACAACATCTAAATATAGGGTATAAATGAAAGAAGAAATGCTAATTAGTATGAACTGTACAAATAAAAATGAATTTCAGCTTATCGAGATAACATAACTGTTTTAGTGAGACAAAGTATCCCAGATCGTTAAGAATTAGCAAAATATTACGCGCATTCGGCCGCGAAATGGTCTGTGTCAACGTTCAGATCAGTCATACTGGATTACCGTTGCTGACCCACCATGAAAGTGTGCAAATTTAGCAAAGCGTGAAGATTCATAACGAAATACAGTTAATAATCATTCAGTGCCACACTTAAGTCAATTCAATTATTGACAGAAGCGGAAAAAGTAGGCAGTAACAAGTATGAAATTCTACAAAAGTTTCATATCGACATCCACAGGGCGCCGGTACAGAATAAAGGTGGCAATAAAACGTATTGAGGTAGCAAGAATATCTCAAAATTGCTTTACTGGTAGTCTATCTGCCTCCATCGAGATTAGAACCGAAAGCAAACCAGGCCTTCGTTGCAGTAGCAAACACCTTTCACTACGCTAGCAGACAATCCTGGCAAACAGCCCTCTATAATTACCACAGACATGAATAAGCCGGCAATTTCGCAATGAAAATGGCAAAATGATCTGCAGTTTCTGTTGCATAGAGTTTTCTGGACTCAAAAACATGAGTTGTCTACATTTATGTCACCGCTTATGTGACAATCATTCGAGATGTTTATCTAAATAGCATAAAACTATTATTAGCGAGTAAATTTAGTAGGATAATTCTGCACCACCCCAGGAAACAAACGGCGACGTAGCTGCCAAACGTATTCTACAATGTTTAGAATTCTCCATTAGACGTGCCACAGGCACAGGTGGCTAACAATGGGAATGCTCGCATATCTAAAACGCGGTGGCATTAATAGTGGGAACTGAATTACCACGTGTATAGGCAAATGGATATTATTTGCATTCCTGTATACGTGATTTGGATCGAAAGCGTAGCTACGATTAATATGCTGATGTATCGACTGCAACTGGAACGTTTCTAATAAAGAGTAGCGGAAATTATTATGCGGCCCTCATCTTCAGTAACTGTGGTAGTTACACTCCTGTAATTGAAATAAGAACACCGTGAATTCATTGTCCCAGGAAGGGGAAACTTTATTGACACATTCCTGGGGTCAGATACATCACATGATCACACTGACAGAACCACAGGCACATAGACACAGGCAACAGAGCATGCACAATGTCGGCACTAGTGCAGTGTATATCCACCTTTCGCAGCAAAGCAGGCTGCTATTCTCCCATGGAGACGATCGTAGAGATGCTGGATGTAGTCCTGTGGAACGGCTTGCCATGCCATTTCCACCTGGCGCCTCAGTTGGACCAGCGTTCGTGCTGGACGTGCAGACCGCGTGGGACGACGCTTCATCCAGTCCCAAACATGCTCAATGGGGGACAGATCCGGAGATCTTGCTGGCCAGGGTAGTTGACTTACACCTTCTAGAGCACGTTGGGTGGCACGGGATACATGCGGACGTGCATTGTCCTGTTGGAACAGCAAGTTCCCTTGCCGGTCTAGGAATGGTAGAACGATGGGTTCGATGACGGTTTGGATGTACCGTGCACTATTCAGTGTCCCCTCGACGATCACCAGTGGTGTGTAGGAGATCGCTCCCCACACCATGATGCCGGGTGTTGGCCCTGTGTGCCTCGGTCGTATGCAGTCCTGATTGTGGCGCTCACCTGCACGGCGCCAAACACGCATACGACCATCATTGGCACCAAGGCAGAAGCGACTCTCATCACTGAAGACGACACGTCTCCATTCGTCCCTCCATTCACGCCTGTCGCGACACCACTGGAGGCGGACTGCACGATGTTGGGGCGTGAGCGGAAGACGGCCTAACGGTGTGCGGGACCGTAGCCCAGCTTCATGGAGACGGTTGCGAATGGTCCTCGCCGATACCCCAGGAGCAACAGTGTCCCTAATTTGCTGGGAAGTGGCGGTGCGGTCCCCTACGGCACTGCGTAGGATCCTACGGTCTTGGCGTGCATCCATGCGTCGCTGCGGTCCGGTCCCAGGTCGACGGGCACGTGCACCTTCCGCCGACCACTGGCGACAACATCGATGTACTGTGGAGACCTCACGCCCCACGTGTTGAGCAATTCGGCGGTAGGTCCACCCGGCCTCCCGCATGCCCACTATACGCCATCGCTCAAAGTCCGTCAACTGCACATACGGTTCACGTCCACGCTGTCGTGGCATGCTACCAGTGTTAAAGACTGCGATGGAGCTCCGTATGCCACGGCAAACTGGCTGACACTGACGGCGGCGGTGCACAAATGCTGCGCAGCTAGCGCCATTCGACGGCCAACACCGCGGTTCCTGGTGTGTCCGCTGTGCCGTGCGTGTGATCATTGCTTGTACAGCCCTCTCGCAGTGTCCGGAGCAAGTATGGTGGGTCTGACACACCGGTGTCAATGTGTTCTTTTTTTCCATTTCCAGGAGTGTATTTACGTTGTATCGCACTTCGTGCGGTATACGGTCCCTTGGTCGTGTAAAAGATTGAGCTATGTCAACGCAATGTAAAGATACAGTCGTTCATGTAAAGAAAATTTACGCGAAAGGTCAAAAAAATGGCTGTAAGAACTATGCCCCAAACTGCTTAGGTCATCAGTCCCATAGATCTAGAACTACTTCAACCTACCTATCCTACCACACATCCATGCCAGGGGAAGGATTCGAACTGACGGCGCAAGCAGCCGCGCGGTCCGCACGGCTAACCCGCGTCGCCAAGCTGTTAATATCATCTCGTGTTGCTAAAAAGTCATTCACATCTGGTGAATGATTTTCTGTGCAGTTCATTTAAGAAAGAATAACTAAAATATATTTGATGTTGCGGAAGTGGAAGGACACCTAATTCATTTTCCCTTGTCTTTATTCGTGATGTTAGATTCGCAATCTGAGCATACGTACTATCCATAACCACACTTTAGATCCAAGTCATAGTCACAGATGTGCGAATACAACACATTGCCTTATACTTGAGGTATTTCGTTTCCCACGAAGTGGTGGCAGACGATGCTGTGGCGTCTTCGAAGCGCGAGATTCGCCAGTGCTAGCTAGCTATCTCAGCACATCAGCTGAGCGAACTTGCATAGTATGCTGGTAGCACTTCGTCGCCTTGCCTCTTATGCTTTGTAGCAGACTTTAGAGCTGTGCGGATCAGCATAGCGAAAAGGCGAGGTGGTCTCGCTCGTTTTGTCCACGACTGTACATGCACGATGGTACAAAGGCACACTTTCATGTGGCTCTTCGATGTTACGTGTTGGACAACCGGTGTATGGGACGTGGCTCGCCAAGCACCATGGCCTCCCATGTGCCCCCACGTGTAACCGTCCTGGGATCCCTGCCCGCTCTCTCAGAAGAAACAGATCTTCGTCCTGAAAGGATTACTGGTGCGGCTGGTACTCTTGTTGACGTCTCATTCCACCCCGCCGCTGCAGACGCGCGAGGGAGTCGCCGCCACTGGTGAGATTATTTATGTGTTTATTCATGGCGAGGCGCAGGGGGCGAGTGAAGCAGGGGATGCAAGGAGTAAATTAAGACGGACGCGGCCTCAAGTTTCGGCAGAGCGGGAGGGTCTCCCTCTAGCTCCTCCGCTAGCAGCAGCAGAGGCATCGCCCTGATTTAGTAGCGTCGTGCCAAGCGTTTCCTAGCCGTAGCGGTGCAAGGGGAAAGCGCTCAGCTATATATTACGTTTCCTCGCATCGCCTCCCGCCTTTTATTTTCGTTTTCCGAAAAGCGGAGCTTTCAGCTTTTCCGCATACAGTAGAGAGAGAGAGAGAGAGAGAGAGAGAGAGAGAGAGAGAAGAGAGCAAGGGGGGAGAAGCGCTGTGTTTTCGCCATAGCGGGCTCGTATCCACGGTCGGTAAACACGCCGTATAGCGGCCGTCTCGTCCCGCACTGGGGTCGCAACCATGTCTGCCGTGGGCTGAGGGAGGAAGGAGGGGGGGGGGGTAGAAAAGGCAACCCTCCCGCCCCCTACCGCCAGAGAGCTCAGTGGTGTGTGAGCTTGTTAAGGCCAAGCGGCGGAGGGGGCAGCAAAAGGCGATTACTGTGCGACCCCGACCTCCGTCGTAGACAAAGGTCACTGCGCAAGTTCGGTAATACAGGAGGGCTGATCGTACACTTTTAATTATCAACTCGGAGAAAAGACAATATTCTGCGACCCTTAGACTTGGCCTCCTCTACAAATTTGCCCTCAACGCGACACATTTCGTACCACGTAGAAGTCTTGTTTGTACAGTGCGATCGGTATCAACCTAAACTACTTTAATAAGTCATAATATTTTAACCAATAAGGGGACACATTCTTAATTGTGGGAGATGAGAATTCACAACTGGGTAATTACACTACTGGCCATCAAAATTGCTACACCACCAAGATGACGTGCTACAGAGGCGAAATTTAACCAACAGGAAGAAGATGCTGTGATATGTAAATGATTAGTTTTTCAGAGCATTCACACAAGGTTGGCGCCGGTGGCGACACCTTTTTTTTTTCGGTCATCAGTCTACTGACTGGTTTGATGCGGCCCGCCACGAATTCCTTTCCTGTGCTAACCTCTTCATCTCAGAGTAGCACTTGCAACCTACGTCCTCAATTATTTGCTTGACGTATTCCAATCTCTGTCTTCCTCTACAGTTTTTGCCCTCTACAGCTCCCTCTGGTACCATGGAAGTAATTCCCTCATGTCTTAGCAGATGTCATATCATCCTGTCCCTTCTCCTTATCAGTATTTTCCACATATTCCTTCGATTCTGCGTAGAACCTCCTCATTCCTTACCTTATCAGTCCACCTAATTTTCAACATTCGTCTATAGCACCACATCTCAAATGCATCGATTCTCTTCTGTTCCGGTTTTCCCACGGTCCATGTTTCACTACCATACAATGCTGTACTCCAGACGTACATCCTCAGAAATTTCTTCCTCAAATTAAGGCCGGTATTTGATATTAGTAGACTTCTCTTGGCCAGAAATGCCTTTTTTGCCATAGCGAGTCTGCTTTTGATGTCCTCCTTCCTCCGTCCGTCATTGGTTATTTTACTGCCTAGGTAGCAGAATTCCTTAACTTCAATGACTTCGTGACCATCAATCCTGATGTTAAGTTTCTCGCTGTTCTCATTTCTACTACTTCTCATTACCTTCGTCTTTCTCCGATTTACTCTCAAACCATACTGTGTACTCATTAGACTGTTCATTCCGTTCAGCAGATCATTTAATTCTTCTTCACTTTCACTCAGGATAGCAATGTCATCAGCGAATCGTATCATTGATATCCTTTCACCTTGTATTTTAATTCCACTCCTGAACCTTTCTTTTATTTCCATCATTGCTTCCTCGATGTACAGATTGAAGAGTAGGGGCGAAAGGCTACAGCCTTGTCTTACTCCCTTCTTAATACGAGCACTTCGTTCTTGATCGTCCACTCTTATTATTCCCTCTTGGTTGTTGTACATATTGTATATGACCCGTCTCTCCCTATAGCTTACCCCTACTTTTTTCAGAATCTCGAACAGCTTGCACCATTTTATAATGTCCAACGCTTTTTCCAGGTCGACAAATCCTATGAAAGTGTCTTGATTTTTCTTTAGCCTTGCTTCCATTATTAGCCGTAACGTCAGAATTGCCTCTCTCGTCCCTTTACTTTTTCTAAAGCCAAACTGATCGTCACCTAGCGCATTCTCAATTTTCTATTCCATTCTTCTGTATATTATTCTTGTAAACAGCTTCGATGCATGAGCTGTTAAGCTGATTGTGCGATAATTCTCGCACTTGTCAGCTCTTGCCGTCTTCGGAATTGTGTGGATGATCACTTTTCCGAAAGTCAGATGGTATATCGCCAGACTCATATATTCTACACACCAACGTGAATAGTCTTTTATCAAAACTAGACATGGTTGTCTCACTGGGTACTCCACGATCGTTCATTAAATAAAATATGGCGTTTCAGTCTTCGATCGCTTTTCTCTATTTTCAATTACCGGTTTCGGGCTAGCTGCCCATCTTCAGATCTGTTAGACAATGTTAAAAATATAATTAATAAGAGGGATACAGTTAGTGATAAAAATATATTAGTTTACAAAAAGAAATTTTAGAACGTATTAAATGCCAACATACCATATGTTGTAGTTACAGAGTAACTTGTCCGTACAGAACATAAAGTTCACTGTCATAAGTAAAGTAATTTCAAGCTGTTAAAACATTATATCGCAGTATTTAAGAGTAACCTGATTGGTAACAGTAAAAAGTGCCCTCTACCTATAACAATTGTGCATCTGTTATTTCGCCGTATATAGTAATGGCGAATATTCTTTTTAATAAAACAATTTTTAAGGTAATAACATATGAATAATCTTTTCGAGTGGACCATGAAACAAAAAAATTTTTCATTAATTTAAAATTTTTTTGTAAATAAACTTAAAATATAATTAAAATGTAGATATTCTTCCGAAAATGTGCGTTTGCTCTTCTTTGTTTTTGATTGGTGGTGGAGTGGATTTCCCTACGTCAGAACGTATACAACGCCACGCCGAGTTGTCTTGCGCCGCGCCCAATTCACCTCGCCGCCAGTACGCTGAGGGCCGCTCCGCTGTAGCTGTCTCTCACTGGGGCGTGCTGTTGCATTCAAGAGTAAGCCTAAAACAGGTCTTTAAAAATCTCATAATAATTCCTGTGCATAAAATCACTTTGCTCATTAAGTAGTAGGCCTGGGGTTTTTCTTTGATGTGCGTATATTTCAATCTCTTCGAGCACGTTGAGATAGAGACTTTTTGGAGCTTTATGTAGCACCTCCATTTGTTCATTTATATTACTCACTTCATGTCTACTCTCTTTTACATGTGTTCCAAATGCTGTTCGATTGCTATGACTGCAATGTTCCCTGTATCGAATTTCAAAATTCCGCCCTGTTTGTCCTATATAATAACTGTCACATTCAGCACATTTAATCTTATATACTCCGGAATTATTGTATTTCATTTGTTTCGTCGTTGCTGGTTTATGTCTTAATCTATGTGCCATTTGCCCTTCTTTCTGAAATGCCACTGCGATGTTTTTTGGAAAGCATTTAGCAATTCTTTCCGACACACGCCCTTTGTATGTCAGGGTGACAAACTTCTTCTTAACTTTAATTTTCCTAGAATCGCTACTGATGCCCGCGGATTTGTTTTTGATCTTGTTGAAGATACATGTAACATCTTGTGTCCTGTATCCGTTAGCTGCTGCTACTTGCCTAATAATACCTAGTTCTTTCTGCAACTCATCTTCCTGTAGTGGCAATCTGAGGGCTCTGTTGCACATTGCATGAAAGTACGCTCTTTTATGCTGTGCCGGGTGGTGCGACGTCGCTACTATGATGTTGTCGGAGCAAGTGTCTTTTCTATAGACGCCGAAAACGTGCCTGCCTCCCTCCCTTCTGACGGTCAAATCTAAATAGTTAATTGCCCCATTGTTTTCCATTTCTAGTGTGAATTGAATTTTTTGATGCTGCTCGTTTAAAACTTTAGTCATTTCCTCTACGTCTTCTTTTTCCCCTTTGAATAATAAAATAGTGTCGTCAACATACCGTCTGTAATAAATTAACTTCTCCTTCATTTCTGGAAAAGAGCTAAAAACTTTGTTCTCAAAGTCATTCATAAAAATTTCAGCTAAAATGCCTGATAGACTGTTACCCATAGCTAAACCTTCATCTTGAATAAAAACTTTATCGTTAAAGATAAAACTATTAAAACTCAGTGTGAACTCTAGCATATCTACGAGTTCGACGATTTCACCCATGCTCATTGACTTATTTTTTATCAGGTTTTTCCTGATAATCTGCAAAGTTTCCGGTATTGGTATATTAGTGTAGAGGTTCACGACGTCCAATGAGGCTAGGACTGCATCCTCTGGGATTGCAATGTCCTTCACTTCGTTCGCGAAACACACACTATTTTTTACGTTGTAAACTTGCTCGTATTTATACGCAGATTTTAACTTACGGTACAAAGCCCTATTCAAGAGCTCATTAACGGCTTCCTTCCCATTGCAAATAACACGCATTAGTTTGTTCTCCTTGTGCAATTCTTTTTGTAAACTAATATATTTTTATCACTAACTGTATCCCTCTTATTAATTACATTTTTAACATTGTCTAACAGATCTGAAGATGGGCAGCTAGCCCGAAACCGGTAATTGAAAATAAAGAATAGCGATCGAAGACTGAAACGCCATATTTTATTTAATGAGCGATCGCGGAGTTCCCGGTGAGACAACCATGTCTAGTTTTGATATACTTGTGCCTAGTCAGGCTGTGGGAGATGTAAAAACATTTTTTAAAGCTAAGCTTAATATAGTGAAAGCTAATTTAAAAATACATTTCAATAAGAACTGTTTGCAGTTAGGTGTTGTACCGAAGTACGCAAGGGTAAAGATAAATAACAGCAGTATCTCAGCCACAAAAGTAAAGAAGAGAGCAGAACAGTCATGGATAATACAGGAGATCAAATCAGGGTACATCGAGAAAGACAAACTCAATAAGCTTACGTACGATTTGCATATGAAGTTAGGTAACCTACTGTCGCCACTGCAGTTTATACAAGTTGAATATGAGATTGAAGCAAGAATCCAGGTACATAGGAACGAAATCACAAAAAGACACAACAAGAAAATTACTAATCTGTGTAGAGCAATAGCAAAGGCAGAGAGGGAAACAGATAAAATACAGTATGTACATAAGTTTTATGACAGAACCGTTAACCTAACAGATATTGTCTTTTCTAAAGAAGAGCAGAAGCTTTTGGATAAGGGGCTTAAGCATAATCCGCGAACGAACTTGCAAGATCGAGACATCAAGAGAATGATCGCAGAAGTTAAGGTAGCATGTAGGGATGCTAAGTTAAGTAAATTCCAGGAGACATGTATCGCCATCAAAGCCAAAGAGGCAATTGAATGCCACAAAACTTTACATAACGGTAAATATAGTGAGATAAGGTTAGTGAAAGAAATTAACTTAAAACTGGATTCTAACAACGCAATCGTGATTAAGTAAGATAAGGGCAATACCTCAGTTGTCATTTACAAAAAGGAATATATAGATAAGACAATGCGGTTTTTTCAGGAAAATGGAATTAAAGAAGTCAAAAAAGATTTAACAAAGAAGTTTCAGACAGATTTAAAGGCAAGGATAGAAGCAATACAATTTTTATTCACTCCAAATGAAAAAGCTAGGTTAGTAAAGATGAATCCAAGAACACCAGAAGCAAGAGCGCAAATAAAATTGCACAAGGAGAACAAACCAATGCGTGTTATTTGCAATGGGAAGGAAGCCGTTAATGAGCTCTTGAATAGGGCTTTTTACCGTAAGTTAAAATCTGCGTATAAATACGAGCAAGTTTACAACGTAAAAAATAGTGTGTGTTTCGCGAACGAAGTGAAGGACATTGCAATCCCAGAGGATGCAGTCCTAGCCTCATTGGACGTCGTGAACCTCTACACTAATATACCAATACCGGAAACTTTGCAGATTATCAGGAAAAACCTGATAAAAAATAAGTCAATGAGCATGGGTGAAATCGTCGAACTCGTAGATATGCTAGAGTTCACACTGAGTTTTAATAGTTTTATCTTTAACGATAAAGTTTTTATTCAAGATGAAGGTTTAGCTATGGGTAACAGTCTATCAGGCATTTTAGCTGAAATTTTTATGAATGACTTTGAGAACAAAGTTTTTAGCTCTTTTCCAGAAATGAAGGAGAAGTTAATTTATTACAGACGGTATGTTGACGACACTATTTTATTATTCAAAGGGGAAAAAGAAGACGTAGAGGAAATGACTAAAGTTTTAAACGAGCAGCATCAAAAAATTCAATTCACACTAGAAATGGAAAACAATGGGGCAATTAACTATTTAGATTTGACCGTCAGAAGGGAGGGAGGCAGGCACGTTTTCGGCGTCTATAGAAAAGACACTTGCTCCGACAACATCATAGTAGCGACGTCGCACCACCCGGCACAGCATAAAAGAGCGTACTTTCATGCAATGTGCAACAGAGCCCTCAGATTGCCACTACAGGAAGATGAGTTGCAGAAAGAACTAGGTATTATTAGGCAAGTAGCAGCAGCTAACGGATACAGGACACAAGATGTTACACGTATCTTCAACAAGATCAAAAACAAATCCGCGGGCATCAGTAGCGATTCTAGGAAAATTAAAGTTAAGAAGAAGTTTGTCACCCTGACATACAAAGGGCGTGTGTCGGAAAGAATTGCTAAATGCTTTCCAAAAAACATCGCAGTGGCATTTCAGAAAGAAGGGCAAATGGCACATAGATTAAGACATAAACCAGCAACGACGAAACAAATGAAATACAATAATTCCGGAGTATATAAGATTAAATGTGCTGAATGTGACAGTTATTATATAGGACAAACAGGGCGGAATTTTGAAATTCGATACAGGGAACATTGCAGTCATAGCAATCGAACAGCATTTGGAACACATGTAAAAGAGAGTAGACATGAAGTGAGTAATATAAATGAACAAATGGAGGTGCTACATAAAGCTCCAAAAAGTCTCTATCTCAACGTGCTCGAAGAGATTGAAATATACGCACATCAAAGAAAAACCCCAGGCCTACTACTTAATGAGCAAAGTGATTTTATGCACAGGAATTATTATGAGATTTTTAAAGACCTGTTTTAGGCTTACTCTTGAATGCAACAGCACGCCCCAGTGAGAGACAGCTACAGCGGAGCGGCCCTCAGCGTACTGGCGGCGAGGTGAATTGGGCGCGGCGCAAGACAACTCGGCGTGGCGTTGTATACGTTCTGACGTAGGGAAATCCACTCCACCACCAATCAAAAACAAAGAAGAGCAAACGCACATTTTCGGAAGAATATCTACATTTTAATTATATTTTAAGTTTATTTACAAAAAAATTTTAAATTAATGAAAAATTTTTTTGTTTCATGGTCCACTCGAAAAGATTATTCATATGTTATTACCTTAAAAATTGTTTTATTAAAAAGAATATTCGCCATTACTATATACGGCGAAATAACAGATGCACAATTGTTATAGGTAGAGGGCACTTTTTACTGTTACCAATCAGGTTACTCTTAAATACTGCGATATAATGTTTTAACAGCTTGAAATTACTTTACTTATGACAGTGAACTTTATGTTCTGTACGGACAAGTTACTCTGTAACTACAACATATGGTATGTTGGCATTTAATACGTTCTAAAATTTCTTTTTGTAAACTAATATATTTTTATCACTAACTGTATCCCTCTTATTAATTACATTTTTAACATTGTCTAACAGATCTGAAGATGGGCAGCTAGCCCGAAACCGGTAATTGAAAATAAAGAATAGCGATCGAAGACTGAAACGCCATATTTTATTTAGTGAATAGTCGTTTTGTAACCACTTCCCCCAATGATTTTAGAAATTCTGATGTTATCTATCCCTTCTGCCTTATTTGACCGTAAGTCCTCCAAAGCTCTTTTAAATTCCGATTCTAATACTCGATCCCCTATCTCTTCTAAATCGACTCCTGTTTCTTCTTCTATCACATCAGACAAATCTTCACCCTCATAGAGGCTTTCAATGTATTCTTTCCGCCTATCTGCTCTCTCCTCTGCATTTAAGAGTGGAATTCCCGTTGCACTCTTAATGTTACCACCGTGGCTTTTAATGTCACCAAAGGTTGTTTTGACTTTCCTGTATGCTGAGTCTGTCCTTCCGACAATCATATCTTTTTCGATGTCTTCACATTTTTCCTGCAGCCATTTCGTCTTAGCTTCCCTGCACTTCTTATTTATTTCATTCCTCAGCGACTTGTATTTCTGTATTCCTGATTTTTCCGGAACATGTTTGCACTTCCTCCTTTCATCAATCAACTGAAGTAGTTCTTCTGTTACCCATGGTTTCTTCGCAGCTATCTTCTTTGTACCTATGTTTTCCTTCCCAACTTCTGTGATGGCCCTGTTTAGAGATGTCCATTCCTCTTCAACTGTACTGCCTACTGCGCTATTCCTTATTGCTGTGTCTATAGCGTTAGAGAACTTCAAACGTATCTCGTCATTCCTTAGTTCTTCCGTATCCCACTTCTTTGCGTATTGATTCTTCCTGACTAACGTCTTGAACTTCAGCCTACTCTTCATCACTACTATATTTTGATCTGAGTCTATATCTGCTCCTGGGTACGCCTTACAGTCCAGTATCTGATTTCGGAATCTCTGTCTGACCATGATGTAATCTAATTGAAATCTTCCCGTATCTCCCGGCCTTTTCCAAGTATACCTCCTCCTCTTGTGATTCTTGAACAGGGTATTCGCTATTACTAGCTGAAACTTGTTACAGAACTCAATTAGTCTTTCTCCTCTTTCATTCCTTGTCCCAAGCCCATATTCTCCTGTAACCTTTCCTTCTACTCCTTCCCCTACAACTGCATTCCAGTCGCCCATGACTATTAGATTTTCGTCCCCCTTTACATACTGCATTAACCTTTCAATATCCTCATACACTTTCTCTATCTGCTCATCTTCAGCTTGCGACGTCGGCATGTATACCTGAACTATCGTTGTCGGTGTTGGTCTGCTGTCGATTCTCATTAGAACAACCCAGTCACTGAACTGTTCACAGTAACACACCCTCTGCCCTACCTTCCTATTCATAACGAATCCTACACCTGTTATACCATTTTCTGCTGCTGTTGATATTACCCGATACTCATCTGACCATAAATCCTTGTCTTCCTTCCACTTCACTTCAGTGACCCCTACTATATCTAGATTGAGCCTTTGCATTTCCCTTTTCAGATTTTCTAGTTTCCCTACCACGTTCAAGCTTCTGACATTCCACGCCCCGACTCGTAGAACGTTATCCTTTCGTTGATTATTCAATCCTTTTCTCATGGTAACCTCCCCCTTGGCAGTCCCCTCCCGGAGATCCGAATGGGGGACTATTCCGTAATCTTTTGCCAATGGAGAGATCATCATGACACTTCTTCAATTACAGGCCACATGTCCTGTGGATACACGTTACGTGTCTTTAATGCAGTGGTTTCCATTGCCTTCTGCATGCTCATGTCGTTGATCATTGCTGATTCTTCCGCCTTTAGGGGCAATTTCCCACCCCTAGGACAAGAGAGTGCCCTGAACCTCTATCCGCTCCTCCGCACTCTTTGACAACGCCGTTGGAAGAATGAGGCTGCCTTCTTATGCCGGAAGTCTTCAGCCGCCAATACTGATTATTTATCAAAATTTTGGCACTGGCGGGGATCGAACCCAGGACCGAAGACGTTTTGATTATGAATCCAAGACGCTACCAATAGACCAAGGGGCCTACAACATGCTGACATGAGGAAAGTGTCCAACCGATTTCTCATACACAAACAGCAGTTCACCGGCGTTGCCTGGTGAAACGTTGTTGTCATGCCTCGTGGAAGGAGGAGAAAGGATTGTAGCCTATCGCGACATTGCTGCTCGCGTTGGTCGAGATCCAATGACTGTTAGCGGAATATGGAATCGGTGGGTTCAGGAGGGTAATACGGAACGCCGTGCTGGATTCCAACGGCCTCGTATCACTAGCAGTCGAGATGACGGGCATCTTATTCGCATGGCTGTAACGGATCATGCAGCCACGTCTCGATCCCTGAGTCAACAGATGGGGACGTTTGCAAGACAACAACCATCTGCACGAATAGTTCGACGACGTTTGCAGCAACATGGACTATCAACTCGGAGACCACGACTGCGGTTACCGTTGACGCTGCATCACATACAGGAGCGCCTGCGATGGTGTACTCAACGACAAACCTGGGTGCACGAATGGGAAAACGACGTTTTTTCGGATGAATCCAGGTTTTGTTTACGGCATTATGATGGTCGCATCCGTGTTTGGCGACATCGCGGTGAACGCGCATTGGAAGCGTGTTTTCGTCATCGCCATACTGGCGTATCACCCGGTGAGATGGTATGGGGTGCCATTGGTTACACGTCTCGGTTACCTCTTGTTCGCATTGACGGCTCTTTGAACAGTGGACGTTACATTTCAGATGTGTTACGACCCGTGGCTCTATCCTTCATTCGATCCCTGAGAAACCCTACATTTAAGCAGGATAATGCACGACCGCATGTTGCACGTCCTCTACGGATCTTTCTGGATACAGAAAATGGTCGACTGCTGCCCTGGCCAGCACATTCTCCAGATCTCTCACCAATTGAAAACGTCTGGTCAATGGTGGTCGCGCAACTGGATCGTCACAATACGCCAGTCACTACTCTTGATGAACTGTGGTATCGTGTTGAACGTGCATGGGCACCTGTACCTGTACACGCCATCCAAGCTCTGTTTGACTCAATGCCCAGCCGTACCAAGGCCGTTATTATGGCCAGAGGTGGTTGTTCTGGGTACTGATTTCTCAGTATCTATGCACCCAAATTGCATGAAAATGTAATCACATGTCGGTTCTAGTATAATATATTTGTCCAATGAATATCCGTTTATCATCTGCACTTCTTCTTGGTGTAGCAATTTTAATGGCCAGTAGTTTATATACCTACATAAAAAGCCTCATACCAAACGTTGGAACTGTCCTTCAGCGGTATCAACGCACAACTTCTGTACTTCTTTCACCATATTCCGAGACGTTCTATGGAGTGTGCGGCCCTCCCGCAGTGGTAACACCGATTCCCGTCAGATCACCGAAGCTAAGCGCTGTCGGGCTGGGCTAGCACTTGGATAGGTAACCATCTGGGCTGCCAAGCGCTGTTGTCAAGCGGGGTGCACTCAGCCTATGTGAGGCAAACTGAGGAGCTACTTGATTGAGAAGTAGCGGCTCCGGTCTCATAAACTGACACACGGCCAGGAGAGCGGTGTGCTGGCCACATGCCCCTCCACATCCGCATCCAGTGACGCCTGTGGGCTGAGGATGACACGGGGGCCGGTCGGTACCGTTGGGGCTTCCATGGCCTGTTCGGACGGAGTTTAGTTCTATGGAGTGTATCCTCGGCAATGTTGTTTATTTCGTGCGTAATGGCCTCACAGTGTTGTGCAGTTGTCCTTGGTCCATTTTGTAGAGTACACTAAGCTTTTAAGATATCCTCATTAGAGAAAATCCAAGGGGGGGAGGGGGAGGGGGTTGAGAGATTACGTCTGGTGATCAGGGGTGGTAGGACAATATTTTTAGATTTTTCGGTCACCAGAGAACCTCCTTACAAGGTGGATGGAAGCGTTAGACGTGTGACTCGTTGATCCATTTTATAGGAAATGCTCTTCTGTAAGTTCGACATCATCCAGCTGCTCCACAAATGTATTGAAGATGCCTGTACAAACTGTAGTGTCTACAGTCGTATCAAAGGAAATGGGGCCAACAATCCTGGAAGCTGACACCGAGTACCAGACGCCAACCTTTTCATGCTGCAGTGCTGTTCCGTGAATAATATTGGAGCTTACGCCGTGCCAGTACTTGCTGTTTTGCGTGTTGATATAAGGTGACAGATGGAACCATGCCTGACCTATAAACCAAGTTATGGATGAAGTGTCTGGACATTCAATACGAATCCCTGAAACAATCGAAAGTCAAGCATTCTTTTTTTTATGGTCTGATTCTTGTACTATGTATGGTCGCAATGGCGCTTTCTTCGGCGCTTTCTGGTATGTGCCGCATGAAATGTCTGTTGAAAGTGGCTAAATAGTTTCTGTTGTGCGTCACTGTGTAGTTACACTATGTGATCAAAAGTATCCGGAGACCCCCCAAGAACATACGTTTTTCATATTAGGTGCGTTGTGCTACCAGCTAGTGCCAAGTACTCCATATCAGTGACCTCAGAAGTCATTAGACGTCGTGAGAGAACAGAATGGGGCGCTCCGCGGAACTCACGGACTTCGAACGTGGTCAGGCGATTGGGTTTCACTTGTGTCATACGTCTGTACGCGACATTTCCACACTCCTGAACATCGCTAGGTCCACTGTTTCCGATGCGGTAGTAAAGTGGAAACGTGAAGGGACACGTACAGCACAAAAGCGTACAGGCCGATCGCGTCTGTTGACTGACAGAGACCGCCTACAGTTGAAGAGGGTCGTAATTTGTAACAGGCAGACATCTATCCAAACCATCACACAGGGATTCCAAACTGCATCACGATCGACTGCAAGTATTATGACAGTTAGGCGTGGGGGGGGGGGGGGTTAGAGAACTTGGATTTCATGGTCGAGCGGCCGCTCGTAAGCCACACATCACGCCGGAAAATGCTAAACGATGCCTCGCTTGGTGTTAAGGAGCGTAAACATTGCACGATTGAACAATGGAAAAACATTGTGCGGAGTGACGAATCACTGTGCACAATGTGGCTACCCGATGGCAGGGTGTGGGTATCGCGAATGCACAGTGAACGCCATCTGGCAGCGTGTGTCGTGCCAACAGTAAAATTCGGAGACGGTGGTGTAATGGCGTGGAGGGGACTTGCTTGCAGCCGTTGTAGTTTTGCGTGGCACTATCACAGCATAGGCCTACATTGATGTTTTGCATCTTTCTACACGATCGAGCACCTGTTCATAATTCACGGACTGTGGCGGAGTGCTTACACGACAGTAACGTCCATGTAATGGACTGGCCTGCACAGAGTCCTGACCTGAATACTATAGAAGACGTTTGGGATGTTTTGGAACTCCGACTTCGTGCCAGGCCTCACCGACCGACATCGATACGTCTCCTCAGTGCAGCACGTGAAGAATAGGCTGCCATTACCCAAGAAACCTTCCAGCACCTGATTGAAAATATGCCAGCGAGAGTGGAAGGTGCCATCAACGCTAAGGGTGGGCCAACACAATACTGAATTCAAGCATTACCGATAGAGGGCGCCACGAACTTGTAAGTCATTTCCAACCAAGTGTCCGGATACTTTTGATCACATAGTGTACATTAGATGGTGGTATGCACACAGCACGGGCTAAACGCTACTAACTCCATCACAAGACACAATTCGACTCCTCCTTCTCCTTCTCCTTCTCTCTCTCTCTCTCTCTCTCTCTCTCTCTCTCTCTCTCTCACTCACTCTCTCTCTCTCTCTCTCTACAAGATTGCACTCCACTAACATGCAAAGGTTCTACTACCAGTCTGTCGAAGCGCAAGCTCTTTGGCACGGATGTTACCCGCTATTACTCAGATGCTTCTGAAGCTTGACTCTTCCGCTCGACATCCGAAAAATTACCAAAATTACAATTTTTTGTACAAAACAAAAACCTTACGCTGTCTCCTGGCTCAATCGACCCAACGATTTCCTTGGAGATTTCTCCAAGCGTCTTCGAACATCATAAATGAACCTCTGCACTCAGTGATGATCTAGGTTTATAGCTGTCACTTGTACACGAATTATCTCCATCTTCCTTACAATCGATAAATTTGTTGCCTCTGTTGGAAAATCCCGCACATAGAACTCTCTCCGGAATGCCCTTTGCGTTGTAACCAATGAGCGTGCCTTTCAGTATGTTCTCTCAATAAAAACCAGCTCTCAATGTGTTTACTGCATGTTTCTGCCAGCTAAAGACTATGAACGAGTCAATAATTTGCTCGTTACTGTCACGCGGCCTGAACTACACACTCAACAGGCTTCACAAACCGCGACAGACGAGGGTACGAACGAACCAACACGAGCCGAACAAGCGCTGCACTATTCCGGACATTCGACGCCATGTCCAGAAACAACAATCAACTTGCGAAGAACGTGCTGTGCGTCTCTCTCTCCCAGAGCGACTGAGATCATTAAGACAACTTTCCCGTTTCTACGACCTTTCAGAGGGAAGTTACGAGCCAGTGAAGTAGCTCGGGTTTATAAGGGTCACCATGCAGAAGTCTCCATTTTTCTCTCTTTCGCGTCGTGTCTTATCGCCAGGACACCTCAAGCTTGTCTCACCGCCAGTATTTGCTAGATCATTTAGCGATACCAAGGAGTGCGGTGTGACCTTCTGCTTGCACATTGCAGACATGCCAAAAGCAAAATCAAGGGAGCTTGGTTACGCGCACGACTCGGTACTTGCAACAAGTTGTGCCTCAATTCAACAGTCAGAAGAAATCCGGTCGGAAGACTCAGATGTTGCGGGAAAGTGTTTTCCCAAATGCAGATGTGCCGTCACAGCCATATTTAAAGACATCCTGCTCCTCCTTTTTTTTTTATTGAAGTCATCGCTGTTGTAATCAAATTGAAGTTAAATAATAATTAATACGGAAAATGCTAATCGACTGTATAAAAAGCAGCAACCACCATAAACATTGTACTACGATCAATGTAAAGTAAAAGAAAGAGGAAAAAGATCCTCACGTGTACTCTATTATACAAGAAACAAACAATGGCAAAATCAGCCATTCCATTTTCATTCGCATTCGGTTATTTGATGAGATTTAACGTGAGCTCTCGCAGCGTATCATATACACTCCTGGAAATGGAAAAAAGAACACATTGACACCGGTGTGTCAGACCCACCATACTTGCTCCGGACACTGCGAGAGGGCTGTACAAGCAATGATCACACGCACGGCACAGCGGACACACCAGGAACCGCGGTGTTGGCCGTCGAATGGCGCTAGCTGCGCAGCATTTGTGCACCGCCGCCGTCAGTGTCAGCCAGTTTGCCGTGGCATACGGAGCTCCATCGCAGTCTTTAACACTGGTAGCATGCCGCGACAGCGTGGACGTGAACCGTATGTGCAGTTGACGGACTTTGAGCGAGGGCGTATAGTGGGCATGCGGGAGGCCGGGTGGACGTACCGCCGAATTGCTCAACACGTGGGGCGTGAGGTCTCCACAGTACATCGATGTTGTCGCCAGTGGTCGGCGGAAGGTGCACGTGCCCGTCGACCTGGGACCGGACCGCAGCGACGCACGGATGCACGCCAAGACCGTATGATCCTACGCAGTGCCGCAGGGGACCGCACCGCCACTTCCCAGCAAATTAGGGACACTGTTGCTCCTGGGGTATCGGCGAGGACCATTCGCAACCGTCTCCATGAAGCTGGGCTACGGTCCCGCACACCGTTAGGCCGTCTTCCGCTCACGCCCCAACATCGTGCAGTCCGCCTCCAGTGGTGTCGCGACAGGCGTGAATGGAGGGACGAATGGAGACGTGTCGTCTTCAGCGATGAGAGTCGCTTCTGCCTTGGTGCCAATGATGGTCGTATGCGTGTTTGGCGCCGTGCAGGTGAGCGCCACAATCAGGACTGCATACGACCGAGGCACACAGGGCCAACACCCGGCATCATGGTGTGGGGAGCGATCTCCTACACACCACTGGTGATCGTCGAGGGGACACTGAATAGTGCACGGTACATCCAAACCGTCATCGAACCCATCGTTCTACCATTCCTAGACCGGCAAGGGAACTTGCTGTTCCAACAGGACAATGCACGTCCGCATGTATCCCGTGCCACCCAACGTGCTCTAGAAGGTGTAAGTCAACTACCCTGGCCAGCAAGATCTCCGGATCTGTCCCCCATTGAGCATGTTTGGGACTGGATGAAGCGTCGTCTCACGCGGTCTGCACGTCCGGCACGAACGCTGGTCCAACTGAGGCGCCAGGTGGAAATGGCATGGCAAGGCGTTCCACAGGACTACATCCAGCATCTCTACGATCGTCTCCATGGGAGAATAGCAGCCTGCATTGCTGCGAAAGGTGGATATACACTGTAGTAGTGCCGACATTGTGCATGCTCTGTTGCCTGTGTCTATGTGCCTGTGGTTCTGTCAGTGTGATCATGTGATGTATCTGACCCCAGGAATGTGTCAATAAAGTTTCCCCTTCCTGGGGCAATGAATTCACGGTGTTCTTATTTCAATTTCCAGGAGTGTAGATAGTTGTCTGCAACAGTTAAACAGAAAGAGTTTAATTATAATCTGACTTTTTTTCTTCAGAATTTCCTTTTCAATTATTAGCAGATGAAAGTTCATAACTATTATAAAGTGCAGGACAATTGAATACAAAAGATTGTCGTTTGGGCGCAGTGTTTAATTCCAGGTTCCCAATTCTGGCAGTACAAATTTTCATTCCTTAAGTGCGACAGAACCTACAATCACTTTCATTTGTTCATAAGTTCGTTCGTCTTCTCGAACTTCAAGATTCGTACAGTTAAAGACAATTTTAAAGCGATCTGAGAGTTAAACAGAGCGAAATGCTTTCAAGCAAACTGTGTGCGTCGCTGTTCTGAAAGTGACAGTAAAGAAATGTTAGAGATTTTGCAATAATATTACAATTTTATTAAAGACATAATCCTACGAATAAGTCAAAGACAATTTTTGACCTCCAGTTATTACATTTATAATTGCCGAAAGTGAAACGAATAGCATGAAATGATATTTTATATGCCTACTGAAACCTGAAATACTTAGGTCACAGTTAAAGGCAGAGAGTATAAATTAAAATTAAAAGCGGTGACGGTAAAGAGACTGCAACCAGAGACCACCACCACGGAGGTTCAAAATGGTTCAAATGGCTCTGAGCACTATGGGACTCAACTGCTGTGGTCATCAGTCCCCTAGAACTTAGAACTACTTAAACCTAACTAACCTAAGGACATCACACACAGCCATGCCCGAGGCAGGATTCGAACCTGCGACCGTAGCAGTCACACGGTTCCGGACTGCGCGCCTAGAACCGCGAGACCACCGCGGCCGGCCCACCACGGAGGCTTTCATGCTTCCATCCAATACTAAAGTCGCCGGAAGGAAAGGTGTCATACAAGTCAAAAAGTCTACACTTAATCACAATAAAACAGCATACTACCTGTGGTTATCCCTTGATACAGCTCTGTCATTCAGCTAGCATCTCACAAAGAGAGCCACAAAACTGAAAACAAGAACGAACATCATTCACAAACTTCGTGGTGCAAAATGGCAAACATCGGCATCTATTCTGTGTTCTTCAGCTCTGTCTGGGTCTTGTCCTGTCAACCTCTAAACATTGTGCCCAGGTCTGGTTACAGAGCCCACATGCACAAGAAGATCGACGTCCAGCTAAATAACACCTTGAGAACGAATGCTGCTATTATCACATCAAGACCTACAGTATGACTACCGGCACTGTGCCACACTCCACGCCCTCACCTACGTCGGAAAATGCTCTTACGGACGAGTACCACACATGGATAATGAAAATCTACCATTCCATCAAGACATCAATGAAATCGATCTTTCTCGCCACGATCACCAAACAATAACAGGAAAGGTCGGTGTGAAAGATGAGCCGGCCGCGGTGGCCGAGCGGCTCTAGGGGCTTCAGTCTGGAACCGCGTGATGCTACGGTCGCAGGTTCGAATCCTGCCTCGGGCATGGATGTGTGTAATGTCGTTAGGTTAGTTAGGTTTAAGTAGTTCTAACAAGGGAACCTCCCCATCGCACCTCCCTCAGATTTAGTTATAAGTTGGCACAGTGGATAGGCCTTGAAAAACTGAACACAGATCAGTCAAGAAAACAGGAAGAAGTCGTGAGGAACTATCAAAAAATAAAGAAAATGTACAAACTGAGTAGTTGATGCGCAACATAATTAACATCAAGGACTCATTGATACCAGGAGCGCCGTGGTGCCGTGGTTAGCGTGAGCAACTGCGGAATGTGAGGTCCTTGGTTCAAGTCCTCCCTCCAGTGAAAATTTTAATTTTTTATTTTCAGTTTATGTGACAAACTCTTATGTTTTCATCACTTTCTTGGGAGTGATTATCACATCCACAAGGAAACCTAAATCGGGCAAGGTAGAAGAATGTTTTTACCCATTCGCCAAGTGTACAAGTTAGGTGGGTCGACAACATGCCGTCACCAGTGTCGTATAGAATATATCAGACGTGTTTTCCTGTGGAGGAATCGGTTGACCTATGACCTTGCGATCAAATGTTTTCGGTTCCCATTGGAGAGGCACGTCCTTTCGTCTACTAATCGCACGGTTTTGCGGTGCGGTCGCAAAACATAGACACTAAACTTATTACAGTGAACAGAGACGTCAATGATCGAACGGACAGATCATAACTTTGCGAAAATAAAAAAAGTACATTTTTCACTCGAGGAAAGACTTGCACCAATGACTTCATGTTCCGCCGTTGCTCACGCTAACCACGGGACCACGGCGCTCCTGAGCTGACAGGGTCCTTGATGTTAATTATGTTGCGTTTCAACTACTCAGTTTGTATATTTTGCTTATTTTTTTCATAGTTCCACACAATTTCTTCCTGTTTTCTCGATCGATCTGTGTTCAGTTTTTCAAGGCCTATCCACTGTGCCAGCTTATAACTAAATCTGAGGGGGGTGCGATGGGGAGGTTTCCTTGTAAGTTCTAGGGTACTGATGACCTCGGCTGTTAAGTCCCATAGTGCTCAGAGCTTGAACCATTTTGAAAGATGAGTTCAACTTCACTCACGCATGAACTCAAGAATGGACTGGACAAAAGGAAACAGCAATATGCCACGTACCGCCCAGAAACCACCGAGAATCGACTTCCTACGTGAAACGTGGTCAATGTCAAACGGAGTTAGAACCTACCACGTCACTGCGCACATTTTTACACTAATAGGGTTAGCATGCATACCAAGTTCGTGACTACGGAGGACAACAAAACATCATGCATATCACAGAAGAATCCACCACAAGATCAAACGATTCTATACCAACAGACTTCCCGGTGGCGACTCCAAACCGATATGTTACGTAAATGGTTCAAATGGTTCAAATGGCTCTGAGCACTATGCGACTTAACTTCTGAGGTCATCAGTCCCCTAGAAATTAGAACTACTTAAACCTAACTAACCTAAGGACATCACACACATCCATGCCCGAGGCAGGATTCGAACCTGCGACCGTAGCGGTCACGCGGTTCCAGACTGAAGCGCCTTTAACCGCACGGCCACACCGGCCGGCTTACGTAAATGCTGTAGATTTTTGTTTATACGACTTTGCATAGTAAATAAAGTTCTCTACACTCTAAGAACGTTTTTAAAGCGCCAACAGAAGATACGATAAATGAATAAATAAATATCTCTACATTCGTTGTTCTGGATATACCTCATACGCAACCGCTTCTTCACCCGAGAAAGACGATGAACTAATTGAATGCGATCTCAGGAGAACATGCCTGCTGAAGGAAAATTTCATAGCCCAAATACATAATACCAACAACGCCCACCGCTGGATTCTTTAAAAAATTAAACTTCCATGTATAAAACAGTTTCAAATATCTGATTACTTCATAAATAAGTTAACTTGTTAAATGTTTGATTCTAAGCATGTAAAACCATTGTAGCTGAATACGTACAAACGCTAATGATGATGGTTTTATTAGTTGAGTATTATTCGTTCTCCTCAGTCCTTAAGTAGCAAATGTTGCTATTGTTGTTGTGGTAGTTGCTGTGGTTATCAGTCCGGAAACCGGTTTGTTGCAGCTCTCAACACTTCCCTATCCTCTGTAAGAATTACAACAACTTACATTAGTTTGAACCTGCTTATTGTATTCCCCTCCGGGTCTCCTTCTACAATTTTAACCGCCTTTACTTCCGACCACTACAAAACTTCCGATCCCTCGATGTCTCATAATGTGTTCCATCGACCGATCCCTTCTTTTAGTAACGTTATGACACACATTTCTTCTCTCCCAAATTCTGTTCAGTACTTCCGAATTAGTTATGCCATCCACCCATCTAATCTTCACTGTCCCTTTCGTTCAACTGCTCTGTCATGTCCTTTGCTCTCTCTGACAGAATTACACTGTCATCGACAAATCTCAAGGCTTTCATTTCTCCTCTCTGAGCTGTCATTCCGTCTTCAAATTTTTCTTTTGGTGCCTTTATTGCTTGCTCAATGTACAGATTAAATAACATCGAGGACAGACTACAATCCTGTCGCACTCGCTTCTCAACTACATTTCCCTTTCGTGTTCTTTGACTCTCGTAAGCGCCGTCTCGTACTAACCTTTCCGTCCCTGTTTCTACTCCTCCTACCTTCGGAGTTTCAAAGAGTCTGTTCCAGCCAATATTGTTACAGGCTTTGTCTAAGTCTACAAGTGCTATAAACGCAAGCTTGTCTTTCGTTAAGTGGTCTAGTGGTTCTAGGCGCTCAGTCCGGAACCGCGCGACCGCTACGGTCGCAGGTTCGAATCCTGCCTCGGGCATGGATGTGTGTGATGTCCTTAGGTTAGTTAGGTTTAAGTAGTTCTAAGTTCTAGGGGACTTATGACCACAGATGTTGAGTCCCATAGTGCTCAGAGCCATTTGTCTTTCGTTAAGCTATCTTCTAAGGTAACTGGGCGGGTCACATTATTGCCTCACGTGTTCCTACATTCGTCCGAAACCAGATCTGGTTTTACCAGTTTTTCCATTCTTCTGAAAATAGTTCGTATCAGTATTTTGCAACCGATGACTTATTAAGCTCGGCAATATTTACACCTGTCAGCGCCTCCTTTGCAATGCCATTTATTACATTTTCCTTGAAGACTGAGGATATTTCTCTTATCTCATTCACCTTGCACACCACGTGGAGTAGTATGCCAAGCATATCAGTGCCACATACTGTACTTCCAAATTTTGTTCCCAGGTCAGGTAACAAACTAAACTCGCTGTGCGTGCTTGTAGCATATATTTTACATCATGCGCTTTCAACGCGGTGCTTATTTCCCTTTGGGCATGTTCACAATATATGATTAAATCCGTTTAAGGCGACTTGCACTTGAATAACTATCAAAAACCTGATTTTTAAATTTTTGTCTTAAGAATCCCCTGTAGTTTTCTAAACGAAAAAAAGTTTAGTTCCAGGAAAATGGACCACAGAAAGTACCAAAATTAGATTAATTTAAAAGCGGCTGCGCGCACCACGTCATCCCCATGGCACACAGTCAGCTCTGTTAAAAATACAGTTTTGCTCTCATTTCTTTCGTTTTTATCACTTTTTACTTCCATAAGTTGGCTAACCTGAGAAAGCTTTACAGCTGCTTTATCTTTTGTTTATGCAGAGAGTGTAATGGATGAGGGCCATTCAATATGTAACACAACACATTTTTGTCTCGGCCAATTCCGGTTTAAAAAATGCTGAATTTATTGTGGGATATCGTGGAATATTCCTGCCTCAGTCCTTCTAATTTCTTGAAGATCCGATAGGCGCTGGAGGTATACGTAGGCTTCAAAATTGCCTCCGTAACGGCGGTGCGTTCCAAGCAGAAAGCAGCAACTGAGTTCCTTCTGGCGGAAACAGCATCGCAGATATTTATAGTCACTTGCAGGATATCTGCTATGAAGCAGCAATGAATAAAAGCACGAAGAGTCGTTGGGCGAGGCGTCTGTCATCATCGCGACGAGGTCGCGCAAACTTGTCCGAATTCCTGCGTGGCCTACAACCGGTTCTCGCACCTTCCGACTTCGATTTGTTGCGCACAATGTAGGATGCACACCATGGGAATCAGTAAGTGAATGATGGGGAGGCTATTGAAGTAGCAAGACGTTGGCTCCAACACCAATCAGCAGAGTGGTACTATGCGTGCATGCACGCCCTTGCACTAAGGTGGCGTAAGGCCGTCGCATTCAACGGAGATTATGTTGAAAAACAGGGTACTGTAGCCAAAGGAGTGAGGAATAATATGGTGTACTGGAATCGTCAATAAAACCAACATGCTTTCAGAAAAAAAGTGGTGCATTACGTATTGAACGCCCCTCGTAAACAAGGTAATTTGTGCGCCGAGGGTAACGCTGTCTTGAGACATGTACACAGTTTCTAACTATTCATCATTTTGATTTGAAGCTCCTAGTGTTGGCCGTATTTACAGTTAAAATTGTTGGATGTGAGGTCCGCCAGTTATGCAAAACACAGTTTTTTCTCAGTACTCAAACATGTTTCGGCACCACTGTGCCATCATCAGTGCGTTTTCGTTTTTAATTTATTCTGGAATGTGAACATTTTTGTTAAATGATTATAAAATTATGCGCATCTTTAGTTCAAACAATAGATCGTTTCTTTTTGTAAATATCCTTCATTTGGTGTGCATGAATTTTCTGGATCACTTGTGTGTTAATTACTATAGGTAGCCTGTCACCTGCAACCAAACGATGTTGATGAGAAAGATTTTTGCTGGGAGTTAACCTGTCTTCTAGAATGTAATTTAGTTTGTCGCGATGTTTTCGCGCCTATATTCGTTTTTACTTACGTTTTCGTGTGGTAAGCACATCCATTCTCCGCATCATGCTGAGGTGCTGTGATGCACACGTAACTATAACAAGTATTTTGCACAAATAACGTAATAAAACACTTTTCACTTCACCAAAACACAGTGTGATAGTGGTTTGATGTGGCTGGGACACACAACAAGATGACAAGCTACCCGTAGTAATTAACACACAAGTGATCCAGAAAATTCATGCACACCAAATGTAAGAATATTATCAAAAAGAAACGATCTGTTGTTTGAACTAAAGATGGACATAATTTTATAATCATTTAACAAAAATGTTCACATTACAAAATAAAAACGAAAACACACTGATGATGGCACAGTGGTGCCGAAACATGTTTGGGTACTGAGAGAAAACGGTGTTTAGCATAACTGGCGAACCTCACACCCAACAGTTTATAACTGTAAAACTTACCTTTAACATTACATCATACCTCACAATGAATAGTTTGTGAAAGCATTTTAAATTTTTAAATTCGATCAACAGTTACGTGAAATACTGAAAATAATGTTTTTGTAGCCAAGGTTGTATCGGTGGCAACTTCCCGAGGTGGTAGTATCGACGAAAACAAGAAATAAAAATCCAGTAAACTTGGGTTCTTGAATACGTACGTTAAAAGGTATCAGCACTTTTTACGTATCACAGATGTGTTCTACACTATCAGAAAAGAAGACGTGCTTGTAGTTCTTAAGCTATGAATCTTACGGGCCATGTTTACTAGAAGTTCTTTTCTTGTTTTGATTCACATTACCATCTCTGAAAGTTGCCTACCCTGCAATCTTGGCATCAACAGTACTGGAATTCCACTGACGGAGGTGTCAGGACGAGTTTCGCTTGTAACTTCCAAACCGGTCGTTTCCAGACCAGAGAACTTTACCTCATATTGACATATTTACTCTTCTCCATCGCCCCTGAAAGATTTTATAAACAGCAACTGTTTATGCACTGACGGATTCCGCCCCTGGTAGCTGAGTGGTCAGCGCGACGGAATGTCATACCTAACGGCCCGGGTTCGATTCCCGGCTAGGTCGGAGATTTTCTCCGCTCAGGGACTGGGTGTTGTGTTGTCCTTATCATCATCATTTCATTCCCATCGACACGCAAGATACCGAAGTGGCGTCAACTCGAAACACTTGCACCCGGTGAACGGTCTACCCGACGGGAGGCCCCAGCCACACGGCATTTACATTACACTGACGGAAAAAACGCAACATCAAGAAGGAATTTTGGGACATAAAGAAAATTTGGTGGGCGTGATTGTAAATTTGAAAGATGGCATCTATTCAAATTTCGCGCCATTCGCATAAGAGTGGCGCTAGTAGCGCAACTATGAGACTGTTGTTGTTGTTGTTGTTGTTGTTGTGGTCTTCAGTCCTGAGACTGGTTTAATGCCGTTCTCCATGGTACTCTGTCCTGTGCAAGCTTCATCTCCCAGTACGTACTGCAGCCTACATCCTTCTTCTGATTCTGCTTAGTGTATTCATCTCTTGGTCTCCCTCTACGATTTTTACCCTCCACGCTGCCCTCCAATGCTAAATTTGTGATTCCTTGATGCCTCAAAACATGTCCTACCAACCGATCCCTTCTTCTAGTCAAGTTGTGCCACAAGCTTCTCTTCTCCCCAATTCAATTCAATACCTCCTCATTAGTTACTGATCTACCCACCTTACCTTCAGCATTCTTCTGTAGCACCACATTTCGAAAGCTTCTATTCTCTTCTTGTCCCAACTAGTTATCGTCCATGTTTCATTTCCATACATGGCTACACTCCATACAAATACTTTCAGAAACGACTTCCTGACACTTAAATCTACACTCGATGTTAACAAATTTCTCTTCTTCAGAAACGATTTCCTTGCCATTGCCAGTCTACATTTTATATCCTCTCTGCTTCGACCATCATCAGTTATTTTACTCCCTAAATAGCAAAACTCCTTTACTACTTTAAGTGTCTCATTTCCTAATCTAATTCCCTCAGCATCACCCGATTTAATTTGACTACATTCCATTATCCTCGTTTTGCTTTTGTTCATGTTCATCTTATATCCTCCTTTCAAGACACTATCCATTCCGGTCAACTGCTCTTCCAAGTCCTTTGCTGTCTCTGACAGAATTACAATGTCATCGGCGAACCTCAAAGTTTTTATTTCTTCTCCATGAATTTTAATACCTACTCCAAACTTTTGTTTTGTTTCCTTCACTGCTTGCTCAATATACAGATCGAATAACATCGGGGAGAGGCTACAACCCTGTCTCACTCCTTTCCCAACCACTGCTTCCCTTTCATGCCCCTCGACTCTTATAACTGCCATCTGGTTTCTGTACAAATTGTAAATAGCCTTTCGCTCCCTGTATTTTACCCCTGCCACTTTCAGAATTTGAAAGAGAGTATTCCAGTTAACATTGTCAAAAGCTTTCTCTAAGTCTACAAATGCTAGAAACGTAGGTTTGGCTTTTCTTAATCTAGCTTCTAAGATAAGTCGAAAGGTTAGTATTGCCTCACGTGTTCCAACATTTCTACGGAATCCAAACTGATCTTCCCCGAGGTCCGCTTCTACCAGTTTTTCCATTCGTCTGTAAAGAATTCGCGTTAGTATTTTGCAGCTGTGACTTAGTAAACTGATAGTTCGGTAATTTTCACATCTGTCAACACCTGCTTTCTTTGGGATTGGAATTATTATATTCTTCTTGAAGTCTGAGGCTATTTCGCCTGTCTCATCATACTATGAGACTACAAATCAGCCTTGCGCTGAATCGGTTGTGAGCGTTAGTTACCTTTGAGACTGGACGTGGTGTGTTGATGTTAGTCAAGAATGCCTTCAAGGCAACAAAGACGCCATGATCAACACCTCACTGAGTTCGAACGAAGTCGTGTAATAGAGCTACGAGAAGCTGGATGTTCCTTCTGCAATATTGCAGACAGACTTGGCAGGAACGTAGCGACTGTACATGATTACTGGCAACCATGTCCACGGGAATGTACGGTCGCAAGAAGTCCGGGCTGTGGGCGGTGACGTGGCACTACCGAGAGAGAAGACCACCGTGTTCGGCGTATGGCTCTGTTGCACCGCGCTGCATTTGCAGCAGCAATATGAGCAGCAGTTGGCTCCACTCCGAGCCAGACGCCCTGTAGCGTGCATAGTACTGACTCCAAATGACCGCCGTTTACTGCTTCAATGCTGTCACGTAAGAGCTCATTGGAGGGCAGGGCGGAGGTCTGTTGTGTTTTCTGGTGAAGTTCGGTTCTGCCTCGATGCCAGTGATGGTTGCACGATAGGCAGGCAGGGGCCAGCTGAGGGCCTGCGACCAAATTGTCTGTGTGTTAGGCACACTGTATCTGCCCCTTGGTTTTATGGTCTGGGGAGCCATTTCGTTTGACAGCAGCAGCACTCTCGTGGGAGGACATGAATGACCAGCCCGCATCTCGTGGTCGTGCGGTAGCGTTCTCGCTTCCCACGCCCGGGTTCCCGGGTTCGATTCCCGGCGGGGTCAGGGATTTTCTCCGCCTCGTGATGGCTGGGTGTTGTGTGCTGTCCTTAGGTTAGTTAGGTTTAAGTAGTTCTAAGTTCTAGGGGACTGATGACCATAGATGTTACGTCCCGTAGTGCTCAGAGCCATTTTTTTTTTTTAACATGAATGACCGCACGGTACCATTCTACTGATCAAGGTAGAAGCCGAAGTCTGGCTGCATCAATAACTTCCTCATCATTCACATATCGCTTCCCACAGAGTGCATCCTTCATTGGGACAAAGAGGTGGGAGTCGGAAGGTGCGAGATCGCGGCTGTAGGGTGGGTGAGGAGGACAGTCCAATGAAGTGTGTCAGTATTACCAATAGAGATGTACAGTTGTGCGACAAGGTATTTGTTTGTGAGCCTTCCACCACCTCGAGTGAGAGTGTCCGCACGTTCCAACACTGTAGGTAGGAGTTGCAGCCGCGTGCGACCGGCCGGCACGCGGGAGATCGGGCTTGTTTGAGTGACCTTGTTGTGATGATGGCGGACGCAATCGCCCAACGAGTCAGCGTACTTTTTGTTCACTTCCAGGCCTCCGTAGAGATTCTGCAAGCGCCTGTGAGCATTTGGGATGCTCCGGTTTGCCGCCAAAAGAACAATTGGCACAATTAAACGCACTGACAAACAGTATTTGAAAAACAACACATGAAGGGTATATGGGGACACGACGTTACAGACATGCCTATGTGCAGCGTAGCAGCAATCTCCAGAGGATGGACAGCGATACCCACAGTGACAGCGAAAACAGTGACAATGAGGAGGAACAGGAGGAGGAAGCTGAGATGTGACAGTAAATAAGCAAAAGTGCTGGCGATCTAGCCAAGAAAACACCAAAAGCTGTACATGGATGGACACCTAAAGTAGTTAATACAGAGGATTAGTAATAAATAGGATAAGCAACATTATTTCTCCACTAATAACCATTGGTGTGTATGTGTGTGTGTGTGTGTGTGTGTGTGTGTGTGTGTGTGTGTGTGTGTGTGTGTGTGTGACTGGCGGTCAACGGCTCGAAGAAACCACTCTGAGGTATTCACCGTCAGTCACATTCGGTGATGGTACTACCAAATCTCTCATCTATCCTATCTTTTTCATAGTCTTCTTTAAAAACATTTATGTATATTTCAACCTTAAATTATTGTTATTTTGAAAAGTATCATTCTTTGTAAATGTTGTAGATAAAACAAAAGGAAAGCAAACTGTAAAAAGATGAAAAACGAAAATTGTAAGATGTACGACCTGTTTTAAACATCAGGTAACAGGTCTGTAATTTGGCAATAAATAAATAAAATAAATAAATTTCCGCCAAAAGAAACCCAATGACAGCTTTCTGCCTGGAATGAACTTCCGTTAAAGACGCTATTTTGGTTGTTTAGTTTAAAAGAAGGGAAAGTGGACCAAACTGCTAGGTCGAAATTAGAATTATACATTAATACCTTCAGCTGCTGACGGGCGTTGATATATATCAACGGGGACAGGTGCAAACGTGTGTCTTGACCGGGACTCGAACCCGGGATCACCTGCATACATGGCAGACGCTCTATCCATCTCAGCCACCGAGGGCACAGAGGATAGTGCTACTGCAGGGACTATCTCGCGCACGCCTCCCGCGAGACCCACATTCTCACCGTATGTGTCCACACAATACATTCATAGTGTCCCTACCCAACACACAAGCACAGGCACCATATCCATATAAACACATACACTAAAGGTCGGGACACACACGTCCGGGCCGTGTCAGGGCCGAGCGTCGGACGAGTGACGGCCGTCACCCGGACTACGAAATACAACATTAAAACAGATGCAGCGGGCCCCACTTGACCGGGCCGTGCACGGGGAACGTCAACGGGCCGGGCGGGATTCGCCGTGTTTAAATTTTCACGTGACGGACACGGCCTGACGGTGGGGTTGTCTCGTGAGCTGTGCAACTGCGCAAAACTGTTCTGTGTACAAAACATGGATGTGGAACGACTTATACAGGAAGTTCGTAAGTTTCCTGTTCTTTACGATCAGGGAAGTGAAAATTACAGGAATATCGAGTACAAAGACAGAGTTTGGAAGACAATTGCAACAGATCTACAAGCCAAAGGTAAGATAAAAACTATACAAGTTTTAATACCCGAAAGATATTTATTTACTTTTTATTTTACAAACAGATGTTTGGTTTATGTCATCGTTATATCGCCAAGGCGACATGTTCTTGCCATTCCACAGTCCCTTGTGGAGAGTTCAGGAATTTTTTGAGTTGTTCTCGTACAGCAAATGCAGCATCTGTTGATCTCCCACGAATTCGAGGTAGGTTTCGAAGATTTGATGAACTTCCGGATCCCTCAGCAGTTTCCGTTTGATCCATCCTGTGTTCGGGCACCCTATAACCTTCCATTTTTCGAATAAAGTTGTACAGTACACACGCAGCCGTCACAATCATTGTAAGGTTATTAGGATCTCCCTGAAGGATTCTTCTAAATATTCGAAATTTCTGTTGCAATATACCGAATGCATTTTCGGATATTCTTCTTGCCCGACTCAAACGATAATTAAATATAGCCTTGTCATTTGTTAAGTTCCTGCCAGGATATGGTCGCATCAAGTATGTTTTGAGAGGGAAAGCTTCATCGCCTACAATTACCATTGGAAGTTCAACATCAGTTCCGGGTAAAGTTTTACTCTTTGGGACGCTAAGCGTATTGTTTTCCAGTGACTTTCCAAGATTTGAATTTACTAGAATGCCTCCATCAGAGTTTTTTCCGTACGCTCCCACGTCTATTGCAATAAAATTATAACATGGGTCAACCAGAGCAAGAAGCACAGTGGAATATGTTTTTTTGTAATTCCAATAGAGACTTCCTGAGTTGTTTGGAGCCTGTATTGTTACGTGCTTTCCATCTAAAGATCCAATGCAGTTTGGAAACTGCCATTTTGTCCAAAACTCCTCAGCTATAGCATTCCATTTTTCTTCATTCGGCACAGGCAACACCTCTTCTGACAATGAATCGATAACTGTTCTAGAGGTGTCATGGACGATAGCTGCAACTGTGGATTTTCCCAACCTGTAGCTGAAGGAAATAGTTTTAAAGGAATCTCCTGTAGCAAGGAACCTGAAAAAAATTGAATGTATAAGATGAGAAATACTGTATAATCTATAAAATATTTGCAGCATTTTAAACATTGTAATATAAATACGCGATTTAAAATATTTTTGCTACAGGTGGAATAGAGGAATGCAAAAAAAAAATGGGCATCTGTTCGTGACCAACTAAGGAAGACCTTGCAGAAAAGGAAAACTGTTTCAGTACAAGCTGCTGTTCATCAACATAAATACAAGTATGAAGATCTTTTAACGTTCCTGCTACCTTACATGGTAGAACGAGAAAGAGTTTCCAATGTTCCTTACACGCAAGACAATAATGAGCATAAACAAGAATCAAATACAGATTCCCAAGAGGAGCAGTCGATTGTTGAAAACGGAAAAGTGTCTACACAAGAAGACATTGCAGATGAAGAATGGATCATTAAAACCCAGGATAGTGAAACAGAGAATTTGATAGAGCGCACTCGGCATTCCCAGACGCCCTCAGCTCATTCGTCCGTCACTTCAAAGAAGAACACGTTTATGAAACCACCACTGAAACGAAAATTTCAGCGTGAGGTTAAACCACAAGAATCTGCATCAAGCCAGCTCATGGCTTACATTTTGGCAGAAAAAAAAGCTGAAAAACAGAGAGATATACAAAACCCAGTTGATGCTTTTTTGGCTGGTACAGCACCAGCCCTAAAATCATTGCATCCACTACTGTTTCATCAAGCTAAAAGTAGGTTTTTTTTCAATTGTACTAGACTTTGAACTGAAGCAACTCATGAATGACGTATCAGTCCATCAATTCACTCCATCATCCTCCAATTCCTCAGCAAAATCTGTTTCAACACCATATCCTTCGCCTGTGGGAAACGAGTCAACAGAACTTACACAGCAGCTTTTGGACCTGCAAAGGGATTCGCACAATTCGTATATAAATAACCAAAGCCATCATCCTCCAAGTTCCCCTGCATCCGCACCAGCTTCAGAAACTAATTCACTGAATAGTCCTCATTTGTTTTTCTTAGGGTAGTAGAAATTTAACTGTATTATTTACTAACTTATGTATTTATCTTTCAATTACTAAAGTAATAAAATAAAAATGCTGTCCTTAAAACTTCTTACTTATTTGTGTACTGTGTACTTTTCTTTAACCTACCGTAAAAAAACAGCCAGTCGTTCTTTGGGTGAAACTGATACTCTCCAGAACGTGTCATTTTTTCTCAGCCTTGGTTCTAGTTTCTTTAAAAGTTCACAGAAGGTGTACTGCGTCATCCTAAAATATTCATAAAACTTGGTCTCATCATCTACGAGGTGAGAAAATAGTGTTCGAAACTCTCCCTGTACTGGTCTTGTTTTCCAGGCACTGTGGATCCATAATTTTCTTTTTCTTGTTTGCCTTCGTTCGTTTTCCTCTTCGTCTAAAGCAAGTGCTATAAGTCCTAATTCACTATTACGAAAATTAGTGAACATGTTTTACAGCTTTCACAAACAGAAACACAGCTCACCGCGTCCGAGTCACTACAAGGAACAACAGAGACACGGACGTGCCCCGGTCATGTGTGGCCCCTGCAGGAACGGACCGGAGTACGGCCGTCACTCGTCCGACGCTCGGCCCTGACACGGCCCGGACGTGTGTGTCCCGACCTTAATGGCCATTAAAATTGCTACACCAAGCCGGCCCGTGTGGCCGTGCGGTTAAAGGCGCTTCAGTCTGGAACCGCGTGACCGCTACGGTCGCAGGTTCGAATCCTGCCTCGGGCATGGATGTGTGTGAAGTCCTTAGGTTAGTTAGGTTTAATTAGTTCTAAGTTCTAGGCGACTGATGACATCAGACGTTAAGTCGCATAGTGCTCAGAGCCATTTTTTGCTACACCAAGAAGAAATGCAGATGATAAACGGGTATTCATTGCAGAAATATAGTACACTACAACTGACATGTGATTATATTTTCATGCAATTTCGGTGCATACATCCTGAGAAATCAGTACCCAGAACAACCACCTCTGGACGTAATAACGGCGATACGTCTGGGCATTCAGTCAAACAGAGCTTGGATGGCGTGTACAGGTACAGCTGCCCATGCAGCTTCAATACGATGCCACCGTTCATCAAGAGTTGTGACTGGCGTATTGTGATGAGCCAGTTGCTCGGCCACCATTGACCAGACGTTTTCAATTGGTGAGAGATCTGGAGAATGTGCTGGCCAGGGCAGCAGTCGAACATTTTCTGTATCCAGAAAGGCACGTACAGGACCTTCAACATGCGGTCGTGCATTACCCTGCTGAAATGTAGGGTTTCGCAGGGATCGAATGAAGGGTGGAGCAACGGGTCGTAACACATCTGAAATGTAACGTCCACTGTTCAAAGTGCCGTAAATGCGAACAAGAGGTGACCGAGACGTGTAACCAATGGCACCCCATACCATCACGCCGGGTGATACGCCAGTATGGCGATGACGAATACAGGCTTCCAATGTGCGTTCACCGCGATGTCGCCAAACACGGATGCGACCATCATGATGCTGTAAACAGAACCTGGATTCACGCGAAAAAATGACGTTTTGCCATTCGTGCACCCAGGTTCGTCGTTGAGTACACCATCGCAGGCGCTCCTGTCTGTGATGCAGCGTCAAGAGTAACCGCAGCCATGATCTCCAAGCTGACAGTTCAGGCTCCTGGAAACGTCGTCGAACTGTTCGAGCAGATGGTTGTTGTCTTGCAAACGTCCCCATCTGTTGATTCAGGGATCGAGACGTGGCTGCACGATTCTTGACAGCCATGCGGATAAGATGCCTGTCATCTGGACTGCTAGTGACACGAGGCCGCTGAGATCCAGCACGGCGTTCCGTATTACCCTCCAGAACCCAACGATTCCATATTCTGCTAACAGTCATTGGATCTCGACCAACGCGAGCAACAATGTCGCAATACGATAAACCGCAATCGCGATAGGCTACAATCCGACCTTGATCAAAGTCGGAAACGTGATGGTACGCATTTCTCCTCCTTACACGAAGCATCACAACAACGTTTCGCCAGGCAACGCCGGTCAACTGCTGTTTGTGTAAGAGAAATCGGTTGGAAACTTTCCTCGTGTCAGCACGTTGTAGGTGTCGCCACCGGCGTCAACCTTGTGTGAATGCTCTGGAAAGCTAATCATTTGCATATCACAGCATCTTCTTCCTGTCGCTTAAATTTCGCGTCTGTAGCACGTCTTCGTGGTGTAGCAATTTTAATGGCCAGTAGTGTAGTTCTGGCAACATTGGCCATGACTTTCCCCTTCTGTGCGGGTGCACACATATTACCCGATCTCTTACGGGACTTGGTAAGAATGTCTTCCACGAGTAATGAGTGTGTTGGGTAGGTAAACTGCGAATGTAGTGTGTGGAGACATAAGGTGAGAATGTGGGTCTCGCGGGCGGCGTGCGCGACATAGTCCCTGCAGTCGCACTATCCTCTGTGCCCTCGGTGGCTCAGGTGGATAGAGCATCTGCCATGTGAACAGGAGACTCTGGGCTTGAGTCCCGGTCGGGGTACACATTTTCATCTGTCCCCGTTGATATATATCAACTCCCATCAGCAGCTGAATGTATAAATTTATAATTCTAATTTCGTTCTAGACGGCTACAGGTCATCAATGGTTTGTGTTCTTTCGGACATGTCCGAAAGAACAGACACCATATTCATATAAATATAAACTGCTAGTTCATCGGTCCCTAGTTGCCATTTTGCAGGCTACGTATAGCACCGCCACATATCGGAACTTCATGAAACTACAGGGACTGAAGAAACTGGATCATTCCGCAGTGTCCTACAACAAAATATCCCAGTTTTGCAACCTAAATTGGCCGATAAAAATAAATGCGTTGCATTACCCATTGAGCGCACGTTGTAATTAAAATCCATACGTGACGTGTTTCAGTTACTCCAGCATCAGATCATATAGAAATAAAAATAACTGTGGGGCAGTTACGTTTGTGCAATGAAGTTAACATCTTGCGACATATGTGTATCTGTTCATGGGAGAAATCGGTATAGCTCTTTCATGATCTGACGATGGACTGAACTAAATGCATCGTGTTTGGGTTTTAATTGAAGTAATACATATGTGCGACTGAGAAGCAACATTTAATAACTCTTCGAAGATCTTAGTTTTGCTGATAACATAGTACTTTTTGCCTCTAGTGGAAGCAGAAACTAATTGCAAGGTGATAAACATTACATTGGCCTATGTGCTCCCCTGACGCCAAGCGTCTCTTCTTTTCCCTCTCGAGTTATGTGAAGCCGCTTACGCACTCAACACCAGCAGGGACAGACCTAAGCTTACTATGCGGATCTTTACAATGTTTGATACCATCAGAGGAGAGCGCGGAATTTTACTGAAAATCAGGCAAAACATGATTTGTCGTTGCACATTTGTAAGTGGGCTGCTTCTGTGTTGGCAGCGCTGTGCAGTGCTTTGCATTGGATCTCTGACTGCGGTTTCTTTGTAGGAGACTCTGTGGCTTGTCTGACTCGTTGTTGGAAGTCAATCGCCAGTACTGTTGGGCAGTTTGAGGTGAACAGCCAGCAGTGATGGATGTTAGATGTGAGAAGTTAGTATTGATGGTGAGTAGAGGTCTGAGGTGTTAACGTAGGCTAACGATCTAGAAGTATCAGACTTGGAGACTGAAAATTATTCATGATTATATATCTTTGTACTGGATGTCAATGACGATTTATAATTGTGTTCGAAGTGGATGTCACATTATTCAGGTAAAAAAATACATTATTTGGTTTGCAACAAAATCTTTCATTGGCTAACCACATGCCTATTAGTAGTTTGTGGCTTTAGTAGCTACAATCTTTTATTTAGCTGGCAGTATTGACATTCGCCGTATTGCAGTAGTTCGCGTAATGAAGATTTTTGTGAGGTAAGTGCTTAATGAAATGTGTAGGTTATTGTCAAGATTTCTTTATAGTCAGGTCCATTCTTTTAAATTAATTATTTGAAGTCAGGTTGAATTTTTTTTTTTTTTTTTTTTTTTTTTTTGAGCAGTCAGATTGCGTTGCGCTAGAATATTGTGGGTCAGTGTTGATATGATAAGAAAAAGTACGGAGAAAGTAGGCTCAATACATTCAGTTTTACTCAGCTGTTTCAGAATTAAATTACGTAGAAACTTCAACTTCCCATTTGATTCAGCAATAGAAGCAGAAAATAATTTTAATACATAAGTTTCACATTATACGAGCAAGCCGATGAGAGTCACATTGAACATTTACTCTACAGCAGTGAAGCGACAGATTCAGTTTACACTACCTGATGTTTCTCTACTGTGAACAAACGTTTACCAAAACACAGCACTCTGATGTTACATTCATTCAACCGAATGCGCAGAAAGTGCGAAGTGCTGTACGAATTTTATTTCGCGTTTCTGGCTGTAGGTTCCTTTTCGCGAATTTTTTGAATTTCAGTCTCTGCCATCTGCCAAATTTTTAAGGGGCTCCGGAATGCCCTATACTTGCAATGTTAAAATAACGCTTATAAATTACATCTTTCCTCACAAAGTATTTGAGGTAGGAAGTTGAACTTTTTACAGATTATTTTTTGGAATATGGGCTACAACTTAACACAGGGATTTTACAAAATTTTAGTCCAGTTATTAAAGATGATTTTTTTTCAATTGTAATGAAAATTCAGAACATTTTTTGCAATTTTTTATTTATATACTCAAAAATATACAGTTTTTTGGAAAAAGGGTGTGTTAAATTATGCAGAAGGTACTGTGTAACATTTACTGAAAGTTTGAAACAAATATGTTTGGAAGATCCTTAGAAAACATGTAATTAGTATGAGAAAATAAAAGTTTAGGGAATCGAGCGACAAAGATTGGATTAACTTTTTAGTGCATTCCAGGTCCACAGGATGGATTATCTTCATCCTCTGCAAACTCCTCCTCCAGCTTCCTCTTGTTCCTCCTCCTGTTTACTCTTGCTTGTATTTCTAGACTCTTTACAGCCCTGTCTGCAGCCCGAAGGCGTTCCTTGTCTACAGCAAGCATCGCTCGTACCATGTTAGAACCTATCTTCATTCCCATATTTCTAAATACCTTGCACCTTACAATGTTGCCATCATTGAAAGTCGCAACAGCATCATACACACCAAAGTGAAGTGTTTCTATTCCAACAAATACAGTCTTGGGGATTCTCGACCATATAACACTATTTACACTTTCATTGGGGTTTTGAGTTTTTCCGTGAATACACTTTTTCAACAGTTTAGGTGCTGCTAAGTCTCTGAAAATAGGTTTTATCACCTCCATTATTGCATGAGGCAGACTATGCTTATGAGTGTACACTTCACCAGTTAGCAATCGTTTGTTATATTTACACCAACTGTCTTCTTCTTTGGGACGCAAGCTATGTTGGGGATTTTCATCGTCTTTATTGTTTACAGTAATAACACATACCTTTGGCTTTCCAACATTTCTCCTTTTCTTAAAAGCCTTCAGAGGATTTCTAATAACTTTACTTTTACTCATTATTATACTTCAACAAAACAGAGACTCAAGAAACAGAATTAATTACGAATATTTTCGAGATAACGACAGAGTAAATAAACATGAAACAATCGGCAATCACACCAGCGATATATATTGAACCATCACAGGTTAGCCACAACACATACTTTATCTCACATCACTAAAATGTACCTGATGAACACGGACGTCAATAATAACACCATTTGACAGCAGTTAACAGCGCCACAGTAGGTCACGCCCATGTAGAACACATTTCAAAAAAAATTTAAAAATATTTGTAGTCTTCGGAATTGAATAAATTATATATCTATTAAAAGGTAATAGTCTGCAGATTCAGAAAACGCAAAAAAGTAAAAATTGAACTTTTCATGATTTTGAGCCTTTCCGGAGCCCCTTAAACTGCTATTCTCTAATACCGTGTATTATAGACAACGCACTCTCAAACGCATAGAGTACGGATGCATGCAATAGCTGACGTATTAAGAGTGAATAAGACGTATTGGTCAGTGCTGACCCATGTTAGGCTCTAGTGACGGTCATTATAGGCAGTATTTCATTTGTAATGTTTTGTACTCGCTCACAAAGCAAGGGTTCTTTAAAACGGGTCATCGACCTTTCACCACGTCTCGGAGCCTTCACAAATCAAGCTTTTACGTTCAGCTGATTCCAGCAGGAAGGTTCTAATTCGGTGATTACCTCAGTCGCACCTAGTTAACGATTCGACACGTTTTTTGCCCGCTAATAACACAGGAGGAGACTTCCGCCCGCCGCTACAGAGGTACTGCCTCGCCTTTTACCGCTGTAATTGGCCTCGATTGAGTGTTCCCAGGCCAGGTGGTGGTCAGTGACATTTGGAAAGCAGCAACCCGTCACATTATCGGTAGTGTTCATCTGAAATGCTTCGCCTTCAATAAAACCACAACTTACCAGTACCGTATGCCGATACGGCAGCGTTCGCTTAAAAGGTCTGGCCAGACAGAATGCGGCCTGGCCGTCCGGCCTGTGGCCTTGAACCGCAGCCGGCAGGCCGCACTGCTGAATCGCTCGTTATTGTATGGCGGCGGTCACAACAGAGTGCGGCTATGACGCACCGGCAGCCGGCCTGCCGCACCGGCCGCCGCCGGGTTGTCACAGATAACAGATTCGCCGCAAGCCGGAGCGGCTGCTTGCCTCTGTTGGCGCACTCAACTGCTCTGTGGTCACACTAGAAGCAGCGGCGTGAGGCGGTTTTTGTCTTGCAGCTCGTAGTGCATGCACACAGAAAGACTTGTAGAGGAGGTGAGAGAATACGAGGTGCGGCTAGAAAAAAACCGGACTGATGCTGGAAAAAACATTTATTTACAATTATTTACAATTTCATGTTGTCTCCTTCAATGTACTCTCCTCCTCGGTCTCTACACCGCTCCATACGAATTTTCCACTGTTCATAGCAATGCTGCAGATCATTTTCGGTAAGTCCATACATTACTTCCGTCGCTTTTTCTTTTACTGCTTCAACAGTCTCAAATCTAGTTCCTTTCAAAGCTGACTTGACTTTAGGGAAAAGAAAAAAGTCACAGGGGGCCAAATCAAGTGAGTAGGGTGGATGATCTAAGATGGGAATGTTGTGTTTTGCCAAAAACGTCTTCACTGACAACGCACTGTGAGCTGGGGCATTGTCTTGGTGAAGGATCCATGACTTTTTTCTCCACAAATCGTTCCGTTTTCTCCGTACTCGCTCACGTAGGGTAGCCAGGACGCTAATGTAGTAATGCTGATTCACTGTTTGTCCCTCTGGTACCCAATCAATGTGCACAATCCCTTTGATGTCAAAAAAAAAAAAAACAATCATCATTGCCTTGAATTTCGATTTTGACATTCGTGCTTTTTTTTGTCGTGGAGAACCAGGATGTCAGAACAAATCATTCTTCGGCGTTTCTTCTGTTCAATTGTGAGACACTTTGGAACCATTTTTGAACACACTTTGTTCATGTTGAAACTTTCATGAAGAATCTGCCTAACACTTTCCTTGTCAACTCCTGTTAACTCAGACACTGCTCTGATTGTTAAACGGCGATCTTGTCGAACAAGTTTACCGATTTTTTCAATGTTTGCATCAGTTTTTGCTGACAATGGTCTGCCAGTGCGAGTGTCATCACTGGTGTCTTCGCGGCCATCTTTAAATCGTTTAAACCACTCAAACACTTGTGTTCGCGATAAACAATCATCGCCGTACACTTGTTGTAACATTACAAACGTTTCACTTGCAGATTTTCCTAGTTTGAAACAAAATTTGATGTTAACACGCTGTTCTTTCTGTACGACGCACAGACAAAACGTCAACTACTTAAAACAGACGCCACGGGCAGACTGAGTGCAGGAGGCAGATGAAACTCGCGCAGTAGGCGGAGCGAGAGTCACGTGACAGGCCACGCGACTTTCAGCCTTATTGCATTCGTTTTATTGATTCACCAGTACTAGTCCGGTTTTTTTCTAGCCACACCTCGTACAACTTTTTGTATGATACACGCGATCCTGATTTGGAAGTAGAATACATTTGTCCTCGATATACTCTTGATAGAAAGCTGAATAGTGCTGTCACTGTGACGCCCATAGCTTCCAATATCAACTACTGTAAACTCGGTAGTATGGATCAACGATCGCCAGGAGAACTAGAGAAAAGAACTGTTGTAACAGAAGAACTGGGATCCACTATCCTTCGGGCATTTTAACCTGACAGCCTTTCCGTCTATGCTTCCAAGGCAGTTCGGAAACCCCCAGTTCTATAAATCCTTCTTCAGATTTCTTCCACATCTCTGTTGTAGGAGTAGGAAAATACTTGGGCTGTAGAACAGTCCTTATTGTCTGGCACACTTGTTTCACAATATCTGAGAGCGTTGAACGTCCTAACCGCAAAGAAAAAGCTATGGTCTGGTGACTGTCGCCTGTAGTCAAGTATCTGGAAAAGATTAAAATCAATTATGCCGATAGAACGAATAGATAAGTTAACGACCAAAGATATGTTTGTTTAAATACAATGCCAATGTTATGAATACAATGAAACAAAAAAAAAAAAGGTTCAAATGGCTCTGAGCACTATGGGACTTAACAGCTATGGTCATGAGTCCTCTAGACCTTAGAACTACCTAAACCTAACTAACCTAAGGACAACACACAACACCCAGTCATCACGAGGCAGAGAAAATCCCTGACCCCGCCGGGAACCGAACCCGGGACCCCGTGCTCGGGAAGCGAGAACGCTACCGCGAGACCACGAGCTGCGGACTACAATGAAACAAAACAATATATTAAGTAGAAAGTTCTCTCTAGCGGGACATACGGAACTAGATGTTGGTATCGTTTGCTGTATTCGTAAACACTGCAGATAAATTTATCACTCCACTCGTAACTACGTTGTGGGATAGCACTTTCTTCCGCCGAACCTTTCATATGATACAGCAAAACTGAAATGGAATAATTTATATGACTTCTATTTCAAGTACAAAGAGGCCACAAACGGTAAAACTTACCTCAAACAAACGGCTTGTCTGTGCCTTGTATCAACTGGCTTTCTCCAGTTCGTTGTGCACTTCTCGGTGCTACCTTTTTATCAGGTGATACATTTCCTCGAAACATTCTCGCGACATACGCAAATATTTGAAGAACCTATCTTCGTCAGACTCTCGATCAATACACAGACGACGGTATTCTCCTAAGCTTTCTCTCTTGTTATCAATGTCGTGCACCCAACATCTCCTCTTCTTGGTGCCATTTCGTATCGCTAGTGCAAGCTACTCATTTCTGCAATAAAAAAAATAAAATAAAAATAAAAAAAAACTCGCACAAAGATAAAGTGTCCCGCGTGAACATTCCAAATCGTCTAACGCAACACAATCGCACTACGCATGCAAGCTTAATAATGGGTTTCGGCCCCTTCCACAGTGTAACACAGCTGACGCATCAGGAGTCGCTGCGGCCGGCCGTTGCCTGTGTGGCGTCCCTGGCCGCTGACAGGTCTGGCCCACCGCTGCGCCGTCCGTCGCAGCGGCAGGCCGGATTCTGTCTGGCCAGGCCTTAGTTGCTTTTTGAGGAAAAAAAATCCGCAGGTTGCTAGATTACGAAAAAGACTCTTTCAAAAGAGAATCATCTAACATATATGCGAAGAGTAGGCGCAAACCAGCACAAGTCATTGTTTCTTATCCATACACACTGAAGCGACAAGAATCATGGGATACCGCCTAATATCGAGTCGGAATTCCTTTTGCCCGCCATAGTGCAGCAGTTATACGTAGCATGGACTCAACAAGTCGTTAAAACTCAGCGCCATCTGGTTTCCCCCCTTCAAACTACACAAGTTTCGTTCTTTGTAGTTTTTTCGTTTGACGCTTATTTCGTGAGATATTTGGCCCGGTCACGATCAATGGACCACCCTGTATACACTATGCTCATCCTTACTGTACTTCACAGTAAATCTTCCTTCATCTAACAGATACAGTGACAAGTTAAGGAAGCTCTACTCAATACATCCATCACCTGCCACACATCAGCTAAGAATGTATCTGGCTGAGCAGAAGCAAAGACTGCCACGAGAAGACCAAACAGTGTTTAACACTAACATAACTTGCTGTCTCTGACGTGCACATCGATAACTTAAAAAAATCAAAATATCTTGCCCACCTGACAAACTATCTGATGCTCTCAGGAAAAGGAGGCTTTCATTTTACGGCCACTTGGTTCGAGCGAACGCGGGAAGACTAACTAAAAGAAATGTTTCACTTTTTCGTGATAAACCCAAAACGCTTGTCAGGTGATTCGTGGAAGTGAAAAAGGACTTAGTAGGAATTAACGTTACGAAGACAGAAATTCTAGGCAACATCGGCAAGTCGGTGACTTTCCGTTAAACGTCAGAAAGCGCATCACTGTATGGACACATGAAACAAGTAAAGAATACAGTGAAAGAATGAAGAAATACTGGAAAGACCTAAAGTCAGGAAAGAAGACAAAATCACGCGGAAGTTATTTCACATAGTCCACAGATTACCGAGATCAAAGAGAGGAAAAAGCGAAAGGACATACGGACACACATACACGCACGGAACACGAGACCTATGGCTATACAAGCAAGCAAGGGTTGGTCAAAAGTAACAATAAAAGACTAATAAAAATGGTGGAAACTTATTGAATTGTTGTTTCGCGTTTAAAGGCACTGCTCGTGTCCTTCCTTATATGTCAACACTCTCCCGACCGGTTTGATGCTGTCATCTATCCTTTCCTATCTAGTGCTAAGCTTCCTATCTCTACATCTCTGTTAGAACCACCATCAAGTACAAGTGTTTTGCATATATTAGTCTTTGTCTGCCGTAACATCTCTGCCTTGAACCTCTCCTTCTGGCGCCAAGTTAACCATTGCTCGATGCCATCGCAGAGGTACCTCTGACCTGTTCCCACTTCTGGTAAATGTCTTCCGTGGACGCTCTGTCCTATAATTTCTGGTACCTTCTCAATTTCCACTTTATTTGTCCATTTAATTTTTCAAGTTCTTCGGTACCACTACATTTTAAAATGCTTCCATTTACTACTTCTCTGTATTTCTGATGGTCCAAATTCCACTTCTGTGAAATGCTGTGTTCACACTTTCTCTTACAGGAGCGTCTATTCGACCGTTGTATATCAATACCTGATTTTGCCTCCAACCTTTTCAGTGTTTCTTTCTGCTAGTTTCGTCAGCAGTATATAAACGTTGTGTATCAGTCTTAGTAACCAAAGTTTCCATTTTTATCCACTCATTCTTCCCTCAGTGCTATGATAATTCGTTTACTAAAATGTGGAAGGAAGTCATCAGTTGGGTAGGCATATTTTGACACTGACTCAAATAACTTTCTCTTCCATATAGCTCCAACAATTTCCATTAGCTGCGAAGTTCTATTATCGAGTACTGACCATTTTTTTGAACTCAAATCATTCACTAAACTGCCAAACTCGGACGCCATCACCGTATCAACTATTTCTTCTACCTCAGCTTGTTCCTCTTCGGGCACACTTTGCGTTGATGCCTTTGATGTGTTACTACTGTCTATCCGCCCTTTTTCCTAGAATTAATAACCTTCATTGCTTTTATTTAAACGGGTGATCACTGCATCCGAGCGTCACCAATTCGTCTCATTATGTCCTAAGTTTTCAGTATTTATTTCCTTTAACATCGTACATTTCCGTGTTCATCATTACTAGATTATCATCTGAGTTAGTAACCGAATATGGATATGCTTTACGTTCCAGTGTTTGATTTCTAAATCTTTGTTCTAGACTTAATGTTTTCCAGTTGATATCTTTCAGTGACACTCTACGTTTTCCAGGTGCCGGCCGCGGTGGCCGTGCGGTTCTGGCGCTGCAGTCCGGAACCGCGAGGCTGCTACGGTCGCAGGTTCGAATCCTGCCTCGGGCATGGGTGTGTGTGATGTCCTTAGGTTAGTTAGGTTTAAGTAGTTCTAAGTTCTAGGGGACTTATGACCTAAGATGTTTTGTCCCATAGTGCTCAGAGCCATTTTTTGTTTTCCAGGTAAACAATGTTCTTTTGAGGCACTGGGAAAAAGTATTCTATAAAATTATACTAAAAATATCGCATAAATCGAGGAACCTCTCCCGCGCTTCCTACTTCTTTCTATTATCTCATAATCGCCAGTAATTCGGCATTCTTTTCTCTTCATTAGTACAGCGTTCCAATCACCTAGGACACCCCAACTTTTTCCAGACTTCGCACATTTTATTAAGTAATCTATTTCCCCATCGGTACTGTGACACTTTAACGTGTGAATTACTGTCTGACATTGGTTTCCACTCAATAGCAAGAATCGTAATGCGGCAACTACGTTGTTGATATTAACTTATTCTTTGAGTTCTATTCCTACTCATGATGTTGCCACCAATGGAGTGTGGGAATGGTACGACACTGAACTCGAATTCGGAAGTAGAGGGGTTCAAATCTCCATTCAACCATTCACACATGTTTCCCCTGAATCGGTTTAGACGAAAGCTGGGAGGGTTCCCTTTAAAAGTTCTCTATAGATTTCTCTCCCGATTTTTGTTCTTTCTGAGTCTGTGCTCAGACCCCAACGACCTCGTCGTCGACGCGACGTGTACTCTCATTCTTTCCTCCTTTCACATTGTTACTTCTAAATATATTTAAATTTTTTCCTCAAAAATGTTCAAACGTGTGTGGATTCCTAAGGGACCAAACGGCTGAGGTCATCAGTCCCTAGACTCACACACTACTTAAACTACCTTATGCTAAGAGCAACACACACACCCATGCCCGAGAGAGGACTCGAACCTTCGGCGGGAGGGGACGGCGCAATCCGGAACATGACGCCCTAAACCACGCGGCCACTCCGCTAGGGAAAATTTTTCACCACACATCATCCAGCAGAACTCTTGATTGCGATTACACACACACGTCTCCTTTTGTGCCATTCAGCAAGGCAAATCTGGGTACCGTTGTTCCAACAAAGCTGTTGTGTCCCATAGCCTTTTTCTTCCTTCACCACTTTCAACAGAATTTATATTGGATTTGCGAAAAACTTTAAACTGCTGTAGTCGAGACAGGCTCGTACTTCTGATTTTCGTGAGATCGATCCTATGGGGTCCGCACTACATATGTTTCTTCGTTTCACGTGTTACTTTGCAGTGACGTTCTACCGTATTTTATAAAACAGAATCATAAATACAAACGGTGAACATTAACAAAACTGCAAGTTCAAAAATGGTTCAAATGGCTCTGAGCACTATGGGACTCAACTGCTGTGGTCATAAGTCCCCTAGAACTTAGAACTACTTAAACCGAACTAACCTAAGGACAGAACACAACACCCAGCCATCACGAGGCAGAGAAAATCCCTGACCCCGCCGGGAATCGAACCCGGGAACCCGGGCGTGGGAAGCGAGAACGCTACCGCACGACCACGAGATGCGGGCAAAACTGCAAGTAGCAGGGACGGATTCCTGGCTGTAAATGGAGGTAAAAAGGTTCCATGAACATGTGTCTGGAAATGGACAGAGTCCGTGCAACGACAACAAATCGTGCTCGCACAATACAGAGCAGCACCGCATCCACGTCACAACAGACGTTTGAAGTGGTCTCCGTGGGACGCAATGCACACGTCACATCACGCATTGCCGTACTCTTCCGCTCGTTCCGGCCTCTCTCCGAATAGCGTCGCAGGCCTCGTGAACACGCTGTTGAAGTGTCTGCACAGCAGGAACTGAATCAACATACACAACGCTTCTTCAGAAGTACCTAGAGGTAAAAATTCCTTGAGCTTAAGTCAACTGATTTAGCAGCCCCTGCCATAGTGCCTCTGCGTCCTATCTCATGACCGTGGAAGATGCTGTTGAGGTGTCGGCGCCTCGCGCGATTAGCCGAGCGGTCTGAGGCGCTGCAGTCATGGACTGTGTGGCTGGTCCCGGCGGAGGTTCCAGTCCTCCCTCGGGCATGGGTGTGTGTGTTTGTCCTTAGGATAATTTAGGGACTGATGACCTTAGCAGTTAAGTCCCATTAGATTTCACACACATTGGAACATTTTTTTGAGGTGTCGGCGAACTGTGGAATGGTGCTCCGTCATGTACATACCAAATAAATTGTCAATGCTAAAGGCGCATTTCCAAACAGCCCAGGCAGACTATTCGGCAGGAAGCCCAGGTAACTTCGCCCGTCAACGCGTTGTGCAATAATAAACGGTCCAAGTATATAGTCACCATGAATCCCTGGCCACACAATGATGCCGAACCGATGCTGATGATACCCCTCAACCATTGCCCGAGGATGGCCTGTAGTCCATGGAGACAATTACACAGACTGATGATACTATTTCTGGCAAACGTGGCTTCGTTGGCAAAGAGGACTGATGACAGAAATCCCGTAGTAGTGATGGTCTGGCGCAGAAAACATCGACAAAATAATTCCCATGGATGGAAATTCGCAGCTAATAACCCTTGCACTCACTGCAGGTGAAAGACATAGGAACGGTTGTCATGCAGGATACACACAATCGTACTTTGGAGGGCCGCTTGCCTGGAGCTTGTACTAGAACTTGTCTCAACATTATGTATAACCCGGTTCTAGTGTACGCACAGTTCGCCTCCTCCCTGCACATTGGTCGGTCTGAAAGGACCCATGATCACACAAACGCCCAAAAGGGGCTTGAAATGTTGTGTGATGTGGTTGGTGTCTGTGAGGGTACTTGTTGCGGTATAGCCGTGCTGCCTCTAGACCGCTTCCATCTGCTTGACCGTACACAGACACCAACTCGGCTTGTTCCCGACACGAATACTCGGCCACTCTGCTGCTTACAGTGCGGTGCGTCAATCACACACTCTACAACACTCAAGAAACACCCAGCACTTGATCAGAGGAACTGTCATTGGTCAGCGCTATCTACCGTGGCAAAGACGAATTTCCAAACACATGTGCATATGACCTTTTTCCCTCCAATTCCAGTCGTCAGGAATCCGTCCCTGTAATTTGTCGGTTTTATTAATTTTCACCCTGTATGTACTAACGCACGGTACTGTGCGACATCCACATTTGTTTTGTCTTCACCTAAGGACCACGTTTTCCGAATTGATGCTCACCAATATATCGGCAACGGTTATGGTCCAATAACAGGTCTTCGGCTAGTTGAGAATGTAATCGATAAATGTAAAAACCAGGTAAGATCGAATATGAACCGTACAGTGCTTCATTCTTTAATAGGAGTGGCGTAATAAGCGGGCAATAAAATACTCACCTGTCGGAAATTACAAAGATTGTTGTAGCGATTACTTGGTACCGAAGCGATAAAGAATTCGCAGCAGGCTTAGCTAATACCCAGTCAGACAACCCGGTACACGCAAAACAAGCAGCGGACAGCAGGAAATATCACGGCTTTAAGTTTTCGGGCCAATAAACATCGCTTGGTCCTGACTTAGCATTGCAGTTTGTTTGGTCACTTTGTATTATGACAGTCGCTGTTTAATATAGTATGCTTCGGTGAGCTATTTATAGACGATTGCGAAGCTACTATACAATTTCAAGACCACTTTCAGACCAGTCGTGTCAATTATTCAAGCTCATCTTCGGAAAAAAACGGTATGGTAATATAACAGAGAAAATGATATGATGAATATGTGGAGTACCTATTTAGTGGAAGACAGACGACATGCTGTAAATGTAGAACTTTAATCTATGGGTCTCGCGTCGCAAAATCGAAGAGTTAACTGTTACAATGGGTTAACTTAAGAAAAGGTATTTTCTCGCATTGGCCTATGTGGTGACACTAATGTTTACTAAAAAAGGAAGATTAGAGTTTAATGTCCCGTCGACGTCAAGATCATTGCAGACGTATGGGGAAGGGAACAGGACGTAAACTTTTAAACGTACCGTGCTCCTATCAACAACACAGTAGACTAATGGCGAAACTTATCTCAAATATGTTATTTTTACGGTCTGTGAACGAAAAGTTGTGAGACATCTAACGTTAAATGTTGCTGTATTTATTGATTAATACATACGGTATTAGGAGTATTTGTATGTTGCTTTCTGCGTCATGCCATAACATCATTAAAAATTGATGTTAAAATAGACGATGCTTTATGGGCTATTATTATCGCCCATCACTGCGTAGATTGTGATGATAAAATCGAAATCAGCATCAATGATAAGCCAAAGAGCCACATCCGTAATGTGAATGATGATAGGTAGCTGGTAACACAGCAAACAGAACCGTTGTGTGGCCTCCAAATTAACTCTCTGATATAAGTATTCTGAAGGCTCAGAGAATCGAACGGCATGAAGACGACCATATTCACGTTTTTTTAAGTCAAATAAAATGGACACTTTTTTCTGAAGGCCATACAGCCATACGAACCGGTTAAGTGGATATCAGTTTGGCTTATGAAAGGTAAGGGCACCACGAAGGGAATTCTGACGCTGTGCTGGATAGTGGATGTAAGACGTACAGGAAATCAAGACACGTTCATAGGATTTGTTAACCAAGAAAAAGCGTTCCGCAATGTTAAATGCTTAAATACGTTCGACATTCTGAGAGACGTAGGAGTAAGTTACAGGGAAAGAGCAAAAGAACCAACGGGAGACAATAAGAATGGAAGACCAACAACCAAGTACTCGGATTAAGAAGCGTGTAAGACACGGATGCTACCTCTAGCCCCCTACTGTTCGAATTATACATCAAAGAAGCAATAGTGGAAGTAAATGAAAGCTTTGAGAATGGGCGTGAACTTCAAAGGCCGGCCGCGGTGGTCTCGCGGTTCTAGGCGCGCAGTCCGGAACCGTGGGACTGCTACGGTCGCAGGTTCGAATCCTGCCTCGGGCATGGATGTGTGTGATGTCCTTAGGTTAGTTAGGTTTAAGTAGTTCTAAGTTCTAGGGGACTGATAACCACAGCAGTTGAGTCCCATAGTGCTCAGAGCCATTTTTTTTTTTTTTTTGAACTTCAAAGTGAAAGGGTATCAGGGACAAGATTCGCTGTCCATAACGAAAGTGAAGAAGTATTACTTAGATAAATAGAACGGAGTACAAATGTGGAATGGAATGAACAGCCTAATGAGTACGGAATATGGATCGACAGTAAACCGAAGAAAGACGAAAGTGATGAGGATGGCTGAAATGAAACTTAATATCAGAATTGGTGACCACGAAGTAGATGAAGTTAAGGGATTCCGCTACCTTGGAAGCAAAATAACTCATGATGGACGGAGCAAGAAGGGGGACATAAAAAAAAAAAAAACACACTAGCACTGGCACAGACGGAATTCCTCACCAAGTGAAGTCTATTAGTACCAAATATAGGCGTGAATTTGAGGAAGAAATTTCTGAGAATGTATGTCTGGAGTACATCACCGTATGATAGTCAATTATGGACTGTGGGAAAATCGGAACAGAAGAGACTCGAAGCATTTGAGACGTGGTGCTATAGGAGAATGGTGAAAATTACGAGGACTGATTGGGTAAGGAATGAAGAGGTTCTCCGCGGAATCAGCGAAGAAAGGAGCCTATGGACAACACTGGCAATACATACGTTGAAGCATCAGGGAATAAATTGTAAAACGCTATAGGGAACTGTAAAACGTAAAAACTATAGGAGAGACAGTGGTTGGGATACCTGAAACAAACAACTGACGACGCAGGGTGTTAGCACTACTGTGTGATGAAGAGATTGGCACAGAGTGGAATTCGTAGGGGCCGCATCAAACCAGTCGGAACTCGCCTTCGGGAGGACGACGGTTCAATCCCGCGTCCGGCCATCCTGATTTAGGTTTTCCGTGATTTCCCTAAATCGCTCCAGGCAAATGCTCGGATGGTTTCCTTTGAAAGGGCAAGGCCGACTTCCTTCCCCATCCTTCCCTCATCCGATGAGACCTATAACCCCGCTGTTTGGTCTCTTCCCCCAAACAACCCAACCCCAAACCAGTCGGAAGAGGGATGACTCAAAAATTCACCCGTAGTGAATACCGGGATTCTTCCTACAGTAAAAATTCTGCTCCTACATTGTGTACAACATAGCTTGTGCTCTGTGTCTGTGCTTCAGCCACCTGAATTCGTTTGGCTCACTTTATAGCACAGTACTGTTTGGAGTTGAATGGTTGCTGTGCTGTAATCGATGAAATTACGGAGCAGTCAGGTGACCGTAGTGAAGTCGGTAAGAGCATCGGTAAAGGAGGCAGGGGGGGGGGGGGAGGGGGAAGAGAGAAAGAAGGAGAGAGAGACAGAAAGAGAGAGGCAGATTATCTACCACACGGAACGATTTCTCGGACCACTTTTTCGTCTCATTTTATCTCCGACCTTCCTCAGTAGCAGTAATAAGGCAATTGAGGTCCGCCTTAAATTGTAGACTTGAGCCACTACTACATTAAGCATACCTCCATTTAATTTAAACACCATCCTCAGCTATCTAGAAACCTGTTTCGTGATCATGACCGCTGTAAAGTGTGCGGTCAATAGAGGTGGGAAGGCACAGGGCGTGATGTTAATGGTGAGTCGCTTCTCCGCTGCTAAAGCAGTACGGTCCTGGTGGAAACGGGCACTTGAGGTTCTACGAAGAAATCGGCGGCTATCTTATTCACAACACACCGTGGATCACCTCCGCATGGCGAGGCGACGTTCCTTTGTCAAACAGTTGTTGTCGTAGAGTGCGGCGTTTTACACGTGCGGTAAACATTGTCTTTGTGCTGAAGAAACATCACCGACATGACTGACCTCGGAAACACACATTGTTGTGTCATTTACTGTACATGGAAATGGAAGAGGATGTAGATGAAGATGAAATGGGAGATGAGATACTGCGTGAAGAGTTTGACAGAGCACTGAAAGACCTGAGTCGAAACAAGGCCCCCGGAGTAGACACCATTCCATTGGAACTACTGACGGCCTTGGGAGAGCCAGTCCTGACAAAACTCTACCATCTGGTGAGCAAGATGTATGAAACAGGCGAAATACCCTCAGACTTCAAGAAGAATATAATAATTCCAATCCCAAAGAAAGAAGGTGTTGACAGATGTGAGAATTACCGAACATTAAGTTTAATAAGCCACAGTTGCAAAATACTAACGCGAATTCTTTATAGACGAATGGAAAAACTAGTAGAAGCCGACCTCGGGGAAGATCAGTTTGGATTCCGTAGAAATACTGGAACACGTGAGGCAATACTGACCTTACGACTTATCTTAGAAGAAAGATTAAGGAAAGGTAAACCTACGTTTCTAGCATTTGTAGACTTAGAGAAAGCTTTTGACAATGTTGACTGGGAATACTCTCTTTCAAATTCTAAAGGTGGCAGGGGTAAAATACAGGGAGCGAAAGGCTATTTACAATATGTACAGAAACCAGATGGCAGTTATAAGAGTCGAGGGCCGTGAAAGGGAAGCAGTGGTTGGGAAGGAAGTAAGACAGGGTTGTAGCCTCTCCCCGATGTTATTCAATCTGTATATTGAGCAAGCAGTAAAGGAAACAAAAGAAAAATTCGGAGTAGGTATTAAAATTCATGGAGAAGAAATAAAAACTTTGAGGTTCGCCGATGACATTGTAATTCTGTCAGAGACAGCAAAGGACTTGGAAGAGCAGTTGAACGGAATGGACAGTGTCTTGAAGGGAGGATATAAGATGAACATCAACAAAAGCAAAACGAGGATAATGGAATGTAGTCGAATTAAGTCGGGTGATGTTGGGGGTATTAGATTAGGAAATGACACACTTAAAGTAGTAAAGGAGTTTTGCTATTTGGGGAGCAAAATAACTGATGATGGTCGAAGTAGAGAGGATATAAAATGTAGACTGGCAATGGCAAGGAAAGCGTTTCTGAAGAAGAGAAATTTGTTAACATCGAGTATAGATTTAAGTGTCAGGAAGTCGTTTCTGAAAGTATTTGTATGGAGTGTAGCCATGTATGGAAGTGAAACATGGACGGTAAATAGTTTGGACAAGAAGAGAATAGAAGCTTTCGAAATGTGGTGCTACAGAAGAATGCTGAAGATTAGATGGGTAGATCACATAACTAATGAGGAGGTACTGAATAGGATTGGGGAGAAGAGGAGTTTGTGGCACAACTTGACCAGAAGAAGGGATCGGTTGGTAGGACATGTTCTGAGGCATCAAGGGATCACCAATTTAGTATTGGAGGGCAGCGTGGAGGGTAAAAATCGTAGGGGGAGGCCAAGAGATGAATACACTAAGCAGATTCAGAAGGATGTAGATTGCAGTAGGTACTGGGAGATGAAGAAGCTTGCACAGGATAGAGTAGCATGGAGAGCTGCATCAAACCAGTCTCAGGACTGAAGACCACAACAACAACAACAGTGTTCTCCACGCGTGAGTGGTAACGCGAATAAGTTACAAACCTGTCGCATATCCTTCTCAACCACTGCAACCCTTTCATGCCCCTCGACTCTTATGACTGCCGTCCGATTTTGCTGTAAGTTGTAAATAGCCTTTCGCGCCCTGTCTTTTGTCCCTGTTACTTTCAGAATTTCAAAGAGAGTATTCCAGTCAATATTGTCAATAGCTTTCTCTCTGTCTGCCAATGGTATGAACGTAGGTTTGTCTTTCCTTAACCTATCTTCTGAGGGAAGTCAGAGGGTCAGGATTTCTCTAGAATCCAAACCGGTCTTCCCCGAGGTCGGCTTCTACCAGCTTTTCTATTCTCCTATAAAGATTTTGTATTAGCACTTCGCCACCATGACTTATTAAACTGTTTGTTCGATAATATTGACACCTGTCAGTACCTGCTTGTTTTGGAATTCTCTGTTCTCAGCGATCACAGGCCCAGAAGACCACGCGCAGCATCAACGATCTTTTTCCACCGCCTTCTATCTCTCGCAGCCTCTCTCCACGCTGCGGAAATTCCTAATGCAGCAATGTCCTTCTCTATGTCATCTTTCCACCTTGTACGAGGTCGGCCCAACGGTCTTGTTGCCTGGAGAGTTCCTTCAAATGCTTTCTTGGTGATTCTGTTGTTTTACATTCTGGCCACATGTCCAGCCCATTGGAGTCTCCTACTTTTTAATTTCTGAATGATAGTGGGTTGCTTCATTACAGATAACTTTCATTGTTCTTTCGAATTCTCCACACGCCATTCTCCAACACAGATCCCCAGATTTTTCTCATTACTTTTCTTTCGAAAACAGTCTTTCTCTTTCATTCTTTGTAAGCGTCCAGCTTTCTGAACCGTACAGAACTATGGGGCAGATAATAGTGTTGTATATCTTCATCTTTGTGGTGACTGACAAAGCTTTATTTTTCAGTGGGTTGCTTAGTGAGTACAGACATCTTGATTGACCCTGAGGCTATTCTTTCATTTACATCCATTGTTATGATATTTTTACTGTTGAAACGTGATCCAAGGTATTTAAACTGGAGAACGTTTCTGAATTTAGAATGTTGGTCAATTTCAAAGTAAGGATTTGGGTTTATGACTCGACCTATTTCCATATATTCGCTTTTCTCTTGGTTAATCAAAAACCCGATTTTTCTGTCACTGTGCCTGAGAGATCTGTACATGTCTTTCAGTTCTTCTTCAGTTTCACTGAGCAACACTATATTATCTGCATAAGCCAGGAGTTTTCTTCACTTCGTTCGAATCGGAGACCATTGTATAGATGTAAATTACTTTTCCGAACCACTTTCTCTAATGCAAGGTTGAAGAGGACACACGCAAGAGCGCCTCCCTGTCGTAAGCCTGTTTTAATTGGAATTGTTGAATTCTTCTAGCAGTCTGAGGAATGAAAGACCGATTGAGGAACAGGACCCTAAAAAAAAAGGGGGGGGCGACATGTAGAGTTACAATTGCTCCGTCGTCAAATCTCTATTCGCCCCACGCACTGCATCCAGACAAAAAATTTGGTCGGCATACACGGGACATCGTGATACACTCGTTCCTTCCCGTGACATTTGGCCACTCGCTTTGCCAACGGACCCTAGCTAACCATAATAACGCCTTAGACGTCCGCTTGAAGTTGGAACGTTCAGCCAATACTGAAATAACCGTCCCCCTCCATTTGGTGTGATCGCCGTCTTCACCGAGCTACAAACCATTTCGTAAGTACGAACCGTCGCGTGTCGGTCGGGGCCAGCTACCAGCACGAGGACGGACGCTATAAAGAACTTCCCGCCGGCAGTGGGACGTAAATAGGGAAGCAGTCTGGGGTGCTTCGCAACGTTAAAGAAACTGCATTTTCGACACCGCAGGACCTCGAGAGGTCCAAGAATGGAGTAAGCGCGCAATGAGTGGAGGTTGCGGCAGTTGTCGATGGGCAGACGGATGCCTCCGAGACAATTACAGGTCTCGCCGCAACTCGAAGCAACAGGCCGAACGAAGCACAGTGGAGCAGGCGGGCGAGATTATTATGGGCCGGTTGCGCTGATCTCGTCCGTGCCGCTGACGGCTAACAGCCCGAGTTACGGCCGCAATGACACGGCGCTTTACGGCCCACTAACTCCTCCCTGGCGGGATGCGCGCCTCTGGAGAAATTTACCTCGCCGCCATTACGCGCGCGGCGTTTACTGCCGGATCTTGTGCGCTTCTTGTTAGGTAATTTGAGTGGCTAGGTGAGCCGTTTTGAGCAATAAGTGGGCCTACTCTTGAGTCCAACAGGCGGACGATTTATTAAGCTGCACCTGAGATATGCCAGGCGTCTCTGTGCAAGAGTTCCAGCTGTTATATCACTTACAGACGCTGCCTGACGAAAACGGTTAATCACAAAGAAGACACAGTGGCATGGAACCGTAACTCGATGTACGTGCACTTCAGCAGGTATGTAAGTGATAAGAGTTGCTGTTCCCTATAAAAAGGGTAGAAAATCGGATGCACATAATTACCGGCCAATTTCACTGACATCGATTTGTTGTAGAATCTTGGATCATATTTTGTGTTCAAACTTAATGACCTTTCTAGACTCTAAGAAGCTCATCTGCAGAAACCAGCACGGTTTTAGGAAACAGCGGTCATGCGAGACACAGCTGGCCCTCTTTGTGCATGATATACAACAGGCTCTACATACTGGCTCCAAGGTTGATGCTAAATTTCTCGACTTTCGAAAGGCGTTCGACTCAGTTCCGCACTGTCGCTTGCTACAAAAAGTGCGCGCTCACAGTCAATCCGATGACATATGCAGTTGGATAGAAAGTTTTCTAACAGACAGGGAGCAGTATGTCATCCTGAACGGGGTAACTTCAACAGAAACAAGATTAACTTCAGATGTGCCCCAGGGCAGCGTAATAGGTCCTCTGCTTTTTACGATTTACATTAACGATCTGGTTGACAGCGGCCTTAGACTGTTTGCCGATGATGTTGTAGTCTACAGGAAAGTAGTATCATACGAAAGTTGTGAACAAATCAATGAGGATTTGCAGAAAATAAATGCGTGGTGTAATGACTGGCAGTTACCTCTCAATATTAGTAAGGGTAACCTACTGTGTGTAACAAGGTGAAAATCCCCATTAATGTACGAGTACAAAATAAATGACCAGTCTTTGGAAGCGGTAACATCAGTCAACTATCTGGGTGTGACTATTCGAAATGATCTCAAATGGAATGATCAGATTACACCAGTAACGGGCAAGGCGAACTCTAGATTGCGGTTTATTGGTAGAATCCTGAAGCGATGCAGTCCTTCTACAAAGGAAATAGCTTACAATACGTTAGTTCGTCCAGTGGTGTATTGCTCGTCTGTATGGGACCCTTACCAGTTGGGTCTGATTCAAGAGACTGAGAAGGTCAAAAGAAGAGCTGCAAAATTCGTGACTGGTACATTTAGCCATCGCGAGAGCGTTACAAATCTCATATAAAGTTTGAAGTGGGACACACTTGCAGATAGACGACGCGCTAAACAGAAGGGGCCGAGGATGTAGAGCATATATTATTATCACCAACTTCCAAATCGCGTAATGATCATCATTCAAAGATAAGGGAAATAAGAGCTGGTACTGAGGCGTTTAGACAGTCGTTTTTCCATCGCGCGATCCGCGAGTGGAACAGAGGGGAGGAAATATGACTTTGGCGAGAATTGTGCCCTCCGCCACACACCGCTTGGTGGCTAGCGGAGTATATATGTAGATGTAGAACAAGCAAAACGGCCACCAGAGTGCATTTAGAGTTGTTCGTGGTAAAGTGTGAAACGTCCCCTTAGAAAAATGATACATGCCTGTGCTTAAACTGATACAATATTTTTTTAGCGCAACGCAGCCTGACTTTCAATAATCCCTACAAAAGAATGGCCCTGACTAACATTAACCTATACCTTTCACAAATCACTTACCTCACAAAAATCTTCGTTACTCGAACTACTGCAATACAGCGAGCGCCAGTACTGCCAGCTAAATAAAAGATTCAAACTACGAAAGGCACTAACTACTGATAGGCACAGTTAGCAAATGAAAGATTTTAATAGAGAACAAACAATGTATTCACCTTAAAAGTCATAATATATATAGCAGTTCATGATATCCATTCTTACAAATGTACTGTTTCTGATGGACACACCTCCAGATTATCCATTCTCAAAAATCCGCCATCTCACTTCCCCACATCCACCACTGCTGGCGGCTCACCTCCAACTGCGCAACGCTACGCGCTGTTAACAGCCAACTGCCCAACACTACAATGGTGAATATTACAACAATGCTAACCAGCCACAGACTGCACACAGCACAGCCAGTGATTTTCATACAGAGCGCTACGTGGCGTTACCAATAAGAAAACCTAAAAAGCCTACTTACAAGTGTTGTTACCAGACCTGGTAGGGCAGGTAAGGAGCCTGACGCTGAATGATGATATTGAGGGACCCGGAGAGGATGCGCACTCGTCTGAGACAGCGTCATCAGTACCTGACAGAGTTTCAACGTGGTCCCATTGTGGAACACCTGGTTGGCTGGTCTAAGCGCGACATTGGGGCACTGACATGGGACAGTGACCGAATATTGGGATGCATGGGAATGCCAAGGCAGGCAAACAAATGTATCATCGCACGGATTCCCGCATGGAGGACATGGTAATAAGCATCCCTAGTGCAGAGAAACAACTGATAGAATTGGAAACAAATAAATCATCACGTCCTGATGGAATCTCATTTCGGTTTTACACTTTACAGCATTACCTCCTTACTTAACTCGATTTATCGTGAATCTGTAGGCGAGTGGATATTCTCAAGCGACTGTAAGAAAAAAAGGAAAAAAAGAAAACCACAGCTTACACCTGTAGTTTGTAAGGGAAAAGAACAGATCCGCAAGAGAGCTCACCACTATATTTAGCAGACTCTTTGAACATATTCTCACTCCGAATAGAATAAATTTCCTTGGGACGGAAAAGTTTCTCTCCAGAAATCAGCGCGGTTTTCGAGAGCATCGCTGGTTGCAAACTCTGGGAAACCTGAATGAGGATGGCCGCACGCTGGTTTGAACCGTCGTCCTCCAGAATGCGAGTCCACTGTGCTAACCACTGGGCCACCTCGTTCGTCAGTTCAGCGATGAATGGCGGTTCTGCACTACCCCAGATGAGCACCCTCAGTGAATAACGCGGCGATGTGTGAAGACTTCCTAGCCTTCCAGTGTTTTGGAAAGGCACGGTGGGGTTACTTCTGCCGTCATGGTGAGGGGAGTCGTCGAGTATGATTTCATGTCACGGCCCCAGTAGTGACAGAGGAAACTCAACGGCACAACTGTAAGTCACATCTTGCGTCCTCAGGTGCTGCCACTCGTGCTGGGTATCCTGGTGGCATTTTTCAATAGGACAATGCTCGTCCACTCATGGCACGTGCCTCTATGAGCTGTTTGCGTGATGTTGAGACATCCACATTGTCAGCAATACCCCCCAATCTGACCACGATAGAACATGTGTGGTATCAGACCGGACCGTCTCAACGTCAGTCTCCAGGAGATCACCGACTAGGTACAAAAGTTCTGTGCGTTTGCCTTAGGAGAGGATACAAAGGCCTTATGACACCCTTCCCACCCAAAACAGTGCATGAATCTTGGGAGAGGAGGTGCAACGTCTTAAAACTGCCAGGTTCTCTCCAAATTTAACTCAGTTTTGTCATCACTGATGCAACACTACATACAGGGTGTTTCAAAAATGACCGGTATATTTGAAACGGCAATAAAAACTAAACAAGCAGCGATAGAAATACACCGTTTGTTGCAATATGCTTGGGACAACAGTACATTTTCAGGCGGACAAACTTTCGAAATTACAGTAGTTACAATTTTCAACAGCAGATGGCGCTGCAAGTGATGTGAAGGATATAGAAGACAACGCAGTCTGTGGGTGCGCCGTTCTGTACGTCGTCTTTCTGCTGTAAGCGTGTGCTGTTCACAACGTGCAAGTGTGCTGTGGACAACATGGTTTATTCCTTAGAACAGAGGATTTTCCTGGTGTTGGAATTCCACCGCCTAGAACACAGTGTTGTTGCAACAAGACGAAGTTTTCAACGGAGGTTTAATGTAACCAAAGGACCGAAAAGCGATACAATAAAGGATATGTTTGAAAAATTTCAACGGACTGGGAACGTGACGGATGAACGTGCTGGAAAGGTAGGGCGACCGCGTACGGCAACCACAGAGGGCAACGCGCAGCTAGTGCAGCAGGTGATCCAACAGCGGCCTCGGGTTTCCGTTCGCCGTGTTGCAGCTGCGGTCCAAATGACGCCAACGTCCACGTATCGTCTCATGCGCCAGAGTTTACACCTCTATCCATACAAAATTCAAACGCGGCAACCCCTCAGCGCCGCTACCATTGCTGCACGAGAGACATTCGCTAACGATATAGTGCACAGGATTGATGACGGCGATATGCATGTGGGCAGCATTTGGTTTACTGACGAAGCTTATTATTACCTGGTCGGCTTCGTCAATAAACAGAACTGGCGCATATGGGGAACCGAAAAGCCCCATGTTGCAGTCCCAACGTCCCTGCATCCTCAAAAAGTACTGGTCTGGGCCGCCATTTCTTCCAAAGGAATCATTGGCCCATTTTTCAGATCCGAAACGATTACTGCATCACGCTATCTGGACATTCTTCGTGAATTTGTGGCGGTACAAACTGCCTTAGACGACACTGCGAACACCTCGTGGTTTATGGAAGATGGTGCCCGGCCACATCGCACGGCCGACGTCTTTAATTTCCTGAATGAATATTTCGATGATCGTGTGATTGCTTTGGGCTATCCGAAACATACAGGAGGCGGCGTGGATTGGCCTCCCTATTCGCCAGACATGAACCCCTGTGACTTCTTTCTGTGGGGACACTTGAAAGAACAGGTGTACCGCCAGAATCCAGAAACAATTGAACAGCTGAAGCAGTACATCTCATCTGCATGTGAAGCCATTCCGCCAGACACGTTGTCAAAGGTTTCGGGTAATTTCATTCAGAGACTACGCCATATTATTGCTACGCATGGTGGATATGTGGAAAATATCGTACTATAGAGTTTCCCAGACCGCAGCGCCATCTGTTGTTGAAAATTGTAACTACTGTAATTTCGAAAGTTTGTCTGCCTGAAAATGTACTGTTGTCCCAAGCATTTTGCAACAAACGGTGTATTTCTATCGCTGCTCGTTTAGTTTGTATTGCCGTTTCAAATATACCGGTCATTTTTGAAACACCCTGTACCTTCTCCACCCATAAGTTTCATTTCTTTTCCTCCTCCCCATCTGTGTATTTTACTGTTTCTGTTATGTAGTGTAGCTCTGAAAGCAACTGTTCCAAAATATCTAAAACCCTCATTCCATTCACTTTCTCCAAATTTTATCTAGAATTTTACACAAATGCAAGCTACAAAATAATCTCATTGACAACTGTAATCATACCCAAAATATAGCAGTCTTATCAACTTACAGCTTCTAAATGTTACTGGTTTCATGGATATACATGAAGTACTGTACGTACCTTTTCCGGAAAAAAATTATAGTAACGGGAGAAAAGTAGGCAGAAAAAGTAGCTGGGAAACTAACTACGAGGCATCTTGACAAAGTATGTGTACTATATTTTTTATGTTTTGGAAACAATGTATTTGACAAAGAATTACAGGATATTGTTGACACACTTATTGACTATTTTTCCACATACTCGTCATCCCGTTCAATGTATGTGGTGAACTGTGGCTCAAGCTTCTTTATGTCCTCCTCGCAGAAGTCTCGCGCTAGCTCCTTCCCCCACTTCAAACCACTTTCTGCACCTGCTCGTCTATTGAAAATTTAATTCCACTCATGGGTCTCTTCAGGGCTGTGGAAAGATGAAAGTTCCTGGCAGATTAAAACTGTGTGCCGGACCGAGACTCGAACTCGGGACCTTTGCCTTTCGCGGGAAACTGCTCTGTTAACTGGGCTGCCCAAGCATGACTCACGCCCCGTCCTCACAGCTTTACTTCTGCCAGTATGGGAGAAGTTCCCGGGTTCGAGTCTTGGTCCGGCACACAGTTTTAATCTGCCAGGAAGTTTCATATTAGCGCACACTCCGCTGCAGAGTGAAAATTTCATTCTGGATGTGGAAAGATGATAATCTGAAAGTGTGAAGTCAGCGAAATTACGGGGGTGGTTCAAAATATGCCGACCAAATGAGTCCAGGAGCGCCTTGGTAGCCCAGGTTACGTGAGGACGGCCGTTGTCGTGCAGCAAGCACACTCCCCTCTCGTCAGAGTTCCCCTTCTTTTGTTTTGAATGCTACTTTTGAGTCTTTTTAGAGACTCATAATATCGTTGTGCATTGATGGATTCCACCTGAGGCGGAAATTCGATCCCAAAACACTCAGGCCACGATTTTATACCTCAAAATTGTCCTTTTGAAATGTTTGGCGTTTGGGAAAATGGTGCGACGCCATTGTACGACTGTCTTTTCCTCTCCGGCGTGTAGTGAGCCACACACGTTTCATCTCAAGCCGCAGTAGAGATCAGAAAATCCTAACTTTCCAATTAATTCAAGTCGCTCAAGAAACTCGCGGGCGCTGTTTTTCTTGTGCTGCTCTGTCAGCTGTTTTTGCGACGAATCTTGCGCACTGTTTCCAATATCCCGGCGTTCCTATGACTGTCTCATGTAAGATAGTTCTGGAGAGTTGTGGAAACATCGCAGAAATTTCATCGGCGGTCTTCACGAACAGTTTCCTCGATTTTTTGCCCCAGCTCATCAGTCAGATTGGAAAGTCTTCCATTCCTCTGCCCGCCCTGAACATTTGTTTTGCCTCCAGTAAACTCTCTACACCACCTAAACACATTCGTTCTGTTCATAATACCTTCCCCGTAAATCGCTTTCATTCGCGGAAAAGTAGAGATAGCTCTTATTGCTTCCGCTAGCGGAAAGTGGATTACAGCACATGGCTCGCACATGATGGGATTTGTGTCATCAACCCCCAAAAAACAAAAAACAAAAACAAAAACCCAGGCCGTTATAGTCATCGTACACTTATTTTCTGAGTATTCCTGGTATATTAACAAAACTATAATATAATTATTAGTATTTGGAATTTTCCTGTCTCTACCGTAGTGCGAGACACTTGCTACGCACGATATTTAAGACAGGTGAGTTATCTTCAGGCTTGAAGAATAATGATATACTCGAATTCGAAAGAATGTTGACAGGATTTATTATTGCAGAACCATCAATGAGTCATGGTTACAAAATACAGACAACAGTTGTTTACACAAGAATGGAAATACTGGCAGAAGTTGATCTCGAGGGAACTTAGTTTGGGAGCAGACAAACGTAGGAACACGCCAGGAAAATACTGACACTACGACAGATAAGCAGACGAAGCGCAAACCTCTGTTTATAGTATCTGTATATATCAAGAAACCTACTGAGAACGTTGATTAGAATACATCTTCGAAATTGTGAAAAAGCGGGAATAAACTATAGGGACCGAAAGGTAACCTACAAATTGTACAGAAACCAAACTGCACTTATGAGAGTCGAAGGACATGAAAAGGAAGCAATGGTTGAGAAGAGAGTGAGACATAGTTGCAGCCTATCCCCATCATTATTCAGTCCGGGTGTAGAGCAACCAATATAGGAAACCAAGGAGGATCTTGGAGATGCAACTGAAGTTTAGCGAGAAGAAATAAAGACTTAGAGATTTGAAGATGACATCGTAATTCTGTCAGAGACAGCAAAGAACTTGGAAGAGCAGTTGATTGGAACGGACGGTGTCTTGAAAGGAAGATATAAGGTGAACATCAACAGAAGCGAAACGAGGATAATCGAATGTAGTCTAATTCAATCGGGTGATGCTCAGGGAATTAGATTAGGAAATGAGTAGTAACAAATACTTTCAGAAACGACTTCCTGACACTTAAATCTATACTCGATGTCAACAAATTTCTCTTCTTCAGAAATGCTTTCCTTGCCATTGCCAGTCTACATTTTATATCCTCTCTACTTCGACCATCATCAGTTATTTTGCTCCCCAAATAGCAAAACTCCTTTACTACTTTAAGTGTCTCATTTCCTAATCTAATACCCTCAGCATCACCCGACTTAATTCGACTACATTCCATTATCCTCGTTTTGCTTTCGTTGATGTTCATCTTATATCCTCCTTTCAAGACACTGTCCATTCCGTCCAACTGCTCTTCCAAGTCCTTTGCTGTCTCTGACAGAATTACAATGTCATCGGCGAAGTTTTTACTTCTTCTCCATGAATTTTAATACCTACTCCGAATTTTTCTTTTGTTTCCTTTACTGCTTGCTCAATATACAGATTGAATAACATCGGGGAGAGACTACAACCCTGTCTCACTCCTTTCCCAACCACTGCCATCTGGTTTCTGTACAAATTGTAAATAGCGTTTCGCTCCCTGTATTTTACCCCTGCCAACTTCAGAATTTGAAAGAGAGTATTCCAGTTAACATTGTCAAAAGCTTTCTCTAAGTCTACAAATGCTAGAAACGTAGGTTTGCCTTTTCTTAATCTTTCTTCTAAGATAAGTCGTAAGGTTAGTATTGCCACACGTGTTCCAACATTTCTACGGAATCCAAACTGATCTTCCTCGAGGTCCGCTTCTACCAGTATTTCCATTTGTCTGTCAACACCTGCTTTCTTTGGGATTGGAATTATTTTATTCTTCTTGAAGTCTGAGGGTAGTTCGCCTGTCTCATACATCTTGCTCACCAGATGGTAGAGTTTTGTCATGACTGGCTCTCCCAAGGCCATCAGTAGTTCTAATGGAATGTTGTCTACTCCCGGGGCCTTGTTTTGACTCAGGTCTTTCAGTGCTCTGTCAAACTCTTCACGCAGTATCTTATCTCCCATTTCGTCTTCATCTACATCCTCTTCCATTTCCACAATATTGTCCTGAAGTACATCGCCCTTGTATAAACCCTCTATATACTCCTTCAACCTTTCTGCCTTTCCTTCTTTGCTTAGAACTGGGTTGCCATCTCAGCTCTTGATATTCATACAAGTGGTTCTCTTCTCTCCAAAGGTCTCTTTGATTTTCCTGTAGGCAGTATCTATCTTACCCCTAGTGAGACCAGCCTCTACATCCTTTCATTTGTCCTCTAGCCTTCCCTGCTTAGCCATTTTGCACTTCCTGTCCATCTCATTTTTGAGACGTTTGTATTCCTTTTTGCCTGCTTCATTTACTGCATTTTTATATTTTCTCCTTTCATCAATTAAATTCAATATTTCTTCTGTTACCCAAGGATTTCTATTAGCCCTCGTCTTTTTACCTACTTGATCCTCTGCTGCCTTCACTACTTCATCCCTCAGAGCTACCCATTCTTCTTCTACTGTATTTCTTTCCCCCATTCCTGTCAATTGTTCCCTTATGCTCTCCCTGAAACTCCCTACAACCTCTGGTTCTTTCAGTTTAACCAGGTCACATCTCCTTAAATTCCCACCTTTTTGCAGTTTCTTCAGTTTCAATCTGCAGTTCATAACCAAGAGATTGTGGTCAGAATCCACATATGCCCCTGGAAATGTCTTACAATTTAAAACCTGGTTCCTAAATCTCTGTCTTACCATTATATAATCTATCTGATACCTTTTAGTATCTCCAGGATTCTTCCAGGTATACAACCTTCTTTTATGATTCTTGAACCAAGTGTTAGCGATGATTAAGTTATGCTCTGTGCAAAATTCTACATGGCGGCTTCCTCTTTCATTTCTTCCCCCCAATCCATATTCACCTACTATGTTTCCTTCTCTCCCTTTTCCTACTGACGAATTCCAGTCACCCATGACTATTAAATTTTCGTCTCCCTTCACTACCTGAATAATTTCTTTTATCTCGTCAATTTCTTCATCATCATGTGCAGAGCTAGTTGGCATATAAACTTGTATTACTGTAGTAGGCATGGGCTTTGTGTCTATCTTGGCCACAATAATGCGTTCACTATGTTGTTTGTAGTAGCTAACCCGCACTCCTATTTTTTTTATTCATTATTAAACCTACTCCTGCATTACCCCTATTTGATTTTGTATTTATAACCCTGTAATCACCTGACCAAAAGTCTTGTTCCTCCTGCCACCGAACTTCACTAATTCCCACTATATCTAACTTTAACCTATCCATTTCCCTTTTTAAATTTTCTAACCTACCTGCCCGATTAAGGGATCTGACATTCCACACTCCGATCCGTAGAACGCCAGTTTTCTTTCTCCTGATAACGACGTCCTCTTGAGTAGTCCCCGCCCGGAGATCCGAATGGGGGACTATTTTACCTCCGGAATATTTTACCCAAGAGGACGCCATCATCATTTAATCATACAGTAAAGCTGCATGTCCTCGGGAAAAATTACGGCTGTAGTTTCCCCTTGCTTTCAGCCGTTCGCAGTACCAGCACAGCAAGACCGTTTTCGTTAATATTACAAGGCCAGGTCAGTCAATCATCCAGACTGTTGCCCCTGCAACTACTGAAAAGGCTGCTGTCCCTCTTCAGGAACCACATGTTTGTCTGGCCTCTCAACAGATACCCCTCCGTTGTTGTTGCACCTATGGTACGGCCATCTGTATCGCTGAGGCACGCAAGCCTCCCCACCAACGGCAAGGTCCATTGTTCATGGGGGGGGTGTAGCAATGTATGGAAGTGAAACGTGGACGACATATAGTTTGGACAAGAAGAGAATAGAAGCTTTCGAAATGTGGTGCTACAGAAGAATGCTGAAGATTTGATGGGTAGATCACATGAGGAGGTATTGAATAGGGTTGGGGAGAAGAGGAGTTTGTGGCACAACTTGACTAGAAGAAGGGATCGGTTGGTAGGACATGTGTTGAGGCATCAAGGGATCACCAATTTAGTATTGGAGGGCAGCATGGAGGGTAAAAATCGTAGAGGGAGACCAAGAGATGAATACACTAAGCAGATTCAGAATGGTGTACGTTGCAGTAAGTACTGGGAGATGGAGTAGCATGGAGAGCTGCATCAAACCAGTCTCTGAACTGAAGACCACAACAACAACTACAACATATGCAAGTAACAGAAGTTGTTTGAGAATGCGCAAGGAGGCAAAATTAACTAATTGCTAAACCACGAAATAAATCAGAATTTTAAAAATAAGAACAGCCTACGCATGAAAATTACTTCCAGCGCGAAATTTACAGCGGTTGTGGACTCCCGTATGGAAAAAGACTTAACATGGTCTCAGACATTGAGTAACAGGTGGCAGCACCTGCTTAATGAAAGCTTTTCATCGCAGCGTGAACTTGTCTATAATAAACAAAGGAAATTTCTGTTTCTTTTTAGTAATTTAGGATTAGACGCTGTTTAGCACAAGCTGTAACCTGCTAATATACCTTACGCTATTGAATAGGTGATTGCTCATTTAACCACAACGACATAGCGAAATACTTTTTCGATGTAACACTGCGACTACATTCCTCAACGGTCTATTCGTCTCCATAACAAGGGCATTGTTTTTATAGTATTATTTAGGTGTTTAATTCTGAGCTCTCTGAGTACTGCATATATTTCAGTTATTTTCTAACATCGCTATTAATTTCTATTTCTTGTGAGCCTGCAGAGTTGTAAATCTCTTGCAAAGACATAAAATAATTTTAATTAATAACGCTGCTTTAATAGTATTTTATTCAACTGTTGTTACGGCTATGAGCTCATTTCGCCATCATGATCATTTTCAAAACATACAATATATTGATATATAATTTTTGTACGTTTATATATTATTCAATAATTTTTACGTTACACCTTGAAAGTACTTCCGTCATTAAGAAGTCGTTATCGCTGGTGCTGTCGAAATTTATTATATGATAATAAGCTGATAAGAGTTGTATTAAAATGCAGTTGCTGAGCACCATTTTTGAGATGTTTGTTTCAGTTTTAAAACTGACAGCGTCTGTTGACACTTCGGTAATGATATACTCTGATTACATCTCTGGTTCATTAACCTATGGATTTGTGGGATCATATCTTCTTTGTAAAGTTTGCTAGTGGTATGACCTCTACACACGTAATTGAGTAGAATTATCTCTGGAGTGGGCATTGCGCCCTGCCCATGTTGTCAGCGTTACGCTGGAACTATCATGTGATCTCGAGACGAAGTTCTTTGTATAAGACTGATTCACACTCGCCGTTGTGTCACGCCACGTCAAAGTTTTTCAAAATGCATTTCAAATGGCAGCGGACCGTCACGTCACATCTCGACACGGCAGGTCAAGATTTCTCTGGAAAACAGTTTTGATCGTCGTCTGCTAACAACGTAAGCTAACCTCTTTTCGCTGAGCTCTCTCATGTTATAGTAGTGGATTTTGTACTTTTTCACTTCTTAGCTGACTTTGATATTTTTTCCATTCGGTGTTCTTACACAGGATAGTTTAGATATCTGAGAGCGCGAAATTATTTAGGTTTTACAAAAATAGAACAGAGCTGACACCCACAATGTAAAGAAATAAGGACGTAAGTTAAAGAAGCAGTTTCCATTAAATAATGTTCTACGTGAATACATCAGCTTTAATGAAGCATAAAAATACTGTTATCTATGACGTTTTCATTTAGGTAAAGAAAAAATCATCATGAGTAACGTAAAGATTCCATATATTCCTTTGTACCTATTGTTTGAGGTGTTTGTTTGTACACAGGTTACTTGATAAATAAGTGTCGATGTTTTGAAATGTTGTTTCACTTCTCAGCATTTTAACGAACAAAACTTATCAAGAACATATGTTATGAAGTTTGCCTTGGCCATTAATAAACGATGCAGTTGTTAGTTCCGCAATACCGATTCTATTCTCTGACTTTTTGTGTCGTGGTTGGTGATTCATAATCTCACTTTTATCGTTCGGTACTGGTCTAAGCGAACTGACGTGAAGTGACGTTACCGGCAGTGTAATTGAACGCTGAATGACAGGTGCCGTTACGTGTAGCCCGTTCCCTGTGCTCTTCAAAGATAAGAGCCTACGTTATTCCAGATATCAACTGAAAACTGTTACGGTGTCTGCAGAACGCCTATACCAAATCCACAGCACCAACGAAGGGAATTTGTCTGTACTGGAGATATCACGACAATCAAAATTTAACAATACGCATTACGGTCCCGAGAGATGTAACCATAGTACGTAGGCAGAGAGAAGACGTATATCTGGTGTTAGCAGCCAGAGATATTTTTAGTCTATGCCTATGCACTATGGTTACACCTCTGGTTTACTAATCTATGGATGTGTGTGGACACAGACATACATTACTAGACTGGCAATACCGTACACAGTATCATCTGTGTCACTGAGGCAAGAACTTTCGTGTGGTAATATGGCGGCGAGTGCTAAGAACCTGTAAACAGCTGTTTATTTACTGATAAATCAATCGTAAGAAATGGAGATATACGGATATAGCTGCGTTACTTTTAGAGTTTTGACAAAATGCTTGATACATGCGCCGTGGTTGGTTGTAACGTCTTGTACAGCAGATGGAAGGTACAGGGAAAAGAACATGCTAGAATAACTAAAAACATCTTACGTATTTTTGCTTTTGTATTGTATGTATCGTAAATAATTACATTATTGTTTGTCTTATCTGAAATACCGGCAATGATTAAAATACAGGGTGATTCAAAAAGAATACCACAACTTTAGGAATTTAAAACTCTGCAACGACAAAAGGCAGAGCTAAGCACTATCTGTCGGCGAATTAAGGGAGCTATAAAGTTTCATTTAGTTGTACATTTGTTCGCTTGAGGCGCTGTTGACTAGGCGTCAGCGTCAGTTGATGCTAAGATGGCGACCGCTCAACAGAAAGTGGACTACAGTATCTGGAGATGTTAGAGAATTGGCTGTTCCCTCAGCTCGAACAAGAAGCACAACAATTCATATTTCAGCAGGATGGAGCGCCACCACATTGGCACTTATCTGTCCGTAAGTACCTGAACGTCAACTACCCGAGGCGATGGATCGACCGCCAGGCAGCCCGTGACAGAGCACTTCATCACTGGTCTCCAAGAAGCCCTGATCTTACCCCCTGCGATTTTTTCTTACGGGGGTGTGTTAAGGATATGGTGTTTCGGCCACCTCTCCCAGCCACCATTGATGATTTGAAACGAGAAATAACAGCAGCTATCCAAACTGTTACGCCTGATATGCTACAGAGAGTGTGGAACGAGTTGTAGTATCGGGTTGATATTGCTCGAGTGTCTGGAGGGGGCCATATTGAACATCTCTGAACTTGTTTTTGAGTGAAAAAAAAACCTTTTTAAATACTCTTTGTAATAATGTATAACAGAAGGTTATATTATGTTTCTTTCATTAAATACACATTTTTAAAGTTGTGGTATTCTTTTTGAATCACCCTGTAGTTTGTTTATATTTTAGGGGGTTTCATAAATCTGGTATTAACAGTTGTAGCTTAATGATGTGTTCTTAACCAGCTGTCATCAACTTTGGCTTTTCTTCCAATAGCATGCTCATTATGAAAGGGCTCCTGTAAGGAGGACGTGTTATTTGTCATTGACAACAAGTGTCTTTATTCATCAGAGAGTTCTCACGAAACCTAAGGTCTGCTTTAAACGTGTGTGTATGTTATTTGACGTTCTTCTCATAACACGATTCTACAATGTATGTGCTAACGTCAACAAGTACGCAAATATTAGCACAACTCCAGAACTTGGTTAAACCACCTCGTAAAGGTTACAACGTCATTTGGTTTCAGAAAGTCGTTGCAGTACCATACACGAACTTGCTGGCGCAGCCATCTTAATTCACCAAACGTCAGGATTCAGTGAAAGATGCATCTTTGCCAGTCTAGCAATGTATGTCTGTGGTGTGATCATAGAGTAAATATCTCTGAAGTGAGCATTGCGTTCTGCGCATGTTGTCAACATTAAACCAGGATTGTCACGTGACCTCGGGACTTCGCTGTGCCTGTGTGCTTTCTGCAGCGTTTGACGTTTATAATATCAAGAGTTTTTGTTGTGTTTCACCGTTTGTTGATAGTGTAATAGCGAGGGTGAATTACTGTTGTTGCTACGGATGCAAAGAAAAATATGTGAAAGGAGGGATAGTAACTTTTCATGGGTACATACCATGTAGCTCTAATTATAGTTATCATATTAGTAAGACACACTATACATGTTTAAAAATTTCGAGACGCATTATAATTAAGGCTTGAATCTGTAGACCTATTTTTCTACTATTTTATGGCTATAAAACAGATATTACGGCTTGTACAAAAGCGTACAAACAATCGCTTCCTCTCGTAAATTTGCTAGTGGAACAGGAAAATGAAACGTTAGTTGTTTCAGTAAATACTATCCTCCATTCATTTATCAGTAACTTGTCGATTATGTATATAGATTACTCAGTCTACTATTTATTTAATAAACTGGGAGCAAATACTTAAAATGCGTTAAATAAATACCTCAAAGTGCCACCAGTAAGAAAAATTGTGCTTTAGGTCGCAAAAACGAGAAAATAAATACGCATAAAAAAGGACGAATTAGCAGGGATATAATCGCTAATGTGTGGCAAATTCGGTGTTTTTCGGACTCTTGCAAAAGTACTAGCGTACTGTCAAGTCGTTTTGCAGGACTATCACTGCAAAAATGTACGTCAGGCTCTGTAATACTATAAAGTGCGGTATCATACCGAAAACTACCAAAACTCGAGTGCATCTGAACTATGACACCTATCGCAAAAAGGCAGAATGTAATATCACTTGCCCTTAAAAGTTACGTAGCTGGTTTATTCCCGGTATCAAATGGATACTGTTGAAATGTCTGCGCAACATATATAAATAATCCACGACACGTACGAAAAGAATCCGTCTGTACTAGTGATGTAGTTACATTCTAAATAAACAGGGCGCTATACGGACAAACACACGACGTCCCGAGATCACGTGACCAGGCCGGCAATGTATGTTGACAACACAAAATCTGTTCTGCGCATGTGAATGCTCACTCCAGAGATATTTACTCTATGGTGTGATATCACCATTCAGTAGCGAACCGTACATAGATAATATCACACAAATCCAAGACATAAACAAGAGATGTAACCATAGTACATTGTCGCCAAAAGTCAACAGAAGGCGACAATAATAAAAACGAATCAAATACCCCAAAAATAGTGCCCAGCGACTGCACATTGATAAAAATGATTCAGCTTACAAACATATAATACGCTTCGAGAGCACCAGCGATAACGATGTGGTGAGAGCGTAAGTACATCGAAATTGAAACGTTACTATTATAACTCTATTTATAACTAATGAAAACGTACATCTTATATTTTTGCAGATATCTTGAAAATGACAATGGTGTCGAAAATAGCTCACAGCCATAAGAACACCTGAATAAAACGCTATTACAGAAGTGTTATTGGTTAAAATTATTGAACGTCTTTATAATAAATATTAGTATTCTTTCTGAACATGTCCTAAAAATTTTGGCGAATCACACCTACTTTTTTATATTCGCTATTTTAATACAGTATTTGTTGACACAGAACCCAATGACCACCAATATTAACTTTTCATTCATAAACTCCAAGATCAGCTCTGAGGGAATTAAGCTGTCTGCTGCTATACGCTTTCTATCGTTGACGTTTACGCCTAGCCACTGTACTACATCATCCCTTATTGATTCGTGAAAGTCGACGCCAGCATCCGTTGTTCGTTTTACGCTTCTGCAGCGCAAAGGAAAGTAACTGCCACAAAGGGAAGTTCATGTATGGGAAGTGAAAGGTAAAGTCCTCGGATACATAGATGCCTACTCGTGTGAAAAGGATACAGATAGACGTGAAAGAGTTTGCACTAGTCTAGAGACGTTATGGGGATAATGGGTCAGATGCCGACAAAGCGTATCATTTCGCGTCTGTAGCTGTACAGCATACATTTTGATTTTAAACGAGTAACTCCCTTCAGCAAACCTCGTTTCATGTACGCTGACGACATTCACTACCTATTAATGTGGTCGTCAAGATTAAGCACAATCGTTTCTGTTTACGCCTCCTCTCAAACCGTTACAACGGCCGAAACGGGCCCTGAGGGTAGCGCAACGCCATCTCTGAGTAGACGACGGAACTACGTCGTACAACGCACGGGAGAGCGCAAGCCCAGTGGACGGAGGAGACGGAGAGAGGAGAGAGGAGAGAGAGAGAGAGAGAGAGAGAGAGAGAGAGAGAGAGAGACAGTGATACGAGAAGGGAAAGAGAGGCGTAAGGGTAAAAAAAAAAAGGTAAGGCAGGCAGCAGTAGGTGTGTGTGTGTGTGTGTGTGTGTGTGTGTGTGTGTGTGTGTAATGGCCTGGGAAGGGCGGGGGGAGGTGAGAAGGGCGCTACGGAGCGGGCCGAAGTGCGCCGTAAAGCGCCATTGGACGGCGCCCCGCGCATGCGCACCGCATCATGGAGTGTTAACGATCGCACAAAGATTTCGCCTCCCGGCCGCTGCAGAGGCTAGCACGCGCCCGGGCACATTCTCTCTCTGTCTCTCTCTCTCTCTCTCTCTCTCTCTCTCTCTCTCTGACCCATACACCAGTAACGCGCGTATAGAGCCGGATAAAAATAAAAAGAGGGACAGGGAGGGAAGTTCAGCCGGCAGAGGGATGAAAAAAAAGGGAGAGAGAGACGCCGAAAAGGGCTGCTGCACGATTCCGTCCGGGAGAGAGGGTTGAAGCGCGAGTCGCTATGAAAGCAGCTAGGGGGAGATCCTATTCGGATATCATCCAAACAGTATTCGTAAAAATACAATTTGAGGCCAGGGAAGTGCGCACTTGCAACCGCCGCGGCTCCTTTTCGTTTGCTGCTTTACTTCTTTTTTTTCCCCCTTTCTTCGTGCCGGCTCTCCGATTTCTTCCCTCCTCTTTTTTTTCGCGCCGCTCTCCTCTCTCTTTGCGTTTCGTTTATTTTCCTTTTTCTCGCTCGGCCGATTGTGAACTGGCGGCGGCCACGGGAAGGTCAATTTCCGGTGGCGTTTTTTGTTTTCCACCGGCCTTTGAGAACGTCCTGTGCCGACTGCCCACTCCACCGGCGTCTCGTCTGCGCCCGCCTTTGTCCTGTTTTTAATTTCAGAGTCCCGTCTCATCCTGATAATGAAACCGTTCCTGAGGCTCGAAACAAAAGGAAACAAAAGAATTACAGTAGAAAATTGTGTGCAGCGCAGTTATTGCTGGAGATGTGGTATTTTCTCGACGAGAAGCGAGCCCAAGTTGTCAAAGGGCAGACGGTTAGAAATACAGCAAAAACTCTCAAAAAACTCTTTGAAACAAAATGGGAATATATAATTGACATATATTGCGCGCGTCAAAACTTCGCTTCCAGCAATCGGTAAGGAGTGCTGGCCATGGAACGAATGAGCCCTGGCGCATGGACGAGGTCGGCGTGCCTACCAGCCTGGATGTGGTTTTTAGGTGGTTTCCCACGTCAGACTAGGTAAATACCGGGCTTGTAGCCATGTCCTGCCTCAGTTGCACAATTTGCCAACATTTCGGAAACTTTCACACGAAAACAGTAGAAGCAGTCGGATGGGATACACAACACTGCCAGATCCATGAAAATAAGGGGTAAAGGTCCGTGGTGCAGATAAAAATAAGTACAAAGGATTACAAAAATGAAGCACTTAAATTGATCTAATCATTTATTGAGAACGAAAAATACAGTGAAAAATTTGTTTATGGCGGATGTTGGAAGTGACGCCTTGAATCATCAGTACACGGCTGTGAACATCTAAGCGTATTCAGATACACCCGGCGTAAAGTTCGCATATCGATGGCCACAACTTCACGGCTGATGTCTTTCGGTTCCTGTATTATGTGCGGATTCGTTTCTTAGAACTTGCTGTTCTAGTGTCCCCATAGGAAAAAAAAATCACATGTTGTTAGATCCGGCGAACGTGGTGGTCATAAATGTTTGCTGACAGTTCGTTCCTCAGTTAAGACGTCACGGATACATTCCAAGGATATCTTAGACGTGTGGTATGTTGCCCCAGTTTGCTGGTAGAAGCAGTACTGTGTTTCATATTCAGTAAGTTGAGCACAAAATGTATCAAAAATTTCCATGTATACAACCGTGTTGATGGAAGTGTCAAACAAAATTGGCCCAACGTTCCTGTTACACCGCACCAAACTACGATTTTTTCATCGTGGAGTGGTTGCTGACACACAATGTTAAGGTTGTCCGTTGCCCGGTACCTCGTGTGCCGTTAATTCACGTGACGAGAAAGATGAAACAAGCTTCATCACTCGTGATGTAATTGAAAGGGCGTAACAAACCATTGTTGATGTTATGCAAAAGCCACGTGCAGTAATCTACAGGTTTCTGACTGTGATCCTCTCGCACAACCGTCACACGACACGGTTTCAAATTAAGGTTTCTCAATAACCGTTAGCAACTGCCCCTGTTTACATGATCCTGTCGGGCCAGTTTACGTGTAGACTTCTTTGGGCTCTGAATAATTCTTCGGCGAATGTCTGCAACAACTTCTAGTACGCGAACTAAAGGAATTCTTTGTCGGTTTACATTTGGTACAGATCTTATGGTGCGCCAATTTTTATACAGTCTCTGTATTGCTCTCTTTGCTGATAGTTCTCTATCCGGATAGGTGACATCAAAAATTTCGTGATTTTCCTTAATCGAACCTGTTTCCACAAATGCTTACACGATTTCAATCCTTTTTTCTGTGAAGAATGTCATTGCGCACAGCGCAAAGAGAAACGTCTAACATCACCGATGAAATGAACCGAAATGCTCACAGAAGAACCTTAACAATCTATTATTGTATCAAACTGTCCATTGTTATAGCTATTTAATCTATTCCAAATGTCGAAATATTGCATTCGCATTCAAAGGGGAGGAGGGCTACTTTCAACTGCGATACCATATATCACTGCAGTTATTAGAGCCGGCCGAAGTGGCCGTGCGGTTAAAGGCGCTACAGTATGGAACCACAAGACCGCTACGGTCGCAGGTTCGAATCCTGCCTCGGGCATGGATGTGTGTGATGTCCTTAGGTTATTTAGGTTTAAGTAGTTCTAAGTTCTAGGGGACTGTTGACCTCAGAAGTTAAGTCCCAAAGTGCTCAGAGACATTTGAACAATTTTATTGAACCTGGGACCGTAGCGATCTCGCGCTTCCGTACTGAAGCTCCTAGAACCGCTCGACCACCGCGGCCGATTTGGGGGACGGGAATCACTTCAACACAGCACGAAGGCTGCCCTTCTTCATCTTAGGACATTCTCATCGTATAATTATGGATTTGTTTGTCCTCCCTACGAGTCAGTTAACGGAACAAATTTGTTCTCCTGCACGATGTGTTTCATCACATCAAGTACAACATACTGAACACTGTCTCGGTTCATCTGCAGTATAAGTAAAGTAAAATTCGAAAGTAAAAGAAAGTTATGACATAGAGACTCGATCCAAAGACCATCGGATTACAGTTCTGCACCCATTCCGCTGCGCCAAGCGCTGCCTGAAACCGCCGCTGGCATAAATGGCTTATACCTCACCCGACTCGCACCACAAACGCTACCTTTTTCTAAACTGTTGGAGATCTGGAGCTCCCATTTCTGTAACATTCTTTTCTGGCCAGGCACTTGGTATACCGTAAATCTGAACGAAGTCGGTGATGAAGAAGAAGTGCAGACCCCTTGCAAGAGCAAACAAAGAAACTGAAAAATACACCAACATCTATTTGGGCATTAGAAAATGCTGGATAAAATTCTACAGACATTTTAAAAGAATAAAGGTGACCACATAACTTAGGCAATAGTGGAATCCTCCGAAAGCTACAGTAAAGCAAAAACTGAAACAGTAAATTTGATTGCTGGAGTAAAAGAATAGCGGAAGAAGCAGTAACGGTAAAAGTTGGTGTACCAGACGGAAGAAACGTTTTTAGGCCGAAGCTTCACGATCTTGCAGTTGCCCTGGCACAAAAGCGCAAAAATTCCGGAACAATTTGGTCTGGCGAGCGGCGAAGACCTCATTCTGAGAGACTGCGACTAACATCGCCACAAAAAAAAGGTACTTAAAATGAAGGTGGCAAAATGTCCTTTCTTGTACATCGATGAATATCGCAATGACAAATGGGAAAATTACGACATCATAACACAGTTGCTAAAACAGAAGCTCATCGTTCATCTGTAACCATGAGAAATGATGGGGCATTTCAAGTAAATCTCACTCAATAAGAGAACAATAAAATTATCGAAAAAATTTTTGTACGAAAATCGAATTTGTGTGGAAAACAAATCGCAGTATATCTATCAAGCTAAAAAGAAAAAGGATTCCATCAGCAAAAGACGATTACACAGGTAAGAGGGCCTCCCAGGTAATCATCAAGCAAAAGCGCGATGAAGATGGGAACATGAAATGAACGAACGCTACGGAGAGTGGGAAAAGTGGATAAAGTGAAAGGCCAGATGAGGGAGAAAAAAATGGTTCAAATGGCTCTGAGCACTATGGGACTTAACATCTCTGGTCATTAGTCCCCTAGAACTTAGAACTACTTAAACCTAACTAACCTAAGGACATCACACACATCCATTCCCGAGGCAGGATTCGAACCTGCGACCGTAGCAGTCGCGCGGTTCCGGACTGAGCGCCTAGAACCGCTAGACCAGCGCGGCCGGCAGATGAGGGAGAATGAGACAGATGTATTAGATGTATGTGAGAGAGGATGGAAGGGAAATGGAAATTCCTACACTGATAAGTTTTAGAGTTATAGTGTTCGTGAGAAAAAGAGGACAGCATATAGTGAAAGTTGCAATAGGAGGAAAAAGGTCAAATAATGTTTACAATACTTATCACGTTAGCGGCCACTTAGTGATGGCAAAACTTGGATTTGAGTTTTCAGTACAGGGCTGTTCAAAATAAAGAACATATTTCGAACATTCATTGCTTCCAATATCCAAAAGATAGAAACATAATTCCAAGGTTCCTGGAAAGAGAAACGTTCAAGTTTTGTGCGTTCAGTGTGAGCACAATGTGTGACACGACAAATTTCAAAACGCTGGCTCATTTACTGCCACACATGATACAGCTGGTCTCTCGTTACCCGAGTCCACAGCTTTGACGATGCGATATCGCAAACTTGCAAGAGTGTCCGGCACAGCTGGAATAAAAACGAGGTCTTTTACGTAACAGCACAGATAAAAGTCATAAGGTGTAAGGCCTGCGGACCTGAGAGGCGACCGGCGATGAAGTTCATTTTCTGTCCCTCCTAGACACTTTCTCTAAGCACTCGCAGCATTACCTGAGTGACACCATTACAGGACGTTGAACTGCAAGAAGAGGAACAGAAGATAAACTTCATCGCCGGTCAACAATATCGGCAATCTTTCCCCTAGCTGTCTGCGTTCTTTTTTTTGTGTAACCAATATTTATTCTTGTGTTCTTCATTGAAGCCCAAAGTAGACCTGCGTTCTGTTTGACTTCACATATCGTCCCGTTTGGGACTGGCTCTTCCAAAGCTTTTTTCTACCTTCGCGGACTCGCATGTTTGAATTTTTTTTTGCCCAGAAGATTTATATTTTTAATATCTTGTTTTAAACTGCTATCAGTCTCGAAACTCATTTCATCTGTCTTTCATTACTCCGGTAAATACGATTCGTAATTAGTTATACTACATGCTGACAGCAGTTTGATGTTCATAATGTGGAAACTGTGCTGAAAGATGGGGCATACAACATAGACACCTTAGTAGATTAATGAATCGAAACGGAAGACGAAATAGCGCTACCAGAATCTCTACAACTCCTGTAAGTCTGTGGTGGTACTTAACTTGCTAGTTACACAAACACAGACACACACACACACACACACACACACACAAATGTGCGTTATAAATGTGATTCGTCGCAGCGAAGAAGAGTTATATTTTTCTCACAGTCACGGACAATCAAAAGTCAATAAATGACTCACAGCGTTCCAGAGGATTTTTACTTGTTAACACTCGGTGTCATACAGTTAAATATTTTTATTGCATTTTATGATTCTTTGGCACAGAAATGTTGTTAAGGCGTGGACCGCACTTAGATGATAGTATTACTTTATTTCTTTAGTATATTTTAGGCAATATCTCTTCTACATTGCGTACATAGCTTCTCTTACGCAAAAAGTGGTATTTAGCAATATAATGCGGAATACACTTGTGTTGCCCACTACAGTGAATGATGAGCAATCCGTAGAGCGAATGCAGCCGTTGTATCTGCCATCCCATCACCAGAATGCATGCTTAAGTCATATATTACATTTCTGCGCCACGTACGTTTATATTTACATCCACTTGACTATTCTGCAATTCACACGTCAGCGTTTGGCAGAGGTTCCACAGAACAACTTTCACACTATTTCTCGACCGTTCCACTCTTGAATCGCAAGTGGGATAAATTATCACTCATATCTTCCCTCGCGAGCTCTGATTCCTTTCATTTTATCGCGATGACAGTCAGGAGAAAGTTGGCGATTGAAATTTCTTGAAAAGGTCTCGATCCTGCTAAGAACGCCTTCGTTTTAATGATTCCCCTCCACAACTCAGTTATCACATCCGCCACTCACTGTCCCCTACTTCACTATAATACGAAATGAACTATCCCAAAAGTAATATTCCAGAAGAGGACGGACAAGCGTAGATTTGCTGCATCTCTTAAGGGCTCTGTCAATAAAACGAAGTCTTTAGTGGCCGTGCGGTTCTAGGCGCTTTAGTCTGGAACCGCGTGACCGCTACGGTCGCAGGTTCGAATCCTGCCTCGGGCATGGATGTGTGTGCTGTCCTTAGGTTAGTTAGGTTTAAGTAGTTCTAAGTTCTAGGGGACTGATGACCACAGATGTTAAGTCCCATAGGGCTCAGAGCCATTTGAACCACTTGAACCATTTGAAGTCTTTACTTCGCCTTACCCACATTTTCTCTGTGATCGTTCAAGTTTAAGTTGATAGTAATAATCCCTACATATGTAATTTGTCCGATTTATCGTCTAACCGAAATTTGACGGACTATTTTTTTGCTCAAAGTTATTTATTTTTCAGAGTCAGCTATCACTTATCACACAACGGTGATATTTTGTGTAAATCATTTTATAATTTGCATTGATCTTGTGACGAGTTTACTAGACTGTAAATAACAGCATCATCTGCAAACAACCTAGAAGAGCCACTTAGATTGTCTCTTAAATCGCTTATATAAATTAAGACCAAGAGAAAATTACAGCTCCATAGAAAACGTCGGAAATCACTTCTGTTTTACTCGATGACTTTCCGTCAATTACTGCAGACTCTGACTTTTCTGAATGGAAATTACGAATGTAGTCGCACATCTAAGTTAACATTTCTTGTGAGGGTCAGTGTCAAAAACATTCTGGAAATATGGAAAGAACTTGATATATCCTGTCGATAGCATTCCTTACTTCGTGTGAATAAAGAGCCAGTTCTGTTTAACAAGAACAGTTTCCTGAATCCGTGCTCGTTAGTTATCAATAAATAGCTTTCTTTGCAATATTTAATAATGTTCGAACGCTGTAAATGCTCCAAAATCCTACTGCAAACCGATGTCAAGTGATATGGATCTGTATTTCAGCGTTTTACTTCTATTTCTTTTTTGTATACGGTGTGACTTGTGCAAGTTTCCATTATTTAGGTGTGATTGTATACGACTGCTAAAAATTCTACTATTTCATCAGCGTACTCCGAAAGATACCTAATAGGTATTCCCTGTCCATCGGAAGACTTGACTTCATTAAGTGACTCAAGATGTCTCGCTACACCGAGAGTATCTACTTCTAAATTATCTATATTGACAAATTTTCTTCATTCTTGTTCTGGAATACTTACTGCATGTTCCTTTTGGAAGTAATTTCGGAAAACTGTCTTCGGCATCATTAGCACTGCTGTGGCACCATGAAGGTCTTGCTGCCGGTATACTTTGTAAACGACCAGAATCTCTCTGGATTTGCTGCCTGATTTTGAGACAATGTTTCTCTGTCGAACCATTAAAAATATATCGCATTGGAATCCGTGCTAAATTTCGCGCTTTTGTAAAACCTCGCTATTCTTGGAGAGTTTCCGTTCCTTTAAGTCTCGGAAAGGAGTTCATGAAGCAACGTCAGAATCAGATGCACTACGGCAAAATTAAAGAACGTTTGCTATCACAGGAACTTCCGGTTCTTAATAGATTATACGAAATTTAGAAAAAGGAAGAAAACGTTAAAAACGCAAGGTGTCCTATGAACATGAATTTAAGCTAGAAATTTATTGGTATCAATATAAAAAACCATTTAATAAAAAGAATAAGATCTTCCAACAAAATATTTTAGCCATGTATTCAATTCAGCTCGCTACTTTAAGAGAGAAATATTTTCAAAGCCCCTGGTGCATGTGTTTCAGCGAAGTTAAACTTGCTGTATTACACTGAAAAATTGCATTCATTGCTCTTAGACAACTCATAGTATTAATCCTCTTTAAACTATATAAGTAACTCTACATTACACAAATGTCTGTAGCGGAAAATGATAATCAGTATTCGTCCACAGAATTTCCTGTTAATATACATTTAGATATGTAATTATTTTTATGTGACCAGTCACAGAAACATTACATGTAAACAAATTCATTTTTGATTACAATATTTTTAATTATCCAAGCTATGGGAAAACACAAATAAAAATCTATAAGATAGCTTTGTTTGCAAGTGACCAACACGAGGAAAAGGTACATTTATTTACCATATGTTAGAAAGTAACATGAGAAGCTATATGCAGTTACAAAATACTTTACAGTTCTAACATCACTGTCGCACATTTCTTCGCTGAAATTCACCTTAAGATCTCCTGAAAATATAATTATTTCCTCAGTAAAAAATTGAAACTCTGGCGAGTACTCGGTGCTTCGAAACGTATGCGTGCAACTGAAAATGGTAGTTTTAAGATTGGTATTTAACAATTCAGATAGAATCATATTCAGAATTTCCGAAGGTAACTGACATTGGCAGCAATCAGGGTAGTGGACCAAGAAATAAAAATTGTTTACATTTAACACCTGGTGCGTTGACGATATGTGTTTTTGTAGTGTACAAGCTTTCAATTAAGGAAAGAAAACAGAAGAACGACGGCAGTGGAAAGAGTTCCCAGCTACAAAGGCCGTAAATTGTGGCGAAGCAAAGAAAGAGATACAGTGAACTGCAGCGGTGGTTCCGTAGATAAGTAAAACTTAATGAGAGAAGGCATTGTGGAGATAGTAGCGACGCACAAGCGCCTCGTATCTGCGAGACACTTCTCTATTTTTAGCCAGCGGACGGAAACGACAACGTCTGCTTGAAGAGCTTTAAAGACGGGAAGGTACATCGAATGAAAAAGGAACGAACTGAACGGTAAGTAAATAGAGAACGTCTTAGCGTGCCCATTACAGCGAGATAGGCGGCTACCTGAATTGCGTGAACACGTGCGCCTACTTAGGCAACAAAATAATGTCTGACACGAAGTCTACGGCAGTGTAAGAACAAGTGGAAGAGGACATTCAAAAGACACACGTTACTGTCCTGAAAGCGATGTCTGATCCTGATATCTGTTACCGTAACGTGGAAGTATCGTAGTACGTGGCTCACTACACAGTTGAGCGGACAGTAGCCAACTCTGAAGAATCGCTTGCTCCTTATGTTCTCATCACTAACAATGGAAAAGCTAGCCCCCGGTTAACGAGCTCGAGCAAAATAAAATCGCATTTAATTGTAGGCTATATAGATCTGTAGCCTAGGGAGCTCAAACCAGAAAAAATTAAAATATAAAAAAAGTTTTTTTTAATATAGTGGCACGAAAGTCTTTATAGCCGTAAAACACGTGGAACTGATTACTTAGTATCGATATTTTCTGCTGTGCTTTTCGGTAGACACCCAAAATAATTTAATTCATCGCTTACATCTCAAATTTCGCGCTTTTTCGCGTACATTTAAATAGTAGCAGCCAGTGAAACCGGTGGCAGTTTTGACGCATAAACCGTCGAGGCTTTTCAAAGAATGCGCAACAGAACTTTAGATGAGTAATGTTTCGCGGAAAGCCTATTTCTCCTCCACCGCATGTCATCGAAATCATGGACTCACAAAACGGTCAAAAATGTCATCCTAATGTTGGAATCCCTAACATCCTAAACAGCTGTGCAGAAAGGTCATTTTCAATACTGAAGTTGGTCTCAAAAGATTAGAACCATGTCAGAAGTCAGGCTCTACATTTTGGCTGTGCTCCATACTGAATGTTATATTTTAAGACCTCTACATCGCATAATTATTTGTATAAAAGCACTGCTTGATAATATACCGCTACCAAACCTGTGAAACCACAGTGTTGGGAAAAACAAGCTTCTGGCTTTAACTGTGACACAGATCCAACATTAAGTGTTAGTGCTGTATGAAATGTGCTCAAATGATTAAACTAATGCTTTAAAAGTTTGCCGCCCTATCAGTGAATTTTGATTGGGAATATTCTCAATTCTTTCATTAAAAATCATAAATCATGACAGAGAGTTTGTTAACTACACTAATTATAAGCGAGATTTATTACAAAAGTTTAAATGCAGAAAAAATGGAAAATGCATAACACGAAAGTACCTGGTGCACAAGTGAACTCTGATGAAGATGAAATTGTAACAGTTCAAGTAACATTTGGCGAAGTTAATTGTGGAGCACTGGAATTTGCTACAGAAGTTTAAATGCTTACAAAATGGAAAAGGCAAAACATGAAAATACGTGGTGCAGAATTAAACTTTGATTAAGGTGGAATTGAGATAATTCAAGTAACAGTTGGCGAAGTTGAATGGTGGAGAACTGGAATTTGCGGAACACCATCTCCTCTTCCAAAAGAATTTGCTACAACCTGCCTACGCATTAATAACAGTGGTTGTGTGGCTCGACCGAAAAACTGAACTTATCCACGCAACCTTAACAATACTGTCGAAGAATGGGAGGCTAAACCGTAACTGATGTTGAATCCAGAAGTTGTGCTTGGGCTAACATACCAGTGCCTCAAGTTACTCTCTGCTGCAGAGAAGAACTGCCTATGAAGTCTGCTGTCCCGGTTGAGAGTAATACCAACCGCCTCGTGTTGCCTCAGAAGCAAGAGTCCCTTCTTGTTCCTCGTCCGAAGCCAAAGTCGCTGCTGCAAGACTGTCTATGTTTCGTACCTACAAAATGTCGTCTACTAATCATTCAGAAGTTACATTTACTCTGTCAGTGGCACAATTGTTTTGTTGTTAAACATCTCAAACCACAAACTGGCAAAAACGTAAAATTCCATAAGCCCAATTTCTGCACCCCTATTCTCGGGAAAAATCAGGTCAAGTGCTACGTCATTCTGTCTTCACACTTTTTTTTCTGAGTCATCAGTCTTATGATTGGTTTGATGCGACCCGCCACGGATCCCTCTCCTGTGCCAACCTCTTCAGCTCAGAGTAGCACGTCCAATCTACGCCCTCAATTATTTGCTGTATGTAGTCCAATCTCTGTCTTCCTCTATATTTTTTGCCCTCTACGGATCCTTCAAGTACCATGGAAGTAATCCCCTCAAGTCATAATAGGGGTCCTATCATCCTGTCCCTTCTCCTTGTCAGTACTTTGCACATATTCCTTTCCTCTCCGATTCTGCGCAGAACCTCCTCATTCCTCAGTCCACCTAATTTTCAAGATTCGTCTGTAGCACCATACCTGAAATGCTTAGATTCCCTCCTGTTCCGGTTTACCCACGGTCTGTGCTTCACTACCATACAATGTTCTGTTCCAAACGTACATCCTCAGAAATTTCTTCCTCAACTTAAGACCTGTGTTTGATACAAGTAGATTTCTCATAGCCAGGAATGTCCTTTTTGCCATTGCTAGTCTGCTTTTGATGTGCTCCTTGCTCCGTCCGTCATTGGTTATTTTGCTGCCTGGGTGGTAGAATTCCTTAACTTCATCTACTTCGTGACCATCAATCCCGATGTTCAGTTTCTCGCTGTTCACATTTCTGCTATTGCTCATTACGTCTGTCTTCCTTCGGTTTACTCTCAATCCACATTCTGTGCTCATTAGACTGTTCATTCTATTCAGCAGATCATGTAATGCTTCCGATTTTCACACAGGAGAACAATGTCATTAGCGAATCGTGTAGCTGATGTCCTTTCATCTTGAATTTAATCCCACTTTCATTTCCATGATTGCTTCTCCGATGTACAGATTGAACAGAATGGGCGAAAGGCTACGTCCCTGTCTTACCCCTTTTATAATCCGAGCACTTTTTTCTTGATCGTCCACTATTATTATTCTTATGGCTCTTGTACATATCGTACATTACCCGTCTCTCCTATAGCTTACACCAGTTTTCTCAGAATGTCGAACACCCTGCAGCATTTTACATTGTTGAACGCTTTTTCCAGGTCAACAAATCCTACGAACGTGTCTTCACACTCCACCCACTAATCAGTGGTTTTGTAGAGATTTCTCCAGTTACGAGAAAAGAATTAAGAGAAAAAAGTAGCTTCGTTTCCTTGCGGCAGTGTGCTGGCTACCTGCTAACTATAATTTCATTTATAATCGCGTTTCAGAGTGTGTTAGGACGGCGAAGAGATGTCTGTCTCTCAGAATCTTTCTTTGACTCGAGCCAGACTGCCGCCACCTGCTTTGCCCAATTCCTCGCTGCAGACTTTCAGGGCACCTTTGTGCAACAGGGTACAGGCCGTAATATGTACCTTTCCTCAAGTGGGCTTCGCCTTTTTAACGTGTCTGCTGCCGTGGCCCTTAGTGTTAACAGAGTCACTGGCTCTGCAGCGCTGGAACCACTGGAGCCTCGTCCGGGCCCCCGCATTTAAGCAAGCGATGTGTGCCGTCCCAGCCACCTCTTTACCTGTGCTAGCCACTTGGTAGTTCTGAGAACGCCTTGCCCCTTATCTTGCCGGTCCTGAGAACACCTTGCCTCTTTATCTGCCGGTTTCCGTTTCGCTTCCGCTTCAGTCTGCATGTCCTGTTCCACGAACTCCAGCATGCCACAGCTTGAAAACTCACCCAAAGAAATCATTATAGCAGTATGCACTAGGTTAACTGAGTAGAATAAAGAAACGGAAATGAAATTGCTCCTTGAAATCACTATTATAGTTTTATCCAACATGAACAAATGTTCCTCCTCTATCTGGAAAAGTTTAGTTACGTTAAACCAAATCTTCATATCAAGATGAATGAAAAGTGGCCAGCTAAAACAGCTTTGTGCTTTTCAACTTTATAGGTGTGAGGGGCGGGGGGCGGGGAAGGGGGGGGGTGGTGGTGAGGCATTTAGAAGACGTGATATGTAAAAATATTCAATAATGACCAGCATTGGTATCGGTGTCAGTCCTGAAGACGTATCACTGGGAGTGCAAAGATAGCGACGGAATGCTTCGAACAGTTTCAGCTAAATTTCGTATATAGGCCTAAATGACTTATTATTTGTATAACAATGCTGTGGGTGTTAGACATCTCTACTACTTATAAACGTCGGGGCGGGGGCTGAGAGGGGTGAGATGTGCAAATGTTCGTAAAGGACTTGTTGGTATTTCTTTCCTGTGTTTAGTGTTTGGAATCAGTTAAAAGTAAGAAGCACGATCCATTTCCTCTTGTGTTGTTCAGAGCAATAAACAATTATTTTTAAGAAAACACTGCATTTGAGTAAATGAGCAGATGTGAGGTGAAATATCTATCCTATTACAAATTCAAAAAAGTGTAAATATGTTGAAATGTCTCTGTTGGATTCCTCTCATGTTAATTTCTTAAATCTGTTGTCATTTACGGCATAAATTCCACTTCTAAATTTACTGTGGTGTTTCTGACTATCTTGGAGGAGACAGAGCAGTGAAACGTGTTACTTTTACACATAAACAAGAACGATCTGTCACACTACTGCACTTTAAAACACAGTTTATATGTAATTCATGTCACGCAGTCTCATACGGAACCTACATCCGCTTTCTTTTATATACTGTATATGATAAGATACTGTCATCCCCCTTCCCTTCTGTGTGAGAGGATGAATGAGCAAACGTGTTTCTAGTTGCATGCTTGATGGTAGCAGACAAGCCTGTCTGCTAGAGAACAATAGGACCAACGTCGGAACAGGTAGCTACGGTTTCTAAAAGCAAAGAGGTTTCTATCCTTAGTATGGTCCTGTCCGTCCCTTGTCATGTTGGTATAGGGAGCTGCCTCTCTGGTCACTTCCGTTTTGTATACGGAAGCACCCTTTGTAGGAGCCCAGGTCAGTCTGTCCGCGGCGAGCGTCTGAAGTGGTAAGATCTCCGGCTAAGCGCGTGTCTGCTAAGTCTGTAGGACAATGGATTTCTTAAGTTCAGCCTAACTGAAAATTTAATCACCTTTATTTCAGGTTTAGCTCTAAAATATCTGATGTTATCTTAACTTGCAACGCAGTGTAATTCGGGTGTGAAGTTCAGAATATCTTCCGGTAGTAGCTTTGTCACTACTTTGTGAGTAAAGTGGAAACACGTGTTGATCAGTAACTCTAACTGAGATCATCAGTCTTAAATGCGAATGTACGTGAGATTATAACGTCTCGTCTTGACAATATTTTTCAATATAGCAACTTTTCTTTACGTTCAACCCACGTGGGGTGTACTTTGTGAGACCAGTACCACGTGCTTATACAATTGTTTGACCCATCAGGTTAATAGTAAGACGATAGTAACCTGTTCGAGGTTTTTCTTTTGTAAACTGCTTTTCGATCTAATTCATTTTAATTATCAAAATTATTGTGGAGTTGCACTCTTTGTGTAAACCAAGTTGACCACGTGAAGCATGTGGTATAATCATCAAAGTAGCCCTCAGCTATTCTTTTCGGGAAGATTCCACAGAGAGTTAGTATGAATTTAGTATACCAGTGTGTAGTAATTACATGACGGACAGGATTGTGCTACAAACGTAACTTCTTTGGGTGAAAATTGAATCGGTTGCTTGTGGTTAATTTCCTCTTGCATACGTTTCAACGTTCTTCGTGTGTTATTTTATGAATGCAGTGTTGTATGCAGTCTCCCAATCTTGGCTCCATATTTGATGTGTTCCGTAAGACTACAATCTCACATTTTCACAATCCTAAATAAGGCACCAGTTTAGTTATGAATCAAGTTTAAGATGCTGAAATTTCTATGATCAACGTTAAAATAAATTTCCAAATATAAACTGATTTATTTCTTTTTATTTAAATTCTCTTTATATATATATATCACCGGTTGTCGTATGACTATTAAAACATTATAATTAATGTTAGTCTGGTTGGGAATTTGGTACGCTAGACTGGAAACCTGGTGAAACAGTTGCGCAGTAATGCAAGGTTAACTTCCCCAGACAGCTCACAGCTTTTAACCCGCTTTTATTGTCTATCAGCACCGCTTTCAGAACAAATTAAAGCAACAACATTACAATGTTAAACCACTGTGATACATAGGATGGTCAGAAATAGCCTGAAAAGGTAATCTTGTTGCAGGGTAGGTTGTCCCGAGAAATAATTGTCAAGAAAAAAACTCGATACTTTCCGAGTTAATAAGCCCTGCAGTTAGCCAATCAGGAAGTCGCATGCGTAGATTCAAACGGCCTGCCGTTTACCGTTAGTATGAGTTGTTGTCGTAGTGCAGACGATCGCGCACGAGACTGGCCAGCGTTCAATTCCAATAGGCGCGTCAGTTCGTCAAAATCTGCCCTCAATGCTCAAAATGTTCTCAATTGGGGAGGGATCCGGCGACCTTGCGGGCCAAAGTAGGGTTTGCAAAGCACGAAAACAAGCAGCAGAAACTCTCGCCATATGCAGGCGGCAATCAAAGGGTACCTACTACGAAAATAAGTGGCACCGCAGACCAGCACTCCTGGTCCTCAGGTAATATGGCGGGTGTTAGATTGGTGTCGCACTGCTGCCGGGAGTGTCTCCAGCATGTCTTCACTGGTAATCAGGGCTCAATTCGAAGGGAGACTTATCACTGTAAACAATTCTAGTCCAGCCAGTGACGTTACAGGCCAAAGACGTGTCTGCAGCGGTCTGATACCAACCTAAAGGTTTCCCTCCAAATGACCCTAAAGCCAGGAGTGGAGGTCGGGGGTGTCATTTATTTGCACAGCAGTACCCCTTTGGTTCTCATACACGGTACCCTTACGACACAGCGGTACGTCGACGATATTCTACGCCCCGTTTTCTTCCCCTTCCTGTCAAGCTATCCAGGACTTACCTTTCAGGAAGATAATGATCGCCTGCACGCTGCGGGAATTTCTACTGCTTGTCGTCATGCTTGTCGAACCCTACTTGTCCGTAGCTCGTGGTCGTGCGGTAGCGTTCTCGCTTCCCGCGCCGGGGTTCCCCGGTTCGATTCCCGGCGGGGTAAGGGATTTTCTCCGCCTCGTGATGACTGGATGTTGTGTGATGTCCTTAGGTTAGTTAGGTTTAAGTAGTTCTAAGTTCTAGGGGACTGATGACCATAGATGTTAAGTCCCATAGTGCTCAGAGCCATTTGAACGATTTTTGAACCCTACCTTAGCCAACAAGGTCACCAGACCTCTCCACAACTGCGAACGTTTGGAGCATTATGGGCAGGGTCCTTCAACCAGCTCCGGATTTTTACGATCTAACTCGCCAACAGGACAGAATTTGGCACGATATCCCTCACGAGGACATCCAACAACTATTTCAATCATTGCGGAGCTGAACAATGTGTTACTGACTTGCTAAATTTGTGAGGCTCTTTCTCTTGGATAAATCTTCCAATTTTTCCGAAGTTATAATCATTTGTTTGTCTTTACATGTGCATCATACCTACCGATTCCCGCCCCATTCGGATTATTCCTTCATTATCCGCCATTTCTGTGTCTTAGAGTAAACAGAAGCAAAACGTATATGGCACATAGTAAACAGGATTTCCTTTAGTTGTATACATATCCAAGAAAAACAATTCTGTATTTGGTATTCTTGGTAATGCTGCGGTCTGAAGCAGGCCGGGCTGGCCGAGCGGTTCTAGGCGCTACAGTCTGGAACAGCGCGAGCGCTACGGTCGCAGGTTCGAATCCTGCCTAGGGCATGGATGTGTGTGATGTCTTTAGGTTGGTTAGGTTTAAGTAGTTCTAAGTTCTAGGGGACTGATGACCTCAGAAGTTAAGTCCCATAGTGCTCAGAGCCATTTGAACCATTTTTTTGCGGTCTGGATGCCCTGCAGTGTAACTGCCATTTGGGGAACGTCCTCAGCGAGGTCCCTCACGGCCTGGAGGGACGGAGGAGACGGAGACTTGAGCTGCTGCTCGTTGTCACCTGCTGAGCTGCAGGCATGGCGGTGCGGCCGCTGAGGAGTTGTGTCTCCCCGGGGGTTCCCCCGCTGCATTTCCCCGCGGGCCGGGCCGTGCCGTGCCGGGCTGGCCGCTGCGAGGCGGTGCGTGAATTATTGAGCGGAACGAGCTGCACAGTGCGGCCCAGCGCCGTGACTTGCTGCGCGAGCTGCCGGCTGGCTGCCTCTCTGGAGGATGCCACCACTCCAGCGGTGCCTCCAGGCGGGCCCAGCAGCCGACAGTGACGAGCGGCGGCGCGGATATTCGACTAGCGATGAAAATTAGCCAATTCCTTATTCCTACTTGGCGACCGAGCGAAATGGCAAAACAGTAAAATACATCCATTGAGAATAAGTACCTTTATCGGGAGGAGGAAGGGATATGGAACATCACACACTGAAACGCTGTTGTCGTGGTCTCCACACTTGGTTCTCCTGAACAATTCTTTCTTCTATTTTTATTTGGTCTCAGGCAGAGTCTGATTCACCAGATAAAGAGGACGAGCAAGGCCATTCATCCCGAAGGAATTTACTGACAACGCTACATGTAAGCCGGCCGCGGTGGTCTCGCGGTTCTAGGCGCGCAGTCCGGAACCGTGCGATTGCTACGGTTGCAGGTTCGAATCCTGCCTCGGGCATGGATGTTTGTGATGTCCTTAGGTTAATTAGGTTTAAGTAGTTCTAAGTTCTAGAGGACTAATGACCACAGCAGTTGAGTCCCATAGTGCTCAGAGCCATTTTTTTTGCTACATGTAGCCCTGCATTGTCACAAGGATTGTGCAACCCATGGTCAACACTAAGGAAACTTTTGTGATTTATTTTACACTGGTACCGGTACAGGCTCCCCCATGAACCATGGACCTTGCCGTTGGTGGGGAGGCTTGGGTACCTCAGCAATACAGATAGCCGTACCGTAGGTGCAACCACAATGGAGGGGTATCTGTTGAGAGGCCTGACAAACGTGTGGTTCCTGAAGAGGGGCAGCAGCCTTTCCAGTAGTTGCAGGGGCAGCAGTCTGGGTGATTGACTGATCTGGTCTTGTAACACTATCCCCGATGTTATTCAATCTGTATATTGGGCAAGCAGTAAAGGAAACAAAAGAAAAATTCGGAGTAGGAATTAAAATCCGTGGAGAAGAAATTAATACTTTGAGGTTCGCCGATGACATTGTAATTCTGTCAGACAAATCAAAGGACCGGGAAGAGCAGCTGAACGGAAAGGACTGTGTCTTGAAAGGAGGATATAAGATGAACAGTAACAACGAGGATAATGGAATGTAGTCGAATTAAGTCGGGTGATGTTGAGGAAATTTGATTAGAAAATGAGACACTTGAAGTAGTAAATAAGTTCTTCTATTTGGGGAGCAAAATAACTGATGGTGGTCGAAGTAGAGAGGATATAAAATGTAGACTGGCAGTGGCAAGGAAAGCGTTTCTGAAGAAGAGAAATTTGTTAACATCGAGTATAGATTTAAGTGCGAGGAAGTCGTTTCTGAAAGTATTTGTATGGAGTGTAGCCATGTATGGAAGTGAAACCTGGACGATAAATAGTTTGGACAAAAAGAGAATAGAAGCTTTCGAAATGTGGTGCTACAGAAGAATGCTGAAGGTTAGATGGGTAGATCACATAACTAATGAGAAGGTATTGAATAGAATTGGGGAGAAGAGAAATTTGTGGCACAGCTTGACTAGGAGAAGGGATCGGTTGGTAGGACATATTCTGAGACATCAAGGGATGACCAATTTAGTATTGGATGGCAGCGCGGAGGGTAAAAATCGTCGAGGGAGACCAAGAGATGAATACACTAAACAGATTCAGAAGGATGTAGGTTGCAGCAGGTACTGGGAGTTGAAGAAGCTTGCACAGGATAGAGTAGCATGGAGAGCTGCATCAAACCAGTCTTTGGACTGAAGACCACAACAACAACAACAACAACAACAAACAACCGGTACAAGATCCATACGGTGCAGCAACTGAAACCTCTTGACTCGCAGCAACGATCTGAATTTATTCTTCGGTGTCTGGCACGGATCAAACAAAGTTGATGATATTTTACCGGGCAGAATTCTGTGGAGTGACGAGGTACATTTTGCACTACGGGCTGCAGTAAATACACAGAACTTCCGACTTTGGGTTACTGTTAAATTGAGTGTTGTGCACGAAAAGCCAATGCACTTGCAGTACGTGACTGTGTGGTGTCAATTCACAAGCACCTTTGCTCTCGGTCCGTTCTTCTTTGTAGAGAATACGGCCAGAGGGCTTGTTTGGTGTACCCTGACGTCTGCACGCTACTAGGACCTCCGTGTACAGCATGTGGGTTCATGCTTCGGAAGAGTGCCGCTGTGTGGAAACCACCGTTTTCACGCAACATGGGGGAACACCTGAATGTCGCTCGCCTAGTGAAAGATCTGCCTACTGGAACTTTCCACGAACGCTTTATCTCCAGAGCTTTTCCGGATGCACAACCTGCAAGGTTACGTGATCTTAGTCCATGTGAATTTTGGCTCTGGGGATACCGAAAAGGACGCGTTTACCATCGTCACGATCGGTGTGTACTTGATCTGAGGGCTAGCATACAGGAACACGTGGATCAGATTACACCGGAACTGCTGCTAGCAACTGTTGATCACGTCGTTTTGTGGAATCGACATCTCGTCGACGTCTCAGGAGCTCATATTGAACAAACTGTACCAGCTGTGGCAAATAATAAAATCAGAATTGTGCCTTTCTCACCTGTTTGGCCATTCCTAATGCATTACATACGGCGACTTTCATATACGTCTTTCTTCCATTCGCCGAGCCAGATTTGCACCTGGTGGCCAAAACTGGAACTATATTCTTCTCCAGAGTAAATCATTTCCTCGTTAACAGATTAGAATATCTGCCAAGTTTCGCTGCCATACGGCAACTACAGCCAACACTGGACCTCTGTGAGTAGCTGCACTTAAATTATAATGAACCAGTACTTAGTATTTTCCACGTATTCTACATCTACATCTACGTGATTACTCTGCTATTCACAATTAAGGGCCTGGCAGAGGGTTCAGTGAACCACCTTCAAGCTGTCTCTCTACTGTTCACTCCCGAACGGCGCGCGGGAAAAACGAGCACATAAATTTTTCTGAGCAAGCCCCGATATCTCTTATTTCATCGTGATGATCACTTCTCCCTATATAGGCGGGTGCCAATAGAATGTTTCTCAATCGGAGGAGAGAACTGGTGACTGAAATTTCATGAGAAGATCCGGTCGCAACGAAAAACGCCTTTGCTTTAATGATTGCCACTTCAATTCACGTATCATATCTGTGACACTATCTCCCCTATTTCGCGATAATACAAAACGAGCTGCCCTTCTTTGTACTTTTTTCTATGTCATCCGTCATTCCCATCTGATGCGGATTTCACACCGCACAGCAATACTCCATAACAGGGCGGACAAGCGTGCTGTAAGCAGTCTCTTTAGTAGACCTATTGCACCTTCTAAGTGTTCTGCCAATGAATCGCAGTCTTTGGTGTGCTCTACCCACAACATTATCTATGTCGTCGTTCCAATTTAGGTTATTTCTAATTGTACTTCCTAAGTATTTAGTTGAATTTACAGCCTTAAGATTGGTGTGACGTATCGCGTAATCGAAATTTAGCGGATTTCTTTTAGTACTCATGCGAATAACTCCACACTTTTCTTTATTCAGGGTCAGTTGCCACTTTTCGTTCCATGCGGTGTAACCTCCCCACAGAATATTAATGGCAAAGACAATTAAATGAAAGCTCGCTATCTGACTCAAGTACAAGTTCCCATAATATAATGAACGATAATCCCATAATAATGAAACTGCAGTGATAACCAAAACTCAATTAAACCGAAATGTCGGTCTTTGGCCCTGTGCGAAATGAGAATAAATTTCTTACCTTAGTAAAACTGCATGTCAAAGTTCTGCTCTTATTGTTGGCTGCGGCTTGGAGGAAATGCATTGCAAGTACCTTTTTTTTTTTGGAATTTAACTGAAAATTTTGTTTAAAGGAAATGGAAGGAAATCGAATGATTCTTTGTAAAATTGCTTTTAAATCAAAATTATTATTGGGGGCGATTTTTGAAAGTTAAATTACAATGAGTGTTCGTTACATTATCTGATGAGCGCAAAGCTGCATGATTATTTATTTAAATAAATTATACCTCGTCCTGAATCTCGACCATTGCGATGCCGACACCCGCCGACTGCTCTCCGCTACTGCTAGCAACCGACTCCAAGCACTACTGAGGACTGACAACTGCAGACTGACTGACTGCTCGCTACTGCGAGTCGAGCGCAACTGCTCTGGTCAGAGATTCTACAATGTCTCAGCATCGCTGCCGCACAACATACGTGTTTCATAACCCTCCACTGGGGGGGCAAAAATTTGGCAGCGATGGTGAGTCATTTGGACTTGCCATCGTAACAAATTTTTCCTTTAATTAACAAAATATTTAGATGTATCACATGAATTAAATGTTGTGCGCATGCACCGATTACAAAACATTACAGACAAGACAAAATATAAGTACAAAACAAATCAGGAAAGATGTATATACAAATTATTTGACAGATAACAAAGTGTACACACACTAAAAAATTCTTTAGCAGTTTCATAACAGGCAAAAAAAAAAAAAATCATGTTGACAAGTGTCATGAGTGCACATGCACTGCAGTGGAGAACATATCAGTAAAAGACGAAATGTATATACAAGAGTAACAAATGACATAAATCATAAAAGGTATACAGAATGAACAAAAATCATATCGAAAATTGAGAAGAGTGCACAGGCACTGTAGTTCAGTTGAAAACATATTCACATAAGTGCACATGCACTGAAAACTTTTGAACATTTTTATAACAAATAAACGCAAGAGTAGAAAAAATCATCAAATCACAAAAAGTATATACAATATAGATGACAAGAGTGCACACATACTGCACTTCAAAACAAATCGAAAATGTCTTTAGTATTTTGACAACAAATGGCAAAAATCATGTCGACAAGTGACACAAGTGTACTCGCACTGGAGTTCAATAAATCGAAAAAAAAAATGTATAGGCCATGAACATAAATGATGTTAGCTAAAAATGTTTTTCACTATTAGGATAGGAAAGGAAGGATTGCATCATGGTTGTAGCACTTTAGTTTGCACATAGCTGCACTGAAAGTCCATATCTTTCCACAGAATCACAACTAAGTGATACAATCTGCAGTTCCGTTCCCAGAAGTATTTATCAGCTTATCAAGACAGTGAAACGTCGTAGTAGTATTCCATACTATCATTTGGCAGTATACCAGGTACACCAAACAGTGGGACCAGAATAACGTCTTCATCGGTTACGGTGGTGGACAGCATGTCGTGTCAACACCACGCTCTTAAGAGGCGGCACACAGTGCTCCATAACAAAGTCTTGATTAGTGATTACATAAGTAGTTTCTTCGCCTACAGTGGTGGACAGCATGTCGTGTCAACACCACGCTTTTAAGAGGCGGCACACCAACGTAGAATTAGTGCAAAAACCAAATATAGTGCTCCATGATAATGAGGATGGACAAGACAAATGGATGTTACAATAATTTCAGGTAGTTAGGTCAGAAGGTGAAGTACATTAACTAACACACAAGTCTTGATTAGTGATTACATAAGTAGTTTGCGGTATCCATACTCTAGTCATTGAACATTTCTGTACCATGTATTTTAATATTACAGAACATGTTCATAAAAAGTCTTAATTATAGGCACTCAGTGGCCAGCAAGTATTGAATAGTATCAAACATTATTCATCATTCAGTATTCTTCATATCATTAAGAAATCATTATTAGAAATCAGTTAATTACAGTCATAGCCTTAATAATCATCGGCATTATAAGTTACATTAATTGTGGGCACTCAGTGGCCAGCAAGTATTGAATAGTATAAAACATTATTAGCATTAATAAGCATGGGCATAATAAGTACTCTCATTACAATAGATAGTGGCAATTATGTTTTGGTAACATTAAGAAGTCATTATTCAAGTGACATACTATTCAGAGCTGATCAGTGTTATTCAGAATTATCATAAACTAGTGACATTATCTGGGACTGTTAATACATTTTGTTTTTTCTGCTAGCAATGCATTGCTTTGGGTAATTATAAGGGAAAGCAAGAAGAAATAAGAGAAAAAATTGCTTCTAGGTTGTTCCTATAAATGAAAAGATTGTGTAACGTCATTCGTCATGAGTCAGCTGTAGCAAGGTTATCACATTTATAAATGATAGACACAAGTGGGTAAGAAAAATGCAAGTACTAGAACAGGTATAATAAGTAACAAGTTTAGTAAGTATCATAAAAAGCTTCTCCTGAAAGAAAAATACAAAATGGATTATTGAACTGAAAGAAGAAACGCAGACTATGCTGAAAAGTAGTGAACTTCGAATTAACAGGTAGTGAAATGTGTATAAAAAATGTGTTCCATAGCTGTCCTTTCCAAAACCTTCAGTCATCCTACTACGCAATATAACACCTGCTGTCAAAGTAAACTGCAACAAATACTTAAATAACTACATAGCATAAATACATAACTTCAACATTATCCTCATCTGTAAAGAAAAACTTCATTATTCATATCATCATAACTCCATCATTATCATCACCTGTAAACAAAAACTTCATTATTCATAGTACCATATTCTTCATCATTGTTCATTATCAGCATTCATTATCATCTGCAAAAATCATTTCATTATTCATCACACAACTATTCCTAATCCCTAGCATATTTCATCACTTAAAACTAAAATGTGTAGTTCTGTCTGACAGCTTGCATCAATCGCTTTGTATTCTGAAAGAAAAAAATTAGTTAAGACTGCTATTCTGCGATGTGTATAATATATTCTGGTTAATGCTTGTTAATCCTAATCCATTTACTCGTCCTCATTAGCTTATTGCATCTTCTTTCGTTTATTCCATAGGTGAAATTTCCACTTCTGTTTAATTCATTTCCTGTACGCATCATTTATTTCTGAAATTGATGAACAAAGATTAATGTCTTGCATTTAAATCATATACCCATTAAATAGTGACTGGTTAATGGTGACTCAATTAAGCATACAACATAACATGACAGAAAACGTAATATCTCAAAGCACAGACAGTGTTTAAAGGCAAAAAGTGTACAGAGAATATCGTAATGCAGCAGCAAAAAAGGAAAATGTAAAACAGTCACGATGTTGAGATATCACAAGGCAAAATGTCAAAGTCAAATGGTGTGTGTTATACCTTAACTAGTTCACAGTGCATACAAACAAAACATGAAAACAATCGTACATACATAAGAAAGACAAAATGTGACATTCGTTGTGTTCAGCTTATATGTAGTGTAGTTAATAGATGCGATAATTAAAGACTTCAATGGAGAGAGAATTTGATAAAATTAATGCGTCATTATAGAGAATTGCATAATTATTCATAAAATGCGTAAGTTCATCTGAAAAAATGCACGGTCTAGTGTGTAACGACAAGAAGAGCGACCTGCTAACCTTACCTTGCCGGGCACTTGCCAAGAAAAAAATACGATAATCATCAATAGGTAGTCACATAAATGTAATTGCATAAGTGGTCACAAAATGTGTAAGTTCATCTGAAAAAATGTGCACGGTCTGATGTATAACGACAAGAAAAGCGACCTGCTAACCTTACCTTGCCGGGCACTTGCCAAGAAAAAATACGATAATCATCAGTAATTAGTCATGTGAATATAATTGCATAAGTGGTCATAAAATGTGTAAACGGCCTCATAGCATGTTACATCGTAAAGTGGTTTCATTCGATAAAGGGTTTAATGTTTGACACATGATGGTTGCCTTTCGATTTTCTGGTTCTCAGAGTTTCGACGTGTACAACATTGGGGTGAGGAATGCTGCGAATCCGATATGGACCTGCGTATAGAAGTTCAAATTTACTGCACTTACCTTTTAATTTGCTGGATAAATAGTGTGTACGTACTAATATCTTCTGTCCAACGTGAAAGTCTCGGTGTCTACAAACCTGTTTTTGCTGTCTTCTCCGGCGCTCTGCGGCACGTTTGATGTTGTTCAGCGCAATGTCAATTATTTCGTGGTGTCGTAATCGACGAGATGTAGGAAATGTTACTAATTCTTTGATTTTGTTTGGTGGTTCAACGTTTTTCAGTATAACAGACGGAGGTAGCATAGTGGATTCATTTGGAATGGAATTAATTACATCTTGGAATGAGTGTATGTGTGTGTCCCAATTAACATGTCTTTTGTGGCAGTATATTCTACACAGTTTACCAATTTCTTTCATTATTCGTTCACAAGGGTTCGAAGAAGCGTGGTACTTGGATATATAAATCGGAGAAATGTTTCTAGCTCGTAACATGCGTGTCCATATAGCAGAACGAAATTGTGATCCATTGTCAGAAATTACTTTCATCACATGCCCTACATGAAATAGAAAATGTTTTACAAATGCTTTCGAAACAGTTTTAGCAGTAGCTTTGCGTAACGGAGTGAAGGTAACAAATTTTGAAGTGAGTTCAACAGCGACAAAGATGTAGCAAAAACCTCTGTTAGTTCTCGGAATTGGACCAAAAATGTCTACTGCGGCCATATGTCTTAATTTAACAGGTACAATGGGATATAATGGAGGAATGTGTGAAGTGGTGTCTGACTTAGCTTTCTGACAAATTTTACATGACGCTAAAACTCGTCGTATACGTTTTTCCATGTTCGAAAAATAACAGTTCTGTCTCAGTATAAGAAAACATTTTCTTGCTCCATAATGTGCGTAGCTTAAATGAGTGTACCAGATTAATTTGTTAACCAGTTCGTCAGGAATGCATAATAACCAATTGTTACTGTCTGGATGAGAGCGGCGAAACAGAATGTCATTGCGTACAGTGTAGTGGTTTCTAATCGTAACATTATTCTTATCTTGCCAAAGGTGTTTAATTTCTTTCCACACATTGTCTTTGCTTTGCTCTCGTGCTATGTCCTGTAATGACGATGAAATAAAATTTTCAAATGCAACTTGTTGAATGTACATGACGCTGAAATTTGCTTTGCAGAAGTTGGTTGCTACGTCTTGCTGATTGTTGCTGAGAGAACGAGAAAGTGCGTCTGCTATAACATTTTGTGTACCGGGAATGTGAACAATCGTAAAATTAAATTCTTGTAGATACAGTTTCCATCTGCTTAATCTGTCGTGAGTAAATTTAGCTGAAAGTAAAAATTGTATAGCTCTGTGATCTGTGTAAACGGTGGTATGTCTGCCATAAAGAAAATGCCGAAATCTCGTAAAAGCCCATACAACACATAATGTTTCTAGTTCAGTAACGGAATAATTTCGTTCAGCAGGTGACAAAATGCGGCTTGCAAATGCGATGTTTTTAATTACTATTGAGCCATGTTCTTCAATTTCCTGAAAAATGTGTACGCCTAAAGCTGTGTTGGAACTGTCGGTGGCAATAGAAAAATTTCGTGTAAGATCTGGGTGCGATAAAAGTGGTGCATTCAACAAAGCATATTTCAAATAACATTCTCGTGAACAAAATTCTGCGTGTCAATAAGTATTGCTTACGTTACTGGAATAGGCTACCTGTACTGTGTCTGGTCAAATTCTGTCGTACGTGCTGTTATTTTCGGGAGGATGCTGTGGCATTTCGACTATTTGAACTGTACTATTATTTCTTCCTGACATCTTACGCTATGGATGACACCTATTGTCTGTTTCATTCGTTATAATATGTTGTTGCTAACATTCTTGCTGCTGAAAAGATCGACTGTAATGAAATGTACGCTGAAAATTGTGCTCGTTAATTTTACGTCTGTCATAATAGTCACTTCTATACGGCGCATTGCGATACTAGTCGAAATAGTGTGTTTTCTGTACGTAGTTATTTCTTTGCTGCCGTGCGTTACTATTTGTTGTAGCTGAGACTATACGTGGACGCGGCGAAACATTAAAGTTTGGTTGACCTTTGTAGACTGCATTGTTGGTTACGTATGCTAAGCGGCTGACTTTCATGCTGTTGTGGTGGAAAACATCTATTGTTACCAAAATGTGGTTGCTGTTGCTGCAAATTTTATACATACTAATGATTACGATTTTTATCTGTTATCAAAATTACGCTGGTGGTTCTGAAGTGCCTAAAGAGAATTGTCATTTTCGGTAAAAAAAGTTTGTCTTATCGGGTTTTCATTACATTTTTCTTAATTCTAAGTAGAGCAATAGTTAAAGAGCTGTTTTGATAGATATAAAGGATAGTAGAAGAGAAGGCAGCAGTGCAGAAAACTAAAGATGAAACAGCACTACTACAGCTCGGGGCCCTATGCTCGCTACGGCACATATTCATTAAAGCGTAATGAATCCCCTGAGGTCAATTACGCGCTGAGAAAAAATTTTAACTTTTGCGTTACAGGCATTGGCGGTGGAAAAGCAAAGCTAAATTGTTGGATCCAATCTAGCGGGTGAATCTGTGTTCTGTCGTTTTTAAACACTTTAAACTTTCTCACTGACAGAAAATGTTTGTAATCGAAATTATCGTCTCTATGTGATGGAACAGGTTCAGGATTGTAAGAGAATCTATTGAACTGTGATTGTTCGGATTCGTAGTCGTGTCCTCTTTGTAGATTACCCAAATTACACGCGTTGCGTGAGTCTGGCAAATGTTCGAACAGTGGCGTCTGCTGTGATGCGTTATTAACCGAAATATTTTTCATCTCTGTTACTTCCTGTTGTAAACAAGACAATTTTCTACGTAAAGTGTTATTAGACGAATCGATCTCATTAATTGTTTGCTGTAAATTTTGAAATTCAGGTGTTTGGTTAAATGAAACCGGTGAAGTATCGTCTGATTTGCTGTCATTATTACTTTCCATAGCATCAATACGACTGGCCAATTCATCATATTTTTCAGTCAGTATTTTTGTCTGATCATCGGTTTTAGTGTCAGTGGCATTAATCTGGTTTTGCAATTTACGTGTTGTTTCGTTCAGTTTTCTAACGTCAGCTTTGACGACATCGGAATCCTGTGTTAGTTCTAATTGTTCGAGTCTGTCGGTCACTGTTTGAATATCTATTGTGTGTGTATCTATTTTTGATTTAAGATCCGAAATTTCATCACGTAATTCTGTGTTCGACTGTTTGAATGTATTAATTTCGTCGGACACTGTGGCAATATTATTGTCTACATATGTTTTTGCCTTCGCAAACATTTTACGTTTGTCTTCCTGTCTCTGAGCAGTGATTGTTTCCATTACTTGACGTTTTACTTTATTTTGATCATCAATAAATTTGCGGAAACGCGTATCACTGTTTTGTATGTGAAGACTAAGACGTTCGTTAATTTGAGTGTTCTGTTGCTCGAATTTCGCATCAATCTTTTCATCCATTTTGCGCGAAAGTTCTACCGTCATTGCTTTAAACTCGTCGCGTAATTGTGTAGTTTTTTCAGAGCATTGTTTAGCGACTCCGCTAATTTCGTCTCTAAGTGTTTCTGTTGCAGCTGTTTGCAATTCCCTTAATTCCTGAGCAACAGACTTAATTTCTTCGCTACTTTTTCGCGAACACGCCTCGATTTCCTCGCGTAACTGTTCCTTAGTGTCATGGCACTGCGCGGCAACGGCTCTAATTTGTTCACTTAACTGTCTGGAATTGTTATCTAATTTTTCATTTAGCTTGTCTTGTTTTTCGTTCTGTTGTTTGACCTGTTCACTAAGTTGCTTGAGATTTTCACTACTGTTGTCTAATTTTTCATTAAAGTGTTGTTTAAGATTTTCACTGTGTTGTTGTAGCAATCTTGCCATAAATTGTTCCAAGGTAACATTACCTACTCTATTCTCTGTACTGTTTGTCTGTGTATTTGCAATTGTCGCGTTTTCTGTAACCATTTGGTTATTCTGAGATTCACAAAAAGGTTTGTCAGTCGGATGTACACTGTCAGACATTATTTCGGAATTAAATAAGTTCGGCGTACTTTCCGTACACTGATCATTTTCATTAGACAAATTTGTCTGTTCGTCACGTGAATTTAGTAAACCGGTTGTGTTAGGCTGGGCAGCGCTCATTACAATAGAGCGTCCCGCGTTATTGATTGTCGTCAAATCAACAGATGACATAACCGAGTTCGTTTGTTCATCATTAAGGTAAAAGTCGTCATTCGCGATTGGAACGCACTGACTGTTAGTGAACACAGCATTGTCATCATTACACTGCGTGTCACTAGTATTATTGGTCACGTTGTTTAAGTCGGTAATTTCGTTCATGATACCTCGCGATACACTATTCACAGTCTTTCGCGGCATTTTTACAGTAGTCACAATTATTCAAAAAAGGAATAAGCACAATGCAAAATCAACACACAAATACAACAGAGCAACGAATTGCCGTTGACCTGTAGAAAGAAAGTCACAAGATTAGTAAAAGCGTTACGCCAAATCCTAATTATATCTAAGAAATAAGAGCAGATATCTGACTGTTTTTCAAAAGATTCTCTACGAAATACGATCCTGGACCGGGTGTCGCCAAGTGTAACCTCCCCACAGAATATTAATGGCAAAGACAATTAAATGAAAGCTCGCTATCTGACTCAAGTACAAGTTCCCATAATATAATGAACGATAATCCCATAATAATGAAACTGCAGTGATAACCAAAACTCAATTAAACCGAAATGTCGGTCTTTGGCCCTGTGCGAAATGAGAATAAATTTCTTACCTTAGTAAAACTGCATGTCAAAGTTCTGCTCTTATTGTTGGCTGCGGCTTGGAGGAAATGCATTGCAAGTACCTTTTTTTTTTTGGAATTTAACTGAAAATTTTGTTTAAAGGAAATGGAAGGAAATCGAATGATTCTTTGTAAAATTGCTTTTAAATCAAAATTATTATTGGGGGCGATTTTTGAAAGTTAAATTACAATGAGTGTTCGTTACATTATCTGATGAGCGCAAAGCTGCATGATTATTTATTTAAATAAATTATACCTCGTCCTGAATCTCGACCATTGCGATGCCGACACCCGCCGACTGCTCTCCGCTACTGCTAGCAACCGACTCCAAGCACTACTGAGGACTGACAACTGCAGACTGACTGACTGCTCGCTACTGCGAGTCGAGCGCAACTGCTCTGGTCAGAGATTCTACAATGTCTCAGCATCGCTGCCGCACAACATACGTGTTTCAGCGGGTATCGTATCTAAATCATTTTGCAATCCGTTTTGGTCATCTGATGACTAAACAAGACGGTAAATGACACCATGATCTGCGAACAATCTGAGACGGCTACTCAGATTGTCTGTTAGCTCGTTAATATAGATCAGGAACAATCAAGGGCCAATAACACATTCTTGGGGAACGCCGGATATTACTTCTGTTTTACTTGATTAATTTCGGTCTATTGCTACGAACTGTGACCTTTGTGACAGGAAATCACGAATCCAGTCGCACAATTGAGGCGATATTCCATAGGCACACAATTTGGTTAGAAGACCCTTATGAGGAACGGTGTCGAAAGCCTTCTGAAAATCTAAAAATATGGAGTCAATTTGACATCCCCTGTCGATAGCTCACATTACTTCATGAGTATAAAGAGATAGTTGTGTTTCGCAAAAAAGATATTTTCTGAGTCCGTGCTGACTGTGTGTCATTAAATCGATTTCTTCGAGGTACTTCATGATGTTCGAATACAGTATATCTTCCAAAACCCTATTGCAAATCGACGTTAGTGATATGGGCCTGTAATTCAGCGGATTACTCTTATTTCCCTTGTTGGGTATTGGTGTGACTCGAGCGACTTTTCTAGTCTTTAGGTACGTATCTTTCTGTGAGTGAGCGGTTGTATATAATTGCTAAATATGGAGCTATTGCATCTGCATACCCTAAAAGGAACCTGACTGGTATACCATCTGGACCGGAAGCCCTGCATTTATTAAGCGATTTAAGCTGCTTCGTTACACCGAGGATATCTACTTCTACGTTTCTCATCTTCGCAGTTTTTCTTGATTGGAATTCGGGAATTTTTACTTCGTCTTCTTTTCCTCGTAGATTATGTGGAGATCCTCTTCATAACCTTGTTAGTCCATTTGATTATTAAACATCCTTCTGTGACGCCACATCTGAAACGTTATGGTTCTCTGTTTTCCTGTTTTCCCACCGTCCTTGATTCACTCCTAATCAACATTGTCCTCCAGAGGTACATTCTCGGTAATCTCTTCCTGAAATCAGGGCCTATGTTTCATACCGACAGAATTTGTTTGGCGGGGAACACCCTATCGCTTGTGCTAGTCTCCTTCCGGTGGTCCTTGTGCTTCGTCCATCATGCGTTAGTCTACTTGGAGGTAGCAGAATTCCTTCGTTTTATCCACCAGATATAACCCAATTTTGATATAGAAGTTTTCACTATTCTCTTTTCTCCTGCACCTCATTACTTTCGTCTTTCTTCGTTTCTTTTTCAGCCTTCACTACTCCTAAATTTCGACGGTAGGTGTACCGTATATATAAAATGCGAAGTGTTACTAGGAAGAGAAGCTTTTCTGAAAAAAAAAGATATATGTCGACATTGAGTAAAATTTTAAGTTATAGGAACTCTTCTGAAAGTAATGTCCGGCTGTAGGTCTACATGGAAGTGAAGCATGGACGATAAGTAGTATAGACAAGAAGAGAAGAGAGCAGAGAACTTAGACATGTTGTGCTACAGAATAATGGTGAAGATTAGACAATTAACGAAATGGTATAGAATCGCAGTAGGGTCAAAACAATTATGGCACAAACTGTGTGTGAATTCCTATGGAACCAAACTGCTGAGGTCATCGGTCCCTAGACTTACACACTACTTAAACTAACTTATGCTAAGAGCAACACACACACACCCATTCCCGAGGAAAGACTCGCAGTCCGTGACACATCGCTTCTAATCGCGCGGCCACTCACAAACTGTTCAAAAGGAAATATGTCAGGTAGGGATATATATGCTGAGACATCGAGGAATGGTTCAAATGGCTCTGAGCACTATGGGACTTAACATCTACGGTTACCAGTCCCCTAGAACTTAGAACTACTTAAACCTAACTAAACTAAGGATAGCACACAACACCCAGTCATCACGAGGCAGAGAAAATCCCTGACCCACATCGAGGAATCCTCAGTTTGATACTGACGGTAAGTGTAGAGGACATCAATATTACGGTGTGAATACACAAAGTAGGTTCAAGTGTATGTAATTTACAGTAGTAAAGCGAGAGGAAGTGCCTTGCAGAGGACGATCTAGCGTACAGAGCTGCATCAAACCGATCTGCATCGGAGCAGTAGACCTCAGAAACACGAATTATCAATCTTGTTAAAACAGGAGCTGACTGAAAACATGGAATCCAAGCCATCTTTCCTGTTAATCTGGGGACCCGCCCGGTTAGCCGTGCGGTCTAACGCGCTGCTTCCCGAGCGGGAAGGCGTGCCGGTCCCCGGCACGAATCCGCCCGGCGGATTAGTGTCGAGGTCCGAAGTGCCGGCCAGTCTGTGGATGGTTTTTAAGGCGGTTTTACTTCTGCCTCGGCGAATGTGGGCTGGTTTTATTTCGCCTCAGTTACACTATCTCGACGATTGCTGCGCAAACACTTTCTCCACGTACGCGTACACCATAATTACCCTACCACGCAAACAATGGGTCTACACTCGTCTGGTGTGAGACGTTCCCGAGGAGAGGGGGGGGGGGGGTGTGAAGGGAGGGTGCCCATTGGGGGTCGAACCGCACAATAACCCTGGATTCGGTGTGGGGCGGTGGAGTGAATGGACTGCTGTAGCCTCTTGGGCTGTGAACCACTAAGGGCTACAGCAGGGACGAAACCTCTCCGTTGTTTCTAGGTCCCCAGTTCCATACACTACACTAACCTGGGAAAGTAAGTAGTAAAGGTATCGTCAACACGAACGTTAGTTAGAACATAAAACTACTGTACTGCAGTAGCGTTGGCACAGGAAGATACCTGAAAGCTGGGGGTATTGTTGCCAGATTTCAACTGAAAAGTGCAGATGGATGCAGGAGAAAACAATACAGGGTTATTACAAATGATTGAAGCGATTTCACAGCTCTACAATAACTTTATTATTTGAGATATTTTCACAATGCTTTGCACACACATACAAAATCTCAAAAAGTTTTTTTAGGCATTCACAAATGTTCGATATGTGTCCCTTTAGTGATTCGGCAGACATCAAGCCGATAATCAAGTTCCTCCCACACTCGGCGCAGCATGTCCCCATCAATTAGTTCGAAACCATCGTTGATGCGAGCTCGCAGTTCTGGCACGTTTCTTGGTAGAGGAGGTTTAAACACTGAATCTTTCACATAACCCCACAGAAAGAAATCGCATGGGGTTAAGTCAGGAGAGCGTGGAGGCCATGACATGAATTGCTGATCACGGTCTCCACCACGACCGATCCATCGGTTTTCCAATCCCCTGTTTAAGAAATGCCGAACATCATGATGGAAGTGCGGTGGAGCACCATCCTGTTGAAAGATGAAGTCGGCGCTGTTGGTCTCCAGTTGTGGCATGAGCAAATTTTCCAGCATGTCCAGATACACGTGTCCTGTAACGTTTTTTTCGCAGGAGAAAAAGGGGCCGTAAACTTTAAACCGTGAGATTGCACAAAACACGTTAACTTTTGGTGAATCGCGAATTTGCTGCACGAATGCGTGAGGATTCTCTACCGCCCAGATTCGCACATTATGTCTGTTCACTTCACCATTACGAAAAAATGTTGCTTCATCACTGAAAACAAGTTTCGCACTGAACGCATCCTCTTCCATGAGCTGTTGCAACCGCGCCGAAAATTCAAAGCGTTTGACTTTGTCATCGGGTGTCAGGGCTTGTAGCAATTGTAAACGGTAAGGCTGCTGCTTTAGCCTTTTCCGTAAGATTTTCCAAACCGTCGGCTGTGGTACGTTTAGCTCCCTGTTTGCTTTATTCGTCGACTTCCGCGGGCTACGCGTGAAACTTACCCGCACGCGATCAACCGTTTCTTCGCTCACTGCAGGCCGACCCGTTGATTTCCCCTTACAGAGGCATCCAGAAGCTTTAAACTGCGCATACCATCGCCAAATGGAGTTAGCAATTGGTGGATGTTTGTTGAACTTCGTCCTGAAGTGTCGTTGCACTGTTATGACTGACTGATGTGAGTGCATTTCAAGCACGACATACGCTTTCTCGGCTCCTGTCGCCATTTTGTCTCACTGCGCTCTCTAGCGCTCTGGCGGCAGAAACCTGAAGTGCGGCTTCAGCCGAACAAAACTTTATGAGTTTTTCTACGTATCTGTAGTGTGTCGTGACCATATGTCAATGAATGGAGCTACAGTGAATTTATGAAATCGCTTCAATCATTTGTAATAGCCCTGTAGATGTCTACGGAAGTGCGACGAACAAATGCTCGCGTTAAGAGGTTGGTTGTAGTAGACCCTCGACGCAGCCGCATCAGGCCTACTGGAACTTTCAGGCAGTTATAGGGCCGTCCTACAGTTTACATGGATTCTGGACTGTGGTATATCCTAATGCTTTTCACCTCATGAGTCACGAAGAAATACACTCCTGGAAATTGAAATAAGAACACCGTGAATTCATTGTCCCAGGAAGGGGAAACTTTATTGACACATTCCTGGGGTCAGATACATCACATGATCACACTGAAAGAACCACAGGCACATAGACACAGGCAACAGAGCATGCACAATGTCGGCACTAGTACAGTGTATATCCACCTTTCGCAGCAATGCAGGCTGCTATTCTCCCATGGAGACGATCATAGAGATGCTGGATGTAGTCCTGTGGAACGGCTTGCCATGCCATTTCCACCTGGCGCCTCAGTTGGACCAGCGTTCGTGCTGGACGTGCAGACCGCGTGAGACGATGCTTCATCCAGTCCCAAACATGCTCGGCCGGCCGAAGTGGCCGTGCGGTTAAAGGCGCTGCAGTCTGGAACCGCAAGACCGCTACGGTCGCAGGTTCGAATCCTGCCTCGGGCATTGATGTTTGTGATGTCCTTAGGTTAGTTAGGTTTAACTAGTTCTAAGTTCTAGGGGACTAATGACCTCAGCAGTTGAGTCCCATAGTGCTCAGAGCCATTTTGAACCCAAACATGCTCAATGGGGGACAGATCCGGAGATCTTGCTGGCCAGGGTAGTTGACTTACTCCTTCTAGAGCACGTTGGGTGGCACGGGATACATGCGGACGTGCATTGTCCTGTTGGAACAGCAAGTTCCCTTGCCGGTCTAGGAATGGTAGAACGATGGGTTCGATGACGGTTTCGATGTACCGTGCACTATTCAGTGTCCCCTCGACGATCACCAGTGGTGTACGGCCAGTGTAGGAGATCGCTCCCCACACCATGATGCCGGGTGTTGGCCCTGTGTGCCTCGGTCGTATGCAGTCCTGATTGTGGCGCTCACCTGCACGGCGCCAAACACGCATACGACCATCATTGGCACCAAGGCAGAAGCGACTCTCATCGCTGAAGACGACACGTCTCCATTCGTCCCTCCATTCACGCCTGTCGCGACACCACTGGAGGCGGGCTGCACGATGTTGGGGCGTGAGCGGAAGACGGCCTAACGGTGTGCGGGACCGTAGCCCAGCTTCATGGAGACGGTTGCGAATGGTCCTCGCCGATACCCCAGGAGCAACAGTGTCCCTAATTTGCTGGGAAGTGGCGGTGCGGTCCCCTACGGCACTGCGTAGGATCCTACGGTCTTTGGCGTGCATCCGTGCGTCGCTGCGGTCCGGTCCCAGGTCGACGGGCACGTGCACCTTCCGCCGACCACTGGTGACAACATCGATGTACTGTGGAGACCTCACGCCCCACGTGCTGAGCAATTCGGCGGTACGTCCACCCGGCCTCCCGCATGCCCACTATACGCCCTCGCTCAAAGTCCGTCAACTGCACATACGGTTCACGTCCACGCTGTCGCGGCATGCTACCAGTGTTAAAGACTGCGATGGAGCTCCTTATGCCACGGCAAACTGGCTGACACTGACGGCGGCGGTGCACAAATGCTGCGCAGCTAGCGCCATTCGACGGCCAACACCGCGGTTCCTGGTGTGTCCGCTGTGCCGTGCGTGTGATCATTGCTTGTACAGCCCTCTCGCAGTGTCCGGAGCAAGTATGGTGGGTCTGACACACCGGTGTCAATGTGTTCTTTTTTCCATTTCCAGGAGTGTAGTTAACTTGGTTATGGAGGGAAGTACACTAATGAGCTACAACATTATGACCGCGTACGTAGTAGCTGGTATGTCCCTCCTTTGGCACGAATAATAGCGGCGGCGCGTCGTGGCATGGAAGCGGTGCGACCTTGGTAGGCCGCTGGAGTGTGTTGGCACCACAACTGCACTCGCAAGTCTCTGACTCCACGTTCATTCACATCCCAGATGTGTTATATCGGGTTCAGATCTGGTGAGTTAAGGGCCAGCACGTCAATTGGAACTCGCCACCTTGTTCCTCGAACCACTCCAGTGGCGTAGGGCATTACCTCGTTGAAAAATGACACTGTCATTGGGAGACATGATCGTCATGAAGGGTTCTACGTGGTCTGCAACCAGTCTACAATACTCTTCGGCCGTCATGGCATCTTGTACGAGCTCCACCGAGCTCACGGATGTTAATGTTTCCTCAGAGCATGATGGAGCGGTCGGCAGGTTGTCTCTGTCCCACAGTACAGGTGTCAAAGAGCTGTTCCACTGAAAGACAACGAATTCGCCCCCTCCCATCGACATGATGAAGAAGGTATCAGGATTCATTAGACCATGCAACGCTTTGCTACTGCGCCAAAATCCAGTGCTGGTGGTCATGTTCCGATGTCATTCGTGGTTGCCGATGTCGTGATGTTGACACTGGCGCATGCATAGATGGTCAGCTGCGGAGGCCCATCGTAAGCAGTGTTCGGTGCACTGTGTGTTCAGACAACTTCGTAATCTGCCCAGCATTATAGGCTGATGTTAACCCAGGCACAGATGGCCGTCTGTCCCGTTTTACCAGTCTGCTCAGCCTAAGACGTCCGTCATCTGTAATGAGGGGTGGCTGCCCAAGCCCACGACGTCGGAACGTGGGATCACACTGGTTTCGCCACGTGTTGCAGACACTCACCACAGCACTTCCCGTACACCCAGCAAGTCTTGCCGTTTCCGAAATGCTCGTGCCGAACCTACGGGCCGCCACAATTTACCCTCGGTCAACTTCAGATAGATCGCGCGCCTTCCTCATTCGTATAAACGGACAGCACGCTCACTGATAGTACATGTACGGTGCGATGTGTGTGACTGGCAGTCATTCCTCGCCAGGTGACGCTACTATCACCTGACGGGTTTCTGTCGATAATGGTTCGGTGGTTTTGATTTTCTGGCTGAAGAGGGTGCGTGTGTGTGTGTATGGAGGGAGGAGGGCAGATAATAATGATAAGGGGAGACCAATGTTGGAATGCAGTACTTACGCTGAAGTTAGTGTAAGCTGCAATAGTCATGCAGATATGAAGACAACTGCTCACAGCCAATGGGAAAACTGTTAATCCTTTGGAACACATTATTCAGCGAAATCACAGACGAGTGAAGGAGCTGCATCAACTGATTCATCTACGACGGATTCTGAGACATATTGGAAGTAGAATAAACGAACGTGCATTCCAACTGGCGAAAATGAAGCAGCATCTACTTCACACCGAAACGGCCTACCGTACACTGATTTTCATAGTAAACTCGCCAACGAAGCAAAAATGGAATGCACAAAGCTATTAGACGCAGCCCGTTAGATCAAAGACACATGATATTTGGCGATGAAGCAGTAGACTGCACGCCACCGTTGGTTTCTCGGCTTGGCGCCCATGAGAAGAGGAATGGTTGCTGTTAACAGGCTAGAAGAGCAGGTTACAAGATACCATTAAAATGAGACATTCTTTAAAATTAATTCCTTCTCTAGCTATGATTTCTGCTTCATAGATAACATTGTACATACATTAATAGAAAGTGATAAATACCATCATCCAAGAAATAGTACGCTACATAATATTTTTAAAAGGGCTGTTTTCTCTTTCAATAGCTCGTATTTCCATGAATAGCTCAGTTTTCATATATATTTTTCACAGAATTCAGCTTTGTAAAAGGGGCATTTCGGATTTGAGGGTATCTGTAACTTTCCATTATGTAGGCATGTAACTGGATGCAGCTTTGTCCACATATGCATTCGACACATGTATTGAATAGACATCCAACTTCCCACTCTGCATCCAACTCTTCCTCCCTCAGTCTGTCCACCTCATCATCCCACAACTATCTGTCTACCTCCTCCTCCTACTCTCTTTGTCCATTTGCTCTATCCCATCTCTCTGACCATGTCTGCCTCCCATCTTTCTTTCTATCTCTGCTTCATCTTCTTCCTTCTCCACTTGCCCATTATCTCTCTTCATCCTCCACCTGCCTGATGCTGTGCCCCCTCTGCCCCTCTCTCCACCATTTTCTCCCACCCATTATGTAGGCATGTAACTGGATGCAGCTTTGTCCACATATGCATTCGACACATGTATTGAATAGACATCCAACTTCCCACTCTGCATCCAACTCTTCCTCCCTCAGTCTGTCCACCTCATCATCCCACAACTATCTGTCTACCTCCTCCTCCTACTCTCTTTGTCCATTTGCTCTTTCCCATCTCTCTGACCATGTCTGCCTCCCATCTTTATTTCTATCTCTGCTTCATCTTCTTCCTTCTCCTTGCCCATTATCTCTCTTCATCCTCCACCTGCCTGATGCTGAGCGCCCTCTGCCCCTCTCTCCACCATTTTCTCCAACCCCTCCTCTACCATCTCAATGTTTCCCCAACCATGCTCATCGGCACGTGTACCCCTGTAATGTACGTGAATAAAGCTCATCGATGCTATTCTCACAACACACCTTATGGGAATTGGCAAAATGCAGTGAGATATGAGGATAATTATTAGGGGCACTATGTCTCTAGTGTGTGGATAAGTTAAGAATTTGACTCTGATGGGAGGCATACTAGGGTCGTCCGCACAGTTGCACTGACCATTGTGTTCAGATGGCTCAGTGGACAGAACATCTACCTAGTGAGCAGGAGACATGAGTCTGCATCCCAGTCTGGCACAAATTTTCAACTTTTCCCATTGATGTAATGCAGCGCCAACTAGCAAACAAATGTCAATGTTTCTTTTGTGTCTTGATTTATAAAAGTTTCAGGATCACAATGGTGTCTGCTCTTTGGGAAGTGTCCAAAATGACAGACAGACACGTCCAAAAGACAGTCATCACATATATAACCGTAATTCTTGCGGCGCTCATTGGGGAGCTTCTTGCATGATTTCATGCTTCATGTGCATAAACTGCAGGTGGCAGACATACATTACCAGTCGAAGCACGCTCGCCAACTGCACCGCCATTCTTACAGTGATTAACCGAGAACCACTGTTTCCGAAGCATTAAACTCTCTCATGGCTGGGCATGATATTAAGTAAAACTTCTCCTACTGAACTCAGGAAAATCCACGACATTCTCATGAGAAGCCGCAGGCGAGTCCAAACGTTGTACTACGGTTTGCAGTTGGCATGCTTCCATTTGTCATTTGTTGGTCCCTGTCGAACGCTTTTGGCAATCAGGGTGCATTCCGACCTTTTGAGGCCAACTGATGAGCTACTTGAGTGAGAAGTAGCTGCTCCGCACACGAGAACTGACAACGGCCGGAAGAGTGGTATGCTAAGCACATGCCCCTTCATATCAGCTTCTAGTGATGTTACTTTTGGGCCTTCCGAGGCCTGTTCGAACGGAGTTAGTTTTAGTTAGGATTACGTCCTCTAAGGGCTATCTGAATGAAAGGATTTTTGATAAACTGCAGATTTAACATTGCCAATTGCAACGGAGAACTTCGTAACTTCAGGAAGCACTACATAGCTTGGCTCTGTCTGACTGTAAATTTTAGAGTTACCTTGGCGCCGCGGCGATGACGGCCCTGTTTCTCAGCCATAGCGGATGCGGACGTTTAAAGAACACTGCAGAAGTATAGTGGCCAGTCTTTTCGAGACAGGGGAACATGTACATCGTTGCAAACTCTCCAGTCCATTTGACATGGCAAAGTATAAAACTGAGGACACGAGGACTCTATTGGTTCAACCACTAGTTGTTAAGAGTGTTTCCTACCGGTTAGTCTTTGAGTTGTTTTGTAAGGTTTCTCGCTTTCATCTCGTCGAATGTTGCCCCTGAGCTATACAGGGTGTGTTGGAACGTATTCCTAATTTTGAAAGTTAATTAAATAAAGAAAAAGAGAAAAGCATGGTAAGAGTATCAATCAAGAAGTGACACAACTCTGTGCTTTCAAGAGAAGCTCAAGGAACTTCAATTTACTGTTCTTCCTCATCCACCCTACAGCCCTAGCATCGCACCTACCGACTCCCATTCGTTTCGCCCAATGAAGGGTGCAGTCCGCGGGGATCAGTATGTGTATGTATGAGGAGGAGGTTATTGACGCACCAAGACGTTGGCTCCCATGTCGACCACTAGGTTTATCATGTGGGTACAAAGGCCTTCACAGTAAAGTGGCATAATACTGTTGTACTGAACGGAGATTATGTCGAAAAATAGAGGTTTTGAGCCAAAACAGTGGGGAGTTAATATGGTGTATTTGAGTCATGAATAAAACCAATATGCTTTCAGAAAAAAAGTGTTGCATTACTTCTTGAGCGCCCCTCATACAACAAACTTTTATTTTGGCATCAGTAAGGTACTACCGGAAATTAATTTGAGGGGACATTGTACGTGAAATTCGTTGAAATTTGACATTTTCTGTTTTCTACTCCATAATGTACTTTGGACTTTCCTGGACATTTTAGTATATAATACATTAAAATTAGACAATTGTGAGACCTTCAAATAACGTTTTGAATGTTCTCGTATGACTGTCAAATTTCGCGGCTCCGCATATACTGCTACAATTGAGCAGTCATATCTTGGGAACTACACAGTCTAGAAGGCTGTGAATTGCTTTGTTTTGTGCCTACTGCTACGTCTCAGAATTCGGCATTACGAATAAACAATTCAGTCCTTTGTTTCTGATACTAGTTGTCGTTGAAAGTAGTGTGATTGATTATCAACTATTTTTGTAGTAAGCTAACTTCTATTGCTTTTTAGATGTAAATAGAATGACTAATCGTAGAAGTAACTTCAAGAAACGCAAATTTGCAGCTAACAGATATGTGAGACCTACATTTTCTTCCGAAGTGCTTTAAAATACGTGTGCCCGCAGTGAAGGAAACCACGATAATGTTTCTGAAGTGACCACGCCTCCTAGTGCACCGAAAAGGAAAGTAACTTTAGAAACGGGTGACAGTGGTAAAAGTAATGATATTATGGACAGTAATGGAAGCAATCAAACCTATTTACAGAGATTTGGCAAATCCTGAGCTACTAAAGAAGTTTTTACATGGGAAGACTCAGAATGTGAATGAGTCATTCAATAATGTTGTGTGGTGCCGTGTGCCTAAAAATGTATTTGTTGGCCTTATGAGTCTGAAGTTAGCAGCGCCTGATGCTGTGATAACTTTTAATGGTGGGAGCTATGAACGAATTAAGGTTCTGGAGAAGTTAGGGATAACATTCGGACAGAACACAGATGAAGGACTACAGGAAGTGGGTGAGGTTCGTGTACGTGAAGTAGAGTTAGCTGCTCAGCAAATGACAAAAGGAGCAAGAAAGAAAAGGAGGAGGCAAGCACTGGGATGTTGTGACACTGAAGAAGAGACAGACTCTATGGGTCAGGGCGATTCCAGTGCATGAAAGCCACAGAAATGTAAGTTTGCATAAGAATCTGTAATAAAAAAAGTTTTAATCCTCAATATCTCAGAACTACATTTTTTGCAATACAGGACTCGTTTTCTAAAAGAGTACTGATGGTAGAGACATGAAATTTTCACAGCATGCGAAGTGTGAGATTCAACACATACACTCCTGGAAATGGAAAAAAGAACACATTGACACCGGTGTGTCAGACCCACCATACTTGCTCCGGACACTGCGAGAGGGCTGTACAAGCAATGATCACACGCACGGCACAGCGGACACACCAGGAACCGCGGTGTTGGCCGTCGAATGGCGCTAGCTGCGCAGCATTTGTGCACCGCCGCCGTCAGTGTCAGCCAGTTTGCCGTGGCATACGGAGCTCCATCGCAGTCTTTAACACTGGTAGCATGCCGCGACAGCGTGGACGTGAACCGTATGTGCAGTTGACGGACTTTGAGCGAGGGCGTATAGTGGGCATGCGGGAGGCCGGGTGGACGTACCGCCGAATTGCTCAACACGTGGGGCGTGAGGTCTCCACAGTACATCGATGTAGTCGCCAGTGGTCGGCGGAAGGTGCACGTGCCCGTCGACCTGGGACCGGACCGCAGCGACGCACGGATGCACGCCAAGACCGTAGGATCCTACGCAGTGCCGTAGGGGACCGCACCGCCACTTCCCAGCAAATTAGGGACACTGTTGCTCCTGGGGTATCGGCGAGGACCATTCGCAACCGTCTCCATGAAGCTGGGCTACGGTCCCGCACACCGTTAGGCCGTCTTCCGTTCACGCCCCAACATCGTGCAGCCCGCCTCCAGTGGTGTCGCGACAGGCGTGAATGGAGGGACGAATGGAGACGTGTCGTCTTCAGCGATGAGAGTCGCTTCTGCCTTGGTGCCAATGATGGTCGTATGCGTGTTTGGAGCCGTGCAGGTGAGCGCCACAATCAGGACTGCATACGACCGAGGCACACAGGGCCAACACCCGGCATCATGGTGTGGTGAGCGATCTCCTACACTGGCCGTACACCACTGGTGATCGTCGAGGGGACACTGAATAGTGCACGGTACATCCAAACCGTCATCGAACCCATCGTTCTACCATTCCTAGACCGGCAAGAGAACTTGCTGTTCCAACAGGACAATGCACGTCTGCATGTATCCCGTGCCACCCAACGTGCTCTAGAAGGTGTAAGTCAACTACCCTGGCCAGCAAGATCTCCGGATCTGTCCCCCATTGAGCATGTTTGGGACTGGATGAAGCGTCGTCTCACGCGGTCTGCACGTCCAGCACGAACGCTGGTCCAACTGAGGCGCCAGGTGGAAATGGCATGGCAAGCCGTTCCACAGGACTACATCCAGCATCTGTACGATCGTCTCCATGGGAGAATAGCAGCCTGCATTGCTGCGAAAGGTGGATATACACTGTACTAGTGCCGACATTGTGCATGCTCTGTTGCCTGTGCCTATGTGCCTGTGGTTCTGTCAGTGTGATCATGTGATGTATCTGACCCCAGGAATGTGTCAATGAAGTTTCCCTTTCCTGGGACAATGAATTCACGGTGTTCTTATTTCAATTTCCAGGAGTGTATGTACCTAGAATAGTTAAAATATCCTTAGTAGTTTTGTTTTTATGTTCATTTATTTGCATAATCCTGTCAAAAAGTTGAGTGTTTGAAAAAAAAAAGATAACATGCCCCACAATACAATTTTAGTAATAATTCTAGTTCAGTGTATCTAGAAAGGTGCATTCAATAATTATGGGAAATTGTAAGTTGGTGTCTTAGACAGTTTCCAAGATAAAGGGTACCAAAATTCGATAATTTAACATTGGCGACATAGGACATATAATGCCCCTTAATGAGGTTTTAAACGACATGTATTGCAAGTGATGTCCCCAGTTGTTAATTCTGTGCTGCAGCCTGTTTCCGAAGTTCTGCATAACTTCGTGAGGCATCTCTTGCGGAATGCGGCCAACTTTAAGAAACATTGTATGCTTCAGGTTTCGTAGTGTCATGGCTGAACATTTGCACGTCTCGCTCTTGAGGTAGCCCCATAAAAGACAGTTGCACAGAGATAAATTCGGTGAGTCAGCGGGCCATGGAATGTCACCGTATCGCGAGATCAAGCACCCAGGGACGATTTCCCTCAAAACGGTAGTCGGGTTCCTAACAGTGCACACCGTGCGCCATCGTGCTGAAAAACCACTAGTCCCAAATCCATTTGCCGAAGTTGTGGTTCAGAAAGTTGTTTGGATTATGTTGGCATGCCACTCAAAATTGATGGTAACAGCATGGTCGACCGCCTTAACAAAAATAAGGCCCAGTGATGCATTCACCACTGATACCGCACCAAACTGTCGCTTTTCACTGTGAAGAGCTCCCCTCGTAAATTCCCTTTACATTTTAACCACTTCAGTAATGCATATTCTGCTTGCTAACAGATTCAGGAATGTTGACGTACTCCTCCTCACCGCTAAAAAAAAAAAAAAACACGTTCATCTCCTCGAGGCAAGTTTTGAATCAACATTCCACATGCCTGCAATCGGTTCTGCGTCTCCTGGTGACAGTTCTTGAACGACGACCATCTTGTACGGTTGGAAGTGTGGAAGTGAAGGTCTCCGTGGAAAATTCGAGGCACAATACACTAGAAAGCGCTAGGGCGGAAGCATGCGTGCTAGCAAAACGCTTAGGAGACTGCAAAATCGATCTTCTTAACCGCTCGAAGATTTCTGAAATTTGTTAGGACCTCTGTGCTCCAACTCTCTTTTGAAAAACACCACCACACGCATGAAATTCCGCTCGAGAACAGCGTTTCAAGGGGGTGGGGGGGTGGGGGGGTGGGGGGGGTGGGGGGGTGGGGGGGTGGGGGGGTTGATAACGAGGACGCACCGCACGCGCTATAGCAATGGCAGACCGATTTTGGGAAAAATACGTTTCGACGGAAATTAGCGGTGCTCGTTCGATGATGTTTACAACTGACTCCCCCTCGTTTCACAATGTCATCTTGAAAGTAGGGATTCTTCCCTGATACACCCTGTAGTTTACTCAAGCAACTTAAAAAAAAAAAAAAAAAAAAGACGTAGCTTTCAAGACAAGTTGAACTTTTAGTACGACAATCGACATAAAAATAAAAGTCATGAAAACAACGAAATGGGTAATTTTCATAATCACATGTGAAGTTTTGTAAGTAAAAAATGGTGGTATCAGAGTTGAAAGAGCGTGTTTTAAGGATTTATATCCTGTTTCTCCACTTAGAGGAGTATCAAACGGGCATTATTTTAACATACAGAAGCATTTCTTCACAGGATCTATTTCAGAGTTTTGATTTTCGACCCAACATCACTGACATGTTAATAAAAACATATTTTGCAAATGTTTTCTAACTTTATTTCGCAATTCGTTGTATTTTGTAACATTACAAAAATTTACTCCCCAGATACCGAAGAAACACGTGTTTAGTTACGAACGTAGTATCGTCTTCATAAACATATTGAGTGGACGTCAAACTTATCACGCATAATAATTATTTTTTACTTCATATACGTCTACATCATTACCCTGCAATTCACAATTAAGTGCCTGGCAGAGTGTTCATCGAACCACGTTCAATCTGTTTCTCTACCGTTCCACTCTCGAACAGAGGACAGAAAAAACGAACACTTACATCTCTGCGTCCGAGAGTGTTTAGTGGGTCTGTTGCACATTGTAAGTGTTATGCCAATAAATCGCAGTCTTTGATTTGATTTCCCCACAACATTATCTATGTGATCGTTCGAATTAAAGTTATTGTTAACTATATTTTTTATTTCAATTTTAGTTGAATTTATATAGCCTTCAGATTTGTGTGCTTTATTGTGTAAGCGAAATTTAGCGGATTTCTTTTTTTTCGTACTCCTGTGGATGACTTCACACTTTTCATGATTCAGAGTCAATTGCCACTTTTGGCGCAATACACACTTCTTGCCTAAATTATTTTGCTATTGGTTTTGATCATCTGATGACTTTAAAAGACGGGGAACGACAGCATCATCTGCGAACAATCTAAGAGGGCTGCTCACATTGTTTGCTATTTATAGAGATCAGGAACAGCAGAGGGCCTACAACACTTCCTTGCTAAACGCCAAATCTGTTTTTCTCGTTGACTTATGTCTGTCAACTACTACGAGCTGTAATCTTTCTGGCAGGAAGTCACGAATTCAGTCCCACAAATGAGAGGATTCTCCATAGGAACGCAAACTGATTAGAAATTGCTTCTGATGAACGGTGTCAAAAGCCTTCTGGAAATCTAAAAATATCGAATCAAACTGAGATCACCTGTCGCTATCAATGATTACTTCGTGAGAATAATTGACTAGTTGAGTTCCACAAGAAAAATATTTTCTCTGAATCCGTGTTGCTTGTTTGTCAATAAATTATTTCCTTCCAGCTAACTGATAATGTTCGAACAAAGTAAAATATGTTCCAAAATCCTACTACAAAGCGTCGTTACTGACATGGGTCTGTAATTTAGCGGACTGTTCCCATTTCCTTTCTTGGGTATTGGTGTGACTTGCGCAACTTTCGAATCTCTAGGTACGCACTTTTTCTAAGAGCTAGCGGTTGTATATGATTGCAAAGTATGGAGCTATTGTATCAGCATACTCTAAAACGAACATGACGGGTATACAATCAGGAGCGGAGGTCTTGCCTTTGTTAAGTGGTTTGAACTGCTTCGCTAGACTGAGGATATTTACTTTTGTCATGTGTTATTGATTCGAATTAAGGACTATTTACTTCGTCTTCTTTGGTGAAGAAGTTTTGGAGAAACATTTCTAGTAACTCTGCTTTAATGCATTGTTATTGCTGACATCACCATTGTTATCGCACAGTGAAAGTACTGATTCCGTGTTGCCGCTAGTGTATTTTAGATACAGCCACCATCTCTTTGGGTATTCTGCCAGATTTCGAGACAGGGTTTCGTTGTATTAACTATTAAAACCATCTCGTATTGAAATTCGTGCAAAAATTTCGAACTTCTGTAAAAGGTCGCCAATCCTGGGATTTTACTCCCCTTTAAATGTGGCACGCATTTTTCGTTGCTTCTTCAATAGTGTTCTGACCCGTTTTGTGTACCGTGTAGGATTTATTTGGAATATATCAGTTACACCGGCAGGGGTGGCCGAGCGGTTCTAGGCGCTACAGTGTGGAACCGCGCGACCGCTACGGTTGCAGGTTCGAATCCTGCGTCGGGCATGGATGTGTTTGATGTCCTTAGGTTGGTAAGGTTTAAGTAGTTCTAAGTTCTAGGGGACTGATGACCTCAGAAGTTAAGTCCCATAGTGTTCAGAGCCATTTGAACCAACCATATCACTCACTTGCCGTCGACACTATTTCTTGCTATTGAACTGAATTCTCAGGGCACTGTAAGTTTCAAACTCACAATATCAGTGTGTTAAAAGAAAAGACCGTTTTAGATCGATGTCCCCTCCTGGGTAAATTCCTGCAGACAGCTGTATATTGCTGCCGATGTATGTTACGTACTGCCAACTTTTATGCGCTTGTATTTCATAGCTGTATTAAATGAGTACCTCTATTTTCCGTGGTTGATTTCTCACTTGATATCGACAGACAATACGCGCCCACTTGTACGTAGGTGCTGAACCTGGAGGCCAGACGGGGGATATGAATCACTGTCATGCCCAGAAGCAACCCAGTATCTGCCCTAGCGTAGCACCTCGCTCTCTAATATTTATGCAGATGTAAAACACAAGGATAAGAACGGACGTAAGAAATACGAAAAGGCAGCGTGTTAAGCAGGTATTAAAGAGCTTACGGGTGGTGGGTAGCGGCACGTATGACAGCATATTGCCACTTCGTGCTCGCGGGGAATGGAGAAGTGGATCTGACGGCGATGTAACAGCCGTAGGAGAGATGTAAGCGGGCGTGCTATGAAACTGACCCGCCACAACAGCAATCGGTAGCGGCGGCAGTAAAAAAACAAGCGAGGGAAGAAAAAGCCGGCGGGCAGGTGCAGCTGGAAGAGGAGGAACGCCGTTTTGGGCAGTAAACGCGGCCGGCGGTTTTAACACGGCTGTTTACAAACAAACGGCGCAGGGCTCGTGCCAAGTGCCGATTACGAGGGGAATAAAGCTGGCGCGGCGCAGGGGTGGGGGGGCGGGGGGCAGAGTCGGGCTGTAAAAATTTTACAGCCGTCATAAAAGTCACTTTCGAGTCACAACAGCGGCGGCGAATAAAGAGCCGCGCAATTAGGGCGGTGACGTTTCGGTGTCGGCGGCGGCCGCCGTCGTCGGGAGCGGAACGCTGATTGCGCGGCGTATCGGCGCTGTCAGTCAGGCGGCCATTGAGTGGCGTTTTGTGCGCGCCGCTCGTAAAACGCGTTTACGGTGCCGTAACCCGTGGCGCTAAACGGCCGCCGTTGCTACTGATTCTCAGTGGGTCAAGGCAGCCGCGAGGTGAATGGGCTGGTGCTGGGTGAGGGTTGGGAGGAGGGGGGAGGCTCTGGCAAGCGGCTGGATGGCTGCGGTTTGGGGCTGCGCTGCTGGGGTGACCGGGGGCGTAGCGAATCAGCACACCCTCCTCTGCCCACTTACTAGTTCCGCGAATGCAAGACGACGTCGTGGTGACCTAATTAAAGGAGTCATCGATCTGCAGATTATCTTCGACAAAGCAAAGAATTAAAATTTGTGTCACAGCTAGGACTTGAATCTGGAACGCCGGCCGGGGTGGCCGAGCGGTTCTAGGCGCTTCAGTCTGGAACCGCGCGACAGCTACGATCGCAGGTTCGAGTCCTGCCTCGGGCATAGGTGTGTGTGATGACCTCAGGTTAGTTAGGGGTAAGTAGTATAAAGTTCTAGGGGACTGATGACCTCACCAGTTAAGTCCCATAGTGCTCAGAGCCATTTTTTGTTTATTTCTTTCATTTTCTTTTATTTATCTTATCATCTATTGTCATAATCTAGTGCCTCTGTTACATCTGAAGTCTTTAGTGGCCGAGCGGTTCTAGGCACTACAGTCTGGAACCACGCGATAGCTACAGTCGCAGGTTCGAATCCTGCCTCGGGCATGGATGTGTGTGATGTCCTTAGGTTAGTTAGTTTTAAGTAGTTCTAAGTTCTAGGGGACTGATCACTTCAAATGTTGAGTCCCATAGTGCTCAGAGCTATTTGAGCCATTTGAACCATTTGAATCTGGAACTTCCGCTTACCAGGCAGATGTGCTGGCTATTACACCACCATAGCGTTGCGGCTACTGCAGCTGCAGACTATATAAATCCACTGCCAAACTTCAACATCTGCCTACTAAGCTGGACAGCTGGGTTCAGTTCCAACCTGTGGCACGAATTTTAATTCATTGCTTCAGCTTCTGTCTTCATCATATATAAAGTTGAGAACCATATGTCTCTGGAGAAAAGTATTTCAATCAGATCAATAGATCACCTATGCCTGAGGTACAGGCAGGATGTCCTCTATATGTACAAAACTGGAGGGCTGTTCCAGTGTTTGACCTCGGGCATGGATGTGTGTAATGTCCTTAGATTAGTTAGGTTTAAGAAGTTCCAAGTTCTAGGCGACTGATGACCTCAGATGTTGAGTCCCATAGTGCTCAGAGCCATTTGAACCAGTGTTGGAGAGCCTCGGCTATAGTAACGATGTCAAAAGGTAAAAATAGGCTAAAGGTTTGAACTGAAGTTTGTTTTAGGGAGTGCATAGGACTTAGGTAGTCTGTGCAGCAGCAGTAGCCCCAACTCTGTGGCGGTGTAGTGGCTTGCACATCTGCCAAGTAAGCAAGACACCTGGTTTCAATTCCTGAGCATGGTACAAATTTCAATTCTTTGCTTCATTTTTTATCCTTATAGAAGATAAAGCTGAGACTGATGTGTCACCGCAAAAATTTAATTTCAGCAGATCAATAAATGTGGAAATTGTTTGTAACACCACAGTGCTGTACTAGCCGTGGTTCTGCTGGACGTGGTACGCCAATGTCTTCTTCCGACCTTTGAACTGCCAGTTATTGTGGGACTTACAGTTAGTCAAGAAATCCGAACCGCGATGCACCTGGGCATTTTTCACATCAACAAACACTGTCAGAGGTGAAGGAAGTGGTGGTAGTGTTGTGGTCTTCACTGCTAAGACTGGTTTGGCACAGCTCTCGGTGCTACTCTATCCTGTTCATCCCTCTTCATCTCCAATAACTATTGCAACTTATAACCTTCTGAACTTGCTTACTGTATTCATTTTTTCGTCTCCCTCTACGATTTTTACCCTCCACACTTCCTTCCAGTGCTAAGTTGGTGATTCTTTTATGACTCATATGGTGGTCAATCCACCCTATCAGGCAATTGCCGTTGAGCGGGAGGGCCGGGCCACATAAGCAACATACACAGTTTATAACAACAACACGTTTATTAAAATTTTCTTTAGGAAATAAGAGTTTATCTTTAAAATTTTTGTGATAAGGTAAGTTAGCAAAGAATCCTTAAAAGCACGGGCAAGCGCCCTATTCAAACAACAACATTAATCTTTAAACAGGCATTAAGTGATTCCCAAGTTAATTAAATTCTGTACACAGTAAAGCTCGCAAAAGGAGACGACAATAATGAGATTAAGTTTAACCAATCATGGGTATCACCATTTTTTTAAATAAAATACAAACAGATACAACCCTTCGTGACAGATTTTCGAAACAGGTGACGTCACATAGGCACGGGCTAATTCAAGTAGCAGAAGGGGTGCCCACTGGACCCAGACCAGAGGCGGCTGCACCCAGAACCCACAGCAAGCGGGCGAGCTGGACAGGGTGCCGCACACAGTACACTGTAACACACAAATCCTTTATGAAATCCTTTACAGATCCAAATCAGGGCCGCACGACTCGATTCGGGTAATGTGGCCGAGTCCAGTTCCCGCACTACAAGCCAGGTTCGGTCTTGTAAACGTGTCAGACACACCACGACCTCTGCGTCGTGCCCCGGCCTGCCCCTGATTCCCCAGCGCCACGCGGCTCTCCGGCTGTCCCTCTCTAGCGCCACACGCCCGTCGCGGTCAAAAGCCACGTCAAACGGCCGAGCCCAAAGATCACACCATGCCGACCCGATAAATCAATCGATACGAGCCGGCTCGGCTCAACTCAGAATGTGTCCTGCCAAACTATCCCTTCTTACAGTCGGGTTGCGCCACAAATTTCGTTTTACCCCAGTTTTAATCAGTACCGCCCCATTAGTTACGTGATCTTCCCGGAAGTCTGATCTTCAGCAGTCTTCTGTAGCATCACATTTCAAAATCACCTATTCTTTTCTTGTTTAAACTCTTTATTGGCCATATTTCACTTCTACGCGAATACTTTCACGAAAAAATTCCTAAACATAGATCTGTAAGTAAGGCCTGACATTGTCGGAGAGAACACAAGGTATAAGAGGGCAGTCCATTGGCGGTGATTATGGCCGCAGTACTGGAATTACTTGATTGAACGCCGAATGGTAGTAGGACCTAGACATATGGGACATTATATTTCAGAAATCGTCAGGGAATTCAGTATTCCGAGATCCACAGTGTCAAGAGTGTGCCAAGAATATAAAATTTCAAGCATTATCTCTCCCCACGGACAACTTCACTTAACGACAGAGAGCAGCGGCGTTTGCGTAGAAATGTCAGTATGAATAGACAAGCAACAGTGCGCGAAATAACTACAGAAATCAATGCTGGACATACGACTAACGTATTCTTTGGGCAGTGCTGTCAAATTTGGGGTTAATGCGCTATGACAGCAGACAACCGACCCGAGCGCCGTTGCTAACAGCATGACGTTGCGTGCGTTGAGGCAACTGGGCTCGTTGGGCCTAACCATGGTCTACACGGACAAGCCTCTATTTGAGTTGGTAAGAACTTTTTGTAAGACGTAAGTGTGCCGCACATGCCACGAAGCCATGGAACCAAGTTGTCAACAAAGCACTGTGCAAGCTGTTAGTGGCTCCGGAAAGATGTGGGCTGTTTTTACATGGTAAGAACTGGTACTCTGATATAAGGCAACCGATCATTTACTGGAAATACAGGGTGATTCAAAAAGAATACCACAACTTTAGGAATTTAAAACTCTGCAACGACAAAAGGCAGAGCTGAGCACTATCTGTCGGCGAATTAAGGGAGCTATAAAGTTTCATTTAGTTGTACATTTGTTCGCTTGAGGCGCTGTTGACTAGGCGTCAGCGTCAGTTGATGCTAAGATGGCGACCGCTCAACAGAAAGCTTTTTGTGTTATTGAGTACGGCAGAAGTGAATCGACGACAGTTGTTCAGCGTGCATTTCGAACGAAGTATGGTGTTAAACCTCCTGATAGGTGGTGTATTAAACGTTGGTATAAACAGTTTACAGAGAATGGGTGTTTGTGCAAAGGGAAAAGTTCTGGACGGCCGAGAACGAGTGATGAAAATGTAGCACGCATCCAGCAGTATCTGGAGATGTTAGAGAATTGGCTGTTCCTCAGCTCGAACAAGAAGCACAACAATTGATATTTCAGCAGGATGGAGCGCCACCACATTGGCACTTATCTGTCCGTAACTACCTGAACGTCAACTACCCGAGGCGATGGATCGGCCGCCAGGCAGCCCTTGACAGAGCACTTCATCACTGGCCACCAAGAAGCCCTGATCTTACCCCCTGCGATTTTTTCTTATTGGGGTATGTTAAGGATATGGTGTTTCGGCCATCTCTCCCAGCCACCATTGATGATTTGAAACGAGAAATAACAGCAGCTATCCAAACTGTTACGCCTGATATGCTACAGAGGGTGTGGAACGAGTTGGAGTATCGGGTTGATATTGCTCGAGTGTCTGGAGGGGGCCATATTGAACATCTCTGAACTTGTTTTTGAGTGAAAAAAAACCTTTTTAAATACTCTTGTAATGATGTATAACAGAAGGTTATATTATGTTTCTTTCATTAAATACACATTTTTAAAGCTGTGGTATTCTTTTTGAATCACCCTGTAGTTATGCTCGGCTACTTGTAGGTCATTTGCAGCCATTCATGGATTTCATGTTCTGAAACAACGATGGAATTTTTAAGGATGACAATGCGCCATGTCACTGGGCACAATAGTTCGTGAATGGTTCAAGAACGTTCTCGACAATTCGAGCGAATGGTTTGGCCACCAAGTCGTCCGAGATGAAGCCGGTCGGACATTCACGGGACGTAATCGGAAGTTCAGTTCGTGGGCAAAATCCTGCACCAGCAACGTTTTCGTAATTATGGACGGGTTGGAGGCAGCACGGATCAGTATTTCTGCTGGAAACTTGCACTGACTTGTCGAATACTTGCCAGGTCGAGTTGCTGCACTATGCCGGGCAGAAGGTCCCCATGTGTCGTGCGCTGTTTCTGGTTGGTTCTCCGTGGCCACTTCGTGCAGCCCGTGGGAAGAACGGCCTTCCCTATTATGGGGGCAGAGAAGTGGCCATTTTAAGGCACTGTTGTTCCATCTGTCGGTGGGTGAGTATCCTGTGCTGGAGAGCACCACTAATTTAGGCCACCCGCGATGCGCTTTGGGCTAGGAATCAGTTTGTGTTGATGGTATTTGCACCATTAACTACCTCTTTTTGCAGTGAATCTTGTTATGTTAATTTTATGTATGAAGTTCTGATAGGAACTGCAGTATTACAGTTCTTGAGTCAAGGGCATGTTCGTCATGCCGTGCTACTTCCTCAATGCTAGCGGTAGGTATCACCGTTCAAATGGTTCAAACGGCTCTGAGCACTATGGGACTCAACATCTATGGTCATCAGTCCCCTAGTACTTAGAACTACTTAAACCTAACCAACCTAAGGACATCACACAACACCCAGCCATCACGAGGCAGAGAAAATCCCTGACCCCGCCGGGAATCGAACGCGGGAACCCGGGCCTGGGAAGCGAGAACGCTACAGCACGACCACGAGCTGCGGGCTATCAGCGTTAATCTCAGATGTAGTTGCTTCCTTGTTTTCGATTCGTCGGTTGCGTTCATGTCACTTCTCTTCAAATTTTTTTCGAGTGAATCATTGTAGCAGTGTTTCTTACCTTTATGTAAATGGACTACCAAGCGTGTGCAGTTTCAGTATCTTTCAGACTCATTACCTCGTTCCCTCTTACTGTTTGTTCACAATACATTCCATTTAACTTAACGACAAAGCATGTATGCTGTACTAGTGTCAGAAGGCCCTACTACACCTTTCGCCTTTTCTCCCATTCTATCATCTCTCCCTTACACAGATGGTGTGTGGTACGTTCTTGCAGATCCCCTGAGCTATTTTGTTATCGGTAATGCATGCACAGAGGAAGACGCTCCCTCACGTTCCCATTTCCTTGGATTCATTCCCTGCCGTTACACACACCATCTTACTGAATTCGGTACGGCATGTGTACGTGCCCGCATCTCGTGGTCGTGCGGTAGCGTTCTCGCTTCCCACGCCCGGGTTCCCGGGTTCGATTCCCGGCGGGGTCAGGGATTTTCTCTGCCTCGTGATGGCTGGGTGTTGTGTGCTGTCCTTAGGTTAGTTAGGTTTAAGTAGTTCTAAGTTCTAGGGGACTTATGACCACAGCAGTTGAGTCCCATAGTGCTCAGAGCCAGCCATGTGTACGTGTATTTTGAGTAACGTGTGTAAAGTTGGACTCCATCGCCGGAACATTAATTTCTTACTCTCTCTTCGTATATTTTTTGTTCCAGTATATGAATAATGCACTAACGTGACAAAAGGCATGGGATACCTTCCAGTACGACCGAGCGAAGTGGCACAGTTGGTTAGCACACTGGACTCGCATTCGGGAGGACGACGGTTCAATCCCGTGAATTACTATCCCAACACGGTATGTTATTCACTGCTTCTCTTTGTGCAAGCAACCTAACGGCTATGAAGAGTCAGCAATGATACACAGATGAGCAGGAATAAGATCCACTCTGGTTGATGGAAGCAGTCTGAAGCTAACTTTCGATTACCACTGCAGAGACAAAGGCAATAAAAGGTATCCATGAAGTAATTCCACTAATTGTCCACCATATTAATAAAATGAAGAGTTACCAAACCTTTCCTAGTGTGAGCAGAGACTAAGAGAGCTCTCAAAGTCTAGAAAATAAGGGTAACGTTAGAGTATTATAGATACAAATAATTGTATAAATAGGTGGGCTAAGGGATTACAACATCTTTCTTATAGTGTAAACGGAGCACTAAAGGAAATCGCTAATCTTCTTCTCAGCACCATATGCACAGACACGTCTTGGTAGTCTCGTAGTCCTCATTTAACAGGGCAATCTTCCCACACAAAGACAGGCATGGTAGAATGTTTCCTCGGGGTCTGTCTTGCCAATGTTGAAGCCTATCCACCTTTGACTTCAGTCAGGGGTCGTTCCTTGATAGAAGGCTTTTTCCTGCTTCGAGCAACAGGTTCATGCTTCTGAAGTGGGTGTCGGTCATCAATGATGACTTGGCTCCTTTCAGGTCTCGCTGTTCCTATCTGTGTGATGTCAGCCAGAACTTGGATCTCCTCGATTGCAGTTGGTGTCAACCATCTTCTCGCCAGTCGGCAAGTTTCGAGAAGTGCAATATAAACGTGTTTAGAGTGAGAGAATTGGTACCACACAGGAGAAACGTATTTTCCTGCCGAGTAGCACAAGGCCGGAACCGACGTCCGAAAACCAAGTGGGCTTCCTCCCCAAACTGTGTCTTTCACTCTTCTTATGGCACTTTTTCGTGTTGCGGTCCTCATTCTGACACCATAACAATGTTCCTTGAATGTCAGACTCCTATGAAGAATAACAACGAGGTTAAGCCGGCCAGAGTGGCCGAGCGGTTCTAGGCGCTACAGTCTGGAACCGCGCGACCGCTACGGTCGCAGGTCGAATCCTGCCTCGGGCATGGAGGTGTGTGATGTCCTTAGGTTCGTTAGGTTTAAGTAGTTCTAAGTGCTAGGGGACTGCTGACCTCAGAAGTTAAGTTCCATAGTGCTCAGAGCCATTTGAACCTTTAGGGTTACAGCTACGTTAGGACTGAGTTCCCAACCGTGAGACTTTCAGGTTGGACGTGTTTGTTGCATAGACGGAAAACGCTCACTACTGGTTTTCTTGGATTTGGCTTCACGCTGTTGGCTTCGTAATACCCCCTAAGTCCATCAAAAACACACGGAAGTTGTCTTTCTTCGGCTTCATATGTTGAGAGGCCCAAATAAATAAGGTGCAAGCCTCGTGACGTGGTTGATCCGACCTTCTTGTAGGACACTTACTGCTCATGTTCCATATTTATTTATTTATTTGGTTCGTTTTGACCCTCTAGGATCACTGGTGATTTGTTCGGTACATCTGCTTTCTTCCCAATACTTCTTCGTTCTCTCGTACTCCAGGCTCTCTCTGCTTCTGTGATCTCAACTTTGATCCCGGTATAAATCCACTTACGACGTTCCACTGTATTCTTATAGCTGGACCAATAAGGACTTTTCTCGCTTATTCCAATTGTTGTCCAATCCCCCCTGATTTCTTTCATCCATTTGTCTCGAGTTAAGCACATTGTGTTTCATGTCTTCTTGGTCAACGTGCTGACCTTCACCCACGTGATCTGCCTGGAAAATTTCATACTTCCTTTCTGTATCGTGGTTGAAATTGGTTCAACACTCTCACACAGTTCCTGACGTCACCTTGTTTTAACGTGCCTCCATATGTCTCTGAAAGTCTTCCGCTCCGACTCCTCCAAGCTGGACGCAGAATCGTCTGCCAAGTTGGCCGTTGCTGTTGCGTACAATGTGGGATTTGTCATTGTTGATGTGTGATGTCTCAGTTTGTCGTTGCCTGTCTTTCCATAGGTTGTTCTTGCAGTGCAACTTACGTTATTCAGCGTTCAGATGGTTCAAATTATGCAGCGTTCAGATGGTTCAAATGGCTCTGAGCACTATGGGACTTGACATCTGAGGTCATCAGTCCCCTAGAACTTAGAACTACTTAAACCTAACTAACCTAAGGACATCATTCACATTCATGCCCGAGGCAGTATTCGAACCTGCGACCGTGGAAGCAGCGCGTTTCCGGACTGAAGCGCCTAGAACCGCTCGACCACAATGGCCGGCCATCCTGGCTGCAGAAGAAAAAATTTGTGCTATAGTGACGAAGATGAAGTGTTCATAACTCTTAAGGCACCGTATGCAAATTAGAGACCATGAATAGTTGACATTTTGGTTCATATGATCTTCCCTGTCGTATTCCTGGGTACTGACCATTCCTTCTAAGACACTCTTTCGTAATTTAACTTAATTCTTGGTTCAGGTAACTCTGCATGTTCCAGAATTTGAAGCTTGTTACTCTTTGAGTTCAAATGCTCCACGTGTTCAATCTTCCACACCTGCTTTAGGTCATCGTCACCATGTTCGAAAGAGCTGCACTCGTGTGTCCCAATAACTCTACCGCTGGTGACTTCTGCAGTGTAGAGAAGAGTTGTATGAGATTGGAGTAGCAGCTGGCGCTAGTCAGACCGAAGGGTGCTTAAGTGAGTCGGCAATCGGCGTGACGCCACGGCGTGGCACGGAGCCTTGGCAATCACGCGGGCCGTTCCGGAAGCGGGGCGTGTGCCGCAGCTCGTAAAGCGTTTTACTGCTCGTAACCGCGCCGTAAGTCGCCGGCTCGCCGCGGGACCCGCGCTGCCTGCGGAGCCGCGGGCAAGTGGCGACCCTGCCAGGACTGCGCGGCCGCAGAACTTGCTTCTGGTTCTGCCACGATGCCTCAACTACTGTCGCACTGGATTTGTTTGCATCTACACTCCTGGAAATGGAAAAAAGAACACATTGACACCGGTGTGTCAGACCCACCATACTTGCTCCGGACACTGCGAGAGGGCTGTACAAGCAATGATCACATGCACAGCACAGCGGACACACCAGGAACCGCGGTGTTGGCCGTCGAATGGCGCTAGCTGCGCAGCATTTGTGCACCGCCGCCGTCAGTGTCAGCCAGTTTGCCGTGGCATACGGAGCTCCATCACAATCTTTAACACTGGTAGCATGCCGCGACAGCGTGGACGTGAACCGTATGTGCAGTTGACGGACTTTGAGCGAGGGCGTATAGTGGGCATGCGGGAGGCCGGGTGGACGTACCGCCGAATTGCTCAACACGTGGGGCGTGAGGTCTCCACAGTACATCGATGTTGTCGCCAGTGGTCGGCGGAAGGTGCACGTGCCCGTCGACCTGGGACCGGACCGCAGCGACGCACGGATGCACGCCAAGACAGCTGGGCTACGGTCCCGCACACCGTTAGGCCGTCTTCCGCTCACGCCCCAACATCGTGCAGCCCGCCTCCAGTAGTGTCGCGACAGGCGTGAATGGAGGGACGAATGGAGACGTGTCGTCTTCAGCGATGAGAGTCGCTTCTGCCTTGGTGCCAATGATGGTCGTATGTGTGTTTGGCGCCGTGCAGGTGAGCGCCACAATCAGGACTGCATACGACCGAGGCACACAGGGCCAACACCCGGCATCATGGTGTGGGGAGCGATCTCCTACATTGGCCGTACACCACTGGTGATCGTCGAGGGGACACTGAATAGTGCACGGTACATCCAAACCGTCATCGAACCCATCGTTCTACCATTCCTAGACCGGCAAGGGAACTTGCTGTTCCAACAGGACAATGCACGTCCGCATGTATGCCGTGCCACCCAACGTGCTCTAGAAGGTGTAAGTCAACTACCCTGGCCAGCAAGATCTCCGGATCTGTCCCCCATTGAGCATGTTTGGGACTGGATGAAGCGTCGTCTCACGCGGTCTGCACGTCCAGCACGAACGCTGGTCCAACTGAGGCGCCAGGTGGAAATGGCATGGCAAGCCGTTCCACAGGACTACATCCAGCATCTCTACGATCGTCTCCATGGGAGAATAGCAGCCTGCATTGCTGCGAAAGGTGGATATACACTGTACTAGTGCCGACATTGTGCATGCTCTGTTGCCTGTGTCTATGTGCCTGTGGTTCTGTCAGTGTGATCATGTGATGTATCTGACCCCAGGAATGTGTCAATAAAGTTTCCCCTTCCTGGGACAATGAATTCACGGCGTTCTTATTTCAATTTCCAGGAGTGTAGAATTTACTGCTGCAGTGGTAACTGATTTCAGTCTGACTCATTCATTCTCAAAGCACACACCTTATTATTAACCATAACGAACAGAGAAAGGAAGAGTCGGGCTAAAACTGGTAACCACTGCAGCAATAAATTCTATGTTCATGGAACTGACATCGACAAAATAAAAATTTATCCAATTTTCTTCAATACTATACTCTTGCAGGCCTACCAGCCCAGAGCAATGTGTCTCGAATTACCATATTCATGTTGCTGTTGTTGTTGTTGTTGTTGTTACCTTCAATCCAAAAGCTGATCTATAAAGCTCTCAGTGTTAGTCTATCCTGCACAAGTATCTTGATCTCTGCATAATTACTGCATTATGCATCCATTCGAACCTGCTTACTGTACTCAAGCGTTGGTCTCCCTCTATAATTTTTACCCACGCACTTTTTTCCCATCCTTCATGCCTCAGGATGTATCCTAGCAACAGTTATCCTCTCGTAGTCAATCTGTGGCACAAATTACTGTTTTTTGCAGTTTCATTTGGTACATCCTCGCTAGATGTCCAGTCTGAGTTTGTGACAGTAGTGTGGACTGATACTTGTGCGGAGATGGACTCCACTGACATGTCTGTGGAGCCCAAGACGATTTCGGTAGTAGTGTACTATGCTTTCACATTGTTGGTTTCACTAATTCACAACAGAACCTTCACATTCCAAATCAAACAAGACCTAGCTCTAAGCCACAGAATACGCGAGTTGGTGCAGTGGTTAGAACACTGGACTCACATTCAGGAGGACGACAGTTGAAACCCGCGTCCGGCCTTCCTGATTTAGCTTTTCCGTGATTTCCCTAAATCTCTTCAGGAAAGTGTTAGGATGGTTGCTTTGAAAGGGCACACCCTATTTCCGTCCCCATTCTTGAAACATTCCGAGCCTGTGTTCTGTCTCTAATGACCTCGACGTTGATGGGGCGTTAAACCCTAATCTTCCTTCCTTCTTTCGTTGGCTTCTCTAACAGAGGACCACGCTATCACATTGCAACATAAGCTCCAAATCAGTCAGTCGGCAGAACTGGATTATTTTGTTTGACATTCGTTGGCTTCGCCAACACGCAATCGATCTCTCACCTTATAACCGAATCTAGACCTCGGGCTATGCTATAGATCAATCCGTCGCCACAACCATGTTTGCTTGCTTTCACATTCTTTGGCGTCGCCATCTCCCAGCCAAACTCTCACATTGCAACCCATCCTAGGCCTCATCTGAAGATGGCCAAACCAGATAAATTATCATAAAAAAGTGACAGGTTTCAGTTTTTTCTACTTTTCCTTGTAACATTTAACACCTCACTGTACTACACAAATAGCCAGGAAACAAATTAACAAAATCTACTGTTGGCGGACAGGTGTGTGGATACCTCTGCTGAAGTTCTGCATCTGAATGTATCTAAGACACGGAACCACTACCCAGTTACACCGCTGCAAAATTTATGCACAATTGAATATAAATGTGAATGTCAAATTATTTGGATCTGTGTAGTAAAACTGAAATTGACATAATGTATTTATTTCAAGACTATTCCTATTGCTCCCCTAATATAGAGACGAAATAAGTAAAGTGATCAAAGGAAAGTTATCCATTGAGGAACAATGGCATTCAGTATCACAACATATTTATTTCCAAAAAGACATGAATGATATGGAACATAGATCAACACGCCACATCAATTACATTCATGCTTGTGTTTTGTAAAATTCAGTGTAGTAACATACAGTTAACACAGTTGAATGCCAATAGGGAAAATTGACCCTAACACTCACTCTAACACCGGATAATATGATCTGACTGGAGATAATACTATTGACAGTGGTTGTGAAATGCTACTGAAAAGTACCAAAGTGTGCCTGTATCGGTCAGTGACTGCTGTACCCGTAAGTGCACGCCATAGTGGTTAAAATTCACTGTAAAGAGCCTGATGCTGGCGCTGCTACATGCTTACCATAGGCATGCAGCACTCTTGAATGCGATGACCAGTGAACCTGTGCGTCGGGTCAAACGGTGGGCCACCTTCACTGGTTCGTATCCACCTTTGCGCCCAGATGTCGAATCGAAAAACGGTGCCTACTAACTTGCGACCACTGTGCAAAAAACCGAACTCTTCCCGTCACAGTGGCAGACAGAATCGGCCTCCCTCCTTCACAGCGAGAATCTGAATTGACCTCTCTCCTTCACGGCCACTGACTGAATCCTAGCTTCTTCACACTTCACTGAAGTCCCAAAATACTTCACATGGAGTACGCGCCCAAAAAGTTAAAAATCACCAACCGAAAATGGTAGCACTCACATTCGCCATTCGCAGATCCGCCTGTGTACTGCACAGCCCTCCTCCAGAAGACAGGCAAAATCCATTCCTCCAGTCTTACTACATCTCGCGGCATCGAACAGGAGTCCACTTGCTACGCTTTGTGACATTACATCCCGTGTCCCAATTTCCGATGATGATGATGAGGTCCCATACTCCGAGGAGCGTAGGGGACGATGCGGGAGACCCGCACCGCTGTACTAGGCAGGGTCCTAGTGGAGGTGGTTTGCCGTTGCCCTCCTCCGACCGTAATGGGGATGAATGACGATGATGATGAAGAGGACACAACAACACCCAGTCATCTCGAGGCAGGGAAAACCCCTGGCTCCGCCGGGAATCGAACCCGGGACATCGTGTGCGGGAAGCGAGAACACTACCGTAAGACCACGAGCTGCGGACTGTCCCAATAAAAGCACTGTTATTTAGCACACGCTGGAAGCATCGTGGCTTGGAAGGCTAGGTGACCTTGTTAAGACCGAACAGCTATACTGGTGACAGCGTCGGGGTTCTCTGCGGTGACAGCCAATTTCGGCGACTGAGGTGCTCGTATTTCACAAGCCTAGCTGGTACTGATCACACAGGAATGTCCCCAGGAAACATCGTCAAAACCCTTGCAGAAATTGGAGGAATGCACTCTAATTGGCTTACAGCAATTGCCAGGGCGCCTTTCCGTCGCAGCTCAGCGAAAACAGTCTTGAAATGGTCTGCTTTTGGCCCCTGGCAGAATTCCCCGTAGCCCGCTGCGGGTTCGCTGTTTCCTGTGGCGCACCAAATACCTCTCAATCTCGCCATGTGCTTCATGACAGTGTCAGCCCATTTCCCCTGGCTCGGCAGACTATACCTGCCCTCGCGATCTGCCATATTCTTTGAACTGGTACCCATAACCCGTCCCGGGCATCGTGGTGACCGTCCAACAAAACATGTGTTCAGTTGCGCCAATACTGATTACTTCATGCAAACAGCTACCACTGAATTCAGCATGACAACCATTGTCCACCCTCATTAGTAAGAATCCTTAATCACAGAAGATTCCTAACCTAATGAAAATGCTCTTATTATATGTGTCCATGTTATAAAAAGAATAAAGTAATGTTCTTATTGTATGTGTCCATGTTATTAAATAAATAAAGTGGAATAAAGTCGGATTCAACGAACTTTAATGGCTTTCAAATTCTTATTGTATCTGCATGTTACGTGTAGTAAGCCACTGACCCCAGGAAGTGCCCACCGGGCTCAACAAATATGCACAAAATGTGAATACAGTTTTAAAGATACAGAATATGGCCGTAAGATTAATAACCAAAAATAGTAGTCGAGCTCGTTGCAAGTATCTGTTCAAAGCCCTGGGGATTTTAATATCATAGGACTAAATTTTCCAATCAGTTATGCACGTCCATGAGCATGGAAGAAGATCTAGACTGCCCTTACACATACCGAGAAAGACTAATATCAAAACAGCATCTTCTACCAATCGATAAATTGGTACAATAAACTGCCCCTAGCAGATTAAAGAGACTGGCCACTTTGTGGGTTCAATATCTCTCTCATTACAGAGATATAATGACTCACTTTTTCAGACTAGCAATGTGAAGTTGAGTCAGCTGATAACGTGTCTGCCATTACATTATGTAATAATGCCCGTGTAGTGTGTTTAGCATGTGCATCGACTGGGAATGAGAAATGGAGTAACACTGTAACACTAACCTTTTAAATTATAACTTTTTTTTGAAAAATAGTATTATAGATTAGGGATAAACCGAATGAGATAACACGTTTTTTGAACAGACTGGTTTTATTTTCTGGAGGATGGCCATTCTAATTAAGGCTTTCAGTTGTTTCCCTCAATGTCTTCAGGGAAATACCGGAAATGTTCCTACTATATGACCACCTGGGACTTGCCTTGATTGTGATATATTTTATATTGTTCCGTCAGGCACAGATACAGCAGGTGGACCTTTCAGCCACTAGCCACTGTACCACGTACTCCAATTAGCGCGCAAGGGGCAAAACTTAATCTGTTGGAAGCCCTGGAGATCAATAAACGTCTGGTCCAATGCCCTGATTTAATATTAAGTGACTAAACACTCTCATTACTATCGCTCTATCAAACTTCCTTTAATCCTCATACTTTTCCAATGCTTCGAACACCGTCTGTTCCATACTACTCCTCCATTTGTCTGATAACATTTCTTTCTTTATGACTGTCAGCGTACTCCGTATACTCTATCGTTAGATATGTCAGTATCACCTTCCATATGCGACACCTCTTTGAGTTACGCTTTTGTACTTTTCCCACGTACAGCTTATGGTTAATTGATACAGTCTTAGAGTGTAACTTAATCTAACGAAAAAAAAGAAAAAAAAAAGCGACGCACCACAAGGTTGTTATCTGAATAGGATGGAAATCGGTAGATGTGATCCTGATGTACAGGTAAACAAATCATTATAGAAAAATTGGAAGAGAGAAAGAGCTTCACAAATTGACACACAGAGTTGTTTGGTGCCCTCCTGACAGATACCGTGCCAAATCCTCTTCAAATGGAGCGCTACGTCGTCAAAATCGCGACCTAATTGGAGGGAACTGCCTATAATGCTCCGAACGTTCTCAGTTGGGGGCAGATCCGGCGACCTTGTTGGTCAAGGTAAGATTTTCGCAACCACGAAGACAAGTAATAGAAATTCTCGTCGTGTGCGGGCGTGCATTACCTTACTGAAATGTATAACCAGGATGCTTTGCCAAGAAGGATTAGAAAACGGGGCGTAGAATATCGTCGACGTACCTCTGTACTGTAAGGGTGCTGATGATGACACCCAAAAGGGTTTTGCTATGAAGAGAAATGGAACCACAGACCATCGCCACTGGCTGGTGGGCCGTACAGGGGGTGACATGTTTATATCCCGTCAGTGTCTGGGCGTTCTCCAGACACTTATTACGCGTAGAATCTCACTGACTTTTTTTCTTCAGTGATGAGTCCCGCTTCGAACTGAGCCCCCGATCACTAGCGGAGAAGTGCCTAGAGGTGTCCTACACAGCCGGCCGCAGTGGCCGAGCAGTTCTAGGCGCTACAGTCTGGAACCGCTTGACCGCTATGGCTGAAGGTTCGAATCCTGCGTCGGGCATGGATGTGTGTGATGTCCTTAGGTTAGTTAGGTTTAAGTAGTTTGTGAGCGTGTGGGTGCTATTCTGTCATTCTGCACAACGGATTAATCTGAGATGTACCCTTTACCCTGTGGCTCCTGCAAGATGCAATTTCCACCCCCAAACTACTACAGAAGTCAGACAGACGCTCATATCGTTCTAAAGAGAAATCCCATAAAAACTTTCTTCAGCAATAAATATCTTCTGGAGTCGTCTGCTGTAAGGAAATGACACAAAAATTCACAAAATTTCTTACGTAACTAGTGGGATACTTGGGTACTGGAGTAGTGCTAGTAAGTGTAAGAAAAACATGAAACTAACGAAAATTATTATTTATTTTGCTAAAATTCTGAGAAATCAGAATGGCTCTTTTAGTTATGAACTGAACAAGTTATTTCCGGGTTCTTTTCAGAATGTGAAGTTACCTCTAAAGGATAGGATTCGCTAATGAAATATCTATACAAAGTTTAAGATTGTTATTGACTTGGCAGAATGGCTGAGAGACGCACCTACTCAACTTGAATAATTATCCGTTAGAATGTTGCTAGGTACAGTCGAGGCTGTCGCGTGTGAAATGCAATGAAGTGTACTGTTGTGGAGGAAATATGGGGCTCGCAAGAGCTGTAGCGCACAATACTGTAAGCTGCGATGACTGCTGTCTGCGCCACTCGCTGCTGACAAATAAGATAACTCTCGTTCTATCTGGATTGACCTTTGCCAATCAAACTCTCCTTACGCCTTGATGAAGTCAAGGACTCCTATTCGCTCCTAGTCGAACTATTGGGGTGGTACACAGGTCAATTAACCAGTCCACTGCGATGCCACTCAAAAATTCGCTCGCAGTCATTTAACTATAACTCTGTCCGTTCACACCGCACAAGAAGTGTGGTGGCCATCACAGTGAACAACGCTTAATCGCAAGGACTCAATATAGAGTCGCTCTCCGATTCGCTCTCGACAGAGGTGCTCTCCAAGTGAAGTACTGAGGAGAGACTTGTTCCTCGCTCTTTGAGTACACGTACGAGCGCGCACGCCCTCGTTACTTGTTCTCGCTCCAAGAGCGACAACGGAACGGCCCCTCTCCATGCCAGAAGGGGTTTATCTTTCGGTTTCTTCCATTACTCTTTCAGCTCAAGGCGTCAGGAATATCGTCTGCCAATCAGCATTGCTCTTCTAAAACAGGAGAATGACATTTCGTTTAAGGCGACCAATCCAGAAATCTGTAGCTTCGGCGTTTGGCGTTTGCTGTCTCCCTGTGAAGACCTCGGAAACTGCGTGCTATGTTTGTAAATAATGTGTAGGCTGGGTTCTCCCACATAATATAGCGGAATTTGCTTTTAAGCCGAACACAGGGTCGTTCTCCCCCTTCACTCGGGCAAACGCTGTCCGCTCCACGGGCGGTCGCCATCCGACGTAGATAGGCTGAATCGTCCTCTGAAGGGATCAGCCTCTCAGCGTGCAGTCCGCCTCTCCCGAACTAAAAGCTCCTGTGACTGTCGTGTCTTTAATATGTGTGTGTGTGTGTGTGTGTGTGTGTGTGTGTGTGTGTACGCCAGCCTCGAGTATCTCAACCCCGGTGCACACTTATTATTTGTGTATCGTTTACATGAATTCATGCGAAATTGACTCTATCTTATCGAGTTTGGGTTCGAATGAAGCGTCTTGATGTGCAGAGTATGATTGTGAGGGTGGAATAAGTAAGCAATGAAGGTCAGGAGACCACGATGTCTTACAAGTTCTAAGTTCTAGGGGACTGATGACCTCGGAAGTTAAGTCCCATAGTGCTCAGAGCCATTTGAACCATTTGTCTTACACAGTGGTGAGATACCAACTTGACCATCGCCCGCCATACAGATTGACTACCAGGAGTGGTGGTTTTGGTACCATTTCATTTCACAGTAGCAGCCCTTTGGTTGTCAAACACGGCACTCTTGCAGTGATATGTCGACGATATGTCTTCAATTTCTTCACCCCGTCGTGTTGCCCTTCATGCACGCCCATACACGAAGAATTTCTACTGCTCGTCTCCGTGTTTGCTTAACCACACCTTGAGCAACAAGGCCTCCAAATTTCCCCCAATCTGAGAACGTTTGGAGCATTACGAGCAGGACCATTCAACAAATTCTCGATTTTGGCGATCTAACCCACCATTTGAATACAATTTGGCACGATATCCCTCAGAAAGACATCCAACAACTCTATCTATTAATGCCAAACCGAATAACTGCTTACATAAAGTCCAGAGGCGGACCAACGCGTTATTGTCTTGATCAATTTGTAAAGCTCTTCTCTCATCCAGTTTTTCTGAAATTGTAATCATCTGTTTGACTGTACATGTACATCGCATCTACAGATTTCGGTCCCATTCGGATGACGCCTTTGTGGTGCGTCGTTATGATGATGTTGTTGTTGTTGTAGGGAGTAAATTGTTTTATACACAAATTTATTCGAGTTTAGTGTTATTGTTTTTTCTGGATTGTGCACAATATATTTATTTATTGTTTAACGTTACCAATGGACTGTCAGAGATAGCATTTACTCTTTGTAAGTACGTCTTCATGTGTAATGTGTTTTTAATGTTGTTTACGAGTATTGTACCTACTTTGACGCTGATAGTCTGTTCAAGTCTGATGGTGGCCTTGTAAGCCGAACACCGATAAACAAAATAAATTAATATTGTAGAAAATACACAATATTGTCCTTTTCATTTATAATTTTAATGTTTTACGAGAGGCGTTTGAAAAGTCCGTGCAAAGTCAGAGAGAAATGGCACCACCGGCGCGTATCGAGGCCATGTTGAGTTAGTAGTTTCTTTGGAAAGAACGGACACCAAGTTTCAGCCATATTGGTCTATTTCCTTGTGTTTGGCTTTCGTGTGAATCAAGGAGTGATTGTCAAAAAATGGACGAAGAAGAATTTAGTGTGGTGATTAAACATTACTTTATGAAAGGCAAAACGCCTCAGGAAACTAAAGGGAAGCTTGATAAACATTGCAGTGACTTTGCACATTCGATTAGAACAGTTTACAAGTGGTTTCAACATTTTCAGAGTGGCCGTCTGGGCAACAGTGATGCTGAACTTTCTGGACGCCCTGTAGAGGTTACGACTACAGACATCAATGATAAAATGCATGCTATGCTGATGGATGACGGAAGAGTTAAGGTGCGTGAGATTGCTACTGCTGTGGGCATCTCGAATGAACGGGCACATAATATTTTGCATAAACATTTGGACATGAGAAAGCTATCCGCAAGATGGGTTCCGCGATTGCTCACGCTAGACCAAAAACGGAATCGGGTCAAGTGTTGCAAGGTTGGTTTGCAGCTGTTCAGGAAGAATCCGCAGGACTTAAAGCGTCGTTTCGTCACTGTTGACGGAACATGGATACATTAATGTACTCCTGAGACCAAACAACAATCTAAAAATGGGTTACCAAGTGAGAATCTGCACCAAAAAAGGTAACGACCAGCCCTTCGGCCGGAAAGGTTATAATGAGTGTCTTTTGGGATTCGCAAGGGATAATCCTCATCGACTATCTGGAAAAGGGTGAAACTATTGCAGGTGCATATTATTCATCTTTACTGGACCGTTTGACAACCGACATCTCGTGGTCGTGCGGTAGCGTTCTCGCTTCCCACGCCCGGGTTCCCGGGTTCGATTCCCGGCGGGGTCAGGGATTTTCTCTGCCTCGTGATGGCTGGGTGTTGTGTGCTGTCCTTAGGTTAGTTAGGTTTAAGTAGTTCTAAGTTCTAGGGGACTTATAACCACAGCAGTTGAGTCCCATAGTGCTCAGAGCCATTTGAACCATTTTTTTTGAACAACCGAGCTGCAAGAAAAACGTCAGCGATTGGACCGCAAAAAAGTCCTTTTCCATCACGACAATGCACCAGCACACACCTCAGCAGTTATGGTCAGAAAATTAACGGAAATAGGATTCCAACTCGTTTCACATCCCCCCCCCCCCCCCCCCTATTCTCCAGATTTGGCTCCCTCCGACTACTATTTGTTCCCCAATTTGAAGAAATGGCTTGCGGGACAAAGGTATTATTCAGATGAGGTGGTGATTGCTGCAACTAGTAGCTATTTTGCAGACTTGGACTATTCCTATTTTCCGGAAGGGATCAACAAATCAGAACAGCGTTGGACGAGGTATGTAAGTCTACAAGGAGACAATGTCGAAAAAAAATTATTTTTGCACGGACTTTTCAAACGCCGCTCGTGCCTTATGGTGATTGAAAGGCTCTAAAACCATACAAAATAAATGTGTATTTCGTCATCAGTGCCAAGTGGATCGTATTTATGACCTTCTGCAAATAAATTATCACGTAGAATTCAAATTCTCGTCCTAGCTTCCCGATCTTCAGCGGTGAATGCGGGGTTGGTTTATTAAGCGAGGTTCCGCGTCCTTGTCGAACTGGGCGACGCTTCCGCCTCTAACGACCCTGACGTCGACCCGGCCCTAAACGCTACACCCCCACCCCTTCAACTCCTTCCTTCCCGCCCGCGCACTGTTCTGCTATAGGCTCCTAAGCGCCGAGCCAAGTGAGCAGTTACCCGTCATTACGGCGACAGCTCCCCCCAGGCGGCGGCGGCGTGTTTATTCACACACGTCGCCTTTAGTGGCTCGTAAACCGTTTTACGACGGCCGCAACAGCCGAGATAACCCGGCTGTTGACGGAGGTTTGTCACCCACGGCGGCTGCGGAAGCTCTTGGCATTTAAGGCGGCGGGAGAGCGATGCTGACAAATTGCGTCTACCGCGGGTCTTACTTCATCTGTTCCCGCGACTCCTCATTAAGCTAAAGTCTGATTTGAAACTATTTATTACAAGGTGAGGCATATAGTAGACAGGAGGTCCATTGATCGTGAACGGGCCAAATATCTCACGAAATAAAAGCGTCAAACGAGAAAACTACAAAGAACGAAACTTAGGGGGAAACCATATGGCGCTATGGTTGGCCCGCTAGATGGCGCTGCCATAGGTCAAACGGATATTAATTGCGTTTTTTTTTTAAACAGGAACCCCCATTTTTATTACATATTCGTGTAGTAGGTAAAGACATATTAATGTTTCAGTTGGACCTCTTTTTTCGCTTTGTGATAGATGGCGCTGTAATAGTCACAAACATATGGCCCACAATTTTAGACGAACAGTTGGTAACAGGTAGGTTTTTAAATTAAAATACAGAACATAGGTACCTCTGAACTTGTTATTGCGGTTGTTCCAGTGTGATACACGTACCTTTGTGAACTTATCATTTCTGAGAACGCATCCTGTTACAGTGTGATTACCTGTGAATTCCACATTAATGCAATAAATGCTGAAAAATGATGTCCGTCAACCTCTGTGCATTTGGCAATACGTGTAACGACATTCCTCTCAACAGCGAGTAGTTCGCCTTCCGTAATGTTCGCACATGCATTGACAATGAGCTGACGCATGTTGTCAGGCGTTGTCGGTGGAGCACGATAGCAAATATTCTTCAACTTTCCCCACAGAAAGAAGTCCGGGGACGACAGATCCGGTGAACGTGCGGGGCATGGTATGGTGCTTCGACGACCAATCCACCTGTCATGAAATAGGCTATTCAATACCGCTTCCACCGCAAGCGAGCTATGTGCCGGACATCCATCACGCTGCAAGTACATCGCCATTCTGTCATGCAGTGAAACATCTTTTAGTAATATCGGTAGAACATTACGTAGGAAATCAGCATACATTGCACCATTTAGATTGCCATCGATAAAATGGGGGTCAGTTACCCTTCCTCCCATAATGCCGCACCATACATTAACCCGCCAAGGTCGCTGATGTTCCTCTTGTCACCGCCATCGTGGATTTTCCGCCGCCCAGTAGTGCATATTATGCCGGTTTACGTTACCGCTGTTGGTGAATGACGCTTCGTCGCTAAATAGAACGCGCGCAAAAAATCTGTCATCGTCCCGTAATTTCTCTTATGCCCAGTGGCACAACTGTACACGACGTTCAAAGTCGTCGCCATGCAATTCCTGGTGCATAGAAATATAGTATGGGTGCAATCGATGTTGATGTAGCATTCTCAACACCGACGTTTTCGAGATTCTCGATTCTCGCGCAGTTTGTCTGCTGCTGATGTGCGGATCAGCCGCGACAGCAACTAAAACACCTACTTGGTCATCATCATTTGTTGCAGGTCGTGGTTGACGTTTCACATGTGGCTAAACACTTCCTGTTTCCTTAAATAACGTAACTATCCGGCGAACGGTCCAGACACTTGGATGATGTCGTCCAGGATACCGAGCAGCATACATACCACACACCCATTGGGTATTTTGATCACAATAGCAATACATCAACACGATATCGACCTTTTCCGCAATTGGCAAACTGTCATTTTAACAAGAGTAATGTATCATGAAGCAAATACCGTCCGCTCTGGCGGAATGTTACGTGATACCACGTACTTATACGTTTGCGACCATTACAGAGCCATCTATCAAAAAGCGAAAAAAGTGGTCCAACTAAAACAATCATATTTCTTTACGTACTACACGAATAAGTAATAAAAAATGGGGGTTCCTTTTTAAAAAACGCAGTTGATGTCCGTTTAACCTATGTCAGCGCAATCTAGCGGGCCTACCATAGCGCCATCTGGTTTCCCCCTTCAAGGTAGACGAGTTTCGTTCTTTGTAGTTTTTTCGTTTGATGCTTATTTCGTGAGATATTTGGCCCGGTCACTATCAATGGACCACCCTGTATAACTGAAAGGTATTGTCAAACTTTCACGATACTTTCTATGAGGTCGGATGTTCTAGATCCATACATTCCTAAATATTTGCGCAACGGAATAATCGATTGCATATACTCGTACTTGCAGTGTTCCATTATTTGCTGAACTTGACAGTATGAAACATGTGATTGTAACGTGGTATAGAAGCTTACTCCAAGATATGCCGATTCCTGACCTTCTGATGCAAATTAATCCTCTGGTAAAAGATAATATGGAAACCCTAAAGGAACACAAAAATCTCGAGAAGGGCGTAAGAGTTTATGAAGGGACACGTCAACATTAAATACACTCCTGGAAATGGAAAAAAGAACACATTGACACCGGTGTGTCAGACCCACCATACTTGCTCCGGACACTGCGAGAGGGCTGTACAAGCAATGATCACACGCACGGCACAGCGGACACACCAGGAACCGCGGTGTTGGCCGTCGATTGGCGCTAGCTGCGCAGCATTTGTGCACCGCCGCCGTCAGTGTCAGCCAGTTTGCCGTGGCATACGGAGCTCCATCGCAGTCTTTAACACTGGTAGCATGCTGCGACAGCGTGGACGTGAACCGTATGTGCAGTTGACGGACTTTGAGCGAGGGCGTATAGTGGGCATGCGGGAGGCCGGGTGGACGTACCGCCAAATTGCTCAACACGTGGGGCGTGAGGTCTCCACAGTACATCGATGTTGTCGCCAGTGGTCGGCGGAAGGTGCACGTGCCCGTCGACCTGGGACCGGACCGCAGCGACGCACGGATGCACGCCAAGACCGTAGGATCCTACGCAGTGCCGTAGGGGACCGCACCGCCACTTCCCAGCAAATTAGGGACACTGTTGCTCCTGGGGTATCGGCGAGGACCATTCGCAACCGTCTCCATGAAGCTGGGCTACGGTCCCGCACACCGTTAGGCCGTCTTCCGCTCACGCCCCAACATCGTGCAGCCCGCCTCCAGTGGTGTCGCGACAGGCGTGAATGGAGGGACGAATGGAGACGTGTCGTCTTCAGCGATGAGAGTCGCTTCTGCCTTGGTGCCAATGATGGTCGTATACGTGTTTGGCGCCGTGCAAGTGAGCGCCACAATCAGGACTGCATACGACCGAGGCACACAGGGCCAACACCCGGCATCATGGTGTGGGGAGCGATCTCCTACACTGGCCGTACACCACTGGTGATCGTCGAGGGGACACTGAATAGTGCACGGTACATCCAAACCGTCATCGAACCCATCGTTCTACCATTCCTAGACCGGCAAGGGAACTTGCTGTTCCAACAGGACAATGCACGTCCGCATGTATCCCGTGCCACCCAACGTGCTCTAGAAGGTGTAAGTCAACTACCCTGGCCAGCAAGATCTCCGGATCTGTCCCCCATTGAGCATGTTTGGGACTGGATGAAGCGTCGTCTCACGCGGTCTGCACGTCCAGCACGAACGCTGGTCCAACTGAGGCGCCAGGTGGAAATGGCATGGCAAGCCGTTCCACAGGACTACATCCAGCATCTCTACGATCGTCTCCATGGGAGAATAGCAGCCTGCATTGCTGCGAAAGGTGGATATACACTGTACTAGTGCCGACATTGTGCATGCTCTGTTGCCTGTGTCTATGTGCCTGTGGTTCTGTCAGTGTGATCATGTGATGTATCTGACCCCAGGAATGTGTCAATAAAGTTTCCCCTTCCTGGGACAATGAATTCACGGTGTTCTTATTTCAATTTCCAGGAGTGTATCTCCAGAGTTCATAGTAGGAAAGTAGAATTACGAAGTGGGGCAGTGTCGTGTGAAATTGGGATAAATACTAATTGAAGTGGGAAAGCTTAAAGTGTTAATGTTGTGACTCTTCCCTGTGTAGTATTTCATATTGTAGTGTGGTGTATGTCATGTAATTGAAGTATGTGTGGTTTGCATGGGAGAGTAGCGAGGTAGTTTCAAAAGATTAGTGGGTTTTGCGTGTTCGTTTTGTACTGCTCGGTCTGGAGGAAAGTTTCGTGATGATGATTGTGAGAGTCGAAGTGTGAGAAATAATAAAAGATCCACCATCCTATCCAGAAAGTGCATTGTAGCGTTAAATAATTACGAGACCATAAGGTAGAGAATCACCAATGTTAAGCCATGCCCACTGGGCGGAATTTCTCATGTGTTATTGTTGTAAGTTACAGAATTTGTGTGTTTAGGTTATAGAATTTATCGGAATAAATAAGTTAGTGAAAAGAAAAAGATTGGTGGACTTTTCCTTCGAATTGTATGTTGACATGATGTTCAGAATTTATAATGTGTGCGCCATTCATATTCAGTGCGGTGGCCACGTGTTGATAAAAGCCGTAAAATAAAAAGGAAAGAAAATGTGGTATTGCCAGTGCGTAGTGTTCTGTAAATTACTGATAGTTAGATGCGTGTTTCCGTTGCGTATTATATATACAGGAGGATAACTTGTAACTTAGTTGTGAGTACGAGAGTTCATGTTACTCGATAAATAAGAATGAATCCACTCGCTTGGCAGACCACTCATCTTGCAGGCCTGACTGCTTGATGCCACAGTATGAGCAAGGCATGTGGTTGCCTCTCAATGGACTCGACTAATCTCTGAAGTAGTGATAGAGGGAAATGACACCGTGAATCCTGCATGCTTTCCATAAATCAGTACGAGTACGAGGGGATAGAGATCTCTTCTGAACAGCAAGTTGCAAGATATACCAGATATGCTCAGTAATGTTCATGCCTGCCGGCTGCAGTGGACGAGCGAGTCTAGGCGCTTCAGTCCGGAACCACGCTGCTGCTACGGTCGCAGGTTCGAATCCAGCCTCGGGCATGGATGTGTGTTAGATTTAAGCAGTTCTAAGTTTAGGGGACTGATGACCTCAGATGTTAAGTCCCACAGTGCTTGGAGGCATATATCTTCGTGTCTGGGGGGGTTCTATGGCCAGCGGAGGTGTTCACAGAAGGGTTTTCCTGGAGCAATTCTGGATGTGTGGGGTGTCGCATTGTCCTGCTGGAATTGCTCAAGTCCGTCGGAATGCACAATAGACATGAATGGACGCAGGTAATCAGACAGGATTCTTACGTATGTATCACCTGTCAGAGTCGTATGTGTATATATCAAGGATCCCATATCACTCCAACTGCACACGCCCCACACCATTACAGAGCCTCCACCAGCTTGAACAGTCCTCTGCTGACATGCAGGGTCCCTGGATTCATGAGCTTGTCTCCATGCCCCTACATGTCCATCGGCTCGGTACAATTTGAAATGAGACTCGCCTGACCAGGCAACGTGTTTCCAGTCATCAACAGACCAATGTCGGTGTTGACGGGACCAGGCGTGGGGTACAGCTTTTTTGTCGTGCAGTCATCAAAGGTACACGTCTGGGCCTTCGACTCCGAAAGCCTGTATCGATGATGTTTCGTTGAATGATTCGCACGCTGACACTTGTTGATGACCCACCACTGAAATCTGCAGCAATTTGCGGAAGTGTTGCACTTCGGTCGCGTTGAGCGATTCCCTTCAGTCGTCGTTGGTTCCGTTCTTGCACGATCTTTTTCCAGCCACAGCAGTGTCGGAGATATAATGCGTTACCGGACTGCTGATATTCACGGCGCACTACTGAAATGGTCGTACTGGAAAATCCCCACTGCATCGCTACCTCGGAGACGCTGCAGCCCATCGCTAGTGCGCCGACTATAGCACCACGTTCAGACTCTCTTAAATCTTGATAACCTGACATTGCAGCAGCAGTAACCGATCTAACAACTGCGGCAGACTCCTGTTGTCTTATATAGGCGTTGTCGACAACAGCGCCGTATTCTGGCTGTTTACTTATCTCTGTATTTGAATTCGCAAGCCTATACAAGTTTATCTGGCGCTTCAGTGTATACAATGTAGTGTAGATGTGTGATGGCGGTAACAAAGTGTTCCTTAAATATGCTGTTTTGAGCGGCGGTCTTCGCCACGTAATCGACTGTTTAATTATACACTCCTGGAAATTGAAATAAGAACACCGTGAAATCATTGTCCCAGGAAGGGGAAACTTTATTGACACATTCCTGGGGTCAGATACATCACATGATCACACTGACAGAACCACAGGCACATAGACACAGGCAACAGAGCATGCACAATGTCGGCACTAGTACAGTGTATATCCACCTTTCGCAGCAATGCAGGCTGCTATTTTCCCATGGAGACGATCGTAGAGATGCTGGATGTAGTCCTGTGGAACGGCTTGCCATGCCATTTCCACCTGGCGCCTCAGTTGGACCAGCGTTCGTGCTGGACGTGCAGACCGCGTGAGACGACGCTTCATCCAGTCCCAAACATGCTCAATGGGGGACAGATCCGGAGATCTTGCTGGCCAGGGTAGTTGACTTACACCTTCTAGAGCACGTTGGGTGGCACGGGATACATGCGGACGTGCATTGACCTGTTGGAACAGCAAGTTCCCTTGCCGGTCTAGGAATGGTAGAACGATGGGTTCGATGACGGTTTGGATGTACCGTGCACTATTCAGTGTCCCCTCGACGATCACCAGTGGTGTACGGCCAGTGTAGGAGATCGCTCCCCACACCATGATGCCGGGTGTTGGCCCTGTGTGCCTCGGTCGTATGCAGTCCTGATTGTGGCGCTCACCTGCACGGCGCCAAACTCGCATACGACCATCATTGGCACCAAGGCAGAAGCGACTCTCATCGCTGAAGACGACACGTCTCCATTCGTCCCTCCATTCACGCCTGTCGCGACACCACTGGAGGCGGGCTGCACGATGTTGGGGCGTGAGCGGAAGACGGCCTAACGGTGTGCGAGACCGTAGCCCAGCTTCATGGAGACGGTTGCGAATGGTCCTCGCCGATACCCCAGGAGCAACAGTGTCCCTAATTTGCTGGGAAGTGGCGGTGCGGTCCCCTACGGCACTGCGTAGGATCCTACGGTCTTGGCGTGCATCCGTGCGTCGCTGCGGTCCGGTCCCAGGTCGACGGGCACGTGCACCTTCCGCCGACCACTGGCGACAACATCGATGTACTGTGGAGACCTCACGCCCCAGGTGTTGAGCATTTCGGTGGTACGTCCACCCGGCCTCCCGCATGCCCACTATACGCCCTCGCTCAAAGTGCGTCAACTGCACATACGGTTCACGTCCACGCTGTCGCGGCATGCTACCAGTGTTAAAGACTGCGATGGAGCTCCGTATGCCACGGCAAACTGGCTGACACTGACGGCGGCGGTGCACAAATGCTGCGCAGCTAGCGCCATTCGACGGCCAACACCACGTTTCCTGGTGTGTCCGCTGTGCCGTGCGTGTGATCATTGCTTGTACAGCCCTCTCGCAGTGTCCGGAGCAAGTATGGTGGGTCTGACACACCGGTGTCAATGTGTTCTTTTTTTCCATTTCCAGGAGTGTATATGCACGTCTTCCTGTGCAACGCAAGCCAAGTGGCGTTGCTGGATAGACGGCCGACTCACCTTGCTTCTCTCTCAGAGTTTGAATCTAGCGTCACACGGAATCATATCACGCAAAGTAGTATTAAGAACGTATTCATCACACACGCGAGTCCTCAACTGATGCCATGGACGAGTACTTCTCTTTATCCTTTGTCTCATACACAGTTTGAGACGCACACAGTACTCACCACGTGGAAGTACTCGTCTCTAATTTCAAGTCCTGCACACGCCATTTCTTAAATATTTCAACTTATGGTACACACACTATTTCTTAAATATTCCAACTTATTGTACACACGCTAGTAATTCAGCTTAACTTAAGCACACGGAAGTATTTCAACTTATTGCTACACGTGGTTTCATTGTGACCGTTGGTCACTTCCGAAGATTACTACAATCCCATTAATATTACCTGCCTGGCATTTAATTCTCCCCACAAAAGTTCCTGAAATAGAGAAATTATTATTTCAAACTACTCTTAAATATTCCACATGCATACCATGTCTCCACTCTTTTGTCTTTACGGAGGACAACTAAGACAGGTCTTAACAGCACAAGATCCAGCGGCAGAGTGCTGAAACCTGGCCGTTCTCCAGGTCCTCTCGCACCTTTGCTCAAGTGGGGGAGCACCTTGCTACCGTATTGGTCAGCCACATTTCAGGCGCTCAAAGCTCAGGTAAATTTCATCTCTTTGGTCCCACCAAAGGTGGCCAAAGGATCGTCTCAAAGATGATCATATATTCACATTCACTATCTGCAGTTAGCAGACGACCATACATTCATTCATTTCACAGATCTCACCAAACTGGATGTAGGGATTTACTTTGTGGGAGTGCACATGTGATCAATTAAATAAATAAATTGTCATTCTTTCCCACACTGGTATCCGGCTTCGCTGTATTAATTGAAATTGAGTTATTTTACAAACAAAATGTGTTGTTCTGACAAAAATAATGAAGTATGTTGTACCTATTTTCAGTGTCGGGCGGTACTCTACCCTTTTACCATATCACAACGTGTTGTGGCACTTCTGCATGCTCGCGGGGCCCTACACGACATTAGACAGGTGCACCGGTTTCTTTGGCTCTTCCGTGTAGAAGAACAATGCGCCAAACCGTTTCACGCCCGACAGGCTAATAAACGGTTTATAAGTTTTTTTTTTTCATTTCAAGTTCTATAAATCGTTGATCATTTCCCAGCCATCTTCACCGTACACGCGTTCGAAGTCATCATTTGGCGGAAGTGACACAGTAAGTATAGAAGATATCAAACACGTTTTCTTTCTTTAAAAAAAATGCCAACTGTAGGTTGACCAACAAAAGATTTCATACACTTAATCAGATCTCTGTTTCATAATTATTAATTTTAAAACTGATTGTGGAATTTTTGGATAAATTTAATTTTTCTCTGTAATATCCTAGGAAAAAAAAACGAATGAAGACCAAAATTTCATTAAATACGCAGTTGAGATGAGGCAGTTCTGAGAGATGTTAGATAGCAAATGATTTATTGAGTAAGTTAATAACGCTTCAGCTTTGCAACCAGTGCAAAAAAAAAAAAAAAAAAAAAAAAAGCCGGAGCAACCTGGCAAGCTTGATTTGCTTCATGTATACCTTCAGGAAGTAATATTTATTTGAAGCGTTTTTGCTTCATGTAAAAATATGAAATATTAGGGAGGCAACATAGTATGATCAAATACTGTTCCAAACAAATGTTTTGGCTTGATATATTCATCTAGTTATATTTAGTTAAAATGGTTAATAAAACAGCTTTCCTCCTTTATAGGCAGTATAAAAAGCTTAAAAAACACACAGAGAACGAAACACACGACAAAGAACGCAAAATTATGTGTGAGAGGTTTGTTAACTATTAAAAGCAGTAATAACTACTTGTCTTTCTCTGTGAATCGAAAAACAATGACGAATACAGTACAAAAATGTATATGCGCCAGCTAGCAGAATTTACAAAATAAAGAAGGTAATCGTTTACTGAAGCATGCTTCCTTCTCTTTCGCATGCCACATCATCTCATCCCAAACGTTCCAGTAAGACTGATCGGAGGAAAAGAACCATGTCCACAGTTTCGCCATTCCTCCCAGAATGTCGACCTTTGTTTAAAAGCCACTACACATACCAGGTGGTCGGGGAGGGACACAGACGTCACGTATTAAGTGGCAGAAGGTTAGTCCTTGTCAAGATGCGTCTCAATACCTAGCTGAACGTCAAGTTGCTTGCAAGTGCCAGAGAAAGGAGTAAAACAGCTACACGCACATTTAGAAACTAGTAAATAGTAACCAACATGCATGTGTCTGTCGTCGACACCTCACAGTTCCTTATCCGTAAGAAAGGAAATCTTAGAAAAGTAAGTCATTGCAACGTTTCACTTTCATTTTTAATCTCATTTCTAGCAATTCTTTATACTTCATTAAACACGGAGATCACATACCTACAATGTGTCTCAGCATACCACATATATCTCTTTCTTATGTAAAACTTAAACAAGAAGAGGAAACAAAAGCCATAATGACAGCTGCCGGTTGGAGCAGCATAACTTACCGCAACAGCGTCGGCACAGCAACCGTGGTACTCACCTGGAAACAAGGGAAAAAATATATTCATTCAACTGAGGTGTTTGTCACTAAGGTGTAGCTAGTTCTTAGATTATTATTTTAGTGTCATTGTTTCATAGATTTTCGTCAGAGTTAATAAACTTAAATTCGTCTATGAAACTGGCCTATCTTGCGTAAATAATATCACGTTTTTTGAGAATGCAAGTTTTCTCTGAGAATCCCTTTGATGAAATATTCTCGGTATATCAGCGGAGTTGTGTTGTCGTAACGTTTCGACGAGCTTCCTATTCGCCAACACTTAGCCTGAAGATGGCGGTGAGGAAACTCATCGAAGCGTTGCGACATAACGATTACGTGACTAGCCGGCCGGAGTGACCGACCGGTTCTAGGCGGTACAGTCCGGAACCACGCGACCGCTACGGTCGCAGGTTCGAATCCTGCCTCGCGCATGGATGTGTTTGATGTCCTTAGGTTAGTAAGAGTTAAGTAGTTATAAGTTCTAGGGGACTGATGACCTCAGCAGTTAAGTCCCATAGTGCTCAGAGCCATTTGAACCGTTTGATTACGCGACTCGATCGATAACCGGAGGGGGCCCCGTCAACAGGCTTTTCTGTTGCAGTCACGTTTTAATATCAACTAGTAGACTCCGGATTCTTTAAAGAATTGAAGTTGTCACACACAAAAATTTTTGGGGGAATTATTAAACTTCCCTTATTACTGTCGGTGTGTAAGCAGCTGCTTTGTATGTTGGCAGCGCTATAGACTGTTAATATCGCTGACAGCGCTCTGCGACCTCGGCAAGAGATTCTGTGGTGGGACGGACTAGCAGTTAGCGAGTGGGTAGATACATTTATGGACATGTTTTTTCTTAGTGGAGACTTTATCAGCAGGGCATGCACTACAAAGTGAGATGCAAGGAAACATAAAATGTTGATGGATGTTGTTGGTAATGTTTGGGTTGTGGAATTCTTGACTACTATATAATTTTTGGAACTGGATGTAACATGAATACGGTAAGGTTTTCTAAATACGTTGTTCGCTCTTCAACAAAATCTTCCTTTTGCTAACCACATGCCTCCTAGGAGTTAGAATGTATAGTAGCTTGAACCTCTTTACTTAGCTGGCTGTTGTTGCTGCTTGCTGTAATTGCTGTAGTTCGTGTTATGAAGATTTTCTGTGAGGTAAGTGACTTATAAAAAAAAATGGGGTTCGTGACTGAAATTAGTTTACGCAACTAACAGAGTTGGGGGTAGTTTCATATTTCTTTAATTTCATATTTTTTCCAATTTTGTTATTGCTAGTATTTCTTGCAATTCAGGGCCATTCTTTTGTGTTAATTATTGCAAGTCATGTTGTCACTGTACAGTAGTCAGATTGCGTTGGGCTTGTATATTGTCTTTGTCAGGGAAAATTCCGTAGGTCAGCGTTTAAAAAGTGGTTCAAATGGCTCTAAGCACTATGGAACTTAACCTCTGAGGTCACCAGTCGCCTAGACTTTGAACTATCTAAACCTAACTAACCCGAGGACATCACACACATCCATGCCCGAGGAAGGATTCGAACCTGCGACAGTAGCAGCAGCGCGGACCGGGCTGAGGCGTCTAGAACCACTCGGTCACACCGGCCGGCGGTCAGTGTTTAAGTGATACAAATAAGTAAAGGCGTAGTTTCACGTGTAACAAATAATGTCATAAAGAGAAAACTTGTTGTCTATAGTGAACTACTGTTGCTTACAGGCTTCATTATCCACATCATTATCCGATCGTAACAGAAATTATCACCGTATTATTGAAATTGGTATCTTCGTCTACACCTGTAATGCACAAGTCAACTTACTGTACGTGGAGGAGTGTACTCTCATTTTCCCTATTTTCAGCTTTAGTAATCAATGATTCACAGGAAGAAAGACTGTTCGTAAGCCACCGCGTGAGCTTCAAAATCTCCAATTTTGCCTTGGTGGCCTTTCGCGAGCCACATACAGTACTGTCTGATCAAAAGCACTCTGACGCCCCCATGTGACGCGGACCTGGCAGTCAGATTTCACAGGAGGAGCACCCGCCACTATGGGAGGAGTTGGGAAGTATTGTGTTGTCAGCGGAGAAGCAGTAACTAGTTACTGGATGTCACCGGAGGAGCAAATCCGTCAGGGGCATTTCAAACTTCCTAAGGGTGCGGACGTCTGCTGTTGGTCATGTGACTGAGACGAGGAAACTGGAAGGAATTACCACAGGTAAACAAGGACCAGACAGACCTCTTGTGCTGGAGGACAGTGTCCATCGAGCATTACAGAGGGTCGTTGTAAAAAAGTTATCCGAAATAAGCGAAAGGAATGGCTCTAAGCTGGTCATCGGGGCTCAGTTGGAAGTGGGACTCATCACTGAAGACAATTCTACTCCATTCACTAAGATTCCAGAGACGTACCTGATTACGCCCGTGACAGTGGTGCGACGCCGACTTGTCACTTGGCATATGGCCCGACAGCGAGGACCGGTGGTTTGAGGTGACATTTCATTTCATAGGAGAACCACTTTGGTTGTCATTCGCGGAACCCTTACAGACCGGCGAAACGTCGACGGCATTCTACGCCTCGTTTCGTAGCCCTTCATGACAAGCCATCCTTTACTTTTCATCAATATAACGTCTGCCCCAACACTGTGAGAATTTTTGCTGTTTACGAGGTGTGGCTAGAAAAAAACCGGACTAGTACTGGTGAAACAATAAAACGAATGCAATAAGGCTGAAAGTCGCGTGGCCTGTCACGTGACTCTCGCTCCGCCTACTGCTCGAGTTTCATCTGCCTCCTGCACTCAGTCTGCCCGTGGCGTCTGTTTTAAGTAGTTGACGTTTTGTCTGTGCGTCGGAAAATGTTGAGTGTACAGAAAGAACAGCGTGTTAACATCAAATTTTGTTTCAAACTAGGAAAATCTGCAAGTGAAACGTTAGCAATGTTACAACAAGTGTACAGCGATGATTGTTTATCGCGAACACAAGTGTTTGAGTGGTTTAAACGATTTAAAGATGGCCGCGAAGACACCAGTGATGACACTCGCACTGGCAGACCATTGTCAGCAAAAACTGATGCAAACATTGAAAAAATCGGTAAACTTGTTCGACAAGATCGCCGTTTAACAATCAGAGCAGTGTCTGAGTTGACAAGGAGAGTGTTAGGCAGATTCTTCATGAAAGTTTCAACATGAACAAAGTGTGTTCAAAAATGGTTCCAAAGTGTCTCACAATTGAACAGAAGGAACGCCGAAGAATGATTTGTTCTGACATCCTGGAAAACATTGAAAGTGATCCCACCTTCTTACAAAATGTTATTACTTGCGATGAATCGTGGTTTTTTACTTACGATCCCGAAACTAAACGCCAGTCGATGCATTGGAAAACTCCTGGTTCTCCACGACAAAAAAAAGCACGAATGTCAAAATCGAAATTCAAGGCAATGATGATTGTTTTTTTTTTTTGACATCAAAGGGATTGTGCACATTGATTGGGTACCAGAGGGACAAACAGTGAATCAGCATTACTACATTAGCGTCCTGGCTACCCTACGTGAGCGAGTACGGAGAAAACGGAACGATTTGTGGAGAAAAAAGTCATGGATCCTTCACCAAGACAATGCCCCAGCTCACAGTGCGTTGTCAGTGAAGACGTTTTTGGCAAAACACAACATTCCCATGTTAGATCATCCACCCTACTCACCTGATTTGGCCCCCTGTGACTTTTTTCTTTTCCCTAAAGTCAAGTCAGCTTTGAAAGGAACTAGATTTGAGACTGTTGAAGCAGTAAAAGAAAAAGCGACGGAAGTAATGTATGGACTTACCGAAAATGATCTGCAGCATTGCTATGAACAGTGGAAAATTCGTATGGAGCGGTGTAGAGACCGAGGAGGAGAGTACATTGAAGGAGATAACATGAAATTGTAAATAATTGTAAATAAATGTTTTTCCCAGCATCAGTCCGGTTTTTTTCTAGCCGCACCTCGTATTTTCGTGTTTGCCGGACCCTACCTTGGGCAGTCAGCTAGCCGTATCTCTCCCACAACTGAGAACATTTGAAGCATTACGGGCACGTCCCTCCAACCAGCTCGGTGATTTTGACGGTGTAACGCCCCAGTTGGAAAGAATTTGGCACGACGTCTCTCAGCAGGACATCCAACAAGTCTGTCTGTCAATGCCGTGTAGAATAATTACTTGCAAAAGGGCCAGAGAACGCGTTTTTGACTTTCTCAGTTTCTGGAGCTCTTTTTTGGATAAGTCGTCTAGTTTTTCTGAAACTGTAGTTGTTCTGTGGCAACCAGAAGCGCCAGAATGAATATGAAGAACGCAAGACCATAGAAGGCGGTGAAAAGACGTCGGCCAATGGTGCGCGGAATGGGACCGCACCACGACAGGAGCGCCCTCAAGCCGAAGTGAATATAAGGGCCGCCCGTGCCAGCCTCGGGCGCTCAGATCGGCTCAGTATGCCGACATTAGCGGACACTATAGGCACAGTTGTAGACCGGCACTCGCAGATCGGTTATTAGTGACGTGTGTCAATTCGTAGGAACATTGCAGATACCATGTGCGTCTACCGACACATGTTTGTTCTGTGGGATTTCAAGAGTTCAGTAATACATAACTTCCATTAGTTTGTCTTCCTTTTCCTGGGATTTCTTTTTTGTTCACTAATTTCACCCGCCCTTACTTCTAGCTTCTGATTATCTCTTAGATTTAGACGCCATGAAGTCCAAAACCGTATAAATCTCTGTATCCAGTGGACAGATTCCAGCTTTGGATAAGCAACTTGTATCATTTTGCGCGGTCGCAGCCCTGCCATATGACTCTCGTAACAACTGAGCAATCTTTTTCTCACTCATATTGATACACTACTGGCCATTAAAATCGCTACACCAAGAAGAAAAGCAGATGTTAAGTTTGGGTGGACAGATCCTAAGAAATCAATACCCAGGACAACCACCTCTGGCCGTAATAACAGCCTTGATACACCTGGGCATTGAGTCAAACAGAGCTTGGATGGCGTGTACAGGTACAGCTGCCCATGCTGCTTCAACACGATACCACAGTTCATCAAGAGTAGTGACTGGCGTATTGTGACGAACCATTTGCTCGGCCACCATTGACCAGACGTTTTTAACTGGTGAGAGATCTGGAGAATGTGCTGGCCAGAGTAGCAGTCGAACATTTTTTGTATCCAGAAAGGCCCGTACAGGACCTGCAAATTGCAGTCGTGCATTATCCTGCTGAAATGTAGGGTTTCACAGGGATCGAATGAAGGGTAGAGCCACGGGTCGTAACACATCTGAAATGTAACGTCCATTGTTCAAAGTGTCGTCAATGCGAGCAAGAGGTGACCGAGACGTGTAACCAATGGCAACACATACCATCACGCGAGGTGATACGCCAGTATGGCGGTGACGAATACAAGCTTCCAATGTGCGTTCACCGCGATGTCGCCAAACACTGATGCGACCATCACGATGCTGTAAACAGAACCTGGATTCATCCGATAAAATGACGTTTTGCCATTCGTGCACCCAGGTTCGTTGTTAAGTACACCATCGCAAGCGCTCGTGTCTGCGATGCAGCGTCAAGGGTAACCGCAGCCATGGTCTCCGAGATGATAGTCCATGCTGCTGCAAACGTCGTCGAACTGTTCGTGCAGATGTTTGTTGTCTTCCAAACGTCCCCATCTGTTGACTCAGGGATCGAGACGTGGCTGCACGATCCGTTACATCCATAAGGATAAGATGCCTGTCATCTCGACTCCTAGTGATACGAGGCCGTTCGGATCCAGCACGGCGTTCCGTATTACCCTCCTGAACCCACCGATTCCATTTTCTGCTAACAGTCATTGGATCTCGACCAACGAGAGCAGCAATGTCGCGATACAATAAATCGCAATCGCGATAGGCTACAATCCGACACTTATCAAAGTCGGATACGTAATGGTACGCATTTCTCCTCCTTGCACGAGGCATCACGACAACGTTTAACCAGGCAACGCCGGTCAACTGATGTTTGTGTATGAGAAATCGGTTGGAAACTTTCCTCATGTCAGCAGGTTGTAGGTGTCGCCACGGGCGCCAACCTAGTGTGAATGCTCTGAAAAGCTAATCATTTGCATATCACAGCATCTTCTTCCTGTCGGTTAAATTTTGCGTCTGTAGCACGTCATCATCGTGGTGTTGCAATGTTAATGGCCAGTAGTGTTTCTGAATTTATGCGAAGCCATTTGTATCGTACGAGAGATGTGGACGCAGGCAAAGCCCGATTTCAGCATTGTCTCTAGATAGGGTTGTAGGAAGTAACACATGTAGCAGTACAATTGTTATAGAGAACTTCGTTTTAAAATGAACCGGTATAATATGTAACAAAATTGGGAGAATGATTTTTAAGACGGCGCTACACTTTTTGAACTTTCTTCCTACTAGACGAAGACTAGAATGCCTTTAAATAGTTCTACTCTATATTATCACTGTGCATTTGCTGCATAAATTATAGATAGACTATACATATCTGTTAGAGTGCAGATGCATGTCTTCACAAAAAAAGTATTTGCGTTCACGGAGCTCAAAATAAATAACAACACTCCATGACAGAACTGTCAACCAAAAATGAGTCTGAGCATTATGGGACTTAACATCTGAGGTCATCAGTCCCCTAGAACTTAGAACTACTTAAACCTAACTAACCTAAGGAGATCACACCCATCCAATCCCGAGGCAGGATTGGAACCTGCGACCGTAGCAGTCGCGCGGTTCCAGACTGAAGCGCCTAGTACCACTCGGCCACTGCAGCCGGCAAACTGCCAATCGTATGCCGAACTGATAATGTACAGTGACTAGATACAACCTAACACGCCTTCTGCCCAATACGCGGCACTAGCATGCAGAGAGTATGCTGGGATTTGTTAGTAGTCCAACTTTAAGGGCGATATGGTTTATAGAAATTTCCACTACTCTTGGAAATGTGCGGTGAGCGAGACAAATTACACACTGCTATGCAGACTGAATAGGACACTTTTACTGCCGACCCGGATTGTTGCTATGCATGTAAATCCAATGTAAATAATGGTCACTAGTCTCGCTTCGACCATGGACAAAGGGTTAAACTTCTCACAACAACGAACTGCATAATTAAAAGCGCTGTAGCTTTCTAAAGACTTGCAGGAAATTTTGATGAGAACTGGGTCCACAGGACTTCGTGAAATTTTTGAATTAAGTCATTCCGCTTTAGGCCGTTGAAATATTATTTATTGCGTATGGATTATCGACACTTGTTCACTGTCAAGTATTCTGAAAGCAGTCAGTTACGAAATAGAAAACGTGATTACAAAATTGACAAACCTTGAAAAATAAAAATTTCAAAGTTACTTATAAGGGGTGTAGGTAACACACACAATAACATAAAGCTGTTCCCAATAGCGTAAAAGTGGTGGGAATTTATCCGATTTTCTATTCACCATGTGAACGCATGTTATAAAGCTGGTGAAGTAACAGTACATAAAGACTTCGTTGGCTACGTTTCCATTTAACACACATTTCTGCCACTTTCCTACTTCCTCAGCATATATTTTACAATTATATGGGCTCCACATACTAGAACGCATGTTATAAAGCTGGTGAAGTAACAGCACATAAAGACTTCGTTGGCTACGTTTCCATTTAATACACATTTCTGCCACTTTCCTTTTTCCTCAGCATATATTTTACAAACATAACGGCTCCACATACTAGCGTCTTTGCACTCTGTGGTTCATCCTCTTTGTAAGTCTGCATCTTTGCCGCTATTGTGATCCATGTACCACACCTCCTCCACGAATTTTTTTTTACCATATCTGCTTTAATGTCACCGCTTAATAACTCGGACAGACTTGCTTATGCATTTGTCGTTACAGTGCTGCGGATTATGTTCCAGCATGTCACAGCTTTATATTAATGAGAGGGTTACAACATCCCACGTAAGTAGCTTTGAAATTTTCAGTTTTCACTATTTTTCAATTTCGTAATTACGTTTAGTTCATTTGGTGACCTACGGTTTGCGCAGTGCTTGGCAACGACTGTGTGTCGATATTGCAATGGCAGAAAATACAAATATTGTAAGAGCCTAAAGCGGAATGACTTATTGGAAAACTTTCAGAAAAGATTTTTCCATCTCACCACTCGACTGGAACATTTTCACTACTGACAAGTCTACAGTGTGTCTGACTGTTATAGGATACACGAAACGGACGAATAGAGGACAATGAAACGAGCAAGTAATCCTAATAAACATGTCTGGAAACCAGTGGTTACCTGATATGCTGACATTTCCTGTACGGCCGTCTTGGTGGTCGTGCGTGTCTTCATTTCCTGCAACACGAATTAACCGACTGTTTGTATCGTGTTCCTTATGGCGAAAGGATACGTATGTGGTACATGCATGACGGTGCACCAGCGCACTTCCATGCTCCTGTATGAGGATCCATAGCACCAATCGTCGACAAGGATTTTTTTTTATTGTTGTCAACACATTCGGAATACACCTGGGATTTATGCAAGTGTCCGGGTATCGCCGGGGACACGTGCCGAAGACTGCCTTTGCACGAAAGGTGGCCATGTGGGGTGGTTGTTGTGAATTGTTTGTCCTTAGATGCATGCCTGCATTTTGAATCGTCGGGAACTTGTAACACCTCCGTTTTTTATCCCGACCTGATCTGGTCGAATAGCAGCCCAATATTTATTATTAACATGACCGTGAACCTAATGGGGCTGGCAATCGGACTTGACTGCTACGGAAGTTGTTACTTTCCAGTTCGTCGTGTTCAATACTATAATACTGAATGTCTGGTAAAGGAACACCAACACAGTTTTACTAATTACGAACTTATATTCTTCTCAAAACACAAAAAGGAAACAGCCACTGCCTTCGTCATACATATCTAATTACGGCTAATCTCAGCACAGGTTTCTTCATTTTCCATTATCGTCACACGCTAATCCATCACTGCATCCAACACTGCAATCCAAGGTTAGGCCGGCGCGGTAGACGCGGAACTAAATATCGGCACTAGTAACGTCACTGATCACTTTTATAGTGATACTTCTCCACTTTCCCGGTATTAATCTATTACATAGGGGTCTAACCACGGCGATGGCGACACCCTTCTCCGTTAAAGCCCTGTATTACAACAATGGCCTTCACACACACACAACACCCGCCAACCACACTGGCGCATCTCCACACTCGCTCTCTCAACACGTCACAATCGATTGTCCGTCCTATCGACCTGTGCCAAGTGCAAAGTTATAGTAAGGGCCTATGGACCCCTTACAAACTCTGTTGTAAGATGTCTAAGTAGTCGTAGTAAATCGTATCGGGTAACTATTGGTTTCCGGTCCTATGTTCATCAGTATTGTTTGCTTGTCCCATTGTCCTGTTGTAACTGCTCCTCTTAAGATAGATTGGAAATGTGCGTTGAACAAATTCGTGCGCCGACCAATTAGTGGTAATATTGTCTCATGAGGAACATTATATAAAAAAAAAAATCTGTCCGGCTGCACTGTATTCACGCCGAGTGCGTATCAGTGATACCGATCAGTTCAAATGACTATATGCTCCCCGACGCGTACGAGCACAACTACCCGTAGTTGCACACCAATGGCTGTCCTTGTACTAATTATGGCTACAGTCCATGTACGGCAATAGTTTCTCCCCTAAAGTTTTCAGTTTACCTAAGCCTAATAGTTCGAAACAGTACAACAACTGTTCATCGCGGCAAAGAATGTTGATCCATTCTGCGCTCTGTTATTAATCTATGTCGTCACAGAAATAAATATTTCATAAACGCACAAGATTAAATGGGTTGATAGATATGTCACACGGTAAATCCGATTTATGATGGTTTATTCTATGCTATTCACGTCCTATTATTGTATTATGAAAGTAACTTTTCCCTAAGCTGGGTGGAATATGTTACGTTTCCGTCAAAGAGTTTGTAACAAGATCCAGATTTCATTCGCTACTTTAACGAAATTTCAGTCCTTTCTCACAATTCAGTACGATTGTTCACTTCCTATGTCGGTAAACTGCGAACAGTTTATTACTTTGGAACAAAGTTCAGTCTTCCCTGTGTGATAAACCATTTAAGACAAGTCTAGATCCTTTCCTCTCTTGGCTTTACGTAGTAATATACTCAAGGTTGCTGATCTAACTACTTCAAGGATAATGTTTCCTTGTAAATCGCAAAATTTCCAAAAATGCACAAAAACAATCTCGTCGCGCCTACGTACAAGAACAAACGTTGAGATACGACCTGATGCAGCAAGCGCTAGCAGCACATTAACAGTGTACGACTTCTTTTTCTGTATTACACAGTGTCCTCAAACAGTACTCACAAAGAGTATTCTTTGAATTCAATCGTTCTATTCCGTGATCTATACGTATACTACTTTGCGATCTACTATTATTTTAATTTGAAACTAATGGATTCTATTTCTTTTCTTTCCCTTTCCAAAACATTAAGTCAGTTTGTACTGGATTTCTCTTCTATGTACTTGCTACTATTTAAGTGACGCTATTCCAGTGGGACTTGAAATTTGTACCTTGGATTCTTGGACTTGGGGTTCCACGTACTATTTTAGACTGTATTCGTCCCCTTCATACCTACGTATAATATGTACTAGTTAAACACACTATACCCATTGTCTCCAAAGAGCTTCTAGCAAACCAACAATCATTAATTCAGTTCAAAGTCAATAGAAACAAAGAAAAAAACACAAACGGAAGCTTTCAAATTTGCACGGAAACACAACAAACTTTTAGTAGCCAAGAATTAAACCGAGCCAAGTGCTGTTCCTATTGCGTATGTTTCGCGGAATAACAACAGCTGATAAACCGAGTGGGTTGAAATCTCCATGTTTTTATTTTCATGGTCCTTTTGCAAGATACATTTAGGAGATCTCTTGTGGGAACGTACGCTCTTGGAACTTTAACAGTAAACCACAGCGTGATGTAGAACGCCTCTCTTGTAGCGTCTGCCACTCGATTTAGCTGTCTCCGCTTGCTAAACGAATCTGTAAAGAAACGTGCATCTTCTGTATTTCCTCTACCATTGCTGCCTGGTGCGGATCACAGACTGACGAACAGTATTCGTCTATTGTTATAGGGCAGACACGACTTACTGTTTGTATTAATGACCTAGTGCATTACGTTGAAGGTGGCGTAAGGATATTCGGGAACAGTGCTCTCTTTGTAGGAAGGTTGCAACGCCTGTACGTTATAGCGAAATGCAGATACCTCTATAGTGTAGGCAGTTGGTGCAAGGATTGACAGTCGACCGTAAACGTAAATAAAAGTAGCATACTGCGCATGATTAGATGACGGGATACGTTACGGCCCGGTTACACTTTTGGCGACGAATCACTGAAAACAGTAGTGACTATCGGGAGCGATCTAAACAAACAGTAGGAAAATCAGGTATCAGACAGATTCATTGGGAGAATCTTACGGAAAAGTAATTTATCCACCAGAGAAGGTACTCAGAAAACATTCGTTCGACCGACTCTCAAGTACTGTTCATCAGTCTAGGACCCTTAACAAGCAGGATTAATGCAAGAGTATGTAAAGTACACAAGCGGCAAGACGCAGTCAATACCTTCGCTGCGCAATGCCGATGGTACTGTTACCGACGACTCTGCCGCTAAAGCGGAGTTATTGAACGCAGTTTTCCGAAATTCCTTCACCAGGGACGTTGAATGGAATATTTCAGAATTTGAAACACGAACAGCTGCTAGCATGCGTTTCTTAGGAGTAGATACCTTAGGGGTTGCGAAGCAACTCAAATCGCTTGATACGGGCAAGTCTTCAGGTCCCGATTGTATACCGATTAGATTCCTTTCAGATTACAATAGCTCCCTACTTAGCACTCATATACAACCGCTCGCTCACCGATAGATCTGTACCTACAGATTGGAAAATTGCGCAGGTCGCACCAGTGTTTAAGAAGGGTAGTAGGATTAATCCATTTAACTACAGACCTATATCATTGACGTCGGTTTGCAGTAGGGCTTTGGAGCATATACTGTATTCAAACATTATGAATCACCTCGAAGGGAACGATCTATTGATACGTAATCAGCATGGTTTCAGAAAACATCGTTCTTGTGCAACGCAGCTAGCTCTTTATTCGCACGAAGTAATGGCCGCTATCGACAGGGGATCTCAAGTTGATTCCGTATTTCTAGATTTCCGGAAAGCTTTTGACACCGTTCCTCACAAGCAACTTCTAATCAAGCTGCGGGCCTATGGGGTATCGTGTCAGTTGTGCGACTGGATTCGTGATTTCCTGTCAGGAAGGTCGCAGTTCGTAGTAACAGACGGCAAATCATCGAGTAAAACTAAAGTGATATCAGGTGTTCCCCAGGGAAGCGTCCTGGGACCTCTGCTGTTCCTCATCTACATAAATGACCTGGGTGACAATCTGAGCAGTTCTCTTATGTTGTTCGCAGATGATGCTGTAATTTACCGTCTAATAAGGTCATCCGAAGACCAATATCAGTTGCAAAGCGATTCAGAAAAGATCGCTGTATGGTGTGGCAGGTGGCAGTTGACGCTAAATAACTATCCACATGAGTTCCAAAAGAAATCCGTTGGAATTCGATTACTCGATAAATAGTACAATTCTCAACGCTGTCAATTCAACTAAGTACCTGGGTGTTAAAATTACGAACAACTTCAGTTGGAAAGACCACATAGATAATATTGTGGGGAAGGCGAGCCAAAGGTTGCTTTTCATTGGCAGGACACTTAGAAGATGCAACAAGTCCACTGAAGAGACAGCTTACACTACACTCGTTCGTCCTCTGTTAGAATATTGCTGCGCGGTGTGGGATCCTTACCAGGTGGGATTGACGGAGGACATCGAAAGGGTGCAAAAAAGGGCAGCTCGTTTTGTATTATCACGTAGTAGGGGAGAGAGTGTGGCAGATATGATACGCGAATTGGGACGGAAGTCATTACAGCAAAGACGTTTTTCGTCGCGGCGAGATGTATTTACGAAATTTCAGTCACCAATTTTCTCTTCCGAATGCGAAAATATTTTGTTGAGTCCAACCTACATAGGTGGGCATGATCATCAAAATAAAATAAGAGAAATCAGAGCTCGAACAGAAAGGTTTAGGAGTTCGTTTTTCCCGCGCGCTGTTCGGGAGTGGAATGGTAGAGAGATAGTATGATTCTGGTTCGACGAACCCTCTGCCAAGCACTTCAATGTGAATTGCAGAGTAGTCATGTAGATGTAGATGAAGAGATACAGAAGATCCAACAAAGAGCGGCGCGGTTCGTCACGCTATCGTTACCTTGGCGGGAGAACGTTACAGAGATCCTAAAAACCGCCAGTGGCAAACGAGACAAGAGATGCGTTCCTCATCACAGAGAGGTTCCAACAAGCGAAAGGCAACACATCACTTCCTCCAAAGTACGTCTCGTGAAATGGCAATAAAATTGGAGAAATTAGACGCCAATTCAGTGTTATCGATAATCATTATTTCTACGGTCTGTTTGAGAATGGAACTGGAAAAGGCAGCAAAGATTATAGTACCGTAAGTACCCTCCACCACGCATCGTATGGTGGCCTGCAGAGTGAGCTGTAGATGTAGTGAGTAAACCACTAACATGGACACAGAGTATCAGTTATGTAACGTACAACAAACAAATAATGCCCGGACATAAAAAGGACGCTTAATAAACTGGTCGGCATCGTACAGTAAATCTGAAGTAGAACACAATCGAAGGGCACAATACCCACTGAAAAATATGGAAAAAACGCTGCTGACGCAGTCTGATAACTTTAAGATCTACGAGTACACAGTTTAAAAGCTGATACTTCGTTGAAGTACATCAAAATGGTGTACAAACGAAATTTTAAGGTTAACAAAGCTGTAGCGAAAGAAAACACTGCGCGTGTGAAAGAATATAAACTCGCTCACCAGGGCATTCGGAACTTGCAGTTAAATCGCAGCTCGTATAATTGTTTTCGTTATAGCCTATTTCCAAAGTGATAGTAACAGTGCATGTGAGTACAGCACTCATGATATTTCAGAGGAAACACAGTATAAATGAAAAACCGTTTCCACAGTTTGTAAGCTGAGTATCTGGAAGAGATTAGAAACAGGAAATGTTGTAGCAATCGGGAATGGTTCAAATGGATCTGAGCACTATGGGACTTAACATCTGTGGTCATCAGTCCCCTAGAACTTAAAACTACTTAAACCTAACTAACCTAAGGACATCACACACATCCATGCCCGAGGCAGGATTCGAACCTGCGACCGTAGCGGTCACGCAGTTCCAGACTGAAGCGCCTAGAACCGCACGGCCACACCAACCGGCAGCAATCGGGAATGAAGCTGAAATTAAATGAAATGTCGTGTGGCTAGGGCCTCCCGTCGGGTAGACCGTTCGCCTGGTGCAGGTATTTCGATTTGACGCCACTTCGGCGACCTGCGCGTCGATGGGGATGAAATGATGATGATTAGGACTACACAACACCCAGTCCCTGAGCGGAGTAAATCTCCGACCCAGCCGGGAAACGAACCCGGGACCTTAGGATTGACATTCCGTCACGCTGACCACTCAGCTACCGGGGCCGGACTGAAGCTAAATAAACGTGTAGGGCTATAGAGCAACATTATAAGCCATGTGCGAGCGGCGACTTTCTTCATCAGTGCTTCGTCAACTACTAACAGTTTCTTCAGACAGATGTTAGCGTATACGAGTACAAGGGAGAATGTAGTTACTTCATGCCTCCTGCTGCTTGCGTACTTCGAACATTGCCAACCGATTTGCACAGCGCAGGAAACGCGTCACGTATGACTGTGGTAACAACCCATCCTGCATTGCCGCTTAAGTTTTGCGTCGCCTTACCTCTAGTGGTTCCACACCAACGGAGCCGCGACACTCCAAAGCGGACGAACCGCAAAGCTACGCCTCGCCCGCACGTGCTATTACGCCATCAGCCCATAGCGAGCAACATTGCCTGGCAACGTACTGCAGGATTTCTATTGTCGCCTCTGAGCAGAACTCCTTTCTCGTTTCTTGTTTGCGTCATCAGTCTTCTGATTGGTTTGATGCGTCCCGCCACGAATTCCTCTCCTCTGCCAACCTTTTGCTCTCAGCGTAGCAGCAACTAACTTCCTCTGTTACTTGCTGGGAAAATGCCAATCTGTCTGTTCCTCTACAGTTTGTAGCCTTTACAGCTCCGTCTAATACTATGGAACTTATACCTTTGTTTCTGAAAAAGTTTCCTACCATCCTGTCCCTTCTTCTTGTCGTTGTTATCCATATATTCCTTTGCTTGTCGATTCTGCCGAGAACCTGGAGAGCAGGTCAGCTGTTGAAGTGATGACGCATGGACGCGAAACGGTTACTCTGTACTGACAGGCGTGGAGTTTGTGATGTTTGTGGGAAGACTGTTCGACAGGGAGAAAAAATTAACCAACACGCTGATGCGTGTACATGTTAAGCTTGTTGTTGTGGTCTTCAGTCCTGAGACTGGTTTGATGCAGCTCTCCATGCTACTCTATCCTGTGCAAGCTTCTTCATCTCCCAGTACCTACTGCAGCCTACATCCTTCTGAATCTGCTTAGTGTATTCATCTCTTGGTCTCCCTCTACGATTTTTACCCTCCACGCTGCCCTCCTATACTAAATTGGTGATCCCTTGATGTCTCAGAACATGTCCTGCCAACCGATCCCTTCTTTTAGTCAAGTTGTGCCACAAGCTCCTCTTCTCCCCAATTCTATTCAATACCTCCTCATTAGTTATGTGATCTACCCATCTAATCTTCAGCATTCTTCTGTAGCACCACATTTCGAAAGCTTCTATTCTCTTCTTGTCTAACCTATTTATCGTCCACGTTTCACTTCCGTACATGGCTACACTCCATCCAAATACTTTCAGAAACGACTTCCTGACATTTTAATCTATACTCGATGTTAACAAATTTCTCTTCTTCAGAAACGCTTTCCTTGCCATTTGCCAGTCTACATTTTATATCCTCTCTACTTCGACCATCATCAGTTATTTTGCTCCCCAAATAGCAAAACTCCTTTACTACTTGAAATGTCTCATTTCCTAATCTAATTCCCTCAGCATCACCCGACTTAATTGAACTACATTCCATTATCCTCGTTTTGCTTTTGTTGATGTTGATCTTATAACCTCCTTTCAAGACACTGTCCATTCCGTTAAGGTACCCATATAAAAATGTCTGTACTTATATCCATCACACGCTGTTTATTATTCTTAAAAAAGCCTGTTTAACGAATAATTGGGGACGTTTGTTTTGGGTATTTAGCTGAGATGAAGAGACTTGCACAGGAGATGAAATTGTGGCACACCGCATCAGACGGCTCTATTCACAAGACAGGAGGCCAGAAGAAAAGTTTACCATGTACCAATCCCTCCACACCAGGCTCGCTTTAGGAGCGAGAAAAGTCAAGGGTTGTGTAGTGCCACGTGCTCGATTAAACGGTTGGGAGTCTATTACCTGTCAGGACTCTTCAGGCAGCTACGTGTAACTAATGAACGGACAGCCTGAAGAGTTGAGGAGGGAAAGAAAGCAATAAAATGCGATGAAGCAAGGGCTACGGCGTCAGCTATGCGGCCGATTATGACGCCGTAAAGGGTTTTACGAGCGCGCCGGAGCATACACCACTCGGAACCGTTCGAGCGTCTCGTGCCACTGGGGAAGGCGGTTTCTCGTGGAGGGGCTTACCTCGACGTGGAGGCCAAACATCAGGGCGTGCCAGTCATGAGCACAGTGCAGCTGGGCGCTGCTCCAATTTCTCATTAGTTTGTAGTGCGAGCATTGTAACTTTTACTTCGACACTCATATTTTACCATCCTTCCACTTTTTTCCTGTTTTGTATTAACCAATATTTACACTGCTTGCCATTAAAATTGCTACACCACGAAGATGACGTGCTACAGACGCGAAATTTAACCGACGGGAAGACGATGCTGTGATATGCAAATGATTAGATTTTCAGAGTATTCACACAAGGTTCGCGCCGGTGGCGACACCTACAACGTGCTGACATGAGGAAAGTTTCCAACCGACTTCTCATACACAAACATCAGTTGACCGGCGTTGCCTGGTAAAACGTTGTTGTGATGCCTCGTGTAAGGAGGAGAAATGCGTACCATCACGTTTCCGACTTTGATAAAGGTCGGATTGTAGCTTATCGCGATTGCGGTTTATCGTATCGCGACATTGCTGCTCGCGTTGGTCGATATCCAATGACTGTTAGCAGAATATGGAATCGGTCGGTTCAGGAGGGTAATACGGAACGCCGTGCTGGATCCCAACGGCCTCGTATGACTAGCAGTCGCGATGACAGGCATCTTATCCACATGGATGTAACGGATCGTGGAGCCACGTTTCGATCCCTGAGTCAAGAGATGGGGACGTTTGCAACACAACAACCATCTGCACAAACAGTTCGACGACGTTTGCTGCAGCATGGACTATCAGCTCGGAGACCATGGATGCACTACCTTGACGCTGCATCATAGACAGGAGCACCTGCGATGGTGTACTCAACGACGAACCTGGGTGCACGAACGGCAAAACGTCATTTTTTGCCGATGAATCCAGGTTCTGTTTACAGCATCATGATGGTCGCATCCGTGTTTGGCGACATCAAAAATGGTTCAAATGGCTCTGAGCACTATGGGACTCAACTGCTGAGGTCATTAGTCCCCTAGAACTTAGAACTAGTTAAACCTAACTAACCTAAGGACAACACACACATCCATGCCCGAGGCAGGATTCGAACCTGCGACCGTAGCGGTCTTGTGGTTCCAGACTGCAGCGCCTTTAACCGCACGGCCACTTCGGCCGGCTTGGCGACATCGCGGTGAACGCACATTGGAAGCGTGTATTCGTCATCGCCATACTGGCGTATCACCCGGCGTGATGGTATGGGGTGTCATTGGTTACACGTCTGGTCACCTCTTGTACGCACTGACGGCACTTTGAACAGTGGACGTTACATTTCAGATGTGTTACGAGCCGTGGCTCTACCCTTCATTCTGGGTACTGATTTCTCAGGATCTATGCACTCAAATTGCGTGAAAATGTAATAACATGTCAGTTCTAGTGTAATGTATTTGTCCAATGAAAACCCGTTTATCATCTGCATTTCTTCTTGGTGTAGCAGTTTTAATGGCCAGTAGTGTACATTCCTGCATACACGTTTAAGACATAAAAACGATTACCACGAAGGAATTATCGGAATGGGACGAAAATCGATAGATGTGATGTACATGTGCAGACAAGCCAGTGATTACAGTTTCAGAAAAAAATTCATTACATATACCAAAGAAGAGCTTCACAAATTGAGCAAATCAATAACACATTTGTCCTCCTCTGGCCCTTATGCAAGCAGTTATTCAGCTCGGCACTGATTGTTAATGTCCCGCTGGTGGATATTGCATTCTATGCGACTGGCACGTCAGAGTGTCAAAACCCCGAGATGGTTGGAAGGGCCTGCCCATAATGCTACAAACGTTCTCAATTGGGGAGAGATATGGCGTCCTTGCTGATCAAGGTAGGGTTTGGCAAGCACGGAGGGAAGCAGTAGAAACTCTCGCCGTGTGCGGACGGGCATTATCTTGCTGAAATGTAAGCCCAGGATGGCTTGCCATGAAATCAAACAGAACAGGGTGCAGAATATCGTCGACGTACCGCTGTGCCCTAAGGGTTCCACGGAAGACAACCAAAGGGCTCCTGTTATGAAAAGAAATGACACCCCAGATCATCACGTATGACGGGTGACAGGTTGGTATCCCATCGTTGTCCAGGGCGCCTCCAGACACGGTATCGCTTGTCGTCGGGGCTCATTTCGATGCGCGACACATCACTGAGGACAATTCTATTCCAGTCAACGAGATTCCAGGCCGAAGACATGTCTGAAGACGCCCTGGACTGGCAAACGGATCGAGCACCAGGAGACGTGGTGTGGGGTTGCCATTTCATTTGTTAGCAGGACCCTTGCGGCACAGCGGTACGTCAACGATATTCTACGCCCTGTTTTGTTTCCCTTCATGGTAATCCATACTGGGCTTACATCTGAGCAAGATAATGCACGCACGCACACAGTGAAAGTTTATACAGCTTGCTTCATACGTGGTGAACCCCACCCCGGCCTACAGTTGAGGACGTCTGGAGGATTACAGGCGGAGCCCTGCAACTGTCTCGGGATTTTGATGTCTAAAACGCCAGTTGGACCGGTCTGGCACAATATCCCTTAGGAAGAAGTTCAACTACTCTATCAATCAATGTGAAGCCGAATAACTGCTTGCATTAGACCAACACGTTACTGACTGTCTCAATTTCTGAAGCTCTTTCTCTTCAATAAATCATCCAGTTGCGCGGAATGGCTGTGCGGCTTGAGGCGCCATGTCACGGATTGTGGGCCCCTCCCGCCGGAGGTTTGAGTCCTCCTTCGGGCATGGGTGTGTGTGTGTTTTTTTCTTAGCTTAATTTAGATTAAGGTAGTCTAAGTAGTAGTGTGTAAGTCTAGGGGCCGGTGACCTCAGCAGTTTGGTCCCTTAGAAATTCACACACATTTGTGAAATTGTGATCATCTGTTTGTCTGTACATGAACATAACATCTATCTCTTTTAGTCCAGCTTAGATAATTCCTAAACGGTGCGTCAGTTTTTTGTGTTATAAGCACAATCCTCGACAATCTGTTTTGGCACTGTTTTTGTCGTTGTTGCAGTACCGAATACGAAGACTGGTTTGATACAGTTCTCCACGCTTGTCTTTCGTGAGCAGGTCTCTTGAGCTCTGTGTGACTACTGCAACCTTGGTTTGATACAGTTCTCCACGCTTGTCTTTCGTGAGCAGGTCTCTTGAGCTCTGTGTGACTACTGCAACCTGCATACATTAGAACCTGTTCACTGTGTTCGAAGCTTACTCACCCACTACAACCCGTACTACTCCATCTCTCCTACCCGCACTTGCCTCCATTGCCAAATAAACTTACCACGAACTATGTAAGTGGAATGGCGATTTCTACGAATAACTGCAAGGCCTCGTCGTCAATAGTCCACTTCTTCCAGTAACTGCCAAATCCCCCAACGATCATTTCGATAGGCAGGGACTGGAGTTGTCACCATGTAAACATAAGATGTGGAATCATGAGAAACAGTTCGATGACTTCATAAGACATCCGAACGATCTCCAGGACAACATTACATTTACTATGGAGGCAGGAAAGAACCCAAAGATACCCTTTCTATATATACAGATTACAAGAGAGGATGGAAACCTGGGACACAGCGTTTATCAGAAATGGACACACAGTGACCAGTACCTACACAATCTCTCAAATCAGCACCAAAGCTAGGAATATGCTCATTGGGAACATTAACAACGTTAATATTGGTGCATATTCAGGTCGTTCAGTGAGTAAGTGCAAATGTTGGCCCACTGTTAACTCGGCGCTTTCACGCATGTCTATACATTTCAGTATTACGTGGTACAGGAAAGAAATGCAAGTTATCAGGGCAACTAGGACACTTTCACTGGTACCAAAGCATTCATAGCATTCAACAGCCGATTAACGGCTCGTCCTATAAATACAATGCCGCCAAATGATGAGAAACAAAACATACGAAACAACGTGTAAAAGAGGACCGTTATAAATTAATCTGTAATCTACAGTACTATGTGAAGAGAAGCTGTTGATAGCAAAAATATCGAAGGGTACATTGTCAAATTACTTCCAATGTCTTACATGGTACTCCAATGAAGATTCTGATGGACATTGGCTTTGTGTGTTTTTAACATAGATAATATATGATTATATCTGTTGTATCACCCCACCCGTCACTTAGCTCGTTTTGGCGAGTGTTCACCCCAACTAATTGACTAACAGATTAACAGAGAGTGCAAAACTGCCGCAATATCGGATAGCGCAAAAAAGTAATATGGCCCTGTAACTCCTGATTGAACTGCGGTGGCAGTGTTGACATTAATTTATTCAGAATTGATCACTTTTAATTAAAAAGGGGTGCACATTGATGTTATATTCAGCTATTGAACACCAGATGCAAATGTTGAACATAAAATTAACTAAGAAAGTGACTTGGGATTTCAACTACTTGATTGAAAACAGATGCAGTCGATTAGCACAAATTTATTTTAACTCCTGACCTTCAATCATCACATTACAAGACTCTCGTATCAGGCAGTGGTAATAAATTGCGTTTGCGTGGAGTGAAGCATTATAACTCAAAAGTAATTCCTATTGACTGACCCAGACGTAATGCGAAGTGCGAAAAGAATTCTACAATACACGGCCCATGAAACCCTCGTGGAAACTTTCCCGACGTGATCCAACAAATTAATCACTGGCCGCAGAGGGCGCAAAATCATCGAATACAGCGTGGCGGAGCGTCGTTGTTGTGCAGACGTCGGCCGACCTCGTGGTGCTGCAAGGCTGCGCTTATCTATTCACTCCTAGCTATCTTGTTCAGTATACAGCTGAACCAAAACTTTCTATCTCCAAGCTCAATCGTTCCATTGGCTAGATCCTAAACTGCAGAGATGCTCACTCTCTCTCAGGCAAGCTGAGTAAAGAACGCCACGTCCGCACTCTAGGCAAGCTGGGAACGGAAGACCTCTATGGAGACTTCTCCCAGTCCACTCTTCACCTCGGTCTCCCCTCCAGCAAAATCACTTACGCCAATTGCAGCACAAGTCGCGTTAATTATGCATCGCTTCCCAGCGTCGACCAATGCCTGCTCTGGTAAGTGAACAAATTCCCACAAAATTTCTTTTCCTCTCGACTTCTGCTATTTGGCTCCTCCCAGGCCACCCATCAAGGTTAGCGTCTGCACAAACACCAAGTTCCGGAATTCTGACTCCCAGGATAGTACTTCAAATTCCTTGGTCCTACGTTCCCATCGGAGGCCGGCGTATTTCATTCTGTCGCTCTTCACCTGATTTACTTCAGGCTCTGCGGACCGTGAATTCAACGTGAAGTTGCTATAGTCACGAACACGCATATCTTGACCTCTGTTGACCACTCCACCGTAGCTTTGCGTGGCTTTCTCGCATGTTTCCCTGAAAACGGGACGACGGACATTTATCAACAGGTGCACAAGTTCTCCGTCAGTTTCCCGGTACACCAGCATGGGGTCGGGGTCAACCACCTGCTCACTGTCACTCATCTTAAGGTGGCTGGAGGCCGTGCCGCGTTACCGCTTTCTCAGAGCTTGAGCCGCCCTAAGCTGCCTATTGTCGCTTCCCTTCGCCATTCCCCAGCCGGCCACAGTCAACTCTAAATACTTCCCTGGGGTAAACTAGCGTCCAGTAAATCGACTCGTTTCCACAAAATTTTCATGTCATGTGAATTACTTTAAAACCATCACTTGACATTAATTATTCCAATACATCCATACTATACCCCCTACAAGATGCTTTGTGCCTTGTCAGTCATTTTGTTAAGCCCTACTGTTCGCTCAACGTGAGTTGGGTAATCTTTAATGACTTCATGTAAGGTGCATAGTTCTTGCCATCTTACAATGTAACATCTAAACTGGAAACATTTTAACCAAAAATCTCGAAATGTTGTTTACCAATTTACTTCAAATTTTTGGCGAAACTCTAACACTTTAATACGAACGTAGGCTATTTATTTTTTAAACAACGATGGACATTTTCTGTTGAAAGCTGCGTTAGAAAGAAAACGCTGTGATGTACTCTGCTGTGAAAATGTGTGATACTTTTTTCTTTCTCGCAGGCAGTTTTAACTAATGTAGCAGAGCATTTATACCACCAGGAAAATCGTTTATCACGCATGTTCGTTCTCATTATATATATATATTTTTAGACGTAAATTATATACACAGCAATTTCCTATTTTGTTTTCTTTTACGCGGATAGTTTTTACAGAAAGCAGTAAAATTGTACTGATAGTTCAACGATTATTGAACTATGCAATTTGAATCTGCAGCAAACAATAAACAAGGCTCGAGGTCAAAGAGAGGGGAAAGAAGCAATGGACAAAGATATAGGGACATACAGGAGATGGTGAAAGAAGTGGACAGAGAGAGGTGAGAGGGAGGAAATGGACAGAGAGACAGACAAGCAGAAGGGGTTGCACATAGTCAGAGAGACTGGAGAGGAGGGAAAGGTAGACAAAGAGTCGGAAGAAGGAGAAGATAGACATAAAGAGGGAGGTGAAGCAGATTAGAACGTATATGCAATTCCCATACATATTTAGCAACTGCGAACCATCGCTGGTTTCATTCTTATATTCCAACCACGAAATCCACATAATTTCACGTGAGAGGTGGCATGAGCCCCCTCTCATATTTCTATCTTACGATTCTCCTCTCTAATTGCATGCGGTGGAAAGTTGCTATTCCTTCACACGCGGACTTCCCACACAGCGTCTCTCGTCACCCGGGTGGTCTGGTGACAGGCGGGCTCTGTTGAACTGGAGAGGGTTAAGCCGACGGGTGCGAGGAAGTCGAGTGAATGCTTTGCAGACGCCGACATTGTCAAAAGACACGCCCGGAGGGGTTTGAAGTAGCGGCTGGGCTAGAGGTTCCGTTACTTCGCAGAATCTTAGCGAAAACACTTTCTGGCGGGCTACCAGCGAGGCGTGGGAATGACTTGTGTACCCAGGCAGTTGTGGCGGGAAAATTCCCGCGCTTTCTGCAAAATAGTAACTGTGATTGGCTTGCTCAGGGCATAGCTCCGTGACGTAGCAAAATCAGCGCAGAAATTGGCGCCAAGAATCTCCATTGGTGGAATGGTAGTGCTCCGGCAATGGAGTGGAATTTTCCGCCGGTTTTCGAGTTGCTGATTGGAACGTTTAACCACGGCCACTGTTGTGGGGGCGGGAATGTTCTGTGTTCGGCCTGTACGGGTGCTCAGAAGTAGTCGGCTCTCGCCTTTCGGTCGAGGACGTCGAAGCAACCAGCCAACGCCTACGGTACGCCAGATCGTGGTCTGGCAGTTAAGAAGACAGTTTGGTAATGTATGTCCGCAGCACCGGCAGATAGGGATTTTCCTAGGTGATAATCAGAGCTCAGCAGAGCGCGCCTTTTCGTCTTTTTCTAACTTTGTTCTGTCTTGAGTAGCAACAATCACTGTTGGGTTAGCTGTGTGTCTCTCTTGAGATTTGAGTGGCAAGGAATTGGCTCCACATACCACTTCGTCTTAAACCTCACGATCTAGTTTAGGAACAACTTCACCTTTACAGTGTTTGTATGAGTCTCCAATTTGAGCCAATTTGATGTACACTCCTTAAAATGGAAAAAAGAACACATTGACACCGGTGTGTCAGACCCACCATACTTGCTCCGGACACTGCGAGAGGGCTGTACAAGCAATGATCACACGCACGGCACAGCGGACACACCAGGAACCGCGGTGTTGGCCGTCGAATGGCGCTAGCTGCGCAGCATTTGTGCACCGCCGCCGTCAGTGTCAGCCAGTTTGCCGTGGCATACGGAGCTCCATCGCAGTCTTTAACACTGGTAGCATGCCGCGACAGCGTGGACCTGAACCGTATGTGCAGTTGACGGACTTTGAGCGAGGGCGTATAGTGGGCATGCGGGAGGCCGGGTGGACGTACCGCCGAATTGCTCAACACGTGGGGCGTGAGGTCTCCACAGTACATCGATGTTGTCGCCAGTGGTCGGCGGAAGGTGCACGTGCCCGTCGACCTGGGACCAGACCGCAGCGACGCACGGATGCACGCCAAGACCGTAGGATCCTACACAGTGCCGTAGGGGACCGCACCGCCACTTCCCAGCAAATTAGGGACACTGTTGCTCCTGGGGTATCGGCGAGGACCATTCGCAACCGTCTCCATGAAGCTGGGCTACGGTCCCGCACACCGTTAGGCCGTCTTCCGCTCACGCCCCAACATCGTACAGCCCGCCTCCAGTGGTGTCGCGACAGGCGTGAATGGAGGGACGAATGGAGACGTGTCGTCTTCAGCGATGAGAGTCGCTGCTGCCTTGGTGCCAATGATGGTCGTATGCGTGTTTGGCGCCGTGCAGGTGAGCGCCACAATCAGGACTGCATACGACCGAGGCACACAGGGCCAACACCCGGCATCATGGTGTGGGGAGCGATCTCCTACACTGGCCGTACACCACTGGTGATCGTCGAGGGGACACTGAATAGTGCACGGTACATCCAAACCGTCATCGAACCCATCGTTCTACCATTCCTAGACCGGCAAGGGAACTTGCTGTTCCAACAGGACAATGCACGTCCGCATGTATCCCGTGCCACCCAACGTGCTCTAGAAGGTGTAAGTCAACTACCCTGGCCAGCAAGATCTCCGGAGCTGTCCCCCATTGAGCATGTTTGGGACTGGATGAAGCGTCGTCTCACGCGGTCTGCACGTCCAGCACGAACGCTGGTCCAACTGAGGCGCCAGGTGGAAATGGCATGGCAAGCCGTTCCACAGGACTACATCCAGCCTCTCTACGATCGTCTCCATGGGAGAATAGCAGCCTGCATTGCTGCGAAAGGTGGATATACGGATATACACTGTACTAGTGCCGACATTGTGCATGCTCTGTTGCCTGTGTCTATGTGCCTGTGGTTCTGTCAGTGTGATCATGTGATGTATCTGACCCCAGGAATGTGTCAATAAAGTTTCCCCTTCCTGGGACAATGAATTCACGGTGTTCTTATTTCAATTTCCAGGAGTGTATTATAAATATTTTGTGTTTAGTCTTAATAAATCATATTGTTATTTTGGACAGAACTTTCATTCTGTTAATCGGTAGAGCAACCCATCATTTCCCACTATGTTAATGAAACCTTCGTTTATTTAACTTATTTATCAAATTAAATTATTGCAGGTGCCAAACTCTCTTCTACTCCACTGGCAGGGTTGATTAGAGTCAGTTCGCGTGTTTTTTTTTTATCCTTGTGCAACAGCAAAAGTAGCAGTTAGAATAGGGGGGGCTTTGAGCATCATTTACATATGTAGATTCAAGAAGAATTTAGTGTCAAATACACTGCTAGCCCCGGCACCTCGCACACGTACCGATGAAACATCGTTATTTTGTATGTTCCGCGCTGACTAACTGCCAAGTATTTCCTTTTCTTGGAAGACGCTTAGGACATTGTACAGACAGACTAAGTTGCAACATTTGAACTCGCTGCTAATTATGGAGGAGGTTTGCGACTTTACTAGTGGCAACCACTTATTTACAACTTGTATCAAATAGAGAGATATTTGAAAGTTTTACTGTCCTTCAAAGTAGTCACCGGCATCGTATATAATCCGCTGCCAGCGATTTGGAAGTCGCGGGGTACGCTTATCAGCGCTGCTTGCGCTCATGATTCCGGTGGAGCAGTCTACTGCCCCACGAATTTCTGTAAGAGTTCTGAAGCAAATGCCACGAAGTTCCTCCTTCATCTCAGGAATCAAGCTGAAGTCACAAGGGCTCGAGTCGGGTAGTGTGGTGTATCGTACAGCGCTTCCCAGCCCTTCGTTCATCCTCTGTGTATTATTAGCTTTCACGCTTAGGAGTTAACCTGAAGGAGAGAAGATGAACGGTTCAAAACACCTAAACGACAATATAGGAAAAAAAATGTTTAACCATACGGCGCTCCAGTATGCTGCATAAAAACATGCGCGTGTTTAAATTGTGTGCTGTGTCAAAATTAGATTTCAATCAGTGAAGAACTTTTGGAGATTTAAGAATTTGAACAAACGAACATTTGCATCTACGATGCGCGTTCAATAAGTAATGTTTTGCCTCTGGCAGTTTCGATTGAAAAAATACAGAGTTTGTTGTGGCACATCGTCGATGTTCCGGCTTCAACCCCTACAGCTTCACAGCTTCATGAAGTTCTGTGATGTTGCGGCGCTGTACGTAGCTTTCAAATTGGCGCCTGTAGCGGAGGTGCATTCCGAATGTTATTGAGTTTCCTTCGGCGGAAAACCAGAGCATCGCACATACGAGGTGTGGCTAGAAAAAAACGGACTAGTACTGGTGAAACAATAAAACTCATGCAATAAGGCTGAAAGTCGCGTGGCCTGTCACGTGACTCTCGCTCCGCCTACTGCTCGAGTTTCATCTGCCTCCTGCACTCAGTCTGCCCGTGGCGTCTGTTTTAAGTAGTTGACGTTTTGACTGTGCGTCGGAAAATGTTGAGTGTACAGAAATACCAGCGTGTTAACATCAAATTTTGTTTCAAATTAGGAAAATCTGCAAGTGAAACGTTTGTAATGTTACAACAAGTGTACGGCGATGATTGTTTATCGCGAACACAAGTGTTTGAGTGGTTTAAACGATTTAAAGATGGCCGCGAAGACACCAGTGATGACACTCGCACTGGCAGACCATTGTCAGCAAAAACTGATGCAAACATTGAAAAAATCGGTAAACTTGTTCGACAAGATCGCCGTTTAACAATCAGAGCAGTGTCTGAATTAACAGGAGTTGACAAGGAAAGTGTTAGGGAGATTCTTCATGAAAGTTTCAACATGAACAAAGTGTGTTCAAAAATGGTTCCAAAGTGTCTCACAATTGAACAGAAGGAACGCCGAAGAATGATTTGTTCTGACATCCTGGAAAACATTGAAAGTGATCCCACCTTCTTACAAAATGTTATTACTTGCGATGAATCGTGGTTTTTTACTTACGATCCCGAAACTAAACGCCAATCGATGCATTGGAAAACTCCTGGTCCTCCACGACAAAAAAAAGCACGAATGTCAAAATCGAAATTCAAGGCAATGATGATTGTTTTTTTTTGACATCAAAGGGATTGTGCACATTGATTGGGTACCAGAGGGATAAACAGTGAATCAGCATTACTACATTAGCGTCCTGGCTACCCTACGTGAGCGAGTACGGAAAAAACGGAACGATTTGTGGAGAAAAAAGTCATGGATCCTTCACCAAGACAATGCCCCAGCTCACAGTGCGTTGTCAGTGAAGACGTTTTTGGCAAAACACAACATTCACATCTTAGATCATTCACCCTACTCACCTGATTTGGCCCCCTGTGACTTTTTTCTTTTCCCTAAAGTCAGCTTTGAAAGGAACTAGATTTGAGACTGTTGAAGCAGTAAAAGAAAAAGCGACGGAAGTAATGTATGGACTTACCGAAAATGATCTGCAGCATTGCTATGAACAGTGGAAAATTCGTATGGAGCGGTGTAGAGACCGAGGAGGAGAGTACATTGAAGGAGATAACATGAAATTGTAAATAATTGTAAATAAATGTTTTTTCCAGCATCAGTCCGTTTTTTTTTTTCTAGCCGCACCTCGTATTTATAGTAGCTTCCTGAATGTCCCAGGAGACCTGGCAGTGAACAAAAGCACGGTGAGTCGTTGTCCGCGGTGTCTGTCACCATCGCAACAAGGTCGCACAAGTCTGTCGGATCTCCCGTGCGCCAGCCGAGACCACACTCAGCTGTGACTCCTGCAGTGTTGGAACGTGCGTACACTCCCATTCGAGGTGATCGACGGGACATGTCTGTTGGTAGTACATACACACTCGTCCATCAGTTGAGGTAGGTCTGTGCCCGCTGGGGTTTCTCGCCGCCCAGCAGAAGACCATTGAGAGCAACGAAGGACCATCTGTGCGGAACTGCTTGCGCCTTAGAGGAGGTTATTGATGAAACAAGCCGTTGGCTGCGACGTCGACTAGTGTAGTAGTGTACCGTGCGGGCATACAGGCCATCCCAGTAAGGTGATGTAAGGCCGTCGCACTGAAAGGAGATTATGTTGAAAAATAGTGTTTTCTAGCCAGACAGTTGGGAATAATGCGGTGTATTGCAACGCTGAATACAACCAACCTGCTTTCAGCAAAAAATGTGTTGCATTACTTATTAAACGCCCCTCGTACATAAATAAATGTGTTGATGTTCGTTTGTTCAGAACTGTAAATCTGCGACGGTTCTTCACCGATTGCTCTGAAATTCGGACACTAAATTGCATTAGAATACAAGCGTGTTTGTATACCTATTTTTAATGTATAAATAGATATGTAATAGATAAAGAGGAAACGTTGTGACCAAAAATTTCGCAAAGTTCATGACCGATTTACTTAAAATTTTTCACAATTCTCTAATGAAGATTTGGACGGACCTAAGCTATATATTTTTAGTATACATTTAATACATAAATATATAGGTAATACATAAAAGAGAAACACTGTTACCAAAAATGTCAAAAAGAACTCAACCGATTTACTTCAGATACGAGGGTTGCCCATAGAGTAATGCACCGAATTTTTTTGCTCAGACGAAAACAATGCTACGAATGCGAAACGCTATGTATGTGTTGTTTGAAGTCGCCTCAGTGAACGCGCCAAATTTCTGTCACTTCCGGCGGATAGCGTAGCCTCAGGAGAGTTACGAAATGGCGTCTGTAGGCGATGTACGTTACTGGCAACATGCCGTCATTGAATTTCTCACTGCAGAGAAAGAAACTGTGTGGAGCATCTGCTGTCGACAAAAGTACAGTTAGTCACTGGGCACGGACGGTGAGGTCACCAGAAGGGGGTTCGGCGGAGCTCCACGACTTGCAGCGGTCTGGGAGACCATCCGTGGCTTACATGTTATCTGTAACAAATGTTTGGACGTGTGTAGGCTACAGAGGAAAATGTTTAGCAAACAGAGAAGTTGTGTTTGTCGCTTATGATTGGAATACTACTAAAGAATCTGAATTTGCAATAACAATAAATGACTAGGGTGACCATGCGTCCCGATTAATCGGGATTATCCCGTTTTTTGTGGCTCAAAATTTTGTCCCGACTTTCTTTTTAAAACAATCAATTTGTCCCGATTTTCAAGGGTTATTTTCAGAATGAATGATGACTAACTGACAACCTTAGCTGCCGACAGGCGTTGTTGATACACCTCGATGTGGACAGCTGAAAATGTATGTCCCGACCGGGACTCGAACCCGGGATCTCCTGCTTACATGGCAGACGCTCTATCCATCTTTTTTTTTCATTGAATTTGTATCTGCCTGCTTGTAGCTCTGCTACAAAACAATTAAAAATCTGGCTTTCGGAGAGGCTCGAAAGGCGAACAGAGGCAGCATGCACGTGACAGGTAAGCACGTTACCTTTTTTTTTATTATCATGTTTTTTTTTTACCAGGAACAGGGATATTAACAAAAGATCTTTATTGGTACAAACTGAAATACAACAGAAATGCCATCCTTCTGGCGAAAATAACACAAGACATTATACTCGTACAAGGCGAGCAATTTTTGTTTTGTTTTTATGAACAAGGTGTAGGAAAAAAAGAATAATAATACTGATGTAAGCTAAGAGGTGTGAAGCAATATACAGTGGAGTGAGGGTAAAACCAGTGTGTTCTGGTATATTGCATAAAAGAAAGGAGGCGCGTGTCCATGCGTCTACTCCACTGTGGGTTACAATTTAGAAAGTAGCGCGGGGAGTCTCAGATGGCAGCAGGGGGGGCGGGAGTGTTGTCGGCGTGTGGCACCATCCAACTGAGCGGGGGTGACGTAAAGAACGCATGGAGGTAATTGGCGAAGAAGGCGCGGTAGCGCGGTCGGTGTTCGACTTGACTGTGGGCGGTTTGTAAGTACTGCCAGAAATCAAGGCGTGATTTGTCGCCATCGTTATACATGTAGGCGATCGTGCATCCCTTGACCCATACAATCGCATGATTTTTGGCGGCGGGGAAATAAGTATTCTCAGGATGGATAAAAGTCCATGGGTCAATCGAGTCCGGCGGAACGCGGAGGTAACAGGCAACGAACTGTCGGGCTGGTTTCCAGACGTCACTGGTGGCAGCACAAGTCAGTTGATGGACATCGTCATCCACGAGGTGGCAAATGGAACAAAGTGGAGAGTCCTTTAGTCCGATGGCGTGAAGGCGATGATTTGTGGCGAAGTTTTCATTTGCGACTTGGTACCATCTTGCCCGGACGTTGGAGGGAAGAAAAGGCGGGTGGATATGACGCCAAACCGTGGGCCACCGCTTGGACGGATGTCTGAGTTCGATATTGTTGCTGTATATGGATCGAAGCAGTGGGGTGTAAAAATCTTTAGGTCGAGGAGAACGCGTGGTCGGTAAGTGTGGGTGAGCATAACTGAAATCGACGATGAAATCAGAAATGTGCGTCAGATGGTGCTTGATGTGTCCGACTGGTACTGATGGTGTTATGGTCGCGGGCACAAGAATTTCCAGCAAGCTGCGCGTAAGAGAGGTGCCCCCGTGCCACTGCTTGTGCATGGTGGACATGTACAAGGACGCCGCTCGGAGTCGCACATTGACGAGGCGGAGGCCTCCCGCTCGCATGGGAAGGGTGAGCGTGTCGTAGCGGACCTTAAAGAGCGCACCGGCCGTAAGGAAGTATCCGAAGGCAGCCTGGAGGCTGCGTCCAATTGTTGATGGCAGCGGGAGGACCTGTGCGATGTGGACCATTCTGGACGCCACATGTTGATTGAGGTATTGGACACGTTGCAAAGAATCGAGTCGTCGGAGAAGATTGTGTCGCACCGTCGTGCGGATAGTTTGGAGTGCACGCCGAAAATTGATGGCAGCGGAGCGGCGCACGGTGGAGGTGAAAATGATACCAAGATACCGTAGTTGTTGTACACACGGGAGAGGCGCTAAGTCGTCGTGTGAGAGGCCGCGTCCAATGGGCATCGCCGCGGATTTAGCCACATTCATATTACTGCCCGCTGCAGCGCCGTACGTTGATATCAAATCAAGTACCGTGTGTGTTTCACTCCGTGAGCGGATCAAGAGGAGGAGGTCGTCCACATACGAACGACATCGAAAACTGTGCTGTCGCAAAGTGAGACCAGAAAGGTGGCTCGTCAGACTCCCGATGAGTGGCTCTAGGCTTATGGCATATAGTAGGCAGCCTTGCCGTACGGAACGCCGGATCGCCACTGGTCCCACCACACGGCCATTAACCTGAATCAGCGATTCGGCGGTGCCGTACAGGCGCCGGATAAGGCTGGTGGAAAATCTATGCGGTTCATCACCGAGAACAGAAAAGGATGCCGCACTTTGTCGAATGCGCTGTCAAAATCAATGGCAAACACTGCGGCGCGGAGTCTGCACGCCGCTGCCAGTGCAATTAAATCGCGACATTCTCCTGTGGCCGTTTGTATATTAACTGAGCCGCCCGGAGTTTTCTGTTCCGGGGATAGAATGCTAGGCAGGATCTTGCGGCATCGCGTTGCCAGTAGGCGTGTAAAAATTTTATAGTCTGCTTTAAGCAGAGTCAGGGGACGGTAATGTGCTGTCGTCACACCTGGTGTCGGTTTGTGGATGGGTATAATAATTCCCGTGACGAAGGACGGCGGTACGGCGTTCCCCATCGTCAGATGAGCCACCGAGGACACAGATGAATAGCGCGACTGCAGGGACTTATCCCTTGCTCGCTTCCCGTGAGACTCACATTCCCAACTGTCCACAATTCTATATATCTATTGTACCTTATAGACATTTGCCCACCCACTCATTACTCGCGCACGCTTTGGCGATTCCCGTAAGAGTTTGGGCAACCTGTGCTCATTCGAACAGACGAAGGTCAATGGCTGGGTAGCCTTTAACTACATATACGAAAACAGTAACTTGTTCTCGAAAGAACATTTTCAGCTGTCCACATCGAGGTATATCAACAACACCTGTCGGCAGCTAAGGTTGTCAGTTAGTCATAATTTATTCCAGGGAAAAGCTGCACGGTCATCAACAGTAACTATTCTTTCGAGAACAAGTTACTGTCTTCGTATATATTATTTTCAGACATTTACGAAGTGGTTAAAATATTTTCTGAGTGTCGATTTTATAAACTATCAATTGAAACTGACATTCCGTACGTTGGTACCCCCTGATAATGTACAGCTTAAGCAGTATAATTGTTGCGTACTCTTATTTTCTTTGCTTTTGCTTGCCATTGTTGTGAGCACTCGGTATCAGTTTCGTGAAGTGCTAGCACGTCGTGGCGATGCCGAAACGAAAATCAAAGTTTTCGGAAGAGCTTCAGAGGAAATTTCCTTGCTTCACTGCTACAGACAATGACTGTTCAGCAGAATGTAACGTATGTAACTGTGCTGTATCCGTGTCTCATGGTGGTGCTGCAGATCTCAAGCATCATATGGAATCAGAGAAAGACAGGAAGAATCTTGGATCGGCAGGTTCCTCGCAAAAAGTGACGAGATATTTTGTAGCTTCAAATACACAGGAACAGAAAAACGTAGCTGCAGCAGAAGGAACCCTGTCATTCCATGTTGTTGAACACCACCAAAGCTATCGTTCTAATGACTGCAGTGTTCAACTAAACAAAAAAAAAAATTCCTGATTCTAAGATTGCAGAAATAGTTTCGTGTGAAAGAACCAAGTGTGAAGCAATTATCAACAATGTTATAGCTCCGCATTCCCAGAAACAGGTAATAGCTGCTGTAACCAGTGCAAAATACTTTTCAATATCTACTGATGCTAGCAAACATAGGCATCAGAAAATTTATCGTGTGATAGTTCAGTATTTTTCTGTAAGTGAGGGTGGACTGCAGACGAAATTGCTTGATCTTGATGAATTGCAGAACGAAAAGTCCGAAACAATTTCCAATTATCTTCCTCATGTTATGCAGTCATTCAGTATCATCTCAAAGTGTGTTACATTTGGTGCAGACAATACTAACTGTAATTTTGAGGGGTTAATGAAGAAAGAGGGTAATAATGTTTTCACACATCTGAAAGAAAAATTAAAAAAGCTCTAACATTGTTGGCATAGGTTGTCCAGCACATGTTGTTCATAACACACTTCGAAGTGCTTGTGATGTTTTACCTGTTGACATTGACTGCATTGTCATGAAGTTCTACAACCATTTTGGCATTTTTTCTATTCGCGTTGCAGAACTCACTGAATTCTGTGAATTTGTTGGTGTCACTTACAAAAATTTACTTACCTTTTCCAAAAAAAGGTGGCTTTCATTGTTGCCAGCCATAGAAAGGATCTTTAAAATGTATGAACCTTTGAAGTCTTACTTTTTGTCACAGTCTAACTCAAAGTGCCCTGCAGTCTTAAAGAGTTTTTTCAGTGATCCTATAAATGAATGTTATTTACTTTTTGTACATTCACAAATGAGTGTTTTCCAACAATCCATCTGAGCATTGAGAAACAGAATAATTCCATATGTGAAGTATTAGCAGTCTTAAATAAAGCTTTGACACGTCTAGATTCAAGGAAACATTTTGTACCACTAAGTGTAAAAAAACTGCTGAATGATTGTGATGACCAGTCTGTTAAGAAATTTGACATAGCAGTATCAACGTTTTATGATGCTTTAGTAATTTATCCTCACGGTTACAGGGAATAGCTGGGTTTCCTGTATTCTCATGGATGATGCTCACAGAACCACCAGAATGGTCAGTAGTTGAAAATACTTTAATGTGGCTAAATGAAAAGGGCATTCTAGTAAATGGCAGCCTCTAATTTGATGATATAGTTCATATACAGTCATTTGTAAAACAACAAGTGGGAACAGACAGTGAACAATGGAATCAGTTGATGGTACATGAAAAATGGTGTAGGTTTTTCAGATCTTGCCAGTGTAATGAACAGTTCAGAGAATAGCTAAGTATAGCACAGTACTTCTTTTCACTCCCTGTCCACAATGCAAATGTTGAAAGAGTTTTCAGCTTACTATCGTCACAGTGGACAGATGATAGGAACTGATTTACGGTGAGGAGCGTTAAGTGTATTTTACTGACCTGTTTAAACTTCGGTAAATACAGTTGCACTGACTTCTATTCATACCTATTAGGCAAACCTGAGTTGCTGAATGGAATTTCATCTTCGAAGAAATATGATTGCAGTGTGGAATCCACAAAACCATAAATTCCTTGTGTTCACTAAGAACTTTTTTGTAGTGATTGTTACTGTATGTCTTTCTACATTCTGTGTTATAAATGTTATATTTCTTAATAAGTAAATTTCTGATAACTTAAAATGTACTTCTTTCCAGTCTTTCCATTCTTTGTTTGGTTTTGTACACACACACACACACATACACACACACACACACACACACACACATACAAATATCAGTGAAGGCTATATTTGCAGAGGAAGAAGAAATGTTAGCAATAAAAGTGATATTTAACGAGAAATAAAAATTGTTCTGCCCAAGAAAATGTCCCACTTTTGTCCGAAGAAAATATGGTCACCCTATAAATGACGCTCAATGTCAGAGGGAGAAAGAGGAGATGGACAGACTGTTGGAGGAAATTCACATAGTAAGCAGAAAGGACGAGATAGAGAGAGGGAGCAGGAGGAAATGGCGAGGAGAGAAGATGGCCATAGAAGGGGGTGAGATGATGGACAGAGAGGGGGTGGAGATGGACAAACAGGGGAGAAGAGAATGGCAGAGACGGGGGAGAGATGGGGATTAGGACGTATATCCAATTCCCATTCATATTAGAAAAGTGTGCTTTTTCTTTCCTTTCCTTTCCATTTAACCGGACTAAACCACAGCAGTGCATGACAGGGAACAGCTAATATTATTATATTTATAATACGTTACTTTATTATGTTATATTACAAATTTTTACAAGTGATCAGTCGATTTTAGCGATCTAATATGTTGTTGTTGTGGTCTTCAGTCCTGAGACTGGTTTGATGCAGCTCTCCATGCTACTCTATCCTGTGCAAGCTTCTTCATCTCCCAGTACCTACTGCAACCTACATCCTTCTGAATCTGCTTAGTGTATTCATCTCTTGGTCTCCCCCTACGATTTTTACCCTCCACGCTGCCCTCTAATACTAAATTGGTGATCACTTGATGCCTCAGAACATGTCCTACCAACCGATCCCTTCTTCTGGTCAAGTTGTGCCACAAACTCCTCTTCTCCCCAATCCTATTCAGTAACTCCTCATTAGTTATGTGATCTACCCATCTAATCTTCAGCATTCTTCTGTAGCACCACATTTCGAAAGCTTCTATTCTCTTCTTGTCCAAACTATTTACCGTCCATGTTTCACTTCCATACATTGCTACACTCCATACAAATACTTTCAGAAATGACTTCCTGACACTTAAATCTATATTCGATGTTAACAAATTTCTCTTCTTCAGAAACGCTTTCCTTGCCATTGCCAGTCTACATTTTATATCCTCTCTACTTCTACCATCATCAGTTATTTTGCTCCCCAAATAGCAAAACTCCTTTACTACTTTAAGTGTCTCATTTCCTAATCTAATTCCCTCAGCATCACCCGATTTAATTTGACTACATTCCATTATCCTCGTTTTGCTTTTGTTGATGTTCATCTTATATCCTCCCTTCAAGACACCATCCATTCCGTTCAACTGCTCTTCCAAGTCCTTTGCTGTCTCTGACAGAATTACAATGTCATCGGCGAACCTCAACGTTTTTATTTCTTCTCCATGGATTTTAATACCTACTCCGAATTTTTCTTTTGTTTCCTTTACTGCTTGCTCAATATATAGATTGAATAACATCGGGGAGAGGCTACAACCCTGTCTTACTCCCTTCCCAACCGCTGCTTCCCTTTCATGTCCCTCGACTCTTATAACTGCCATCTGGTTTCTGTACAAATTGTAAATAGCCTTTCGCTCCCTGTATTTTACCCCTGCCACCTTTAGAAAATCTAATATAGGAATGATATAAGAGGTGCTTAGAGTCTTGTAAAAACATCTCCTTCGTCAGTATGTTGCATCTCTTAGAGCATTAGAACAAGCAATACTTTGCCACGCTTCTGACCCTAAGACGATTCCTGAAATTCAGCTCGTCAGTTGGAGAAGAGTGTTGGTGCTCGCTGGTGTTGGCTTTAAGTGAGCCGTCCTGTTGGGTGGGAAGCGCCGCCTCTGGGTACTCTGACAGGAGTCGCTGGTGCGTGCGCGCGTGTGTGTGTGTGTGTGTGTGTGTGTGTGTGTGTGTGTGGTGTAACAAGCCTCCCGCGGGGGCGGGCCCGCCTCTCTGGGGTGCCGCCGATCTCCACTAAGTAAGTGGGCCCACGCCGCCGCGACGCCGGACGCGCGTCATACCGCCCCCGGGTTTACGCCCCCCGGCGGCGCCACACGCATACCTCCAAGCCGCACAACCGCCCCCCGCCCCCTGCCACAGCCCCCGGCTCTGCCGACTAGCTCAGAAGACTGTCCTACTGCTTGTGCAAGTCAGTTTTCTGTCACATTCACACTTTTTGTTTTACTTTACATATCGTGAATGAACAGCACGGAACTTTCGCTCAGCAACGTACTGCAGGACTATACAGTGTATTCCAGGCTCTGATATTATGACGTTCCTGGACGAAATAAGTTTCTCTAGAATAGCGAGCATGGACACAGGGAAAAGAAAGGAAAAATAACGGCTCGGTGTTCGGATCCAGAGGGGCCAATCGGGACAGCCCGACCGCCGTGTCATCCTCTTGCAATGGCGTCATTCGATGCGGAAAGGAGTGACGTGGGAGCAACGCACCGTTCCCCCAGGCGTTACTGGGTTTTCCCCACAAAGGACCCGCTACTTCTCATTCAAGTAGCATCTCAGCTGGCATCACGAAGGTTTGATCACCGCGTTCCAGTCCTGCCATCAAGGAAAAATACAAGGGTCACCCCAAAAGAAATGCACACTTTTTCGTAAAAATAGAGTTTTCATTCTGCACGTGTGAAAGTTTTACAGTGTATAGATACATCCATCCCGCTTGTTTTCAAACTTAGTTCAACCTGTTCCCGTGAGTGGCGCCGTCACAGCATGTCTTCAAGATGGCTGCTACACTTGACGTTCGTCAGAAGCAACGTGCTGTCATGGAATTCCTGTGGTGTGAAAACGAGACAGTGGGAAACATTCATAAGAGGTTGAAAAAGGTGTACGGAGATGCTGTTGTCGATCGCAGTACAGTTAGCCGGTGGGTAAGCAGGTTACGTGATGAAAGTGGGCACAGCAATATTGAGGATTTTCCTCGCAGCGGCAGGCCTCGTACTGCACACACTCCAGACAATGTGCAGAGAGTTAACGAATTGGTGACTGCTGACAGACGCATCACAGTGAACGAATTGCCACGCTACGTTGGTATAGGGGAAGGAAGTGTTTGCAGAATACTGAAAGTGTTGGCGTTAAAAAAGGTTTGTGCCAGGTGGGTTCCCAGGATGATGACAGTGGCTCACAAAGAAACAAGAAAAACGGTTTGCAGCGAACTTTTGGAACAGTACGAGAATGGTGGAGATGAATTTCTGGGAACAATTGTGACAGGTAATGAAACATCGCTCTATCATTTTTTTACCAGACACGAAGAGGCAATCAATGGAGTGACAGCATGCAAATTCACACAACAACAAAAATTCAAAACCACACCTTCCGCTGGAAAAGTTATGGCTACGGTGTTTTTCAATTCTGAGGAACTCTTGCTTGTGGACATCACGCCAAGTGGAACCACCATAAATTCTGATCCATATGTGACGACACTCAAGAAACTTCAAGATCGACTGAGTCGTGTTCGACCACATCGGCAAAAGCAGGATGTTTGGCTGTTGCACGACAATGGACGGCAACATGTCAATCAATAAACCATGGAAGCGATCGCAATGTGGTGTCACCGCCAGACACCACACTTGCTAGGTGGTAGCCTTTAAATCGGCCGCGGTCCGTTAGTATACGTCGGACCCGCGTGTCGCCACTATCAGAGATTGCAGACCGAGCGCCGCCACACAGCAGGTCTAGAGAGACTTCCTAGCACTCGCCCCAGTTTTACAACCGACTTTGCTAGCGATGGTTCACTGACAAAATACGCTCTCATTTGCCGAGACGATAGTTAGCATAGCCTTCAGCTACGTCAATTGCTACGACCTAGCAAGACGCCATGTTCAGTTACTATTGATATTGTAAATAATGTACAGACAAGTGCTGCGTTCAACATTAATGGATTAAAGTTAAGTATTCCACCAGTTACCTCCTTTTTTCTGAAGTCTAAATTCCTTGTCCTGTTCCAGACCTCACGCCAGCCGGCGTTAGCTTAAACGCGTGCCTTTCGGCTTCCTCTAACATTCGTGGGTTGGCTCTCCTACCAATCCACAACACGCAAAACTCGGACGGACATCACTGAAACACCCGCTTTACAGTCCTGACTTGGCTCCATGTGACTATCATCTCTTTGGGAAAACAGGTTGGTCCAGAATTTTACCGTGCGGGTATACGGGCGCTGGTTCCAAGATGGCTTAAGGCAGTTGAGAGGGATGGAAATTATGTGAAGAAATGAAAATATTGTTGTTAAAGCATGTATCTACACACTAAAATTTTCAAAAATGTAGAATATGCCGGCCGGAGTGGCCGTGCGGTTCTAGGCGCTACGGTCGCAGGTTCGAATCCTGCCTCGGGCATGGATGTGTGTGATGTCCTTAGGTTAGTTAGGTTTAATTTTTTCTAAGTTCTAGGCGACTGATGACCTCAGAAGTTAAGTCGCATAGTGCTCAGAGCCATTTGAACCATGTTTCTGTAGAATATAAGATGGATATACAGGGGAAAAACCAATCGTTAACAGCTTATTTATTCACTTGCGTTATCTGGCAAACAGTAGATAAAGTTGAACAGTTAGATTCCGTCTCCGTATGTTTTCGAGACACATTCGACACTGCACCATATGATGTACTACTAAGCAATGTATGATGATATGAAGTATCTCTGCAGGTACAGACACTGGAGAAAATTATTGAAACGCCGAGAACACCACACCTGGCCATGCCTAATACGGCGTAGGAAACACGTTGGCATTCAAAACAGCTTCCAGTCGCCTCAGAATGGGCCAATACAGATCCTGTACACAATTCTTCATGCAAAACAGAGGCAAGTTCAGTCAACGAAGATGCAGGTGGGTAGCACTCTACACTCGGAATGTTTGTCATTACAATTAATCCTCGTATTCACAAAATCAGCCCTGGGCTATGCGAGCCGTTTGAACAGGGGCCAGTCGCCTTGGAACACAGCACCACCATTGAGGTACAAACACTGTACCACTAGACGGACCTCATCAGCCAATATTCTCACATAACCATGGGCTGTAATGCGACCTTGCACAGCAACCATGGGGCCCATGGAACACCGCGATATGGCCGCCCCCAAACCATCGCCAAGTTCCCGCCATGTTTCACTCTAGTGACATAAGCCCAGCCAGATGTTGGAACAAGACTCAACCAACCAATTTCTTTTTTACATTGCCCCATGGCTCATCTACATCTACATCGATACCCTGCAAATCACATTTAAGTGCTTGGCAGAGGGTTCATTAAATCACCTTCACAATTCTCTATTATTCCAATCTCGTACAGCGCGCGGAAAGAATGAACACATATCTTTCCGTACGAGCTCTCAATTCCCTTATTTTATCGTGGTGATCGTTCTGCCCTATGTAGCTCGGTGCCAACAAAATATTTTTGCATTCGGAGGAGAAAGTTGGTGATTGGAATTTCGTGAGAAGATTCCGTCGCAACGAAAAAGGCCTGTCTTTTAATGATTCCCAGCCCAAATCCTGTATCATTTCTGTGACACTCTCTCCCTTATTTTGCGATAATACAAAACGTGCTGTCTTTCTTTGAACTTTTTCGATGTACTCCGTCAGTCCTACCTGGTAAGGATCCCACACCGCGCAACAGTATTCTAAAAGAGGACGGCCAAGCGTAGTGTAGGCAGTCTCCTTAGTAGGTCTGCTACATTTTCTAAGTGTCCTGCCGAAACGCAGCCTTTGGTTAGCCTTCCCCACAACATTTTCTATGTGTCCTTTCCAATTTAATTGATTCTTAATTGTAATGCCTAGGTATTTAGTTGAATTTACGGCTTTTAGATTAGACTGATTTATCGTGTAACCGAAGTTTAACGAATTCCTTTTAGCACTGATGTGGATGACCTCACAATTTTCGTTATTTAAGGTCAACTGCCACTTTTCGCACCATTCAGATATTTTTTCTAAATCGTTTTGCAGTTTGTGTTGATCTTCTGATGAATTTATTAGTCGATAAACGACAGCGTCATCTTCAAACAACCGAAGACGGCTGCTCAGATTGTCTCCCAAATCGTTTATCTAGATAAGGAACACAAGAGGGCCTATAACACTACCTTGGGGAACGCCTGAAATCATTTCTGTTTTACTCGATGACTTCCGCTCTTCTCTTTCGGTTTCGACACACTGTTTTCCTGTTACAGGCATTTGCATCGCTGGTGAGTTGTTTAGGAATTCCAACTCTCCCTTCACTTCCCTGCTTACGGAGGGAGTGCGACAACCAGTTCCGCAGTGACTCCTGCAGCTGAAGTCTTCTCATTTTTCGTCACAATCCTCTTCAATGTCCGTCAGTCACAGTAACTCAACACACATTTTCTTCCGCATTGTCACTTAACGCATGATGTTTTTCCGCTTTCCCTTTATGCAGTATAAATCTTCGATACGTCGCCTCTTCAAACAAAAACACTTCAGCTGCCTTCATTATGAAAGACCCACTATACGGGCACCAGCTATTTCCTGTAGACAGGGGTTCCCAGGTACATGCCGTGTTTCTTGACTTCCGCATGGCGTTTGATACACTTCCCCGCAGTCGTTTAATGAACAAAGTAAGAGCATATGGACTATCAGACCAATTGTGTTATTGGATTGAAGAGTTCCTAAATAACACAACGCAGCATGTCATTCTCAGTGGAGAGATGTCTTCCGAAGTAAGAGTGATTTCAGCAGTGCCGCAGGGGGGTGTCGTAGTACCGTTGCTATTCACAATATATATAAATGGCCTTGTGGATAACATCGGAAGTTCACTGAGGCTTTTTGCGGATGATGTAGTATATCGAGAGGTTGTAACAATGGGATATTGTACTGGAATGCAGGAGGATCTGCAACTAATTGACGCATGCTGCAGGGAATGGCAATTGAATCTCAATGTAGATGGTTCAAATGGCTCTGAGCACTATGGGACTTAACATCTATGGTCATCAGTCCCCTAGAACTTAGAACTACTTAAACCTAACTAACCTAAGGACAGCACACAACACCCAGCCATCACGAGGCAGAGAAAATCCCTGACCCCGCCGGGAATCGAACCCGGGAACCCGGGCGTGGGAAGCGAGAACGCTACCGCACGACCACGAGATGCGGGCTCTCAATGTAGACAAGTGTAATGTGTTGCGAATACATAAAGAGAAAGATCCTTTATCATTTAGCTACAAAATAGCAGGTCAGCAACTGGAAGCAGTTAATTCCATAAATTATCTGGGAGTAGGCATTTGGAATGACTGAAAATGGAATGACCATATAAAATTAATCGTCGGTAAAGCAGAAGACAGACTGAGATTCATTGGAAGAATCCTAAGGAAATGCAATCCGAAAACAAAGGAAGTAGGTTACAGAACACTTGTTCGGCCATTGCTTGAATACTGTTCACTGGTGTGGGATCCATACCAGATAGGGTTGATAGGTGAGATAGAGAAGATCCAACAGAGAGCTGCGCCCTTCGTTACAGGATCATTTAGTAATGGCGAAAGAGTTACGGATATGATAGATAAACTACAGTGGAAGACTCTGCGAGAGAGACGCTCAGTAGCTCGGTACGGGCTTTTGTTGAAGTTTCGACAACATACCTTCAGCGAGGAGTCAAGCAGTATATTGCTCCCTCCTACGTATATCTCGCGAAGAGACCATGAGGATAGAATCAGAGACATTAGAGGCCACACAGAGGCATACCGACAATCTTTCTTTCCACGAACAATACGAGACTGGAATTGAAGAGAGAACCGATAGAGGTACTCAAAATACCCTCCGCCATATACCGTCAGGTGGCTTGCGGAGTAGGGATGTAGATGTAGATGCCAACGTTCCAATGTGCTGAGCTTCGACATAATGCACTCACAACTATACAGAACACTGTTGCTGACTACATTGACTATATTGGAACGCAATGAGGTTGTTGAACATGGGCTATTCGTGGTAGAATACAAGAGCATCTGCATTCACTTACTAGGATGTATTCGTCGCGGTGTTTTCGTATTTTCGCAACCCTTGTACCTCAATGGCTCAACATATCTGTCACGTTCGGTGAATGGTCCCTTATGTTAGTAACTGCACTGCTTTGGATGAGCCATTCGCGGATTAGACGTTGCGGGTTGTCACGTGTCTTCCACTAGCTTATGTGGTGGGCTTAAACCCGATACTTGGCCTGAAGATGATGAGTGGAAAACTCGTCGGAACTTGTATGGCAAGTAGACGCCACGACTCGGCAGAAATTCGGTGAATGGTCCCCGTATGTTAGAAACTGCACTGGCTAGAATGGGCCGCACGCGCATTAGACGTTACTGCTTGGCTCCTGTCTGCGACAAGCTGTGGGCACGAACGCGAAACCTCACGTGAAGACGGCGAGTGGGGAATTCGTCGAAACGTTACGGTGAGACAGCGCCGCGGCATAAACCCGATACTTCGCCTGAACATGACGAGCGCAAAACTCGTCGGAACGTGTAAGGCAAGTAGACGCCATGATTCGGCAGAAATTCGGTGAATGGTCTCCGTATGTTAAAAACTACATTGGCTAGAATGAGCCGCACGCGGATTAGACGTTACGGCTTGGCTCCTATCTGCGACAAGCTGACGCTCTGGGCACGAACGCGACACCTCACCTGAAGATGACAAGTGGGCAATTCGTCGAAACGTTACGGCGAGGCGGCGCCACGACTCGGCTGATCACCCGAGGAGATTTGGTGAGGGATGCGCATAGTTTGTGCAGTAACTGGCCCGAGGGCTATGTACGCAGCTAAATGCCTTGCGATGAATAGGCAGCTTCAGAACGACAAGTCAGGAGCTGAGACGCCTTCCATCGCCCTGTACACGGAGGACGCATTAAGCAGCGCCCGAGGAATGCGTGGAGCCTGCCCACGCTCAGACGCGCTCACGCGCTAGCCTGATGGCCTCGGCTTTTACACACACCCACACACACACACACACACACACACACACACACACACACGGTTTGCCTGTGGATCGCGGAACGCAGCGAGGAAGGCGCGCCCACCATTATACTTGCAGATCGCAGGCCGCCGCCAGCAACAAGGTAAATATTTTAATGAGGCCGGCGGGCATTAGGCGGAATCTAATTAGCGCGGATTTGCATACGCTGCGATAGCAGGGCGGGTCACACTGAACCGAAGAACGCCCCGGCGGGTTCCTTTTTCTGTTGGCCGCCGGGCAGCCGGGACGACGGACGCGCAGCGATTACAGGCGGGGGCTGGCTCGATAGCTGACCGGCCAGCGCGGGACAGAACTCCTAAATTCGGATAATGGGCAGGGCCCGCGGTGAGCGACGAGCCGCTGCTCGCCGCCTCATATGCATAGCGTCGGCGGTGGCGGCTACGTCGGCAATGCGCGGTGGCTGATGGGATCCGGGCGCTGATTGGTGGCGCGTCGGGCCAATACGTTTGATCTCGGCCAGCGTACGTTACTCGGCTCATCATCGCCGCCGTCCGTCACGAGGGCAGAACCTGCTGCTGCTGCTGCTGCTGTTTGGCCACGTCTGTTCCACTGAATCGTCTGCCACTTTGCGAGTCGCTTCCGGTACGATGAATGTTACAAATACTGTCCCACCTCCCCATCCTCCTTCTCCTCCTCCCACCTAAAGAAGGGATAGCTATAAAGTTTTCTGTCACATCGAAAAAATAAAGCTACGCAAGTAGCTTTTTTCTCGTCAGTAGGTGCACTACTGCAGACCTGGTACACACTGAAATCACATGCACCACAGTATTGCAGCACATCCCTATAGAAACCGGATCACAATGGTGCAGCGCAGTGTTAAAGTGCAGATTTTTTATCGGACATCACTCTTCCGATTCATTCGATGCTCCCTGTCACCGGCTCCTCTTCTGTGACAGCCTCGTCACGTCAGAGATATTATCGCGACGAGAACGTTGCATTTATAAGACTGCAAGCATTCCTCCACCCATGCACTTGACCAGTACCACGCACCAAAAAAACATAGTACTCACTTGTAATACAACAATAATATAATAGAAGACGAAGTCCTGACAGGGTCGCCACTTTACGCATTGTAATAAAGTACTGTCTGTGCAGGGATGAAAACAAAAAATAAGAATGAATTAATTCTCCATTAGTTTTTTTCGTATATTTGGCTTGCTAGACACCAGACATATAGAACATTTTTATATCTTCGAAAATTTCCTTCATAAAATTTGTTCAACTGGACTAGCCTGTCCAAAGTTCCGACACAAACCCAATGGAACACTGTTGGTTGCATTGGATCGTCGATTTCGCTCCAGACTCAAACGTTCAACATCACTACCTTCTCTGGTTTCTATTCTTGCGGAAGAATAGGTTGCCATTTCTCTACAAATATTCAGATGCCTCGTTGAAAGTGTCTATATCAGAGTTCAAGCCATCATAAATTTGAATTGCGGACATATCCTATGTTAGAGTCCACTAATAGGTGTCCAGATACATTTAATTAGATGGTGATAGCGCATACAAGTTCTCTGAGATTATTTTACAGGCTTCTGACTGGTAGTATAGATTCGCACACGGCAGGTTTGCAGTGTCTCTTTCCAGATTGGTTTTCAGGGTCATGAGTGATGCACGACTGTTAGTGCATTATAGTAGCGCCGTCATTGGAGTCGGCCATGTACATGTCACTCCTACCATACCGGCTACTTGCGCTGCTGTCGTAATTAACATCTCCAAAGGCAGTTCACAGTATCACCAGACTAGTTCTACTTCATATACAGGTGCCGTCTACGGATACCTGTTATCATTGAAACAATCAGTTTTCGGTTATAACGGCTTTTTCCATCTCCAATTTAACCAGAGTGTTAAAACCGCTCAAAGTAATTATTTTCTGAAATGACGGATTTTTGGTTTTTTTATTGCTATTATTTCAGCATCAAAGGAAGACATCGAACAAAGACTGGAAAATTCTAAGGTTTCCTCATACTGGTTCATGATACATAGACTCAAAATATCAAATAAAATAGGGAAATAAAAGAAAACTTAGTCCCTCCGCCGTTCACTGCTTTTCTCCTAAAGTAATAAGCGTTGAACACCACTACAAAAATGTCACCAGTAATCTCCAACAGATTCTAATTTTTTAAATATCTGCTCTAAAATCATACGAACAGTCAACGCCTAACAGTAAACAATGAAGTTAGAAAACTCTATTTTTCGTGTTAAGCTGTGTGTTTTCAAGAGTTACAAGAAGATAACATGTATTATGAAGACATAGGGACCAGATCAGCTATTTTCTCTACTGATTCAAGTCATGAATGAATTGTTAAGTTTTTAATTTGTATTTGTTGCCATAACTTCATTCCTCGTTTATTATTTGATAGAAATGACATACAAATAACACGCTTTTGTGTAAAATTTGTAGCACTCATTTTATTTAATTATTTCGAATGAAGACCCATGTTTTAGTCAAATGGTTGAAATAGCTCTGAGCGCTATGGGTCTTAACATCTGAGGTCATCAGTCCCCTAGAACTTAGAACTACTTAAACCTAACCAACGTAAGGACACCACACACAGCAATGCCTGAGGCAGGATTCGAACCTGCGACCGTAGCAGTCACGCGGTTCCGGACTGAAGCGCCTAGAACCGCTCGGTCACCAAGGCCGGCCTATTAGTTATACTCAAGATCAAATTTTCAGCTTAACATATTACATCAGCTACAGTTTCGATATAAAAGCTGCTTTTTAATTGTACTTGCAGCAATTATACAGTGGCAGAAGAAAATGGAAGACCCCCAAGGACTCTGTTCAGTGGCACCAGAGGATGATATGTGCACACTGTGGACTTATGGTGCTGGTGGAGTCAAGGTCATCGGAGATCAGATGGTGCTGAGGACGGCTGGTTGTGCACCCATTGTTTTGACTCTGCAGGCAGTGACTGTGCTGAGTTCAGAGGTGAACGGGGCTTGCATCGTCAGAGAGCTGAATGGGGCGCTCAGCCGAACTCACAGACTATGAATGTGGTCAGGTGACTGGGTGCCACTTGTGTCACACATCTGTACGCGAGGTTTCCACACTCCTAAACATCCCTAGGTCGACTCTTTCCGATGTGATGGTGAAGTGGAAACGTGAAGGGAAACGTGCAGCACAAAAGCGTACAGACCGACCTCGTCTGTTGATTGCAGAGACCGCCCACAGTTGAAGAGGGTCGTAATGTGTATTAGGCAGACATCTATCCAGACCATAAAACAGGAATTCCAAACTGCATGAGCATCCACGGCAAGTACTATGACAGTTAAACGGGAGGTGAGAAAACTTGGATTTCATGGTCGAGTGGCTGTTCACAAGCCACACATCACGCCGGTAAATGCCAAACGACGCCTCGCTTGGTGTAAGGGGCGTAAGCACTGGTCGAGTAAATAGTGGAAAAACTTTGTGTGGAGTGAAGAATCACGGTACAGAATGTGCTGATCCGATGGCAGGGTGTGGGTATGGTGAATGCCCGGTGTACGTCATCTGCCAGCATGTATGGTGCCAACAGTAAAATTCGGAGGCGGTCGTGTTATGGTGTGGTCGTACTTTTCATGGGGGGGGGGGGGGGGGGGGGGGGCTTGCACCTCACGTTTATTTTGCGTGGCACTATCACAGCACAGGCTTACATTGCTGTTTTAAGCACCTTCTTGCTTCCCACTGTTGAAGAACAATTCGGGATGGCGATGGCATCTTTCAACATGATCGAGTATCTGTTCATAATGCACTGCCTGTGGCAGAGTGGTTACACGACAATAACGTACCTGTAATGGACTGGCCTGCACAGGGTCATGACCTGAATCCTATAGAATATCTTTACTATTTTTTGGAACGCCGTCTTTGTTCTAGGCCTCACCGCACCGACCGACGTCGATAGCTCTCCTCAGTGCAGCATTCCGGGAAGAATGGGCTTCTATTCGCAAAGAAACCCTCCAGCACTTGATTGATCGTATGCCTGCGAGAGTGGAAGCTGTCATCAAGGCTAAGGGTGGGCCAACACCATACTGAATTCCAGCATTACAGATGGAGGGCGCCACGAACTTGTAAGTCATTTTCAGTCAGGTGTTAGAATACTTTTGATCACATAGTGTACATGTTTCATTTGGTGTGAATTCGTTATCGTCTAGTCCTGTTACCTCACTTGTCAATAAAACGAATTTGTCGTTGAGGGCGTTACGATTTTTTCTGGCAGTGTTTACTCTTTCTGTATGTACGACGAATACATCTTTTCGAATATTGTTAAACATATGTGTAATACGCCATGTGTTACACCATGAACACCTTGACCGAAGCTACGAAAGTGATGCTTTAGTATTTCCACGCCTGTGGAGTGCGTTCCTTAAAATTTGAGCCTTGTGTGAGCTTGTTTTCAGGACAGCAAAAAACCATTCATAGAGACATAGAGATTAAGAATGGTGTGAATAGACGCTGCCTATTGGACTTGAGTACCGTTACTGATACTTTTCAGACGGTGATCGCAAACCACGTCAAGAGGACATGCAATGTGCAGCTTATCGACGTTACCGTCTTTGAGAAACGTCAAAACATTGGGATGACGGTCGTCGGAGCATAGGTTGTACGGGTTCTTCACCAAACTTTCCGAACCCGTGATATGTCACTTGTAGAGCTCGCAAAAATATCGTCCACACAATCCCGAACACAGGAAGGACAAATAAGTTCGAGAACTATGACACAATCGGCTTAACGACTCGTGCACCCAAGTTGCTGACAAAAGTAAAAGGCAGAAAAATGGAAAAAGAAAATCGAGGAGCTGCTAGGTGCCAGTCAGTTTTCCTCTCGGATAGGTGAACGCACCAGAGACGTAGTTCTGACCTTGGGATTCGTAAAGCCAGCAAGATTTAATAAAAATCAAGACGCTTTCATAGGATTTTTCGACTAAGAGAAAGTATCCGACAGTTTAAAATGGCATAATAACGTGCTAAAACTTGAGAAAAAGAAGAGTAAATTATAGGGGAAGAAGGATAATATACAACTTGTAGAACAACCGAGGCAGAACAGTAAGAATGGAAGACCAAGGCCGAAATGCTCAGATTAGAGTGAGTATAATAGTATGAAGTCTTTCGCTCTTATTGTTCAATGTACACCTCAGAGATTAATGACAGAAAGAAAAGAAAGATTCAAGAACGCCATTGAAATTGAATTAAGAATATCAGTTATCAGATTTGCTAATGACATTCAAGAATCTGTTGAATGAAATGAAGAGTCTAGTGAGTACAGAATATGGATTGAGAAAAACTAAAGACAGACAAAAGTAATGAGGAGTGGTGAGAACAAGAATAGCGATCAACTTAGCATCGAAACTGCGGTCCACGAATAAGAAGACGTTAAAGAATTCTTGTACCTTGGAAGCAAAATAACACGTAACAGACGAGGAAAGGAGGGCATAGAACAGACTAGCACTGGAAAAGACGACATTCCTGGGCAAAAAAAGTTCACTAATATGAAAACTACGCTTCGATACGAGGAGCAAATTTCTGAAGATGTACGTCTGGAGGACAGGAATGTTTCTGAGAACGTACGTCTGCAACACAGCATTGTATGATAAACGAATTACGGACGGTGAGAATACCGGAAAAGGAGAGAATCAAAGCATTTTAGATATGCTGCTACAGAAACATGCTGAAAATTAGATGGACTAGATACATTCGCTCGAACTATTCAGAATTTTCTTCGAACCAATCGTGAACAATTCTGGATTGGTGACATGGCACACTGTTCTCCATAAAGATCACTATATTGTTTGGGAACAAGAAGTCTACGAATGGCTGCAAATGCAGTACGTCAGGCCACCCCAAATATATCCGTAATGAGTAGATATATTGAGGTGCGGTTTTTACCAGATTATAACGGACAATGTGGCGAATTTCCAGACCTTCGCAAGTAATTTTTGCCGTTTATCATCGTCGAATTATGTCACCGTCTTTTCTAATCGAACTATATACCTTCTTCTGCGGTGTTTCAAAAGAAGTTTCTGAGATAACTTCTACCGCATAACATGTATGGGACTTGATCAGATAGTAACAAGGTAACAGCACCGCAAACCACTGTCCCACCGCCAGGAGAAGAGGTTCCATAAATGTCTGCCGGCCGCTGTGGCCGAGTGGTTTTTAGGCGCTTCAGTCCGGAACGACGCGGCTGCTACGATCGCAGGTTCGAATCCTGTGTGTGATGTCCTTAGGTTAGTTAGGTTTAAGTAGTTCTAAGTCTAGAGGACTGATGGACTGAGATGTTAAGTCCCATAGTGCTTAAAGCCATTTGAACCATAAACGTCTGTTGTTGTTGTTGTTCTTGTTGTGGTCTTCAGTCCTGAGACTGGTTTGATGCAGCTCTCCATGCTACTCTATCCTGTGCAAGCTTCTTCATCTCCCAGTACCTACTGCAACCTACATCCTTCTGAATCTGCTTAGTCTGCCCTATTATACCAAACGTAAGAAAACACGTAACTGGTACAGTTGGTGGACTTATAATCGTTGTTGTCATACCAAGTGCTTATGATGTTGACTCTGAGCACTGCTATGCGCTAAAAAGCGATTCTACAGAAACAACACTGCACGCTGAAATTAGTCTGGAGTTAAGGGCAGCACAGGTCCACGTTATTAGGGATTTCATGCCTGCGAGAGTAATCAGTGTCTCCTTGCACAACACTTGCTTTAATATTCGCCACAGATAAAAGTATAAACGTATTAATTTTGCTGAGCGCGCAAACTGTTTTGCATTTCCGTAACTACCGTTCCAATGCTCTCCAAATTTTCTCTTAAGATGGTCTGTCGTTAGACGTGCGGAATGGGAGGGACATGCGTCATGTTGTACCACCCACACTTCCTTATGTCCGGTGGGATGTCTTCCAATAAGTGCGGTAGCAGCGTATGTAAGAAACTCGAGATACTTTTGAGTGTATTTGGATTTGCACTAATATAATAGCGACCAGTAATGGTGGTCTTGAAACAACAAGCACCAAACGTTGATAACCGAAGATAGTGGTTCCTATCCACTTCTTTGGATCAGCGTGGATTTCCATCTGACGATAAGTGCGTATTGCAAAGATTGTCTTGCCCATGGTTAGCAGAAGGTGTCTCTTCCTTAATCAAAATTTTGAGTAGAAATTCCGTATCACTTTTCATAGATAACATTCAGAGGAACGTAACCAATTTTGGAAGTCATTGCCATGAAGCTACAGATCCAGCGAAAAAAGCAGGAACGAGATGCTATCGAACGCAGCGTTGACAGCAGACTCTCTTGGTTGATTCTATTAGTACATGCGAGATGCCTCATACTGACATTTTCATTTGTGTTACTGCTGCTAAAATGTTAGTTTCATTTCTTTGATGAGCTGTTCATCTTTTTCCTTGCCGTATTCTATTCTCCACAGTTCCAGTTTCTAGACTCTTCTCTTTAATGTTTTTGAGCGCTTGACGCGACCTGGTTACTCTTCAGCACACAACCACACCGCTGCTCTAGTACTTTGTCGACATTCGCCGTATAACGATATTTACTTTTTCGACTGTCGCATACGTTGTGAATGTCTCAGCAGCTTTATGTGCGAGTTTATATAATTGCTGTAATTGCAGAACACAGGCTGAGGGCTTCAAGCTCACAGATAAATGCAAGAACAGCACCCCAGTGTGATGCTTGTTTACGTTTGGTATAACAGGCGAAACGTTTGTGGACCATCTTCTCCTGACGGCGGCACAGTCGTTTGCGGCGCTTTTACCTTGATACTATTTGATCAAGTCCATACATTCTATGTCACTGAATTTCTCTCAGAATCTTCTTTTCAAATGCCGATGAAGAAACTATATAGTTCCATTAGAAAAAAAAAAGACAGAAAGTCGGTGTCTTAGTTCGGCGTCTGCAAACAATAAGTACTACTTGCGAACGTCAGGGAGATTCGCCATGTTATCCACTGTAACTTGGCGAAAACCTCGATAAATGTATTCATTCTAGATGTATTGGGGCGTACGGTCTTAGCTACCTCAACCTGTAAAGTTATTACTAAAGATGCTGTGTTTCTTATCGCGGTCGGTGGTGTTCATCTACATCAATCTACATCTACATGGATACCCTGCAAATCACCCTGAAGTGTCTGGCAGAGGGTTCATCGAACCACCTTCACAATAATTCTCTGTTATTCCAATATCGAACAGTGCGCGGGAAACAACGAACACTTGTATCCATCCGTGCGAGCTCTGATTTCCCGTATTTTATTGCTATGCTCGTTTCTCCCTATGTAGGTCAGCATCAACAACAAATTTTCGCATTTCGTAGAGAAAGCTGGGGACTGAAATATCGTGAGAAGATTTCTCCACAACGAAAACCGCCTTTGTTTTAATGATGCCCACCCCAAATTCTGTGTAATGCCAGTGACAGTCTCTCCCGTACGGATCGATACTACAAAAAGTGCTGCGCTTCTTTGAACTTTCTCGATGTACTCCGTTAATCCTGTCTGATAAGAATCCCAGATCGCGCAGGAGTACTCCAAAAGAGGACGGACAAGCGTAGAGTTGGCAGTCTCTTTCGTAGTTCTGTTACACTTTCCAAGTATCCTGCCAATAAAACGCAGTTTTCGATTCGCCTTCCGCACAACATTTTCTGTGTCGTCCTTCCAAATTAACTTGCTCGTAATTGTATTCCTAGGTATTTAGTTGAATTTACTGCCTTTAGATTGGACTGATTTATCATGTAACTCAAGTTTAATGGATTATTTTGTAAGTAGGCTGTTAAAGTTTTTTTATTGGTAACGCCACCTCAGTATGAAAATCACTGGCTGTGCTGTGTGCAGTCTGTGGCTGCTTTGCATTGTTGTAATACTCGCCATTGTAGTGTTAGGCAGATGGCTGTGAACAGCGCGTAGCGTCGCGCAGTTGGAGGTGAGCCGTCAGCAGTGGTGGATGTGGGGAGAGAGATGGCGGAGTTTTGTAATTTGTCATGAACTGCTATATATATATTATGACTATTAAGGTAAATACATTGCTTGTTCTCTATTAATATCTTTCATTTGCTAACTATCCCTATCAGTAGTTAGTGCCTTCCATAGTTTGAATCTTTTATTTAGCTGGCAGTAGTGGCGCTCGCTGTATTGCAGTAGTTCGAGTAACGAAGATTTTTGTGAGGTAAGTGATTTAGTGATTTGTGAAAGGTATAGTTTAATGTTAGTCAGGGCCATTCTTTTGTAGGGAATTTTGAAAGTCAGATTGCGTTGCGCTAAAAATATTGTGTGTCAGTTAAAGCACAGTCGTGTATAAATTGTTCAGAAAGGGGACGTTTCATATGTCGACCCTTAGCCAAGGATACCTCACTGGAATCTTCTGATTTTTTCTTGTAGTTTGTGTAATTAGTGTAGATTGTTTATTGCTAGCGCGTAATTATAGAGAGAATTTCCTTTGTAGTTGTAGTTTTTCATTGTTGTACAGTAAAACAGTTGTGGCATGCATGTAGATTTGCAGCAAGTATTTCGCAGCTGCGCTTTCAATTAACTAGATATTATTTTCAGTGCTATGTTAATGTGTTCCCCTATTTTTGCTCTTCAAATTGTGTTTTTCTGTGTTGTCGTGTGAAATATTGTGACAATAATGGCGTGTGAAAAACGTAACATTAGGCTCCAAAGTAAATTGAGAAATGACAGCGAAGACGAAAGCAGTGTGTTAGCGCCACCGTGTAATGAATTAACTAATATTCAAAGTAGTAATTTGGTAATTGTGCATAGGGAAATGGAGCGGGTGGCAAATAATGGTGTAGACAGTGAAACAGGTAGTGAACAAGGAAGCATTATCGATCGATCGGTCGGCAACAGCTCGCCTCAGGAATCCGAAATGACAGGACACAACATTGCAAATACTGTAGATTCAGGTTTTGGGTCCTCTCCGTTCTCTCAAATAAGTCAAGACACATTTTCTGCTCGTCAAAATGTAAATGTTGTCGGTGCAAATGCAGTGCTGAAAAGCATAGAGGAACCGATTCCAGACACTAACACATTATTATTGCAATTAATGCAGCAAATGAAACAAAATCAGAGACAAACACAGCAACAGTTAGACACAATGGAACAAAATCTTCAAAAGTTAGACACAATGGAACAAAATCAGAGACAAACACAGCAAAAGCTTCAAAAGTTAGACACAATGGAACAAAATCAGAGACAAACACAGCAACAGCTTCAAAAGTTAGACTCATTGGAACAAACTCTTGAACAAACAGTGTATTTACCTTAATAGTCATAATATATATAGCAGTTCATGACAAATTACAAAACTCCGCCATCTCTCTCCCCACATCCACCACTGCTGGCGGCTCACCTCCAACTGCGCAACGCTACGCGCTGTTCACAGCCAGCTGCCTAGCACTACAATGGCGAGTATTACAACAATGCAAAGCAGCCACAGACTGCACACAGCACAGCCAGTGATTTTCATACTGAGGTGGCGTTACCAATAAAAAAACCTAAACAGCCTACTTACAATTTTTAGCACTCATACGGATGGCGTCACAATTTTCGTTATGTAGGGTTAATTGTCAATTGTCGCATCATCATACAGATATCTTTTCTAAATCGTTTTGCTCAGAGTTGAGCCGTGGCTGGCTCAAGTCGTGCTTGTCTTGGGTTAAACCTTGGTCGCAGTCCTTTGGTTTTATTCCTCCTGCAGTTATCGCGATAATGTTGCTGTCCTCTCCGTGAGTGGCAGCTTCAGCGTGTACCGATACTAGGTACTGCTGTACTATCTTTGGTGTGGCAGATGTAGTTTCCAGTCGGTCGGCTGGCGTGCGGCAGCAACGAAGTCTCCGTCGCGCGTGCTGTGGCCAGGGCCGCTGGCGGTGTGCACGTGCGGTTGGAGTGTGAGGTGCTGCTTGCGAGAGCTACGAAGTTCGTCGCCCACCGATCCTGGTCATGAAAGTTGAGTCGTCACTTAACCTACTATCGAGCCTCAACTGTCTTCGTTTGATCCAGGTTGTCGCTGTTGGGACATTCCCACGAGCAACAACGTGTGTGTATTCAAGTCGGCTGAGATTCCTGCCGTCTTCCCTATTGTTCAAGTTGACCATCGGTATCTTCTGCCTTGTGGCCGTTGACTTTCCGGTTACCTGCCCTGGTCGTTGATTCAATTTTCCGCAAGTGTATTTTCCTCGTCTTGTTGTTACTGTCCAGCGCGCCGTGTAGTTCGGCAGCTGAGGTGTTGTTGGTCGTTGTGAGCGCCAATATTCTGTGTGTCGTTGAATTGAAATCTTGTGGTCGTTTTGCTGGTTGCGTGGAGCGGAACTGATCTACATCTACATCTACATTTATACTCCGCAAGCCACCCAACGGCGTGTGGCGGAGGGCACTTTATGTGCCACTGTCATTACCTCCCTTTTCTGTTCCAGTCGCGTATGGTTCGCGGGAAGGACGACTGTCTGAAAGCCTCCGTGCGCGCTCTAATCTCTCTAATTTTACATTCGTGATCTCCTCGGGAGGTATAAGTAGGGGGAAGCAATATATTCCATACCTCATCCAGAAACGCACACTCTCGAAACCTGGCGAGCAAGCTACACCGCGATGCAGAGCGCCTCTCTTGCAGAGTCTGCCACTTGAGTTTGCTAAACATCTCCGTAACGCTATCACGCTTACCAAATAATCCTGTGACGAAACGCGCTGGTCTTCTTTGGACCTTCTCTACCTCACCCGTCAACCCGACCTGGTACGGATCCCACACTGATGAGCAATACTCAAGTATAGGTGGAACGAGTGTTTTGTAAGCGACCTCCTTTGTTGATGGACTACATTTTCTAAGCACTCTCCCAATGAATCTCAACCTAGTACCCACCTTAACAACAATTAATTTTATATGATCATTCCACTTCAAATCGTTCCGCACGCATACTCCCAGATATTTTACAGAAGTAACTGCTACCAGTGTTTGTTCCGCTATCATATAATCATACAATAAAGGATCCTTCTTTCTATTCGCAATACATTACATTTGTCTATGTTAAGGGACAGTTGCCACTCCCTGCACCAAGTGCCTATCCGCTGCAGATCTTCCTGCATTTCGCTACAATTTTCTAATGCTGCAACTTCTCTGTATACTACAGCATCATCCGCGAAAAGCCGCATGGAACTTCCGACACTATCTACTAGGTCATTTATATATATTGTGAAAAGCAATGGTCCCATAACACTCCCCTGTGGCACGCCAGAGGTTACCTTAACGTCTGTAGACGTCTCTCCATTGATAACAACATGCTGTGTTCTGTTTGCTAAAAACTCTTCAATCCAGCCACACAGCTGGTCTGATATTCCGTAGGCTCTCACTTTGTTTATCAGGCGACAGTGCGGAACTGTATCGAACGCCTTCCGGAAGTCAAGAAAAATAGCATCTACCTGGGAGCCTGTATCTAATATTTTCTGGGTCTCATGAACAAATAAAGCGAGTTGGGTCTCACACGATCGCTGTTTCCGGAATCCATGTTGATTCCTCCAGAGTAGATTCTGGGTTTCCAAAAAGGACATGATACTCGAGCAAAAAACAAGTTCTAAAATTCTACAACAGATCGACGTCAGAGATATAGGTCTATAGTTTTGCGGATCTGCTCGACGACCCTTCTTGAAGACTGGGTCTACCTGTGCTCTTTTCCAATCATTTGGAACCCTCCGTTCCTCTAGAGATTTGCGGTACACGGCTGTTAGAATGGGGGCCAGTTCTTTCGCGTACTCTGTGTAGAATCGAATTGGTATCCCGTCAGGTCCAGTGGACTTACCTCTGTTGAGTGATTCCAGTTGCTTTTCTATTCCTTGGACACTTATTTCGATGTCAGCCATTTTTTCGTTTGTGCGAGGATTTAGAGAAGGAACTGCAGTGCGGTCTTCTTCTGTGAAACAGCTTTGGAAAAAGGTGTTTAGTATTTCAGCTTTACGCGTGTCATCCTCTGTTTCAATGCCATCATCATCCCGGAGTGTCTGGATATGCTGTTTCGAGCCACTTACTGACTTAACGTAAGACCAGAACTTCCTAGGATTTTCTGTCAAGTCGGTACATAGAATTTTACTTTCGAATTCACTGAACGCTTCACGCATAGCCCTCCTTACGCTAACTTTGACATCGTTTAGCTTCTGGTCAGTCGGCTGTCTGTCGGTTGGGTTGCCTTCAGATGAAGAAGTCGTTGGACAGGCTGCCTGTCTCACCTACACCGGCGTCAGTGTTACAGTCCCAGGCCGACCCTTGGAAACTTCAGAGCGCCGCTCCTTGTGTGTCATACAGTAATTTCCCTGTTTGGGTTTTAGTTATTGGGTTGATGTGTGGCCGTCAGCCGAGTATCAATATCTCTAAAATTAATGTTCTTGTCTTGCCCTTAAGGCTTGAGATCGTTGTTCTTTTATATGGGGCCTGCAGCCGAATTTTATATGAGATGGCTTTTGATTGAAACTGCTCTTATTGCATAATAAATTCCATTAAAATTAAGTTGCTAAGGCCTTCAGCCTGTTTAGAATGAAGATTTAAAAAATAATTTTGTGTGAAACCTCCAGAAGGACCTTGTGTTTCAATTTCTTCCTTGGGCCTTGTGACTTGGATTTTGAGTGTGGTCTCCAGCCGATCTAAAGTTCATCAAAGGAGATCGGTTAAAGTTTTGAGTGTTTTGCATCCTTGTTGTAATATTGTGTGTTGTTAAATAAAGTTTGTATGTTGAGTGCAACTGACAGCAACTTATTGTGGCCCCTTTCCACAACATAATCCGCTCTGTCCTGCTATCCCAGGCATTTCAAGAGTGTCTCCAAAATCGTTTACATAGATTAGGAACAGCAGACGGCCTATACCTTGGGGAATGCCAGAGCTCACTTCCGTTTTACTCGATGACTTTCGGTCAGTTACTACGAACTGTGACCTCTTTGACAGGAAATCACGAATCCAGTCACATAACTGAGACGATATTCCACAAGCACGCAATTTCACTTCAAGCCGCTTGTGTGGTACAGCGTCAAAAGCCTTCTGGAAATTGAGATACACAGAATCAATTTGAAACCCTTGTCAATAGCACTCAACACGTCGTGGGAGTAAAGAGTAGTTGCGTTTCACAAGAACCGTGTTTTCTAAATCCGTGCTGGCTGCGTGTCAATTGACCGTTCTGTTCTAAGTAACTCACAACGTTCGAACCCAATATACCATCCAAAATCCTGCTGCATTTCGACGTCAATGGCATGGGCCTGTAATTTAGTGCATTACTCCTATTGCCTTTCGTGAATATTTGTGTGACCTGCGCTACTCTCCAGTCTGTGGTTACAGATCTTGCGTCAAACGAGCGGCTGTGTATGATCCTTAGGTATGGAGCTATTGCATCAGCGTACTCTGAAAGGAACCTAATTGCTATACAGTCTGGACCAGAAGACTTGCTTTTATTAAGTGATTTAAGTTGCTTCACTACGAGGAGGATATCTACTTCTACGTTACTGTGTGAAATCTGGCGTCAGCCACTGCGCTGTCCGTGGTGAGAGATAATGCCTGAGAGGTAAAGCCGCGCGGGATTAGCCGAGCGGTCTAGGGCGCTGCAGCCATGGGCTGTGCGGCTGGTCCCGGCGGAGGTTTGAGTCCTCCCTTGGACATGGGTGTGTGTGTTTGTCCTTAGGATAATTTAGGTCAAGTAGTGTGTAAGCTTAGGGGCTGATGACCTTAGCAGTTAATTCCCATAAGATTTCACACACTTTTATATATGTATTTTTTTTTTTTTGAGGGGTAAAGCCAAAAATTTGGTGTTCTAGGCACACTCTTGACATCGGGATGTCGGAATATTGAACTGTTTAACGATATGCGAAATGAAGTGTCGCATGCCTGTAGCTCCTACTACCATTCCGCGTTCAAAGTCTGTTAATTCCTGTCACACGATCGTAACAAATCGGACCCCTTTCCACGTGAATCACCCGAGTACAAAAGACAGCTCCTACAGTCCACTGCGCTTTTATGTTGTTACTGTGTTAAATCTGCAGTTCAGTGCAGTTGCAGACAGTGATTGCCAGAAATTGGGAGAATTCAGTAGTAAATAAAAATTCACTGCCCAGATTACCGGAGGGAGCAAGTCCCCCCTATTACACTCCTCCCCCCCCCCCTTGCGGACACCATGGTATAGAAGGAACCAAGCACTTGGTGTCATCGCTCTGTATGTAATAATTCTGTTCCGTCATTCCGGTGAACGACAGGTAGTTATCTGTTTCCGACGAAGCGCACCGCCCCTGCTGCTTTCGCAGTTTACCCTCTGAATGCGTATGACCTCTCCGAAGTTTCCACCGCAGTGTCTTCCTTCCCGGCGTCTCCGAAGAATCCAATTACAGGTCGTTGTTTGTAAAAGGAGTCATAGCGTGGCGCCATTTGAAACAGATATCTCGGACCGTCTACAGTTAGCGAGCGGCCGGTTGGTATTTTTCTTGTAACGGCTTAAGCCGTACGTCCAGGAAAAGCCGAAAGACAGGACGGGGACGGCAAAAAGAAAGAACGCTGATTCGGTCTTTTGTGGGGGTTGGAGAACCCTTTGTGTGGTGCACCCTTTGTGCGCGGTCTTTGTCCTGTCGTGATTTACTGGCGCGACACCGTTAGGCGGAAGGGGTCAGCGACGCTAGCTAGCTTTTTAGCGCAGTGGGGGTTGGTGGGCGACGGGGTGGCGGGGGTGGTTGCTGACTGCCCCGCGGGCGTTGTCTGGCGTCACACACAGGCGCGCTCAAGCTCACGCATACAATATTCTCACCCCCCCCCCCCTCCCCCCCCCCCCTGCGCCATCGCCTGCTCTGGAATTTCGCAACACCACCCGACAAGGACTGGCTAGGGACGTTTCAGTCTGTTGGAAATAACTACATTTCTTTCGGAACTGAGACAGCAGTGACTGTCGAAATGAATTTTTTAAATGGCTTTTGCTCCTCCATCACATACAACTTCAGCAAGAAATTGACGGTATCGGCCGTAACCTCCTGTCTTCAAGTCTACAATAATGAAAACAAGTTTCGAATTTAAAAATGAGGCTACACAAATTACGTCAAAATAAAGTCGCCAAAAATTTTTTTATGTCATGCCATAAGAAATAAGCAGTAAATCATTACTAAACACTATGATGAAACCACACTGTCAACTGGGATGAGCGACGATCGTCATCCATATAAAAATGAAACCATTCGAGAGACATGCATCTAAGTACTCATGTGGTTTTCAGTTGCATTAACATGTTGTTCTTGTGGTCTTCAATCAGAAGAATGGCTCGATGCGGTCCTCCCTGCTAGTGTATCCTGAGCAAGCCTCTTTAACTCCGCTTAACTCCCGGAACCTACAGCCTTTTAAACAAGCTTACTGTGTTCAAGCTTTCGTCTCCTCCTACAGTTTTTACCCCCCCCCCCCCATCCCAAACGCTCTTGCTTTATATAATCATAATTTTCTTGATACCTCAGAATTTGTCACATCAACCGATCCACCTCTTAGTCAAATTGTCCCATAAACTTCTTCTGTCACCAATTGCATCAAATATCACCTCATTTGTTATTCGATCCAATCATCTAAACTATAGCATTATTCTAGCTTCTATTCTCTTCTTGTCTTAACTACTTATCGTCCACATGGCAGGTTGTACTGAGACATAAATGTTAATAAAAAAAGTCCATACGTTGCTCCGTTTCAGAGTTATTTAGCATAGAATTTAGCCAATCGGGGCGTGGCGCGCTCATATTGAAGCGGCCTATCAGGGGCGGTGTTGCCCAACGAGTGCTTTGTCTCGTTAGCTGAAACTTGAATCTACGCGCGCGACGATCTGATTGGCTAACTTCAATGCTAATAACTGGGAAACGGTGCAACCTACCGATTTTTTTTCGTAACATTCATATCTCGGTACAACCTGCCCTGCAACATCCCTACAAGCGTTTCAGACATTTCCTGACCACACTATATATATATATATTAACAAATACATATTTTTTCTTGTTATTCTTAATGTAACCTATATATTCTCTCTTATTCATCAATCGTCAGTTATTTCACTACTTCACTACACAAATAGCAAAGTTCATGTACTATATTTAGTGTCTTATTTCCTGATTCCCTCAGCATCGCCCCATTTAATTCGATTACGCTTCACTATCCTTTTCAGAGTTCCGTACACAATCGGTAAATGCGGCACCCTCCAAGGACAACTTCGTTGTTCGTCTGTCTGTCTGTCTGCTGTCTGTCTGTCAGTTTGTTTGTATGTATGTCTGTCCATCCAACTTTTCGGAGCAACTTTTCTCATTAATCGGTAGACATATCTGACTAAAATTTTTGCCACTTACTGAGGGCTATGGTCCTTTGGTAGTCTAAGAACTTGAATCTTCTAAGTCAATGCAGACAAATTATACGGCCATTTATGTCACATATTTTAATACTCGCAAACTCACTATCTTTTAAAGCTTATGGGTACTTCCCCTGGACGTAGAATCATGTAATTTGACAGGACTAAAGGTTTCACATGGCAGCGAAAGGAAAAAATCCGAAAATTACTGATTTGTAACCATACCACACGAATTTCTTTTTTGCCATTTGTTATCAGACCCCTTGTCTGTCCGTCAGTGTGTTAATACCCCTACTTCTCAGAAATGGGTAGGTATATGAAATTGAAATGAATGTCACGTATTAAGATCTAGGGACCCTTGGCGATGTAAAAAAGTGAAGCTTCTAAGTCAGTCCACCAAAAGATACGGTCATTATTGACACATATTTTGATACTCTCAACCTCAATCACTAAGATGGGTACTTCAACTTGACGTAGAATCATGAAATTTGGTAAGAAGATAGGTTTCACTGCACAAATAAAGAAAAAAAATTCCGAAAAATGACAATTTTTAGTTATATAACAAGAAAAAATATTTTTGTTATTTGTTTACCGCCTTTAAACTTGAAATTAAAACAGTCTCGAAAATCGTGTAATACCTCGGACCGGTATCTTGCCAGTATCGATGTCGATAACAGGCAAAAATCAAATCTGCGGAATGTATGGACAAACCACGTATATGATTGCGGTTGTACTGAACACTCAGTGCGAGTGTCATAGTCGCACTGGTATATTTCTTTTTAAGACGCTATCCATTCCGTTACATTCTTCTTTCACATCCTTTGCTGCCTCTGACAGAATTACAATGCCATCAGCAAACTTCGAAATTTTTATTTCTTCTACCAGAAATTCGATTCCCTTTGCAAATTTCTCTTTATATTTCTTCTACAGGTCGCTCAATGATGTACATATTGAAATACCATCGGGATTAGGCTACAACCTTGTCTCATACCCTTCCATGTCCCTCGATCTCGTAACTGCAGATTGGTTTCTGCCCAAGTTGTAGATAACATTACGCTTGCTGTATTTGGTCTTTGCTACCCACATAATTTCAATGAGTGCAGTCCAGTCAACATTGTCAAACGCTTTCTCGATATCTACAACTACTGTAAGCGTAGGGTGGACATCCTTCGACCTATCGTCTACGTTAAGCCTTACGCTCAGCATCGCCTCGCGTGTTCCTACACTTCTCCAGAACTCAAATCCATCTTCCCTATGGACGGCTTCTACTAGTTCCTCTGTTCTGCTGTAAACAATTTGTGTCAATATTTTGCACTGACATACTAAAACATTATTTAAAAGCGTACGCGTATGAATTTTTCTGAAAATAATCTGTAGAACTGCATTAAAAAAGTTTGAAATATAGGTGTTTCTATTGTTACAAATTCTGTGACGTAAAAGTATTTTCTAGCCCCTGTTGCATAGCGTCTGTAGCATGAAAAACCGCTCATTTCAGAGATTTTAACGGAATTTTGTAGATTAACTTGACCAAAAATAATTATGTATACACTTTCAAATTTTAGTTCAATAAGTATTGTATACATGCCAACGGCCTTTCCGCAGTGGTAACACCGGTTCCCGTCAGATCACCGAAGTTAAGCGCTGTCGGGCTGGGCTAGCACTTGGACGGGTGACCATCCCGTCTGCCGAGCGCTGTTGGACAAGCGGGCTGAACTCAGCCCTTGTGAGGCAAACTGAGGAGCTACTTGATTGAGAAGTAGCGGCTCCGGTCTCGGAAACTGACATACGGCACAGAGAGCGGTGTGTTGACCACACGTCCCTCCGTATCCGCATCCAGTGACGCCTGTGGGCTGAGGATGTCCCGACGGCCGGTCGCTACCGTTGGGCCTTCATGACCTGTTCGGGAGGAGTTTAGTTTAGTTAAGTATTGTATATGAATAGTGCACGGATAGTTAGTTGCGTGCCTCACCAAAGGTTTAGCCTTCATACGCATGAGGCTCGTCACCCATCTCCACTGGCAATTTGGTTTGCGGACCGTGTTAAATGGTGAACGACTGTATCTTTATGACATGACTGTATTTTACATGATTCTATTTTCATGTAATGTGTATGGCTTCACTTTCAATTTTTCTATCTTCGTTGTTGTCTTGCAGATCTGACTACGATTTAGGCCAAAACCGGAAATTCCTTGTTCAAATTGCACTGGCTAACACAAAAATTTAAGTGTACAGAAAGGGAGGAGGAAACCAGAATGAAAGTTCAAGGGTTCAGCGGTCATGTGATGTTCTTTCAGTGACTGCAATATCAGGTCACTTCGCAGTATGAGCGGATTCAGCAGTTACCAGTATGACGTTGCACCCCTGTGGCCTTGGATGCATGCCCTAACTCGGTTCTGAAGGATGCCATAAAGCCGTTGTGCCCCTGAGACAAGCCAGTCCACCGTCGTAACTGGTCCTTTGATTTTCTGAACACTAGCTGTGGGACAGAGTCAACTCCCAGAGTGGTCCCACACAAGTTCTATCGGGCACACTTCGAGGAATGTTCTTTACCACAAGAGTACCTCAACATCATGCAGACAGTTCATAGCGACAGGGGGCAAGTAAGGAAGAGCATTGTCCTGTTGAAAACCGGCACCGCGATCCTGTCGCAACAGAAGTAACACACGAGGGCGCAGGATGTCCATGACGTAAGTTTGTGCTACCAGAGTTCCCTCACTTGCAACTAGCCGCACTACTGCTATGAAAAGACTACAGTGCGCTTGATGCACAGTACTGCGATCCTTGGGGAAGAGAAGGCCTGCCCTCACTTTCCGATGCAGTCCAACATCGGGCCACTGTTATTCCCTTAATCCGATGCTGATAACGTTGCCTCACACGTGTACGTGGCATCCCCGTGACTTTCACAGTGATCCCGCAACATGTGACGCCGTTTACGCTTCATATACACACAACCAGGCTTGGTAAGAATGCCCGTCACTAAAGACTACAGCTTTAATCATTTGCATACCCACTGGTGCATTGTAGTGCATAACCTTTTTTTGTCAGCCAATGTGTACGTCATTGTACCCGACAGAAAACCATTTAAAAACAGTCTCTAATTCTGCATGCTACTGTGCATCACTTTTTTTCCATTTTAATAGATGCTGATTCACTTCATCTGGTGCTATGTCTCTCGTCACCTTCGTAACACCATCACCCCCTATCAAAATACTCAGGTCCGACTATTTCTTTTCACTGCACTTGACGTTCTCAAACAGTGAGAAAGGGTAGAGGGAGAAGGGCGGTGCGATGGTATCAGTTATGACAAGATGGGAGGTATTCCCCATATGATGCGTTCACATAGTTCAGAGTTACAGTTATTTTTCAGACATAAAGTCTATTAGAAGTGTAACATAAAATTGATTTTTATTTATTTATTTATTTTTTACAGAACACCAGTCAACATGATGACGGGCCGCCATATTCCCTCTCTTCCATGGTGCGATGTAAGAAAAATCATTTTAGGTTTAACATCTTACAGTATCTGCACCTATTATTGTTCCATTCAATCATACTCGGATCATACATCGAATAACTGTTACAGGCGTGACAGTATAAATCGACTTCTAATAAAATTTTATTACTTAACCAACTGCGTCTCTCCTCTGATTTTGCATGACATTTCCGTAAGAAAATTCGCTCCCACCATATTTGGTGCATTCAGTTACGTCAGATTGTTTTTCTTTCTTTTTTTTTGCACTGTCTTGCGCCAAAACCATTACGTACACATCAGTCCGATTCTTCAGCAGTCACTCCACGGTAAGTCCTAGGTTTATTTTTGGCACTCAAGGTTTTACCGCCTGGAACAGAACAATGCGGCAAACCACAACAGTGTTCAAGTAAGTTTTCCAGTTGACAACTTATTTACTTAGAAATGACTATGATAAACCGTAACACCTTAATAAAGTCACCTGTGCACGACAGGCATCCAGTACTATCCAACGTCCCGGTTGAGTCCTCGGACAGTCTTTGACTAAGATGCACTTATCGTCAGTTTCACAACTGAAATAGTAAGCCATATACTCTGGGGTTTATTTCTAACTTCAGATTGTAAATACTTCTTAAATGACCGTGTAAGTTGATTCTGAGATTGGAAGAAGGGAAGTACATACCATATGCCGCCGTAGCACGATTACTAGAAGCGCTATATTGTTCACACCATTTCTGAAATGAGGATTATTTGCTCAATGAGCGTACTGAAATAAATAAGATTAACTCGTATAAAGTGTTCTCCAAAATGTAAACAAAAGCTCCTAGCTTAGTACGCTCCAATGTAGCCTGTCAAATTTTCGTATACATCGGGGTACTATTTCGAAGCTGAACAGACACACTGACCAATTTTCGTTGACTTCTTTGTACACATGTTATTCGAATTCCAATGGCTCTGAGCACTATGGGACTTAACATCTGAGGTCATCAGTCCCCTAGAACTTAGAGCTACTTAAACCTAACTAACCTAGGGACATCACACACATCGTCCGCATCTCGTGGTCGTGCGGTAGCGTTCACGCTTCCCGCGCCCGGGTTCCCGGGTGCGATTCCCGGCGGGGTCAGGGATTTTCTCTGCCTCGTGATGACTGGGTGTTGTGTGCTGACCTTAGGTTAGTTAGGTTTAAGTAGTTCTGAGTTGTAGGGGACTGATGACCATAGATGTTAAGTCCCATAGTGCTCAGAGCCATTTTTTAGCCATCACACACATCAATGCGCGAGGCAGGATTCGAACATGCGAGCGTAGCCGTTGCGCGGTTCCAGACTGAAGCGCCTACAACCGCTCAGCCACACCGGCCGGCACACATGTTATATTTATTATTTATTATTGTGGTTCCAAATACTGAGCAGTTAACACCCAATAAAATCAGTTGTTTCATGTATTCTCCAGTCTCGGTCTTGTTCCGAGGCTTCATCGTAACACGTGTCCTCTCCTCTTGTCATCCTGTCCTTCCTTCCTTCTCAGTGTTTTCTACATATTCATGGCCTCGCGAATTCGGCGAAGAACCTTTTCACTCCTCAACTAACCAGTATACCCAATTTTCAACAACCTTCTACATTACCACAATCTCAAGCCCTTCAACTCTCTTCCTTCGTCTTTTTCTCACAGTCCATGATTCACGTCCTAAGAATCCTGTGCTACAGAAGTACGATCTCAGGAATTCCTTCTCCATCTCGAGGCTTATGTTTGATACCAGTAAACCTCTTTTGGCACGGAATTCAATCTTTCCACTGACAGGCTACTTTTTATACCTTCCGTGCTTCACCAGCCACGCTTTATTTTGGATAAATTCTTCACGTCGTTGTCCCAATTTTGATGTCTACTTCACCGCTTATTTCCATTTCTGATAATCCACATTACTTCTGTCTTTCTTTGGCTTACACTCAGTCCATATTCTGCGCTCATTAGATTGCTCATTCCATTCGATAGGCCCTAAATACTTTCCCAATTCGCTCAGTCCATTTAATGTTCTTATTAGACGATTGCATTCAACAGGTCCTATGATCCTTCTTCTCTTTCGATGAGGACAGAGTCGCCCTCCTGATTCTTCCTTTCTTTTCGTCATTGCATCACCCATGTACAAGTTGAAGCGTTACAAGTTTTTTCCATTCTCATTGTTGGTTCTTGCGTAACTACTGATGATTCCAAAGTATTACTTGTAACAAACTATAGCAGTTTTTTCCCAAATGGTCATTTAACTCGTGAAATTTTCATGGATACACATGTAGATGTGCTCTCCAAGGATCTGTTATGAATTTCAATCATGGGTCGTGTTTCAACAAAACGTCATACTGGAGATTATTTGGTCGCCAGTTCTTGGATGAAACCTTGCCGGGCAGATGGACTGTTATTAGAGACGGTCCAACATCATGGCCACCACACTGACCAGGCGTAACCCCTGTTAACTCTTTTGGTGCAGTTACGGTAAGGATAAATTGTTCAGCTCACCACCTCCTGATGTGGAAACTGTTATTACGACACGAATACGAAACGCGATACATACTGTGACGGAAGAGGTGTTGGCGGTGATATGGAGAGAAACTGAGTAGGGGAGTGTGTTCTACCACGCAATGCTTTTCACATTTTCGCCTCCAACTATCCTTGTACGAAGGCAGTTCAATAAGTAATGCAACACATTTTTTTTCTGAAACAGGGGTTGTTTTATACAGCATTGAAATACACCAGGTTATTCCCCAAACTTTTAGCTACGCAACACTATTTTTCAACGTAATCTCCATTCAATGCTACGGCCTTACGCCACCTTGAAATGAGGGCCTGTATGCCTGCACGGTACCATTCCACTGGTCGATGTCGGAGCCAACGTCGTACTGCATCAATAACTTCTTCATTATCCGCGTAGTGCCTCCCACGGATTGCGTCCTTCATTGGGCCAAACATATGGAAATCCGGCGGTGCGAGATCGGGGCTGTAGGGTGCATGAGGAAGAACAGTCCACTGAAGTTTTGTGAGCTCCTCTCGGGTGCGAAGACTTGTGTGAGGTCTTGCGTTGTCATGAAGAAGGAGAAGTTCGTTCAGATTTTTGTGCCTACGAACACGCTAAAGTCGTTTCTTCAATTTCTGAAGAGTAGCACAATACACTTCAGAGTTGATCGTTTGACCATGGGGAAGGACATCGAACAGAATAACCCCTTCAGCGTCCCAGAAGACTGTAACCATGACTTTACCGGCTGAGGGTATGGCTTTAAACTTTTTCTTGGTAGGGGAGTGGGTGTGGCGCCACTCCATTGATTGCCGTTTTGTTTCAGGTTCGAAGTGCTGAACCAATGTTTCATCGCCTGTAACAATCTTTGACAAGAAATTGTCACCCTCAGCCACATGACGAGCAAGCAATTCCGCACAGATGGTTCTCCTTTGCTCTTTATGTGTTCGGTTAGACAACGAGGGACCCAGCGGGAACAAACCTTTGAATATCCCAACTGGTGAACAATTGTGACAGCACTACCAACAGAGATGTCAAGTTGAGCACTGAGTTGTTTCATGGTGATCCGTCGATCATCTCGAACGAGTGTGTTCGCACGCTCCGCCATTGCAGGAGTCACAGCTGTGCACGGCCGGCCCGCACGCGGGAGATCAGACAGTCTTGCTTGACCTTGCGGCGATGATGACACACGCTTTGCCCAACGACTCACCGTGCTTTTGTCCACTGCCAGATCACCGTAGGCATTCTGCAAGCGCCTATGAATATCTGAGATGCCCTGGTTTTCCGCCAAAAGAAACTCGATCACTGCCCGTTGTTTGCAACGCACATCCGTTACAGACGCCATTTTAACAGCTCCGTACAGCGCTGCCACCTGTCGGAAGTCAATGAAACTATACGAGACGGAGCGGGAATGTTTGAAAATATTCCACAAGAAATTTCCGGTTTTTTCAACCAAAATTGGCCGAGAAAAAAAATGTGTTGCATTACTTATTGAACTGCCCTCGTAATGGTGTTTAATATATTTTCTTGTACTGTCTTTAACCGATAATATCCCCGTTTTGTGTGCTGCCGTCTTTTTTCTAAACTGCAAACATTACTCCCGGAAACTAAGCTTTTTCCAACTATGAAAACATGCTCCAAGGTACAATTTGGGTTGGGGTTAATTTGGGGGAGAGTCAAAACTGCGAGGTAATCGGTCTCATTGGATAAGAGAAGGATCATGAAGGAAGTACGCCGTGCCCTTTGGCATGAATCGTCCCGGCATTTGCCTAAATCGATTTACGGAAATCACGAAAAACTTAAATCAGAATGGCTGGACGCGGGATTGAACCGTCGACCTCCCGAAGGCGAGAGCAGTGTGCTGACCATTGCGCCACCTCGCTCGGTACAACTTGGTCATGCACCTAGGAACAAATATTCTATAGTAATTTAAAGGCGTTGCAATGGATAAAACGTTGTCAGTGCTGCATTTATTCGTCTATAAGTTGCATTATTACTGTACTACACACCAATAATTAGTAGATGAAATCAAATTAAGTACAAGTATTATCGAAAACCAGTTACAGGTCAAATAGATTTTGAAATAGCCGCTGTTGAAAATTATCACAAATTTCCATTTTGAAGTCTAGTAAAACTGTGAAGACATTACACGAACTTAGTTCATTTTCAAAGATCACGTGTTTCCCAATATAAAGCCTTTTTCTCTTTCAAGATACAAGATGGAGCAAGACCGAAGAAGTATGGTTTAACAGTCCACACGTTATATAACTAGATTTAGTAGGTATACAGAATTTTACTTCCCATAGAACCATGCATGTAATCAAGAAATTAACACCCTTCAAACAGCTTTAACATAGAAGAAGGTTGCTATCAATGGACCACCAAAATGATAGTGTAATAAAACCCTCGTATGTTGTAATAAGTTCTTCAGTTGTGTGGCCATTGTGTCTGTAGTTGCTTTATAATTCTTGAGGGTATTTTTGTTCTGTCGACGCAACTACAAAATGCATCATTTTTTTCACCATACGCGTTTCGCTTTATTGAGATAAAGCATCATGAATTGTAGTGATTTTCGGTTGATTTCTCTCTTAGATGTGATAGAAGACGGCGTTTCCCGATGTAAGCGAGAAATCAACCGAAAGTCACGATCACTCATGATGCTTTACTTCAATAAAGCGAAACGTGTCTGGTGAAAAAAATCACGCCTTTTTTAATTGCATCGACAGAACAAGAATACCCACAAGAATTGTAATAAGTATTTTATTTTCAGTCTAACTTGAACATTATCTTTTGCATTTCACTACAGTTGTCATAGAAGACATAAATATTCACTATTATTGCAATATTTGAAAATTAAAAACATGTGTCATCAGCCCAATCAAGCAACTGGTTTCCTTCATTGGGCCAGACAATTTCCGTGATTAGGGCTGTAGTGTAAAAGCTGTTAAGGAATACTCTCATCTAAGTAAGTATCAGTACGTTTCATATGTTCTACTTTACGAGTTTCCTTTTGGCATCTGAAATCTAATAACAAGGATTCGAAACCAACGTGGCTGAAAGTAGAAATGTCGCCTTCAATGGAAAAAAACGAATGATTAAATCAAGAAACACTTACAGACTGTTGGGAAACACATAATGAAAAGCATTACTTAAATTTTGTTCGTGGTGGCTTTCTTACGACTAAGATTAGACAAAATTCAACGTGGCTCACTGAAGGGAGTTCGCATTGCATCGCTGAAAAATATCTGCCGTCCGTCCACAGCACGTAACTATATATTTTCTGAATATGATAAACTTGTGAGGATTCCTCGTATTTTCCCATGAGGGATACAGAATTTTAATCACTATTAGCAAATGAGTACGACGTTTCTCTCATAAATATTTGTCAATTACAAGAACAAAGAGCAAACCTTGCCTTCTATGACTGATGCTTTTTGTCCTTGTGAAACAGTTTCCGGCAAAGATGGTGTTGTGTACATAATTCGGCGTAGTCAGCGCGTACACAACTTTCCCAATAGAGCGCGCCCCGCTAAGCATAACAGCGCAGGCGCTGCACTCGTCCGTCTCGGCTCTACGAGATGGCGCTGTCTTAGAGACGGACCAAATTCTGCTTCCGCCGATCCGCGTATTAATATGTAACGCAGCCAATGAGATTGCTGCTAACGTAGAACCTTTTCTCCTCGCGGATCACACTCGCGCAGTGATACCTGAACGCTCGAGGTATTATAACGAGTGTACAGACCTCCGATTAGTCAGTCTGCATTAGTCTGTACCAGTCTGCATTTGTCTGTAGCAGTCTAGTCAAGTTTCAGTATGCGCCTAATAAGATTATCATATTCCTGTAGATAGCCACGAAGATAAATGAATAGACACTTTGTCAAGCATCAGAGATATGTGAGAATAAGATTAACGTACCAAGACCAAAGGAACTTCAGATTGTCAATTGTAAATAGCATCCAGAACCAAGTTAAGTTATTTTTATGCTTGTTATTATTCTAATAAATGTGTATGAAAATTAATTCAGTTCTGTTTAAAGTTGGTCACCGTCAATCTGCTACTCTAAGCGTGCAAGTGGCATTTCTATCGTCTGACCTAACGGCAGAAGATAAACACGCCACGATAAAACCACGAGACATATTGCTGACACTCGCCTACTTCGTTAGAGCGACAAGTCAAATAATCTGATGTTGTGTGTACCGAAGGTCTTACAGTACGCACACTACAGATGGCGAATCTTTGGCACCAGGGATTATACTTAATGATCGCCAGAATGAGTTTATTTTCGATGGCCACAGATGAATCGAGCCGGCCCTTCGCCAGCAACCTTACCCTAGTACAGAGTAACTTACAGTTCACGAGATTTCGTGCAAGCGTGACGTTATTTTGACGTCATACGTTGTATCGAAGGCCGAGAGAGTTGTCTATCGACTATCACGATGGTTTGGTCATGTGAGGCGAACATAACGTTCAAAGCGATAACATTCGCCTTGAGTTGAGAGAACTGTAGGTTATGCTTTTTCGTTACTGCAGTGTACGTTAATCTGTGTGTATGAAATCTTATGAGACTTAACTGCTAAGATCATGAGTCCCTAAGCTTACACACTACTTAACCTAAATTATCCTAAGGACAAACACACACACACCCATGCCCCAGGGATGACTCGAACCTCCGCTGGGACCAGCCGCACAGTCCGTGACTGCAGCGCCTCAGACCGCTCGGCTAAACGCGCTCGCCGTTAACCTCTAAGTTACGTCGCTTAGAAATATGTAAATTTCTACGTTCACGTGGACTGATCTGCGGATAATGGAGAGATTAATCTGTTGGTAAGAATTAACTCTGACGCTTACAAAAAAGCTACATTATATTTTCTAATAGGCCTTTATCAACGCCGAAAGTGAGACGACCTGCTAATTTAAAAAAAGAGAAAAAAAAAGGTTAAGGCACCCAGTATTGAATCTAATAACGTGTGTGTTGTTTTCTACAGTGATCATTAAGGTGTCTCAACAAAATAGACTTATTTTTAGAAACTGTGAATACTAGTATCAGGAGTTGGCCTGTAGTCAAAAAGAGTGCGCAGCCGTTCTAACAGGAGAATTAAAGCGGATTCTCATGTACCATATGTCCCAGGAATAAATGCTGTTTCGAAACACCAGCTCAGTGAGGATATCTAGAATACATGTCGCCATTGGTGATTTTTGTTTTTGAAGATCTGTCTTAATTTAAGACGTTTGTAAAAGAAGTACCCTAAGGGAACTAGCTCGTAATTTGTCGTTTATACACTTTATAAATGGCTGAGACTACGTCACCTTTCAGTTGTGGTAGTCTTTTCTGTTCTCTTTGTTCTGAATGGTAGTTTGTTTTGATCAGATGACCCACGTGTGAAATATTTCTCCCCGTTTACGGCTTTAACAACTCATTCCTAAGAGAGAGAGAGAGAGAGAGAGAGAGAGAGAGAGAGAGAGAGAGAGCATTCTCTTGACACAACATCGAATATTACGGAAGGAACATACTTCAACTAGCTCAGTAACGAAGTACCAGAACCTTCTAGAAACGAGTAGAAATTCGGATATGGGCCGACGTGAACGGCTTTCATAGTGACCCTACAGCACGTTACTCATGAACTAGCGGAATTCCACCCTTTGCAGCGTAACAGAAATCTCTTGAAGGCTCTAAACAGCCTGTAGGTCATTATCTGACGTTTAAGTATAACAGTTCGTACCAAGAATGACGGGTTTTTAGGTCTTAAACGATCCATTGCCTTGGAACGGCATACTCTCATAACACGGAATTTACGATAAGAAATTACGCAATCCAGTATCGAATGTTAACGAAAGTAGACAGCGGTTCCTGCGGTCTTCCATTAGTGCATATGATGTCACTTTTGCACTAAGTCGTGTGAACTGTAGGATCCCTCTCCCCCTCTCCCATCCCTCCCATTCCACGACACTTCACTTCAATATGTAGAATTCAAAATATTTACAAACGCTGCGCAGAATACAACCATGTGTCTCATGGCAATAAAAGCTGTAGGAAACGCCGGAAACTTATTATGGCGATCTCATGATCAAATTAGAAACAAAAAAAAGTGTGTGTGAAATCTTACGCGACTTAACTGCTAAGGTTATGAGTCCCTAAGCTTACACACTACTTAACCTAAATTATCCTAACGACAAACACACACACCCTTGCCCGAAGGAGGACTCGAACCTCCGCCGGGACCAGCCGCACAGTCCACGACTGCAGCGCCTAAGACCGCTCGGATAACCCCGCGCAGCTGTAAATTCTTTCATGGGTTTTTAAAATCGGTCACTGGGTTGAATAATCGACGAAGAAATGTGATGTGTTTCTATGTACAACGCTCTACCACCTGGCCTAGACCTTCTAGAACAACGAAGGAAGGCCACGTAGAGGTGCATCCTTATAAAGCTGCGAGTTACGCAACCATTTTCAACAAAGTGCATACCTGTATGTGACATAGTTACTTACAATTTGTTTTAGTCAGGGATCCATCTTATGCTACCCCATTATATTACTTGTATTTCCTTATACCCTCAGACTTGGAGAAGCCGAGAGTAATTCCAATCCCACAGAAAGCAGATGTTGACAGATGTGAAAATTACCGAACTGTCGGTTTAATAAGTCACGGCTGCAAAATACTTGCAGGAGTTCTTTACAGACGAATGGAGAAACTGCTAGATGCATACCTCGGGGAAGATCAGTTTGGAGTTCGTAGAAATTTTGGAACACGCGAGACAATGCTGACCGTACGACTCAGCTTAAAATATAGATTAAGAGAGGCAAACCTACGTTTATAGCATTTGTAGACGTAGAGAAAGCTTTTGACAATGTTGACTTTCAAATTCTGAAGGTGGCAGGCGTAAAATACAAGGAGCGAAAGGCTATTTACAACTTGAACAGAAACCAGATGACACTAATAATAGTCGAGGGGCACGAAAGGAAAGCAGTAATTGAGAAGGGAGAGAGACAGGGTCTTAGTCTATCCCCAATGTTATTCAATCTGTATTTTGAGCATCGTTTGTGTCTGTGAAGCCTCAGGTTCGAGGAGGAGGAGATTAGTCCCGTCGACATCGAGGTCATTAGAGACGGAGCACAAGCTCGGATTAGGGAAGGATTGGGAAGGAAATCGAGCGTGCCCTTTCAAAGGAACCATCCCGGCATTTGCGTGAAACGATTTAGGGAAATGAGGAGGGCCGGAGACGGGTTTGAACAGTCGTACTCCCGAATGCGAGTCCAGTATGCTAACCACTGCGCCACCCCGCTGGGTATATTTGGGGTGGGAATTAAAATCCATGGAGAAGAAATTAAAACTTTGATGTTTGCCATCGACATTGTAACTCTATCAGAGAAAGCAAAAGACCTGAAACAGCAGTTGAACGAAATGGACAATGTCTTAGGAGAAGGATATAACATGAATGTCGATAAAAGCAAAACGAGGATAATGGAATGTAGTCTAATTAAATCAGGTGATGCTGAGGAGATTAGATTAAGAAATGAGATGATGGTCGAAGGAGAGAGGATATAAAATGTAGACTGACTATGGCCAGGAAAGCGTTTCTGAAGAAGAGAAATTTGTTAACATCTAGATTTAAGTGCCAGGAAGTCCTTTCTGAAAGTATTTGTATGGAGTGTAGCCATGTATGGAAGTGAAACATGGACAATAAACACCTTCAGACAAGCAGAGAGTAGAAGCCTTTGAAATGTTGTTGTGGTGTCACCGCCAGACAGAACACTAGAACACTTCCGAGGTGGTAGCCTTTAAATCGGCCTCGGTCCGTTAGTATACGTCGGACCCACGTGTCGCCACTATCAGTGATTGCAGACCGAGCGCTGCCACACGGCAGGTCTAACCTAGAGAGACTCCCTAGCACTCGCCCCAGTTGTACAGCCGACTTTGCTAGCGATGGTTCACTGTCTACATATGCTCTCATTTTGCAGAGACGATAGTTTAGCATTGCCTTCAGCTACGTCATTTGCTACGACCTGGTAAGGCGCCATATTCAGTTACTATGTCTTCTGAACAGATAATATTGTGAATCATGTACCGTCAAGAGCGACGTTCATCATTAATCGATTAAAGTTAAGTATCAAACTAATTACGCCCGCGTTCTGAATTCTAGTTCCTTGTCATGTTCCAGACCTCACGTCAGTATAGTTCTTCCCTCCTCACGCCAGCCTGCGTGAGCTAAAACGCGTGCCTTTCGGCCTCCCCTAGTAACATGGTGTTGGCTCTTCTGTCAACACAACAGTTGTGTTACAGAAGAATGGTGAAGATTAGATGGGTAGACCACGTAACTATTGAGGAAGTACTGAAGAGAACTGTAGAGAAGTTTGTGGCACAACCTGACTAGAAGGAGGGATCGGTTCGTAGGACACGTTCTGAGGCATCTAAGAATCACCAGGTTAGGGTTGGAGGGAAGCGTGGAGGGTAAAAATCGTAGAGGGAGACCACGAGATGAATACAGTAAGCAGATTCACGGGGATGTAGGTTGCAGTAGTTACTCGGAGATGGAAAAGCTTGCACAGGATCAGTTAGAATGGACAACTGCATTAAAACATTCTCTGGACTGAAGACCACAACAACAATAACAACAACAACATTTCCTTACAGCTATACTGGCGGTCTATTTACGTACAACGTTTCTTTAGGTTTTGCTGCCGCTATAGACCTCTGAGTGTGACGGTTGTCGCAACCCTAGCGACGGCCTGGTGGGAGGTTGGCGACCCTCGGGTGCAGGCGGGTTTGTCTCCCGCTGTGTGACCGCACCTCCACCCCCGCGGGAGGCCGCTGGACGCCCCCGCACCCCTGCCGCGAGCAGAGGTGGACATCGCCGCTACCGGTCACGGACGACGCAAGACAGGAGGTCTTCAGCCGCAGTCCACAGGTGCCCGCGTCCACGTCACATCGCCTCAACAGGTCAGTAGCAACGCTGCTGTTTCTACCCTTGCTGTACGACAGTATTCCGCTTTCATTATCGTTATCGGGGTCGTGCACTTGTCTCTCTGAGGCCATGTGCCTACATGCGGCGAAACAGCTGTCGGTGGACTGGTGCTAGAGATGCTGCATGTGGAAACACGTAAGTTCCAGTGGCCAATTTCTACCGTTGCACTATATCTAGTTGTCGCGATAGATCACCACTTGACAAGATAATATGCATGAAGCTTCTCCCTGATGTTCTGGCCATACCCGAAACGATTTTAACTAGAGTTTTAACAGCAAGTGGACTCTAGTAACTACCTGCCTACTCGGTGAATAAGGATGTCCTCAACTATTGATGTAATGGCCCCAAGCCTACGGTGCTATTTTACATCGAAAGGTTCCGTAGTAATCAATATAAGAAATATCAGTCATATTACCACCATGGCGACCAATTATCTCATTACCATACTTGCAGCTGCATGAACCCTGGCTGAAGGGTTTGCATTGACAACAAAAATGTTACGTCCAGTATTTCAGCCGCGTGGGGTAGCCGAGCGATCTGAGGCGTCTTGTCACGGCCCGCATGGCTTCCCCCGTCGGAGGTTCGAGTCCTGACTCGGGCATGCGTGTGTGTGTCGTCCTTAGCGTAAGTTGGTTTAAGTTAGATTAAGTAGTTTGTAAGCTGAGGGAACGATGACCTCAACAGTTTGGTCCCATAAGACCTTACCACAAATGTCCAAATTTTCCAGTATTTCAAACAATAACTGACCGAATTTAAAAGTTTAAAATACTGTCATCATCTACTCACTAAGAGATAAACTCTTCAGTTAAGCACTTAACACAATAAGTTAAACATAATAATTATAAACTGTGTATGTATCTTCAGGCAGCGTTAACTCACGGCGCGCAAATTACCCAGACTATTTTCACGCTGTGCTTGAGCGTGACAGCACTTAGTGATTTGCAGAAAATTTAACATTTAATTTCAAGCCTTTCGAAACTATTTTCTCGTAGGTGGCCCCTACAAGACAATGAAAAAAAGTTTACAGATTACCGCATTTCCGCTGTTCAGGCAGTAAACCTTCAGCATCGGGTATGACGTTTTGGGTTATTTCTTTTTGCTAGTAACTGTATTCGCAACTCATTTTTCCGACGGTATGCGCATGTACCAATGAGCGTGCCTGCAAAATTAAAAAACTCTGTGAGACAGAAATCGGAAAATACGGGTTTCATACGTGGGAATTTGATTATTTCACTGATGACATCGAAGTTCGTGGCAGCAGTGCAGACGGAATCAAGGTGGCGAAGATATTGAGTGGTCAAAGGAATCAGAAAAGCACAGATACTTTTCAGTGTGAGTACCTGGCAGTAGGTGGCAACACAACACACCTAATATAAAAAACGTATGTTTTTGGAGGTATCCGAATACTTTCGATCACATAGTGTGCAAACAGGCTATTTACAAAATGTTTGAAAACATAATATTTTAACGATGATAACAGGTTATAATGTGCCGAATTTTATGCTCTTGACATCTTTTGCGTGCGGTTCAGTGTAAAATGAACATATTTTACAACGAAAAGATGTTAAAGACCTGAAGATGATAGTAATGACTGTGAAACCGGGCGTCTGAAATAAAGAAACTTTTTATTCGATCTTGGCTTTTGAATGGTTTTTAACAATTAAAACAAATCGCCCTTCAATACTCTGAAAATGAGAAAATTGAAATCAATTTAAATAAGCAACTACAACAAACAAACAACGTAGGAAAAGAGAACACATGCAGCACTTGCTACACACTGTCTAGTTCTACGTAAGCGGCAGATACACTATGTGATCAAAAGTATCCGGACAGTCCGGAAAACATACGTTTTCATATTAGGTGCATTGTGCTGCCACCTACTGCCAGGTACTCCATATCAGAGAGTTCAGTAGTCATCAGACATCGTGAGAGAGCAGAATGGGCCGCTGCGCTGAACTCACGGACTTCGAATGTGGTCAGGTGTTGGGCGTCCCTTGTGTCATACGTCTGTACGCTAGATTTCCACACTCCTAAATATCCCCAGGTCCACTGTTTACGATGTGATAGTGAAATGGAAACGTAAAGAGACATCTACAGCTCAAATGCATACAGGTCGACCTCGTCTGTTGACTGACATAGATCAACGACAGTTGAAGAGCGTCGTAATGTGTAATCGGCAGACATGTAGCCAGACCGTCATACAGGAATTCCTGACTGAATCAGGATCCACTGCAAGTACTGTGACAGTTAGGGGGGGAGGAGAGAAAACTAGGATTTCATGGTCGAGTAGCTGCTTATAATTCACACATCATGCTGGTAAATGCCAAACGACGCCTCGCTTGGTGTAAGGAGGGTAAACATTGGACGATTGAACAGTGGAGAAACGTTGTGTGGAGTGACGAATCACGGTACAGTTTTAGTTTAGTTTTAGTTACGTCATGTTCCGTAGATCATTTTCCCGATTATCTTATCGATATGATGTGGAACAGGTCAGATTACAAGATTATATATATATATATATATATATATATATATATATATATATATATATATATCTTGTAATCTGACCTGTTCCACATCATATCGATATATATATATATATATATATATATATATATATATATATATATACTCCTGGAAATGGAAAAAAGAACACATAGACACCGGTGTGTCAGACCCACCATACTTGCTCCGGACACTGCGAGAGGGCTGTACAAGCAATGATCACACGCACGGCACAGCGGACACACCAGGAACCGCGGTGTTGGCCGTCGAATGGCGCTAGCTGCGCAGCATTTGTGCACCGCCGCTGTCAGTGTCAGCCAGTTTGCCGTGGCATACGGAGCTCCATCGCAGTCTTTAACACTGGTAGCATGCCGCGACAGCGTGGACGTGAACCGTATGTGCAGTTGACGGACTTTGAGCGAGGGCGTATAGTGGGCATGCGGGAGGCCGGGTGGACGTACCGCCGAATTGCTCAACACGTGGGGCGTGAGGTCTCCACAGTACATCGATGTTGTCGCCAGTGGTCGGCGGAAGGTGCAAGTGCCCGTCGACCTGGGACCGGACCGCAGCGACGCACGGATGCACGCCAAGACCGTAGGATCCTACGCAGTGCCGTAGGGGACCGCACCGCCACTTCCCAGCAAATTAGGGACACTGTTGCTCCTGGGGTATCGGCGAGGACCATTCGCAACCGTCTCCATGAAGCTGGGCTACGGTCCCGCACACCGTTAGGCCGTCTTCGGCTCACGCCCCAACATCGTGCAGCCCGCCTCCAGTGGTGTCGCGACAGGCGTGAATGGAGGGACGAATGGAGACGTGTCGTCTTCAGCGATGAGAGTCGCTTCTGCCTTGGTGCCAATGATGGTCGTATGCGTGTTTGGCGCCGTGCAGGTGAGCGCCACAATCAGGACTGCATACGACCGAGGCACACAGGGCCAACACCCGGCATCATGGTGTGGGGAGCGATCTCCTACACTGGCCGTACACCACTGGTGATCGTCGAGGGGACACTGAATAGTGCACGGTACATCCAAACCGTCATCGAACCCATCGTTCTACCATTCCTAGACCGGCAAGGGAACTTGCTGTTCCAACAGGACAATGCACGTCCGCATGTATCCCGTGCCACCCAACGTGCTCTAGAAGGTGTAAGTCAACTACCCTGGCCAGCAAAATCTCCGGATCTGTCCCTCATTGAGCATGTTTGGGACTGGATGAAGCGTCGTCTCACGCGGTCTGCACGTCCAGCACGAACGCTGGTCCAACTGAGGCGCCAGGTGGAAATGGCATGGCAAGCCGTTCCACAGGACTACATCCAGCATCTCTACGATCGTCTCCATGGGAGAATAGCAGCCTGCATTGCTGCGAAAGGTGGATATACACTGTACTAGTGCCGACATTGTGCATGCTCTGTTGCCTGTGTATATGTGCCTGTGGTTCTGTCAGTGTGATCATGTGATGTATCTGACCCCAGGAATGTGTCAATAAAGTTTCCCCTTCCTGGGACAATGAATTCACGGTGTTCTTATTTCAATTTCCAGGAGTGTATATATCTTGTAATCTGACCTGTTCCACATCATATCGATATATATATATACATATATATATATAAATTATTATTATTATTATTATTTACACACAATGTGGCGATCCGATGGCAGGGTGTGGGTGTGGCGAATGCCCGGTGAACGTCACCTGCCAGCATGTGTAGAGTCAACAGTAAAATTCGGAGGCGGTGTTGTAGTGTGGTCGTGTTATTCACGGAGGGGGCGTAACCCCTTGTTCTTTTGCGTGGCACTATCACAGCAGAGGTCTACATTGATGCTTTAAGCACCTTCTTGCTTCCCACTTTTGAAGAGCAGTTCAGGGATGGAGACTACATCTTTCAACATGATCGAGTATCTGTTCATAATGCACGTCCTGTGGCTGAGTGGTTACACGACAATAACATCCCTGTAATGGACTGGCCTGCACAGAGTCCTGACCTAAATGTTATAGAACAGCTTTGGAATGTTTTGGAAAGCTGACTTCGTGTCAGGCCTCACCGACCGACATCGATACCTCTCTTCAGTGCAGCACTCCGTGAAGAATGCGCTCCTTCCAGCACCTAATTAAACGAATGACTGCAAGACTGGAAGCTGTGATCAAGGCTAAGGGTGGGCTAACGCCATATTGAATTCCAGTATTACCGAATGAGGTAGCCACCAACTTGTAAGTTATTTTCAGCCACGTGTCCGGATACTTTTGATCAGTGTAGGAATGAGATGGCAAGACTGGCCCATATGACAACAGGTACTGTTTTGCGGACAAATATTATAATAATTTTATTCTACACTCCTGGAAATGGAAAAAAGAACACATTGACACCGGTGTGTCAGACCCACCATACTTGCTCCGGACACTGCGAGAGGGCTGTACAAGCAATGATCACACGCACGGCACAGCGGACACACCAGGAACCGCGGTGTTGGCCGTCGAATGGCGCTAGCTGCGCAGCATTTGTGCACCGCCGCCGTCAGTGTCAGCCAGTTTGCCGTGGCATACGGAGCTCCATCGCAGTCTTTAACACTGGTAGCATGCCGCGACAGCGTGGACGTGAACCGTATGTGCAGTTGACGGACTTTGAGCGAGGGCGTATAGTGGGCATGCGGGAGGCCGGGTGGACGTACCGCCGAATTGCTCAACACGTGGGGCGTGAGGTCTCCACAGTACATCGATGTTGTCGCCAGTGGTCGGCGGAAGGTGCACGTGCCCGTCGACCTGGGACCGGACCGCAGCGACGCACGGATGCACGCCAAGACTGTAGGATCCTACGCAGTGCCGTAGGGGACCGCACCGCCACTTCCCAGCAAATTAGGGACACTGTTGCTCCTGGGGTATCGGCGAGGACCATTCGCAACCGTCTCCATGAAGCTGGGCTACGGTCCCGCACACCGTTAGGCCGTCTTCCGCTCACGCCCCAACATCGTGCAGCCCGCCTCCAGTGGTGTCACGACAGGCGTGAATGGAGGGACGAATGGAGACGTGTCGTCTTCAGCGATGAGAGTCGCTTCTGCCTTGGTGCCAATGATGGTCGTATGCGTGTTTGGCGCCGTGCAGGTGAGCGCCACAATCAGGACTGCATACGACCGAGGCACACAGGGCCAACACCCGGCATCATGGTGTGGGGAGCGATCTCCTACACTGGCCGTACACCACTGGTGATCGTCGAGGGGACACTGAATAGTGCACGGTACATCCAAACCGTCATCGAACCCATCGTTCTACCATTCCTAGGCCGGCAAGGGAACTTGCTGTTCCAACAGGACAATGCACGTCCGCATGTATCCCTTGCCACCCAACGTGCTCTAGAAGGTGTAAGTCAACTACCCTGGCCAGCAAGATCTCCGGATCTGTCCCCCATTGAGCATGTTTGGGACTGGATGAAGCGTCGTCTCACGCGGTCTGCACGTCCAGCACGAACGCTGGTCCAACTGAGGCGCCAGGTGGAAATGGCATGGCAAGCCGTTCCACAGGACTACATCCAGCATCTCTACGATCGTCTCCATGGGAGAATAGCAGCCTGCATTGCTGCGAAAGGTGGATATACACTGTACTAGTGCCGACATTGAGCATGCTCTGTTGCCTGTGTCTATGTGCCTGTGGTTCTGTCAGTGTGATCATGCAATGTATCTGACCCCAGGAATGTGTCAATAAAGTTTCCCCTTCCTGGGACAATGAATTCACGGTGTTCTTATTTCAATTTCCAGGAGTGTAGTTTCACCAGCACTGCCTCCAGTACGGGTACGTGACGCTTTGTTTCCAGGCACCTTACATACAGAACATAGCGAACAGTAAGAGTCCTATAACACACCGTTGGGCGTCGACCGAAGTTACGGTGAATTCTCAAGATTTTGTGAATACCATGCCGCATGCTGTTTTGCTAGCAAAAGCTGGCTTGATATTCTGTACGCGGTATTTTTTTTCCATTAGATGACAGTGCGGAACTGTGTTGAATGGTTTTCAGTGCAGTCTCAGATTCACCTGTTGGGTAATAGCAGCGAGTCATTTCCAAGGAACTGAAATCAGAACGTGGTACCCGGGGGAACCCAGTAGAGAAACAAGAAGACGGAAAAGCCTCTGATGTTGTAATTACTATTGTGAGACCAACTAACGGAGACGGCTGGATTGGTCCGGCTCTCGGCGGTGCTTTTATGGCGTTTCCGACACGGCGACGGCGGCGCTGAGGTAGCAGCGTAGCGAGGCTGTACCGCCGGCGGCCTCCGGTAAACACACTAGTCAGCCGGCTCGGCTGGACCTGGAGCTGGAGGTTGAGATAAGCGCCGGCGATACGACACACACACACACACACACACACACACACACACACACACACACACACACGCTGCCGCCACCTAAATCCGGCGGCCCCTGCCGGGCTTAGCTCAGGTCAGATAAGGCGCGCCGTCGCGGGCTGAAGTACCTTGTCGGGCGGACGTCTTTGTTCTGGCTCCGACTCCAGGAGTTGCTGCGCGGAATAAGAAAAGAAACACCAGCGAGAGATACATACAGGAAGATACCGGAAACTGGGACGTTCACAGAGCTCTGAACTGTCGCACCGCCGATGTAAGGAGGGAATTATTTCGGCACGTATCACGAATTGCCCAATTAAGTGCAGTCGAATTACAATGAGGTGGCGAAAGTCATGGAATGGCGATATGCACATCTACAGGTACAAAAGGCCAGTCCACTGGCGCAGCTGTCATTTGCACTCAGGTGATTCGTGTGGAAACATTTCCCACGTAATTATGGTCGCACGGCACGAGTTAACAGACTTTTAGCACAAGATGGTAGATGGAACTAGATGCATGGGACATTCCATTTCGAAAATCGTAACGAAATTCAGTATTCCGAGATCCACAGTGTCAAGAGTGTGGCGAGAGTATCACATTGCATTGATTACCTCTCACCACGGACAATGCAGTGGTGGATCTGAATTCACTTAACGACCAAGAGCAGCGGCGTTTGTGTAGACCTATCAATGCTAACAGGCAAGCAGCAATGAGCGAAATACCGCAGATATCAGAGCGGGAGTACGTGCGCTCGTGGCCATATCGGTTGCATCCTGGACGACTGGGAAACAGTGGCCTGGTCATGTGGGTTCCGATTACGGTAGGTAAGAGCTGATGGTAGCGTTGGAATGTGGTGCAGGCCCCACCAAGCCATGGAACGAAGTTGTCAACAAAGCGCTATTCAAGCTCCATAATGGTGTGAGCTGTGTTTACATGGAATGGACTGTGCTATCGGTAATGTCCAGCTACTTGCAGACCATTTTGCAACCATTCATGCACTTCATGTCCCCAAATAACCACGGATTTTTTATGGGTGACAATAGGCCATGTCACGGAGTCACAATTGTTGGCGATTGGTTTGAAGAACATTCTGAACAATTGGAGCAACAGGTCACTCCGATCACCAGACAAGAATGTCATCGAACATTTATGGGGCATAATCTAGAGGTCAGTTGGTGTACAAAATCCTGTACCAGCAACACTACCTCAACTTTACACGGCCATAGAGCCAAAATGGCTCAGTATGTACAGAAACCAGATGGCAGTTATAAGAGTCGAGGGGCATGAAAGGGAAGCAGTGGTTGGGAAAGGAGTGAGACAGGGTTGTAGCCTCTCCCCGATGTTATTCAATCTGTATATTGAGCAAGCAGTAAAGGAAACAAAAGAAAAATTCGGAGTAGGTATTAAAATTCATGGAGAAGAAGTAAAAACTTTGAGGTTCGCCGATGACATTGTAATTCTGTCAGAGACAGCAAAGGACTTGGAAGAGCAGTTGAACGGAATGGACAGTGTCTTGAAAGGAGGATATAAGATGAACATCAACAAAAGCAAAACGAGGATAATGGAATGTAGTCAAATTAAATCGGGTGATGCTGAGGGGATTAGATTAGGAAATGAGACACTTAAAGCAGTAAAGGAGTTTTGCTATTTAGGGAGCAAAATAACTGATGATGGTTGAAGTAGAGAGGATATAAAATGTAGACTGGCTATGGCGAGGAAATAGTTTCTGAAGAAGAGAAATTTGTTAACATCGAGTATAGATTTAAGTGTCAGGAAGTCGTTTCTGAAAGTATTTGTATGGAGTGTAGCCATGTATGGAAGTGAAACATGGACGATAACCAGTTTGGACAAGAAGAGAATAGAAGCTTTCGAAATGTGGTGCTACAGATGAATGCTGAAGATAAGGTGGGTAGATCACGTAACTAATGAGGAGGTATTGAATAGGATTGGGGAGAAGAGAAGTTTGTGGCACAACTTGACTAGAAGAAGGGATCGGTTGGTAGGACATGTTTTGAGGCATCAAGGGATCACAAATTTAGCATTGGAGGGCAGCGTGGAGGGTAAAAATCGTAGAGGGAGACCAAGAGATCAACACACTAAGCAGATTCAGAAGGATGTAGGTTGCAGTAGGTACTGGGAGATGAAGAAGCTTGCACAGGATAGATTAGCATGGAGAGGTGCATCAAACCAGTATCAGGACTGAAGACCACAACAACAACAACATTTCTGCAGGAGACTTCCACGTCGAGTTGCTGGTCCACGTCGGAGAAAAGGAGGTCCGGCACGGTATTAGAAGGTATCTCACGACTTTAGGCACGTCAGTATAATTTAGGCGATGGCGAGGGGATTAGATTATGAAATGCGACGCCGGCCGCGGTGGTCTCGCGGTTCTAGGCGCGCAGTCCGGAGCCGTGCGACTGCTACGGTCGCAGGTTCGAATCCTGCCTCGGGCATGGATGTGTGTAATGTCCTTAGGTTAGTTAGGTTTAAGTAGTTCTAAGTCCTAGGGGACTGATGACCACAGCAGTTGAGTCCCATAGTGCTCAGAGCCATTTGAACCATTTTTTGAAATGCGACACTTAAGTAGTAGATGACTTTTTCTATTTAAGCAGTAACTTACAAAAGATGGGCGAAGGGAGGAGGGTATAAAATGTGGATTGGCGTAAGGACAGCAATTTTGAAAAAGGAAAGCTTTACAACATCAAATATAAATTTAACTGTTACGAATTATTTTCTGAAGGTATTTGTCTGTAGAATAGCCTTATAAGCAAGTGAAAATGTGTAGAGTTCAGACAAAGGATATAAGCTTCTGAAAGTTAAATGGGTAAGTGGAGAGATGATTAATACAACTAAGAGGAAAAGAAAGTTATTGGTCATATCAACTACTGGAACGGATCGGTTTATTGATCACATCCTCAGGTATCAAATGGTTCAAATGGCTCTCAGCACTATGGGATTCAATATCTGAGGTCATCAGTCCCCTAGAACTTAGAACTACTTAAACCTAACTAAGCTAAGGACACCACACACATCCATGCCCGAGGCAGGATTCTAACCTGTGACCGTAGCGGTCGCGCGGTTCCAGACTGAAGCGCATAGAACCGCTCGGCCACATCTGCCGGCCTTCAGGTATCTAAGAGATGTCAATCTACTAATGGAGCGAAGAGTAAGTGGTAAAAATTGTAGACGAAGAGTACGAATTTAGATTTATGTAGTTTGGTATAGATATGTAGAGGTGATGAGACATACACAGAATAGACGAGCGTGCAGAGCTGCAGCAAAAGTCTTCTAACAACAACAACGGCATAATATGTGAGAGAAATACTGAGCTTGGACCTAACTTTACATTCACGCGCTCGATATGATCTAGGACAACCTTTAGCTGCCAGAACAACTCGAATCATCCAGCGAAGCGTTAAGCCTATACACGATTCCTTCACGTTTGTCAACGGGACCCATTAGCATGGAAATAACAGCGAGTGTCGTAATGCAAAAACGAATCTGTTAGTAATTTCCGCATTCAGTAACAAAATGACCTTATTTAAGTTAAGCACTTTTCCATTTCGGATCTTTTCGATCCATCATTATTGCTTCATTTTTTAACAGCGTCTACATGTACGAGGGGCGTCCGGAAAGTAAGTTCCGATCGGTCGAGAAATGGAAACGACTATGAAAATCCAATAAAGCTTTGCACAGATGTGTTGGGCAGTGTCTCTAGTACGAACCTACATAGCATCACGTCCCTCTTCTCATTTCTGAGCTCACAGTGAGCGCGTAAAAATGTCTAGAAATTAGTCTCTTCCCGCCAAGTACAAGGGCCTGCTGAGAAATTTCGCCGGAAGCTATGCAGCCAACATTACATAACTGTCGTGCGGTTTTTTCTTCAAGGCAGTTCTCAGCCGCACTGTGCAGGGGCAGTGAATCGTTTTCAATTGGAAATGTTTGATTACCCACAATACAGCCCGTAATTGTCTCCCTCTGAGTTTCACCTCTGCTCACACGAACCGCTGGCTATGAAAACATTTTGGCACAGACAACGAGCTGTAGGCCAGCGTAGAGAATTGGCGGAAAGCACTGGCGGCTGCCTTCTATCAGGAGGGTATTGGAAAGTTTGTACAACGCTACGACAGATGTCAAAGTCAGAACGGCGACTACGTACAGAAGTAGCTGGAAGGTGTAGCTAACTGTTACAAATAAAATATTTCTGATTTTCACTGTAGTTTCCATTTCGCGATCAATCGGAACTTACTTTCTGGACAGCCCTCGTAGTAGGTTGGTACGTAAGTTCGTGGCGCTTTGTTTTGCATGATGGTATTACGATTCTTACGGCTTCGTTTACGGATTGAATTTTTTTGTTAGTAATTCACTGTTGCTGTTTGAGGTTACGTTTTATCATTTGGCGACAGTGAGCGGAGCTGCAGAGAAATTGAAACATTTCCGACGTATTCTTCTGCCTGAGATCAGTGGAGGGGTAACAGCAGAGGAGGCAGCCAGGAGCACGTGCGCCGTGTTTGGGGATAAAGCCATTGGAGAGAGCACGGTAAGAAAGTGGTTTTTTTTAAAGGATGATCGTTTCGATTTAAGTAACTCTCCACGTTCAGGAAGACGTACGGTATTGGATGCATAGCGTCTAAACGCATTACCCCACAACAAACAACGTCAGTGTACCTAGAACTGCCAAATTTGATGAACTGTGATCACGCCGCCATCGTGCGACATTTGCATTTAAGTGTGAAGGTTCAAAAACCGGTGGATGGCCACATTTGCATCTCTGCTTCCGTGTCATCGATTGACTCCTGAAGAACAGCAACCATTCCTATCCTGTAACATTACTCGCGAAGAGAAAGGGTGTTATGGTCTTCAGTCCAGAGACTGGTTTGATGCAGCTCTACATGCTACTCTATCCTGTGCAAGGTTCTTCATCTCCCAGTACCTACTGCAACCTACATCCTTCTGAATCTGTTTAGTGCATTCATCTATTGGTCTCCCTCTACGATTTTTACCCTCCACGCTGCCGTCCAATACTCAATTGGTGAGCCCTTGAAGCCTCAGAATATGCCCTACCAACCGATCCCTTCTACTAGTCAAGTTGTGCCACAAATTTCTCTTCTCTCCAATTCTATTCAATACCTCCTCATTAGTTATGTGATCTACCCGTCTCATCTTCAGCATTCTTCTGTAGCACCACATTTCGAAAGCTTCTATTCTCTTCTTGTCCAAAATATTTATCGTCCATGTTTCACTTCCATACATGGCTACACTCCATACAAATACATACAAATACTTTCAGAGACGACTTTCTGACACTTAAATCTATACTCGATGTTAACAAATTTCACTTCTTCAGAAACGATTTTCTTGCCATTGCCAGTCTACATTTTATATCCTCTCTACTACGACCATCATCAGTTATTTTGCTCCCCAAATATGGTTGAAATGGCTCTGAGCACATGGGACTTAACTTCTAAGGTCATCAGTCCCCTAGAACTTAGAACTACTTAAACCTAACTAACCTAAGGACATCACACACATGCATGCACGAGGCAGTATTCGAACCTGCGACCGTAGCGGTCGCGTGGTTCCAGACTGTAGCGCCTAGAACCGCTCGGCCACTCCGGCCGGCGCTACCAAATTAGCAAAATTCCTTTACTACTTTAAGTGTCTCATTTCCTAATCTAATTCCCTCAGCATCACCCGACTAAATTCGACTACATTCCATTATCCTCGTCTTTAAGATAACGCAAAGAAAAGAAAGGAATGGTTGAGCCGAAACAAAGTAGAAATTCCTCGTACAAAGACCTGCTAGCATCCTCGTGGAACAGCGGTGGTGTGGTGTAATACGCATTCCTTCCTCGAGGTGTAACCTTTACTTTTGACATTTGTTGGCAACAACCAAGACATCTTGCAGACGCCATGCAAGAACAACGACCAGTGAGACTGCGTGAAGTGATGCTGCTCCACGATAACTCCCGCCCCCAGTCTGCTACACTGACAAAAAACGCTGTACGGGAGTTGGGATGGGAAGGCATTCTGCACCCACCTTACTCACTTGATTACGTCCTCAGATTTCCACATTTGCCGCTCTCTATCGAAGAGCCTTTAAGGAACTTCCTTTCCGGATGAAAATGCGCTCCGAACGTAGGCTGACTAGTCTTCGCCTCAAAACCAGGTGATAGCTACAGTGGCTGAATCGAAAAGTTACATCTGTGTTGGAAGACTGTAGTGAACAGTGAAGGAGAATATATTGTTGAATACTAAAGGCTCTGTTGTGTTTATTATGGAGAGACGCTAGGAACTTTCGAACTAACATAATATATCCTTTATACGGTTTATAGAAAATCCGGTGGTGAACCCGAACGAAATTTTGGTCGTGGTTCAGGGATATTTTCTGAGTATTTTGAAATAAAACACGTGCGGTCTCTGAAGAAAGCGAAGCCGCGGAGTTGTAACTCGATTGGCGTCAGTTGAAACGGAGAAAGCGTAACGCCTTTCGTTGCTGCCTCATCTCAAGCTCTACGCACTCTGGGTGACAAGGTGGCGAGCGAGCTACATGCGCCATTGACACCCCGTATATGAGTCAACAACTTCCAACTAGTATGAAGGCAAACTTTTAGTTTCGATGGGTAATTTAAAAACTGGCCCCAAATTGCTATCTTCCTCTTGTAGAAGATACATTATTCTTAAATCAAATGTATCTTACTGAAGCTAAATGCCTTTTTTATTTACTACTACTATTTGTATTTCATTTTACTCTTTAGTTGGTTTATGACAATATGCAATTTTCATACTTCGTTTTGTACTCTAAATAGGTTTCTTTGTGTTACAGAAAGAATTAAACAATTATGGCAAAAATGTGCCACGTATTCTTTGTAATGCCCAGAAGTGTCTGACGTGGCTGGCCTTCTGTGGCCGAGCGGTTCTAGGCGCTTCAGTCTGAAACCGCGCGACCGCGACGGTCGCATGTTCGAATCCTGCCTCGGGCATGGATGTGTGTGATGCCCTTAGGTTAGTTAGGTTAAAGTAGTTCTAAGTTCTGGACGTGTGATGACCTCAGATATTAAGTCCCATTGTGCTCAGAGCCATTTTTTTCTTTTTTTTTTTTGGCTGGCGTGAGGCATAATTAGCATTTTTCAAAAATGCGGTGCACAGGGCTAATTCCGTACCTCTAAGTCCAGAAAACAAGAATGAGGAAATGAAAACCCTTAGACAAATAGCGGTAGAATATGGTTTTGACGCGGGTTTGATGGATCGGTTGGATGTAGCAGTTAGACATGGTAATCAACGAAATGTTAAAAATATAGGCAAATCTGGAATCATGCCATACTGGGGGACCATCTCGAACAAATTAGGGAGGTTGTTGAACAAGAAAAGGGTGGTCAAGAAATCAGGACACAGGCTAAGAAGTAAGATCGACACAGGTGAGAAATGGACGAGGAAACTGGGAGTGTATGAAGGAAAATACTAGGATTGTGAAGCGAGATATGTGGGGCAGACGGGCCGGATTTTTAAAGTTGGATTTAAAGAGCGAGCGTAATCATAGGGAGGACGGCTCGTCAGCTGTAGAAAAGTATCTCAAGGATGAGCAGCATTCGTTGGTAGATATAACGGAAAGTGTGATGATGTTGCACGTTGAAGAAAGATTGTGGTTGGTGTCAAATTTAGAAGAGGTAGAGATTTATTGTGCTTTGAGAAAGGAGTGTATCGGCGTTTTAAATGAGAAGACGGAAGTGTGTAAAGGGCATTTACGAGCACGCTTTAGCGATATCCTCCTTAAGAAGCAGCCATCAATATATCATATTTATTGACAAAGGATTTACGCATGCTGTTTCCGTTCAGAGTGAAGCTTAGAGGTAGTTTTAAGTTAGAATGGGCTAGGACCAGGCAGCCATTTCCCAAAGATTTTATGATTGTAGTATTGTCGGTGCTGAGCATTAGGCTTTAAAGAAATAACGTGGTTGGTAAGTGATGGTAGCGGTTTTCAGCTTGCAACTGTACCTCAGAAACGGTGGATGCACCGGCTTGTGATGGTTTATGTTTCATGGTTTGAGCTGACAATGCACGTGTGTGTCGAGGCCTAATGGCATAATTTTTTTTAATGTAAGTTCTAACTCAGGAAGTCTGTAATCCTTGTATGTCTGTTGGTATAAGGAGGATTGTATTATCTGCTTTCCTTGTTTCTTGCACTTGAGAATGGGATAATGTTATCCCAAAACATGTTGTGGCAGTAAACACACGACTGACAATTGGGCTGCCCAAGTATGTGTCAGCACCTTTCAACCATCATCCCTGGGTAAATTTATTGAGTTCTACAAAATGCAAAGAAGTTTTAAGCAACGAGTATTAAATTGAAAATGGGACCTAAAACGCATTTTGTGTACGTTGTGATTAGTGCCTTATTTCCAGGAACGTCAGGTTTCGTGGGATCTCCTTTAAATTATCGTACATTTTGCGATTTGCGACGAAATGATGTTACAGTCAGTGAATCAGACTACCTATAAACTGGATTTTGCTGCGTGAAAATATTTCGTGACTACATTTTACGATTAGTTCAGCTATTTTCGAAGTATTCTTCCTCCTGTGTATGCTCATCTGTAGCAAAAATACAGACACATGGTATTGGTTCTGGTGAACCACACTCACAACTTATACTTTGAACTTCACAAATGGCAATGCTAATGTTACAACTGCGTGCTAAGTCGTCGTTGATTTTTACCTGTTTTCATGCACTATCTGCCGCCTGTTAGACCTTTAATTACTCTTTGTCTCTGTCTTTTCTCCCACTACCACACCCCCATCCCTTCCCGTTTTAATCAGTGTGGCATCTCGTAGTGGAACGTAGTAGGTTTTAATCTGTATTCCTTCCGCTGTTGTATTTTGTACGTGTACGCTTTCTTCTATGGTGACTTTGTGGTATAGGCTGCATTTGGATTTAAGTATCCTTAAATATGCGTCCGTTTTAGTTGGGTGGTGATTGTGGACCATTACAACGAATGTGTTATGTGAGTTGTTACTTTTTACGACTCCCAGGCGTTTCGAATGTGTATTAAAAAGTCCGCATCGCCGTCCAAAGTACACTGAGACCGGCTGTATACAGCGTGAGTCACAAACTATCGCCACCTAAAATAACTTAGAATGCATGATAGTAGCTGCAAAGTTTGTGGGACAAATGTTGCATGGGACAACGGGGTCCATAATATGACGTTGGTTTTTTTGTTGCTAGGTGGGGTCGCGTCAGAGATATGAAGCTCAACTTTGTTTTTATAAATGTGATGCTGTAGTTTGGTACTTAGTTTCTGATAGCGGTTATCGAGACGAATCCAATGGTGGCATGAACGTCCATTTACAGAAGGTGTTCGAAGTGATGACCACTGGTATCAACGCAGTGCTGCAATCTCCTTATCATGGATTGAGCGGTATTCCTTATAAAATCGGCACTTGTCGAGCACATCCTCTCACAATTCTCTCTCGCCTATTTTCATGTGTAGTTGGAACGTCTTTATTAACAATGTCTTTTACGAATCCGCACAATAAAAAAATCCAGAGGCATCAACTCTGGCGAACGAGCCGGCCACGACACATGTCTTCGCCGTCCAATCCAACGAATTGGTAATTGTCTCTGCAACTCATTTCTAGCCATCAGCGGAAAATGTGCCGGACACTCATCGTGTTGATACCGCAATCTGTTCTTCCTAAAGGTATTTCTTCCAATAAATCACCTAATGTTTCTTGCACGAATGTGGTGTACTTCCTACCATTAAGATTTCCTTCGATGAAACAGGGGCCTATAATTCTGTTCTCCAGGTCCCACACCTTACATTCACCGACCACGGATTTTGGTGTGCAACTTGCCGCACCCGATATCGATTTACAGTTGCCCGCCCGAATCTCGTGGTCGTGCGGTAGCGTTCTCGCTTCCCACGCCCAGGTTCCCGGGTTCGATTCCCGGCGGGGTCAGGGATTTTCTCTGCCTCGTGATGGCTGGGTGTTGTGTGCTGTCCTTAGGTTAGTTAGGTTTAATTAGTTCTAAGTTCTAGGGGACTTATGACCACAGCAGTTGAGTCCCATAGTGCTCAGAGCCATTTGAACCATTTGAGCCACAGTTGCCCAATAATGCATGTTATGCAAATTAACATTTCCTTGGTTCGTGAATGTAGCCTCGTCAGTAAATAAACTCAAATTGATAAATGTGTCATCCCTCTGAATATGAAACTGAGCCCATCGGCAGAGTTCAATGCGACACATACGATCCGTACCAGTTAATTTTTGGTGGATGATGATGATGATGATGATGGTGATCATGATGATGTTTGGTTTGTGGGGCGCTCAAGTGTGCAGTCATCGGCGCAAATACGAAGTCCCAATTTTCACACCAATTTTTTTCGAGGTCCAATCTAGCCACTGTGAGGAATGATGATGATGATGATGACAACACCCAGTCCCCGGGTAGAGAAAATCCCCAACCCGGCCGGGAATCGAACCCGAGAACCCGTGATCCAGAGGCAGCAACACTAGCCACTAGACCAAGAGTTGCGGACAATTCTTGGTGGAGACTGATATGGTAAGAATGATATTAATGGCGATGCCGAACAACAACAACACTGCTCTGGCTCATGCCAGATTCCCTTGCGAGTTTGACGCGTTCTAACACAAGGATCTCGAACCACAGTGGCAAGAGTACTAATTCCCGTTCCCTCGTTAGTAACTTTCCTTTGCGGGATGTGTTTCCGATGCGTTAAAGATCCAGTTGTTCTGAAATTATCATACACAAATTTATATGTACGACGTGAAGGGTGAGTTCATTGAGGATACCTTTCAGTGTATAAGTCTCTAGCTCTCACTGAATTTCGTTGGCATTCTCCGTAAATGAGAAGCATATGGACTTGTTCTTCGAAGGAATACATCATCTACATTCGCTTGATTTGACGATACTAGTTTTACCGTTCCTATTAGTGTTGTATTGTGACACCGTGGAATGTTGTTTACATGTCAAAGGCACGCTAGATGGATACGCCGAACATATTCGACAGAGAATTGTTAAGGCATGTGCTTCGATAAGTGCCGAAGTGATAAGGAATACCACTCAATCCATGATAAGAAGATTGCACCACTGCACTGAAGCCAATGGTCATCACTTCGAACACCTTCTGTAAATGGGCGTTTATGCCATCTTTGTTACCTTGGTTGGCCTTCAAAAACCTTACTGTTACTCATCATTGGATTCGTCTCGACAGCTGCTGTGAGAAATAAAGTACCAAACTACAGTATCCCATTAAAAAAGAAAAAAAAAGTTGACCATCGTATCTCCGACGGGACCCCATCCAGCAACAAGAAACCAACGTCAAATCATAGCCCCCCGTTTCCCATGAAACATTTGTCCCACAAACTTTTCAGCTACTATCACGCTTTCAGAGTTATTCCAGGTGGCAATAGTTAGTCATTCAAAGTTGGCAGATTCATGATCTGTTAAATTTGTCATTTCTGTGTCGTGTTGTCTGTCGCTTTCCTGTTTGAGTTCCCTGTTTCTTTAAAATTTTGCCTATTGTGTAGACTATATTATTAATGGTCAGTGCGTGTTATTTCTGTGTGGATACGTGTTCCGTTGTGTCCTGTGCGTTTGTTGAAAATATTTAAGCAATCTGTACCTCGCGATATTCATATTTTTACTACATTTGGACACAATGTGACCTTTACGTAAATCCTTTTTTTACTCTGTTCTTCAGCCTCAGATCACAAGAGTGACGTCGTTACCAGTTTAGAGTTACTGCCAAGTGATCATCAGATGGTCTCCTTAAAACGAAAGAATAAGGCGAAACTAAATTACAAATAAAACTAAGCTCTACACACAGTTACAGATACTTCAGCTGAAGAGGCCAGGAAGGGCGATTACAACTTAAATACATCCGCGCTTTGATAGCTGTAACTTATGGTCCCGTAGAAGCTTAAGATGCTCCGTAAAATGGAATATATTACGTTTATTGAGTTATTTAATTGCGACTTTCGTTACAGGCAGAAAAAAGATATTTTAAATATTGCCTTATTTCTGTTGCAATGGCTACCATCTTAAAATTAAGACACAGTTTATTTCGTAGTTGGTGACAAACTCGTAATCTCAAAATTCTACTGAATTACAGAATTTGTAGAAGTCTTTTAACAAGAGTTGTACCAGATCATTCTTGCTAATTGGCCAATTTCCGCCTTTCATAACGTTTCTCTGCCCGTCCAAGTTGCTACATTTCAGTAACATGTAGCCTACAGTTTGGCTGTCTCCAGTATATGGACACACGGTGTCTTCAGTTTTCCGTGTCCGGTTAACATTGCTGTGAATGTATGAGAGGTAGGTAACCTGACCGCCAGTCTTTGGTGCACTGTTCCAAAATATTCTTTTGTAATGATTCCTTTTGTAATCCGTTGATATTCTTTGTCCCAGTCTTCCAGAGCTGCTTTTCGTGACGTTGGTTTTCACAGAGAATTTGAGGCGTTTTATACGGTTAACTTCCTCCTATTATCTGGATATCTCTTTTGGTCCAAGTTGAGAGACATGAAAGGGAAGCAGTGGTTGGGAAGGGAGTGAGACAGGGTTGTAGCCTCTCCCCGATGTTATTCAATCTGTATATTGAGCAAGCAGTGAAGGAAACAAAAACCTGGAGTAGGTACTAAAATCCATGGAGAAGAAATAAAAACTTTGAGGTTTGCCGATGACATTGTAATTCTATCAGAGACAGCAAAGGACTCGGAAGAGCAGTTGAACGGAATGGACAGTGTCTTGAAAGGAGGATGTAAGATGAACATCAACAAAAGCAAAACGAGGATAATGGAATGTAGTCGAATTAAGTCGGGTGATGCTGAGGGAATTAGATTAGGAAATGAGACACTTAAAGCAGTAAAGGAGTTTTGCTATTTGGGGAGCAAAATAACTGATGATGGTCGAAGTAGAGAGATATAAAATGTAGACTGGCAATGGCAAGGAAAGCGTTTCTGAAGAAGAGAAATTTGTTAACATCGAGTATAGATTTACGTGCAAGGAAGTTGTTTCTGAAAGTATTTGTATGGAGTGTAGCCATGTATGGAAGTGAAACATGGACGATAAAGAGTTTGGACAAGAAGAGAATAGAAGCTTTCTAAATGTGGTGCTACAGAAGAATGCTGAAGATGAGATGGGTAGATCACATAACTAATGAGGAGGTATTGAATAGGGTTGGGGAGAAGAGGAGTTTGTGGCACAACTTGACCAGAAGACGGGATCGGTTGGTAGGACATGTTTTGAGGCATCAAGGGATCACAAATTTAGCATTGGAGGGCAGCGTGGAGGGTAAAAATCGTAGAGGGAGACGAAGAGATGAATAGACTAAGCAGATTCAGAAGGATGTAGGCTGCAGTACGTCCTGGAAGATGAAGCAGCCTGTACAGGATAGAGTAGCATGGACAGTTGCATCAAACCAGTCTCATGACTGAAGACCACAACAACAACATCTCTTTTGGCCTGCTAGTCTGTGTATGGCTGTGTGAGCTTTTAATCCGCCTAAAGTCTGTATCCCACATTGTAAACATATTTCTTGTCGCCTCAGTAGGGCTCTTGTGATGGTTTGGATTCCTCAAGGAATGTATTGTTATATTAGTGCCATTCTCTGTAAGGCATGTAATGGGTGTAGCTTTTCAAGAACCTTTAAAATGGCAAAGCGATTTGCTTGATGATTTGAGCATTCATTTCCCAGTTTTTTATTTCATAAATAGGTTGGCTGCATGTTGATAAAAACTGCAATGCCTGATCGTACTCATGTGTCACCTGAAGCTTCGGAATACAACTTTTTAAAAAATCTTAATTTTTGCTCTAAAGTCAACGAGGCATTGTAGCAGTTGCAGGTATGAGGCCCTGAGGTAGTGAGTGGAGAATCCCGCAGGTAGGCGGCAGGTGTGCTGGGATTGGCGCTGCCGGCTCCCCGTGATGGATTCCCTGGCCGGACCGGTGGATCCCCCTCGCCATTGGCCGCCGTCTGACCTGTTCGGGCGGACCCTTCTCTCAGATCGGCCCGCGCTGCTCTTTTTGTTTCCAGCGACTGTGCGCACTCACTTCTCCAGCAGGCGGCCGCTGGAGACTGGAGAACCCTTCCTTCCGTCTATTGTCCCACCGCGCGCGCTCCGTTTCTTATAATCCCGCGCGCACACGGACGGCTTCGTGATAAATACTCGTACACCAGCAGCTGGACACCGCCTCTGTCCCGTCCCGATAAACCATCGCCCGGCGGCCATGAATCTCCCCTACAAGTGTCTGTATACGTGTAGCGTACTGCGAGCTGTTCCACTGTGCTTTCTTTCCCCACGAAGCCTCGCCGGCTTTTAATGCAAATGTTAATGCACCGAGCGGCTCTGGCAGCACGTTGCATGACCTTTGTGCACTTCCGTCTTAACTTACACCTTATGTCGCGGGGGAAGTGGTACACGAGTCTCCCTCCTCCCTCCCCCCCTATCTCTCTCTCTCTCTCTCTCTCTCTCTCTCTCTCTCTCTCTCTCTCTCTCTAGCACCCGTTTATCGAGTCGAACGGGTCGTACAAAGGTTCAAGGTGGCAGTATACACTAGAAGGCAAGAGCAGGGGAAGTTGGAAGCTGCAAGTTACTTGCTGTAAGACAGAGACAGAGAAAGAGAGAGAGGGGGGAAATTTGGGGAGAGGGGAGAGGAGGAGAGAGAGAAGGGGTGGGGGGGGGGAGACACAGAGAGACTGAGCAGCAACATTGCCGGGATATCATCATGATACAACTTTAAAAAATACCGTTGCCATGAAACACAGTGATACATAAAATATTGTTCCAGATGAAATAAATACCGATGGTTTCTCCCGCAAATACTTGTGCAACGGTCGTCTTCAGAACCAGTAACATCGGAAAAATTTAACAGTAGGTACAAAATAAACAAAAATGTTTCCAATAGGAACTACACGCGAAAAACGACACGTTGTTACATCGCAGTGAAACCTCTTCTCAATGAACTGCGTAGCACTCAAGTGTAAATTACAGAAACTGGAAGTAGTAGAGTCACGAATTATGAAGAACATTTTGTATCTTGTAGGAATGACAGAAGCATCGATATCAAGAAATAGAAGTGAAGTACATTAAAGTAAACGCAACACGTATGAAACAATAAGTGAAAGAAGACATATTTTCTATACATACAACCAGAATTAAGGACTAAATGATAGCAAGACAGATGGTCAAGTCTCTCTGGGTCAGAACATTAACAACAAGCTGGATCCGAGGAGTGGAACTGAACTGCACGACGTGTAATGAAAAGAAGCAGCAGCAAAAATATTTCCGTCAGCAAAGTGTCAGACGGATTCAAAAGCAGAAGTGTTTAAAAAAAAGAGAGAAAAAAGGTATGATGTGTTCAAAAATGTGTGTGAAATCTTATGGGACTTGACTGCTAAGGTCATCAGTCCCTTACACACAACTTCATCCTAAATTATCCTAAGGACAAACACACACACACACACATGCCCGAGGGAGGACTCGAACAGGTATGATGTGGTTGAAGAAAGAAAGAAAGAAAGAAGGACACATGGTTGTATCTCTAAGCACAACAAGAATCTTTCGGCATCTCCATTTCGAGAACGAACTACACTGCAACCCGCATCGTATCCAAAACCACTCTGCAGCCTCCACCTCGCCATACCCCACATGTCTTTCTTCTGTCCAAGAGTGAACCATCACCTTTGTCACACTGTCGTTGTCATCCATCCCTATCTGTTTCTGTCCTCTTTCCTCCGTCTCACGTGCTACCTTAATCTATCGTTTCTCCTTCTTCACTGAGTTGTTAGCTTCTGCGTTGCTTTGATTCTGACTATACCGGCGTCATTCGTTTCAGTTAGATGCCATTACTCACATTCGGCAAAAGCGTAGTGAGGAACTCGCTCAATACAACGTTAACTAGACTGGCTTTTTCGAAACTCCATGTATTCATTGTTGCATGTATCTGTTCTTGGTTGAATACTTTATACATTATAAATGAAAAACATCACTGCTGTAATATTCTATAGTATTTATTCTTTGTTACACGAACCGGTTTCGGCCATCACCAACATGGAAAAAGTAATTGAACAATAAATTTTGATGACATATTCCAAAGATGTGGCTAACAAGGTCATGTTGTCTTTAACGGGTCCTAATTGGAAACGGAAATAGAAGTAACAGCTGTGAGTATACAAAGAAAATTTTTTAACACAACGAGAGAAATTATAGTAACTAAAATAAAGGAATCTGGAGCATATGATTAAGAGGGGTAATTTACAACATGACCTGGATGTAATTATGAGTAGTTTCTGCAGTTAGGACTGGTGAGTAAGGGAACTTCATCTGGTCAGTCGGTACTACGTTTCAGCTGATGGACATATGTGATGTAATACTTGCTGTTTCACCTTGTAACTATGGCCTTCTTTAAGCAGGTTGCCTGCGAAAGATGAGTTCGAAATTAAATCTTAAATTATTTTTATTATACACTGACCTACCAAATTTTCTCTGTAAAGACAACTCAAAGTTAACCTACTCGTTTATTACCCAAAATATACAAGCCCAACGCAATGTGACTGCTATACATTGACAATATGACTTCCAATAATTAACACAAAAGAATGGCCCTGAATTGCTAGAAACCCCAACAATAATACAAATCCAAAAAATATGAAATCAAAGAAATGTGAAACTCCCTCCAACTTTGTTAATTGCATAAACTCATTTCACTCACAAATTCCGATAGTGGAAACCTCCATTCTTTTTTATAAATAACTTACGTCACTGAAAATCTTCATAACCCCAGCTACAGCTAAATAAAAAGATTCTAACTACTATAGACTCAAACTAATAGGAAGCATATGGTTTGCAAAAGGTAGATTTTTTTGCAGAGCAAACAATGTATTTAGAAAATTTTATCTTATCGATGTGACATCCAGTTCCAAAAATTATAGAGTTATCAATAATTCCACTGCCCAAATATTATCAACCATACATCTATCCTCATACATTTCCTTGCATCTCACTTACAATGCATGACCTACCAACACAGACTCTCCACTAAGAATATCGTGTCCACACACTTCTGTATCCACTCGCTAACCGGTAGTCCATCCAACCACAGAATCTCTTGCCGAGGGCGCAGAGCACTGTCAGCGATATTAACACAGTCTATAGCGCTGCCAACATACAAACAGGCTACTTACAAGTTTCCTTTTCTAAGTTTCCAACTTGTGTGGTGTTCCTTCACTCGGATAGGTACTGCCCTGTCAGACCGAGCTATATGGAATTTGCCACAATAAAAAGTAATATTACATATTCCATTATTTTCCAAAGCTGGAGTGCTGTCTTTAGCATTGAGCGAAAAGAATCCACATAATTATCTAAGTATCTGATGATCGCATAATAGCCGAAAACATGTTCGTGTGACAATTAATAAATATTGTACGATATTATACTAGTGTTGTGCATGTTTCCTTCATAATCTGTTATTTGTTATTCTTTCCATTTCTTCCATTTCTTCTTAGGTCTAAATTTTCGCTTTTTGTCTATTTTGCGACTGTGACTGTCTCAAGAAATACGTAAAGGTTTTTTAAATTACCGCTACCAGTCACAAACTTTGTCAACTATTGTCTTATTTATTTAGCGACATGTTTCGAGGGAATACATCAGCTTCAGGCTAAATGGCATTACAAAAACATCTTTACAATAAGGTCATACTGATGTGTGGTCACGCCAGAAGAACAAAGATGACCACAGCATTTATAAAAAGCCTATGTAACATCAGTATGACCTTATTGTAAAGTTGTTTTTGTAATGCCATTTAGCCTGAAGACGAATTATTCCCTCGAAATATGTCGCTAAATAAATAAGTAATACAATAGTTGACAAAGTTTGTGACTGGTAGCGGTAATTTATAAAACCTTTACACACTAAATTTTCCCACTGATTCGCCGTTCTAGCTTTTCTAACTCATCTACATTATTCACGGTAAATGATAACAGCCAAACAGTTGCAGGATAAAGATTTATTGAAACCCTTGACCACGGTTTCGGTATATCTAAATATACCTTCATCAGAAGCAAAAGTTGTTTAAAATCACATTTTGCAGTGGAGATGCATAAAACAATCGTGCCAAAGGCGGCACCAGTAGCTAAAATTAAAATATCACCTCCATCTGTACAGCATAATTACGAAGATGGTCGATACGAACACAGCATACTATCAGTACTTAGCTGGTTCACAGGCTAAGGAATGATAGTATGCTGTGTTCATATCGACTATCTCTTCATACTTATGCTGTACAGATGGAGGTGATATTTTAATTTTAGCTACTGGTGCTGCCTTTGGCACGATTGTTTTATGCATCTCCACTGCAAGATGTGATTTTTAAGAATTTTTGTTTCTGATGAAGGTTTTTTTTAGCTATACCGAAACCGTGGTTTCATCGTGTTTTTATTCGGAGGCTATTTCGACCACAGTTCCCAACAAAGCAGCCCGACAACCACATAACACGATCCTGTACTGAGGAATTTACAGAACCAAAGTAGCTAACATACTAAGTAAAGTAATGAAATTATTAGTAATGTCAGGATACATTTTAGAAATAGTTAAAGAGATTCTTGGCCACTAAAAAAGAAAAACATCGAACATTCGTTTAAAAAACTTCCCAATCTTCGAAGCAACAACTGTAAATGCCCTGTTTTGTACCTCAATGACCCTCAGCACTTCTCAGCAGACCCAGCCAAGCTCTTAACATAGTATACCAACAGGCCCAGCAGATTACACTGGAAGAGAATACTTCTTTCAGCTGGACATCTGCAATATTTTGCGTCTTGATCCGAACAAGACAGACTGCAATCACGTCTTCACTTGCACCTGCACAAAATGCTTTCCTATTGTTATCAACATGATGCGAAAATAGCTAAATTTCTTGCATATAAATTTTTGGTTCCCACGCATTCGAAATTACAACTAAATCTGCTGTATTACTGTCAGCATTCTCTCATTCACAGGAAAATTCAACAGCGCCTTGTCACGGGGAATGAAGAAGAAACTGGACTTGGAAGAGTAAGACGGATCTAAATGCGGTAAGTGCGTTTACAATCAATTTCAGGTGAAGAAAAAAAAGTGTTTCGCTGTGCTAAAAGAATAGCTGCCCTAAACGACGAACGATAAAGTAACCGTTGGAAGTCATGCCCTACTGGTCATCGATGCTCTTTGGGGACTGAGCAATTACAAGGTCGGATCCAGAAGGAATAAAAAGCGTAGTTGTCAGGCACATAAACATGGAGAATCAAGTGAAGCCATTCGCTGATACTGAGCATTTTGTTTGGTTGTTATAATCAAGAACAATGAAGTGACTTCTGCACCACCCTAGGCGTAAAATGTATGTTCTGTTGATTGCAAACTTTGATTTCCGCAAGTGAAGATTAACAGTGTAGAAACTACAGATAGCTGTTAAAGATTTCATATCAACAGGTACAAATTTTCGATGTGTTTTCAGTGACTTCCATGATGCGCAACACTGGAAAGCAGTGTATAGAATTAGATGTGGATTACAGAACGTGATTGGAGAACAAGGTTGTAATTATGAAAATCGAATACGAAAGAAATACTTATGCAGAGCTGAGAATGCAAGTTTGTCTTCCGCTATAGCGTTTACGACATCACCATTTCACTACTATCGTCAGATGTAGCAAATTGCTACAGCTGTACATATAACTTAGCTAAATATTGCTTTTGTGTGAATGACAAAGCCCTGTACACACGAATTTTCCGAGTGGTGAAGAGAAGGCATTTCAAAGTAAATTTCTAATACACAAAACGCAAACAATATGGCATAGTAGAAACAGACTAAACTGACAGAAGTCATGGGGTAGTAATACGCAAATACAAAGAAGGTGGTAGTGTTGCGGACAAAAGGTATGAAAGCGCAGTGCATGGCGGAGCTGTCTTTTGTTCAAATGGTTCAAATGGCTCTGAGCACTATGGGACTTAACATCTGTGGTCATCAGTCCCCTGCAACTTAGAACTTCTTAAACCCAACTAACCTAAGGACACCACACACATCCATGCACGAGGCAGGATTCGAACCTGCGACCGTAGCAGTCGCGCGGTTCCGGACTGAGCGCCTAGAACCGCGGCCGGCTGCTGTCATTTGTATTCAGGGGATTCATGTGATAAGGTGTCCGATGCCACTGTGGCCGGACGACGGGAATCGCCACACTCTGAACGCGGAATGGTTTTTGGTGGTGGTGGTGGTGGTGGTGGTGGTGGTGGTGGTGGTGGTGGCGGCGGCGGCGGCGGCGGTAGTGGCGGCGGCGGTGGTGGTGGTAAGTTTCTGTGGGACCAAACGGCTGAGGCCATCGGTCCCTAGTCTTACACACTACTTAACCTAACTTAAACTGACTTACGCTAAGGAGAACACACACACCCATGCCCGAGGGAGGACTCGAACCACCGACGGGGATAGCCCCGTTGAAGGTAGACGCAATGGGACGTTCCATTTCGGAAATCGTTAGGGGATTTAATGCTTCGAGATCCACAGTGTCAAGACTGTGCCGAGAATATAACGTTTCAGGCATTACCTCTGACCACGGGCAGCACAGTGGCCGATGGCCTTAACATAACGACCGAGAGCAGTGGTGTTTGCGTAGAGTTGTCAGTGCTAACAGACAAGAAACACTGCGTGAGCCGCAGAAATCACTGTGCGACGCACGACCCGTTGGGACAGTGGGGCAAAATCTGGCGTTAATGGGCTACAGCAGCAGACGCCCGACGGGACAGCCTTTGGTAACAGCACCCAATCGCCGGCAGCGCCTCTCCTGTGCTGGTGACCATGTCGGGTGGACCCTAGACGGCTGGGAAACAGTGGCCTGGGAGTGAATTACCCATGATACAATCTGATAATATTAATCGGTGCCCCGTAGTATCTAAAAGAAAATCAGGCAAATTAAATACGATTGTAATGATATACTCATTATAAGTACGTGTCTGCTGTCAGTAAGTGAGCAGTGCACCCCAAGACACCGGAAAAAAGAAACCATTATTAATTCACCATTTCCAGTGTACCGCAGATATTTAGCGAAACTGTCGCTTCAGAGTAGATCAGTGAGTTACTTTCATTTCAACGGTTTTATACTGATTGCAATCTTTTCAATTGTAAGCTGTTACCATCCTCCCGATAATTCTTTACTAGCTCACTGAAACAGTACATCACCGCGTGATTAGCCGAGCGGTCTAAGGCGCTGAAGTCATGGACTGTGCGGCTGGTCCCAGCGGAGGTTCGAGTCCTCCCTCGAGCATGGGTGTGTGTCTTTGTCCTTAGGATTATTGAGTTTAAGTAGTGTGTAAGCTTAGGGACTGATGACCTTAGCAGTTAAGTCCCATAAGATTTCACACACATTTGAACATTTTTTGAAACAGTACATCAGGTAGAATTTCAATTGCCACCCAGACCGAAAGAGGCAACGAACACAGTTCAGTTAAAATTCGTGAAGCAAACATCGATAGAAAAATAGATTCTACAACTGGCGCAGCTGTGTGTAGATAAAGACACACTTTGCTCCATGACCACCCGCTGCCACCCACTCGCGGTTATGGTGGCAGATAGCCCTTGGACTCCTGCCCTTTTAAGGGAGTTTTGTAGCGGTGGGTGAATGCGGGCGACAAAAATAGTTTTCTGTGTATAGACATAGCGTCTGAAATGTTCGTCTGTTCAAAATCTTATGTCTCCGTAAAGTTCTCCAACGATTGCTTCTAAATTTTGACACACTGTTGTATTCGAATAGGCTTATTTTTGTATGTCCATTTTTCTAATGTCGACTTCAAAAAGGCTTACGACTCTATCGACAGGAAAACTTTCTTAAAAATTCTAGCAGAATACGAAGTAGACAAAAAACACGGGCTATCATAGAGCAAACTTTGACCAACACGACCTCCAAAGTAAAGTTCTGCGGGGAACTATCACAGCCCTTTGAAATTCGCACAGGTGTCCGACAAGGCGATGGCCTCTCACCTCTCCTTTTCAGTCTAGTGTTGGATAAGGTACGAAAAGAATGGGAAACATCACAACACGGGATAACCTTAGGAAACCTACAGATTAAATGCCTGGCTTTTGCAGACGATTTGGCGATTGTCATGAAAGGTATAAAAGAAACGAAAGACGTTATTGGAAAACTTCACGAAATCGCTTCCAAAACTGGACTACAGATCTCTTACGAAAAGACACAGTTTATGAGCACAAAGAAACTCTCACCTCTGAACACAAAGTACGGCACGATTTACAAAACGGCAAATTTCAAATACCTCGGTGAAACACTACAGATGAGTGGACATAACAGAGACTCAAACGAAGAAAGAAAAGCTAAACTGGACAAGGCATACAAAGTAGTGTGGAATAATTACAACAAGAAGTCTATCTCACAAAAAGCCAAATTACGCCACTACGACACGGTGGTGATCCCCGAGGTACTATATGCAGCAGAGACCACACTAGTCCTACGACATACACGTATCAGACAACTACAAAAAGTAGAACGGAAAATACTTAGGAAAATATTTGGTGCAACTAACAACAATGGAAAATGGATCAAGAAACCTACAGAGGAACTATACAAACATACGGAAACAATCACAGTAAAAGATTAGAAAACGCAGACTACAATTCTATGGACACCTATACAGAATGCCATCACACAGACTGACCAAACAGATCTTTGACTGGGTAACTACTAGAAACAACAAATGGGTGGCAGAGGTAAAAAACGACCTGAACCAACTCAACATAACAGCAGACACAATAAACGACAGAATAAAATTCAAAAACGTCATTAAGAAAAGTAAACTACATGAGATACACTGTGACAAACGAACAGGCGTGAAATGGACCGAAGAACGCAAGCAAGATCACAGCCGGAAGATGAAAAAAATATGGGCAACCGAAAAGGCAATCAAGATGAAGCCGAAGGCACAAAGCCGACAAGAAGTATGGACAGTGGACAGGAAACAGAAACACAGCGAGCGAATGAGGGAAGTTCGGGCAGCAAGGAAGGCAGCAAAAGGAACTGTCCATGCAGTTTAGTCCAATTGCGCTCTTTAAGGCCAAAACATCAATAATTTATATATATATATATATATATATATATATATATATATATATATATATATATATATATATATCCCAAAAGTATGGTCTTTCATTTTTTTATAAGTAGATAGACCTGTTTATTTCTACAATGGTTTACATCAGTTTACAACTTGAACATCTAGCTTTGTATGCCCATGTCACACCAGCTCGCCGCCATGCTGTTCAGACAGTTATGAACCTTTTCTGTCACCTCGTCGTCGGAGTTGAATCGCTTTCCGGCCAAATGTTCCTTTAACCTAGGGAACAGGTGACAGTCACTGGGAGCCAAGTGACGACCATAGGGTGGGTGGGTGATTATGTTCCACTGAAACTGTTGCAGAAGAGCAATGGTTTTGCCGAGCGATCTGTAGGCGAGCGTTGTCATGGAGAATGTGTTCGCCATTGCTCAACATTCCTTTTCTCCGGTTCTGAATGCCCGTTTGAGTTTTTTCAGAGTCTCACAGTACCGGTCAGCGTTAATTGTGGTCCCAGCGATTCAGCTCCGACGACGAGATGAAAGAAGAGATTCATAAGTTTCTGAACAGCATGGCGGCGAGCTGGTATGACATGGGCATACAAAAACTGCCACAGTGTCTACAAAAATGCATCGACATAAATGGTGATTATGTCGAAAAGTAGCTAAATGTTCAAGTTGTAAACTGATCTAAACCATTGTAGAAATAAACAGGTCTATGTACTTACAAAAAAAAAATGGAAGACTTTACTTTTGGGATTACCCTCGTATATATGCCTTAATTAATATTCTGACGGACATACATTGCACGTAAAATGAAAAACAGAGGAGGAAACACTAAATTTATTCTTACGAAAGGACCTATTGTCATTATTACAGTACCCTTGCGTGAAGCATACAGTGTTCTCAATCAAAAAGGTAATATCATATTTCCACGTATCCCAACACTTCCATCAAAAAGTGGTGCAAATGGTTCTGAGCACTATGGGACTTAACATCTGAGATCATCGATTCCCTAGAACTTAGAACTACTTAAACCTAACTAGCCTAAGGACATCACATACATCTATGCCCGAGGCAGGATTCGAACCTGCGAGCGGTCACGCGGTTCCAAACTGAAGCGCCTATAACCGCTCGGCCACTCGGCAGGCGCCTTCCATCAAAAGTCAGTAGCCAAAATGTATATGTTACAGTGGTTTCACTTCCGCAATAAACTCGACACTTCTTAGCGAAACTAGCAGACAACGGAGTATAAATATCGCCATCGGTCAGAAACAGTATATAATTTTAAGAGACGCGATAAATGTCAAGGCCCACGTCTTCGTGAATTAATGTGATGCATTAATGTGGGTTGCTTTCACTTGTTAATACTCTGAACAACTGTTGCACGAACCACTATGTGTAAAATCAGTCTCAGTTAATATTTTAAGTGTCTGATGCAAAGTGAGTACTGGTATGAGTTTCGTGGTTTTGTCCACGACGCCGCTGAAACTGCGAAGTACCGCTGTCTGTAATACAAATTTTGTAAATTTTTGATCAATATGTGTCAAAATATCATTACATTAGAGGCTTATTACAGTACTAGTAAGTAAATCAGATGGTAACGTAAAAGAAGACTGAACCTTTGGCATACATTTTTTTTTAAAGAATCAATGGTCAATAATGCTCCTAAACGTACCACAGAAGCATGATGAAGTTTACGCTTGAAATTAAAATAATAATTGGAGAAATAACTATATGGAATGTTCTTATTTTACAAGCAAGTATGTTGCCATATAAATATATTATTTCAATAACCTAGAGTACATATGTTCCAGGAATTAAATAAATATTAGGGAGTTCGCAAAATCATGAATGCCAGGTGAAATAGTTTATTTAAACCTGTGCTTAATTTCTTTCATTCTTCAGAGTTAAGTGCACTGGAGAAACCTGACGTAAATTATAAGGAATGTACAAGTAAATTAGTGACCACTCTAGTCTTTAAAACACAGTCGAATAATTTCCAGCTTTGAAATATGTGTCTCATAAATACCGTGTATGCGTATGAGTTTCATGGGCTTATCTAAGACGCCGTTGTAACTGCAAAATAGCCCTGTATGTAATACAAATTATGCCACACGTTTTTCAGCACCCTTCGCTACATGTGTTGTATACTTTTGAAGTTACTCTAGAGATTCTTTCATGGGTATAGAGTTCTTTTCTCAGCTCAGGAGCAATAGTGATGACTTTTCCAGCTGCAGTTGGTCGTTCCGATGAGAAAGCATATGTTTTTTAAGTCAATTATATTGTACTTCTGTGCAAAATGATACAGTACTAGATGTGGTTTCCTGTCTGCAAAATTGAAGTTGAACGCTGACGATCTTTTGCCAAGACCCTCTATTATAAATTTCGATCGCAGTACCTCACAAAATTTTAAGATGTGTTCATCAGATCATTCGCCCGTACAATATACACTGAAGAAGCAAAAAAAGTGGCAGACGTGCCTAATATCGTGTAGGGCCCCTGAGAGCACGCAGAAGTGCCGCAACACGACGTGGCATGGACTTGACTAATGTCTGAGGTAGTGCTGGAGGGAATTGACTTCGTTAATTCTGCAGGGCTGTCCATAAATCCGTAAGAATACGAGGGGTGGAGATCTCTACCGAACAGCACGTTGCAAGACATCCCAGATATGCTTAATAATGTTCATGTCTGAGGAGTTTGGTGGCCAGCGGAAGTGTTTAAACTCTAAATTATGTTCCTGGAGCCACTCTGTACCAATTATGGACGTGTGGGGTGTCGCACTGTCCTGCTTGAATTATCGAAGTCCTTCGGAATGAACAATGGACATGAATGGGTGCATATGATCAGACAGGACGCTTACGTACGTGTCACCTGTTAGAGTCTATCTAGACGTATTAGCGGTCCCATATCAATCTAACTGCGCACGTCCCAAACCATTACAGATTATCCACCAGCTTGAACAGTTCCCTGCTGACATGCAGGGTCCATGTATTCATAAGGTTGTCTCCATACCCGTACACGTCCATCCGTTCGATACAACTTGAAACGAGACTCGTCCGATTAGGCAACATGTTTCCAGTCATCGACAGCCCAATGTCGGTGTGAAGCGTAAAGCTTTGTGTCGTGCCGCCATCAAGGGTACACGAGTGGGCCTTCGGCTCCGAAAGCCCATGTCGATGATGATTCGTTGAATGGTTCGCATGCTGACACTTGTTGATGGTCCAGCACTGAAAGCTGCAGCAATTTGCGGAAGGGTTGCATTTCTGTCACGATGAAAGATTCTCTTCAGTCGTCGTTGGTCCCGTTCTTGCAGAATGTTTTTCCGGTCGCATCGTTGTTATTATTATTCCTTTTATCATTTCTTATACCAGATTGCATAAATGTTTTAAATTTTTCAGTAAAATGTAAGGGAAAAATTTAAGTCTTAGGAGTGAATGTGACTGTTTGGAACAAACCATTAAGTATCCCCTGAATCTAACTTCTCCCCCCTTTGACACTACTAGTATGCGTTCTGGAAAATGCTTTGGTGCTGCTTGCTAGGGTTAAAGCTCCTTTCTCTTCAGTTCGATGGAGCACTTCTTCATTAGTTAATGTGCTCCTGTAATCTTCAGCATTCGTCTGTCATTCATAAGCTTCTACGTTCCTCTTGTCTGAACTTTCATCGTCCTTATTTCACTTTCAAAAAAGGTCACACTCCAGACAAACACCTTCAGAAAAGACGTACTAACAGTAAAATTTATGGTAAATTCGATGTTGATTAATTTTCCTTTTTCAGGGACGGTTTCATTACTGTTAACTGTCTGCATTTTATATATCATCTCTATCTCTCCCATTGTCTGCCATTTTGCTGCATTGATAGCAGATTTCGTTTACTGCTTTCGGCGTTTCATTTCCTCATCTAACTACTTCGCTGTCGTCCAATTTAATTCTACTACACTCAGTTATTCTTGTTTCACTTGTATAGATATTCTTTTTGAACCTCGTTTCAAGGCAGTATCCACAGCGATAAGCATATCCTCCAAGTCATTTGGTCATTGTAGTGGTACAGTAACAGCAGGGATAGGATACCATCCTGACTGATTGTCTTCTCAACCACTCGTGAGCTTCGTCTCCTATAACTGCCACCTCGTGTTGCATGTAGTATTTCGGTCCCCTTATGCCCGTTGACTTCAGTGAGTGTATTCCAGCAAGCGTTGTCGATAGCTGCTTTCAAATCTACAAATACTTCTAATGTGTTTTTTTTTGTTTGTTTATTCAAAGGGGTTATTGCTTTCAGAAAGTGATTCTCGACTGACACTCCACGTTCGCTACCGAAATACAGTTTGAAAATGTAGATTCAACACAAACATCTTTAGGTATAAAAAAATCGACATGAAGGTAGGTTGGTACACAAGGCTTGGCTTGTAAACAGAACGCAGTACCTAAATAATGACATTCCGAACGAGAGAGAGAGAGATGTCTATGATGCTTAAAATTATTTTTAAAATATGTTATTAACCGGGAAAATTCTAGAAAATTGCCAAATGGAAGTTACCACTTACGGCAGTGGTCGAATGAAGCTACTGTAAATGCAGCTACTCAGTTTACGTGAAAATTAACACATGTAAAATACAATGATGTCAGACCACAAGGGGAAGCAGTATTTCAATCACAAGCACACAGGAAAATCACATTGTCAATAGAGTTGAGTGTGGAGCGCCACGCATTAAAGGCTAAGCCCCCTCTCATAGCGTGACACCACTGTATTTTACATTAGGCCTATGCAATTTTGGCATAAAATGAGTAGTTGCATTTACGAGTTTCTTAACTTACTTTTATTTTACTTTCTATCTTGTAGATTTGAAGACGCCTGACAAAGGCAGACACCGGTAATAATTTCCGCTTGAAATTTTATGAGATAGGCACTATCTCATATCTAATAAACCATTTTAAGATCCTATTACCTGAGTCACTCTTAACGGAGAGGTATCGTAAGAAGCAAATACAGTGCTTGGGATAGCTCAAGGGAATGTGACAGGGCTAATAAAAGTACTGACGAAGTTGCGTCCGTGCTGCGATTATGTTATGTGGTACCTGGAGTAAGATTAGCTTGGAATGTAATGAAGACGTAAAGTGTTAAAGTGTGGCATCTCGACAGTCCTGTACACACACGTGGTCGACAGATGGGCACTTACTACAGTCGTCGACGGGGAACTCTTTAAGGAATCTATCTCCTTTGTAGAAAAGAGCATATGGCATCTGAGTAACTTGCTCTCCGTGTTAAGCAAGTATTTATTATTTTTCACGTATTCAGTGTTTCAATGTTTATGACGTTTTATCTCCTAGATGATGTATCGTGATATAATTCTGCAGGTACGTCCAGTGGAGTGTGTGGATAATGCCTCCAAAACGTGTTGCAAATGCAGGCAGTAGTAAAAAAAAGGAGTAAATTTAAACTTTATTTCTGATTCCGCAATTTTACTTCATGAACAGCAAAAATGTATAAGAAATAAACACTTTTCCCTTCGTTATTTTCTGCCGAATGTAACCGAGAAAAAGTTTCGAAGAGATCTGATATTGCGTGCAAAGTTTGTAGGAAGAGGCTATGTTGTCTCATTTGGTATCATTAGACTAACAGTGTTTGAGTAATTTGCACGATATGAGTTACGCTGCCTGAAGACATGTACACAGTGTCTAATTTCAGAACCTGTCTTACTGTGATATATCTTTAAAATAAAATTATACCCCTTCATGAGAAGAGTATGACAGCATTTTAAGTTTTTAAAATCGTTCAATAATTATATGAAATGCTAGAGATCAAATTTTTGTTGACGTTAGAAGCCGTTAGATAGATAACCTGCACATTTGACTGTGTACCGTGTTAGCTGTATAGTAATATGGGTTACGAAAAAGGAAAGGAGAGAAAATGTAACTGACAGCGATCAGCATAATTATTAAAATCAAACGTATACCGGTAAGATTAGCAGTCGAGGGAGTTGATAAGGAAACTAAGTGCATTGTGCAAGTCATAGATTACCAAATTCAGTACACAAAAAGAAGGAAATAAAGTAGTGATGATGATTAAAAAATGAATTGTATTACATCCAAACAATGAAAAGAAACCTAAACTGAAGTAATTGACATTGTGATGATTTAATATGACTTAACAGGAAAATAAGAAAAACCCACATGGAGATTACAGTGCGTGAATGGAAAGAAAGACGAAGTCAGAAAAAGTCATAGGCGAAAATGGAAAACTGTTATGGATAATTATGAGGTAAGTGTACTGTGGAGGTGCTACATAGAAAATCTCTTTAACGACTGAATACCAAAGAGCAAGATCAACTACGCGAGGAACAAGAACAACTTCGCGAGGAACAGAAACAAAAATTTGCAAAAGAATGTGCTGCTTTCATAATTATATAAGAATTTCAACAAATGCTCCAAATTCTTAAATTAAAAGAAAAACAAAATGTAAAATTTCACGGTCGGAAATGTCACAGTTAATAAAATGTTCCAGGCTACCATGATGTGGTCGGATGCATTTCACATCTAATGCCAATGACCCAGGGCGTGAATCGGACACTAAACGAAGCTATGCTCACCCTTGAAAATGTCTTCGGCAGACGTGGGCGAAATGTTGGGTTTAAATGTGAAATCCATTCAACCACGGCATAATAACCCGTAACATTTCATCAGTTGTATAAAAGAATAACAGATGTTACGAAATCCCAGGAAAATTAGTGACAGATGTAGAAGAAGGAAACTAAGAAAACCTATATGCTATTATAAACTTACCAGAAGATACACAAAAGTAGAACAACAATTTCATTAACAACAGCAAAGACAGTTGGCTGTATAAAGTGCAACACGATCCTTTGCTTCCAAGATAATCCCCACTACCGTAGAAAACGAGTAAAAGGAAAACTTGTAGTTTCATTGGATCAAGTTAGTTTGACATCAGGACGGGTATGCGAAGACGAGAGTAACTGTACATTACTTGTGTTGCTGGAACAAATATCTGTAAATAAATAAACTGATTGATCTCACTGGTTGGAGAAACGTTTTCGATAACGCAAACTGGGAGCTGTTATTTTTATTTCTATGAAGACGTTGATGTTGATTGCAAGGACAAATTGTAATGTAAGGATACCACACTTGGGAACGAATATTAATTTAGATGGGATACAAAAAGAGGCTAAAATCAAGAAAGAAGTAATTCAGGATTTTTTGTGTCAATTCGTGTTCAGTTTATGCACTTAAGAATCCACAGAAAACATGAAGAAGAAAACGAAAGCAGTTAAGAACGAACATTGAGACAACGCACTGCATCAGATTTGATGATGACGCAGAGATAGTTGCTTATTCACCAAAGGAAATGAACAAAATTTGCAAGTGTAGTGTAATGCGCTAAAGAGAGTACTGAAATTAAATAACAAGAAAAAAGTGTAGGGAGCTAGGAAAAATACCTGTGGTTAGTGGCGCTAAAATTGAACAGTTGAAACTGTTCAGTTATCTCTACAGTAAAATTGCAGAGTGTAATATATGTTTAAACAGAAGGGAAGGAAAAAACAGCACCGGCAAAATAATCACGTATGACTAAGCAAAAGGCTTTTACGTGTGAATACTTGACTTGTATGATTTACACTGAAAGTGTACACTTGGGAAACGGAATTGTAATTTCTACGTAGACTGAGGGGAAGAAGCTTGATAAAAAGGAAAACAAAGAAAGAAACATTAAGGGAAGTAAACAGGGACATGAGAAAAGATCAAATGGTTCAAATGGCTCTAAAAACAATGGGACTTGACATCTGAGATCATCAGTCCCCTGGACTTACAACTACTTAAACGTAACTAACCTACATACATCACACACATCCATGCCCGAGGCAGGGTTCGAACCTGCGACCGTAGAAGCAGCGCGGTTCCCGACTGAAGCGCCTAGAACAGCTCGGGCACAATGGCCGGCTCATGAGAAAAGGAAAGAAGGGAGATTATAAGTATAGGATATTCTTTAGATAAAACACATTTCTCATATAGACATTTAAACGCATGGTAGCAGTCGAGAAACGTACCTTGAGGGCAACAAGACCAGAAAAAGGGAAAAAGGTTATGAAGTTATCAAAAGAATAGCAAATGACAAAGGAGAATAGTTGTTTCGACAGAGTGCAGTTTTCGCTAAATGTTAACGTGAATGGTACCGTACTTTCATTTACTTTTTCTTTGGTAGATTTTAATGAGTAACTAAAGATAATTTCATAGGAACCTCCTTCTTCGTTCTCGAGTCTCTTCTTGTACTAAGACCATTTTATTCTTACAGGTGACGTAAACACACGTGCGTAAGCACTCGTACGATATTTTGCTGTTGCTTCTTAACTCTGTGCAGGAATTTACGGTGTTAATGCGTTCCTTGACTTCATGAAGAAGCTGTCGCGACGAAACTTCCTGTTTACTAAAGAAATTGCGCTCTCAGAAGCGAATGTTACTTCCTCTGCGCATTATAGCCGCATACCGATATACAGTATTAACGCTTATTTTCCATTTCGTGTGTACGCAACGTATGACAAGTTCTGTGTTTCTGTTATCGGTAAACTTTTTAAAACAGTACCGAGAAACGACCGTGGCTGTTTAAAAATATGGAAAGGATTCCTCAGAGGAAGCAAACAGCAACAATCTTTTGTTTATTTATTTAAATCATTTAATGAACCCACGTGTTCCGCGGCAGACACCTCATCTTCACGCAAGAATGGTAATATAAAAAAAAGTTTAGCAAAATACACTTATAGGTGATTACAGGGTTATAAATACAAAATCAAATAGGGGTAATGCAGGAGTAGGTTTAATAATGAATAAAAAAATAGGAGTGCGGGTTAGCTACTACAAACAGCATAGTGAACGCATTATTGTGGCCAAGATAGACAAAAAGCCCATGCCTACTACAGTAGTACAAGTTTATATGCCAACTAGCTCTGCAGATGATGAAGGAATTGATGAAATGTATGACGAGATAAAAGAAATTATTCAGGTAGTAATGGGAGACGAAAATTTAATAGTCATGGGTGACTGGAATTCGTCAGTAGGAAAAGGGAAAGAAGGAAACATAGTAGGTGAATATGGATTGGGGGGAAGAAATGAAAGAGGAAGCCGCCTTGTAGAATTTTGCACAGAGCATAACTTAATCACAGCTAACATTTGGTTCAAGAACCATAAAAGAAGGTTGTATACCTGGAAGAATCCTGGAGATACTAATAGGTATCAGATAGATTATATAATGGTAAGACAGAGATTTAGGAACCAGGTTTTAAATTGTAAGACATTTCCAGGGGCAGATGTGGATTCTGACCACAATCTATTGGTTATGAACTGCAGATTGAAACTGAAGAAACTGCAAAAAGGTGGGAATTTAAGGAGATGGGACCTGGGTAAACTGAAAGAACCAGAGGTTGTAGAGAGTTTCAGGGAGAGCATAAGGGAACAATTGACAGGAGTGGGGGAAAGAAATCCAGTAGAAGAAGAATGGGTAGCTCTGAGGGATGAAGTAGTGAAGGCAGCAGAGGATCAAGTAGGTAAAAAGACGAGGGCTAATAGAAATCCTTGGGTAACAGAAGAAATATTGAATTTAATTGGTGAAAGGAGAAAATATAAAAATGCAGTAAATGAAGCAGGCAAAAGGGAATACAAACGTCTCAAAAATGAGATCGACAGAAAGTGCAAAATGGTTAGCAGGGATGGCTAGAGGACAAATGTAAGGATGTAGAGGCTTGTCTCACTAGGGGTAAGATAGATACTGCCTACAGGAAAATTAAAGAGACCTTTGGAGAGAAGAGAACCACTTGTATGAATATCAAGAGCTCAGATGGCAACCCAGTTCTAAGCAAAGAAGGGAAGGCAGAAAGGTGGAAGGAGTATATAGAGGGTTTATACAATGGCGATGTACTTGAGGACAGTATTATGGAAATGGAAGAGGATGTAGATGAAGATGAAATGGGAGAAAAGATACTGCGTGAAGAGTTTGACAGAGCAATGGAAGACCGGAGTCGAAACAAGGCCCCGGGAGTAGACAACATTCCATTAGAACTACTGATGGCCTTGGGAGAGCCAGTCATGACAAAACTCTACCATCTGGTGAGCAAGATGTATGAGACAGGCGAAATACCCACAGACTTCAAGAAGAATATAATAATTCCAATACCAAAGAAAGCAGGTGTTGACAGATTTGAAAATTACCGAACTATCAGTTTAATAAGTCACAGCTGCAAAATACTAACGCGAATTCTTTACAGACGAATGGAAAAACTGGTAACAGCGGACCTCGGGGAAGATCTGTTTGGATTCCGTAGAAATGTTGGAACACGTGAGGCAATACTAACCTTACGACTTATCTTAGAAGAAAGATTAAGAAAAGGCAAACCTACGTTTCTAGCATTTGTAGACAGAGAAAGCTTTTGACAACGTTAACTGGAATACTCTCTTTCAAATTCTGAAGGTGGCAGGGGTAAAATACCGGGAGCGAAAGGCTATTTACAATTTGTACAGAAACCAGATGGCAGTTATAAGAGTCGAGGGGCATGAAAGGGAAGCAGTGGTTGGGAAAGGAGTGAGACAGGGTTGTAGCCTCTCCCCGATGTTATTCAATCTGTATATTGAGCAAGCAGTAAAGGAAACAAAAGAAAAATTCGGAGTAGGTATTAAAATTCATGGAGAGGAAGTAAAAACTTTGAGGTTCGCCGATGACATTGTAATTCTGTCAGAGACAGCAAAGGACTTGGAAGAGCAGTTGAACGGAATGGACAGTGTCTTGAAAGGAGGATATAAGATGAACATCAACAAAAGCAAAACGAGGATAATGGAATGTAGTCAAATTAAATCGGGTGATGCTGAGGGGATTAGATTAGGAAATGAGACACTTAAAGTAGTAAAGGAGTTTTGCTATTTACGGAGTAAAATAACTGATGATGGTCGAAGTAGAGAGGATATAAAATGTAGACTGGCAATGGCAAGGAAATCGTTTCTGAAGAAGAGAAATTTGTTAACATCGAGTATAGATTTAAGTGTCAGGAAGTCGTTTCTGAAAGTATTTGTATGGAGTGTAGCCATGTATGGAAGTGAAACATGGACGATAACCAGTTTGGACAAGAAGAGAATAGAAGCTTTCGAAATGTGGTGCTACAGAAGAATGCTGAAGATAAGGTGGGTAGATCACGTAACTAATGAGGACGTATTGAATAGGATTGGGGAGAAGAGAAGTGTGTGGCACAACTTGACTAGAAGAAGGCATCGGTTGGTAGGACATGTTTTGAGGCATCAAGGGATCACAAATTTAGCATTGGAGGGCAGCGTGGAGGGTAAAAATCGCAGAGGGAGACCAAGAGATGAATACACTAAGCAGATTCAGATGGATGTAGGTTGCAGTAGGTACTGGGAGATGAAGAAGCTTGCACAGGATAGAGTAGCATGGAGAGCTGCATCAAACCAGTCTCAGGACTGAAGACCACAACAACAACAACAACAACAGTGGGTGTAGACAGTCTTGGCGTGTGCTGCGGCCATCCTGTGTAGCAGGAGGATAATTTTCTAGCAGGGAATATTCACGTCGTTTGTTAGTCTGCTGTTCACACACTCATTTATTTTTATTTTTTTATTTTTCTGCTTGGTACATATAAAATGGGTGGTGTCTTGTGGTATGTTCAGTTACATCCACTGCTATGGCTTCTTAGAGCTTGTTAACCACTGAGTAGAAAACTGGAAAGAATACTTACAAAAAAACGTCATCACAATCAATTGTACTGTGCTGTAGAAACCAGATGGGCGTCAAAACGGGGTGTGTTTCGATTTGCCGGAAACTTCCTTTTCATACCTGGAGTTTTTACGAAATATTCTGGGTGTCGGAAGTTAGGTGCTTCACCCTAAATGTATACGTAGTGTGTACCATGCTCGCTCAAAATAGAGAATGTCTTCAGATGAAGTGCGGGTTCTACTACTGTGGCTCGTTAGCCTTTCAGCCGCGCGCATTCTTTTTTTGCTGTGCGCGAGCGATGCTATCCACGTTTCACCAACCCACGAACGCCCGGAGCATTAATTTATAACGCAAGTGAGTATTTATCTCGGCGCGGGTCCGGTGTAAAATCCTCACATATTTAAGTGGGGATTTAGAAGTACCGGCAACAGTCGCGTACATCAAGTGAGTCGGGGAGAGATAGAAGAAGGCGAAGCAGCCGGCGAAGGCACAGCCACAGGAGTTGCTGACTTCTTTATCAGAAGCCTCCGTGACGGGAATTTAAGGTCCATGAATACCAAATGAAAATGGGAGAAGGATTACTGGATGTTAAATCGCCTGGAAAACCCTAAAGGTGGTCGTTAGCGTGAATGACCCGTGAACCGTAAATTAAGCCGACTTCGGGCGCCGTCGTCGAAGGTAGAGGTAAAAGCTGGAGAGGTAGAAAAAAAAAAGATAAGAGCAATATAAATTATAATTCGAATGTAATATTCTTCGACCTCCGACCGCAGTCGGGTGTCCCGCGGCGAGGAGATGGAGGACGGGCCAAGGAAATTATGATCTCAAGCGGATGCCTCGCGGAGCGTGAGACACATTAATATGAGATACAGTCCGGCGGTCGGGCCAGTGGATTCGTGGCAGCTGCATGATGGCTTACTCGCCTACGGTCGTAAGGCTTTCAGGTGGTGAAATATTGGAGTGGTACTAAGAAGTGTTTGGGCTGTGTGTGGATGTGTGTGTCTGTGTGTGTGTGTGTGTGTGAGAGAGAGAGAGAGAGAGAGAGAGAGAGAGAGAGAGAGAGAGAGAGAGAGGCACGAATCAGCAAAAACAGGCACAGTATGAGAAAATGAAAGTGAAGTAACACTGTGTTCCGAAAATGGCAGCTTCCAGGGTTGATCATTCAGGCCAGCAAGTGTAGTGGACATGTCACAGAATTGGGAAGTGAAGATCCCCAAGGGGCCTGGTCGAGTGATGGCCGAAAAACGTACGTGAAGTTTAGTAACATACGACTGCCCATATTGTGAAAAGAGGTACTGGAAATCTGTCCGCCAGTGTGTGCAGTGTAATGAGTGCCGGTATTGAGAACATCCCGAAATTCGTGGGAGTGAAATTATATCAGGGCTGGTTGGAGACTTACTGGTCTCCAGAGTAACACCTAAGATCAGCTGAGATGCTGCCTGGTTGTGGAACAATGGAAATATTGAAAGGAAAATGAGGGGAGAAATCAGGACAACGAGGGTCGATAGACAGATGAGAAAATAAGCAGATGATGTCAAAATCTGGGTGAAGTTTAATGATGTATTATTGAGTACACTGTGATGCATTATTGACCACAGTGTGAAAAAGGAGAGCTGGGAATTTGGTTTGTGGTGTGTGCCAAGCTGTGTGTATTGAGACAGAGGAAAGATCGAAATTCTTGCAGTTAGAAAGTTACAGAGCTTTCTGCGTTCAGGATAAAGACTGAACAGCCGTGCTATGGCACTGTACAGACATTATCCGTCGAGGCACTTAAGTACGAAAAGTTCAAACTGATAACGGATATAATAGAACTGTGGTGGTGTGGTCTTCAGTCCGAAGACTGGTTTGATGTAGCTCTCCATGCTAGTCTATCCTGCGCAAGCCTTATCATCTCCGAATAACTACTGCTGCCTAATTCCTTCTGAGTCTGACTACTCATCTGCTTCACCTCTTGGTCTCCCTCTACGATTTTTACCCTCACTGCCCCATCCCACACTTCCCGACAACACTAAGTTGGTGATCTCTTCATGTCTCACTGTGTGTCCTATTAACTGATCCCTTGTTTTAGTCAAGTTGTGCCACAGATTTCTTTTCTCTCCAGTTCTAGTGAGTATCTCCTCATTAGATGCGCCATCTATCCACCCGATCTTCAGCATCCTTCTGTAGCGCCACATTGCAAAAGCTTCTATTCTCTTTTCGTCTACACTGTTTATCGTCTATGCTTCACTTTCATACATTGTTACACTCCAGATAAATGCCTTCAGAAAAGACTTCCTAATACTTAAGTCTATATTCGATGCTAAACAATTTCTATTCTTCATAAACGCTTGTCTTGCTATTCTACATTTTATATCCTCCCAACTTTGGCCATAATGAGACATTTTGTTGCCCAAGCAGCAAAATCTGTCTACTACCGTAAGTGTGTCATTTCGTAATCTAATTACGTCAGTGTCAACTGATTTAATTTTCTACATTCCCTTATCCTCGTTTTACTTTTGTTCATGTTCATCTCATATCCTCTTTTCAGGACGCTGTCCATTCCGTTTAACAGGTCTTAGAACATCTCTGATGTATCCGACTGAGTTAGGTGTCATTGGGAGACCTCAAAGTCGAAAAATTAGAAGTGGAAGTAGGGTAAGAAAATTAGGCGTGATGGGAAGGGGGCTGATCGAGAGAGAGAAGAGAAAAAAGTTAGGGAGGTCTATAAAATATATATGATGTTTGATGGTATCTGACTGGATACAACATGTACAGAGGAGACTGGAATTCGGTTGTCAGTGGGTATAATAGTACGTTAACTTTTATCAACAATGTTTCCAAATTTATGGTTGTGGGAAAATAGGAGCATTGTTTGGGGTTCGTGGACAGACTTAATGGTTCGAAAATGGTAGTGTACAGAGTTAATTTCTCAGGCCAGCTAACGAGCGGAAAAAATTTCGAAATGGCACAGAAATTCGAAGGGGAAATGGAAGAAAAAAAGGGGCAAGATGAGAGGGGTCTGGTCGAGAAAGAGAAGAGGCAACGGTTAGTGTGGATGAGGAAATATATCTGATGTTTAATGATATACGAATGGCTACACTATGAAAAGAGGAAATGGGAATTCGGTTGTCAGTTTGTGCAACAGTAGGTGTACTGAGATTGAGGAGGGCCCAAAATTCATGGCAGTGGGATAATAAGAGGGTTGTTTGGGGTTCGTGGACAGACTTAATGGTCCGAAAATGGCAGTGGCCAGAGTTAATCACTCGGACTTGCTAATGCGCTTGGAGGGTTTCGAAATAGCGCAAAAATTGGGAGGAAAAATGGGGGAAGAAACCTGGACAAGGTGGAAGGGAGGGGGGGGGGGAGAGATCAGGAGGTATACGTGCAGAGCGGCTTTTCATTTGCGAGCGACTTCCCGTGAGTGCCGGCCAGGTAGCGCACACAGGTCATCCACGGGCGTCCATCATCGCAGCCCTCTGCAGCCGAAGACCCTCGCGGGCAGAACAGCGGGTTCCTCTGGAAGAGGGTGGGCCTCGCTGCGTGCAGGACCCGCACGGCGCGCCGCCCCTAATCGACTTATAAACGGCGCGTATAATAAATACATCGCGCGCCGGGTCTTGAGAGGCAGCGGCGCGGCTCGGGGTCGGTCCCTGATGAAGACGTAGCCAACCCGTCCCTGCAGCCCTTATCTCGCCCTGAGTAATGGCCGCCGGCGCGCCGACAAAGGGCCTCCGGTCGGCGTCGCTGCCCTCGGAAGACGTATTGCCCGGCGCTGGGCGACCCTCCGCGGCTCGCATTGTTCCGTCGTTCCTATCCGTAACGGGCAGTCCGGCTTCCCCACCGGCCGGGCCTCTCTCTCGCATTCCCCCGTCCAGTTATACCTCCTCTGTGAGCTACCGACTGGTGCTGCAACTTCTTTCTACGTCTCTCCCCCTCTCCCTCTCTCTTTATCCCTAGAATTAAGACGTATGTATCACATGTCGTTCCACCCCGCGCTCGGTACGACGCTTGTGGTCGCTGTACAGTGTGTATCACAAGTCCCAACTCTAAGAGACGAGAATGCTGGTCTGCACTGCAGCTGTAGGCGACTCATTTCACAATCGTAACGAGTACATATGAGCCGTTTAGGGCAATGAAACACGCACATAAACACCTTGGTTTAGTGGTAGATGTCGGAGAATATTAAAAATAAACTACACTACTGGCCATTAAAACTGCCACACCACGAAGATGACGCGCTACAGACGCGAAATTAAACCGACAGGAAGAAGATGCTGTGATATGCAAATGATTAGCTTTTCAGAGTATTCACACAAGGTTGGCGCCGGTGGTGACACCTAAAATGTACTGAAATGAGGAACGTTTCCAACCTATTTCTCATAGACAAACAGCATTTGACCGGCGTTGCCTGGTGAAACGTTGTTCTGATGCCTCGTGTAAGGAGGAGAAATGCATACCATCACGTTTCCGACTTTGATAAATGTCGGATTGTAGTCTATCATGATTGCGGTTTATCGTATCGCGACATTGCAGCTCGCGTTGGTTGAGATTCAATGACTGTTAGCAGAATATTGATTCGGTGGGTTCAGGGGGGTAATACGGAACGCCATGCTGGACATCAACGACATCGTATCACTAGCAGTCGAGATGACAGGCATCTTATCCGCATGGCTGTAACGGATCGTGCAGCCACGTCTCGATCCCTGAGTCAACAGATGGGGACGTTTTCAAGACAACAACCATCTGCACGAACAGTTCGACGACGTTCGCAGCAGCATGGGCTATAAGCTCGGAGACCGTGGCTGCGGTTACCCTTGACGCTGCATCATAGATAGGAGTGCCTGCGATGGTGTACTCAACGACGAACCTGGGTGCACGAATGGCAAAACGTCATTTTTTCGGATGAATCCAGGTTCTGTTTACAGCATCATGATGGTCGCATCCGTGTTTGGCGACATCGCGGTGAACGCACATAGGAAGCGTGTATTCGTCATCGCCATACTGGCGTATAACCCGTCGTGATGGTATGGGGTGGCATTGGTTACACGTCTCGGTCACCTCTTGTTCGCAATGACGGCACTTTGAACAGTGGACGTTACATTTCAGATGTTTTACGACCCGCGGCTCTGCCCTTCATTCGATCCCTACGAAACCCTACATTTCAGCAGTATAATGCACGACCACATGTTGCAGGTCCTGTACGGGCCTTTCTGGATACAGAAAATGTTCGACTGCTGCCCTAGACAGCACATTCTCCAGCTCTATCACCAACTGAAAACGTCTGGTCAATGGTTTCCGAATAACTGGCTCGTCACAATACGCCTGTCACTACTCTTGATGAACTGTGGTATCGTGTTGAAGCTGCATGGGCAGCTGTATATGTACACGCCATCAATCCTCTGTTTGACTCAATGCCCAGGCGTGTCAAGGCCGTTATTACGGCCGGAGGTGGTTGGTCTGGGTACTGATTTCTTAGGATCTATGCACACAAACTGCGTGAAAATGTCATCACACGTCAGTTCTAGTATAATATATTTGTCCAATTAATACCTGTTTATCATCTGCATTTCTTCTTGGTGTAGAGATTTTAATGACCAGTAGTGTATTTTATACGATGTTTTTTGCTTTTCGGTGTCACAGCCACAAATTTGTTAAAACACAATCCCACTTTCCACCCTGGCTGTCATACGAGGCGTATTCTGAAAGTGCGGCCTGTTTAGTCATAAAAGAAACAAACTCATGAGAAAAGGCTTTCATTGACACTAATATTTTACTAAACCTCTACTTTACTTTCCCGTATAAATGCAGCTGACATCTAATCACTTTCCTTAGCCAGCTTCTTTCACCACTCAGCAAAGAAATCTGCTGCCTGGAAATTGAACCAGATGGTAGCATCAGTCTTGAATTCATCGTCGTTTTGAAACAGTTGTCCATCCAGCCACTTTTTCAAATGCTAGAAGAGGAAATGGCCCCTTGGTGCAAGGAAGGGACCGTACAGAGGGTGTTCACAAATTTTTCGACGAAAAATCTTGATTCTTCTCCTTGGTTTTGGCAGCGGCTTGCCCTGGCGTCAATTTTCGATCGCACTTTTCAGTTTAGATAGCGTTTCACAACGTACATCATCTGTAATTGCTGACCCACGGTCCTTCAAATCAATCAAAAGATACCCTTTTCATTCCAAAAAACGGTAGCCACAATTTTTTGATTCGGGACCGGAGATCGCTTGAACTGCACTGCTGTACGATGTCGACGTCTCGTGGCCCGTGAGAATCTGGGAATATCTTGTCCACAGATGAAGATCCTTTTCTCTGCAAAAATCCAATGACACCGCGCTCTTCACAACTGGCCGGATCTACGGTTGTCTCGGCCACTGCGATCTGGTCTCACCAGCTGCCAAACGACTCCTGAATCAAACCAACACTGAAGCAGTTTCCTAATGTGTCGGTAGACAGTGCTGCATAGGTGAATCTTCATTCAGACCTACGATCAGTAAAATATTGGTCACCGGATCTTAGTTTTGGGGGATGATTCGTATAATCAGTTTCATTTATATCAACCGTTTGTCGTTTTTATTACAGTTTCGTATGGGCTAAACTGACATGTCTCTGTATTCGTTTGATGTGTGTTGTAACTTGACAAGGATGTGAAGAGAATTGAGGAGGATCAGTCCGTTATGTCCATTTCTCAGTACAACTTGTCTTAGTTCTTCCTAGGACACCATGGAGAGAGATGTAAGAGGTCTTGGGCTATCATTCGATCAATCTCCTTGCGTTTTGATGGGGATCAGGGTGGAGGGTGAACACTTTCCGTGTCTCGTTGATGCCACAACGCAACGCCGCCGTGGTCTAGGCGACATGACCTATTCCACGACACTGGGTACGTGCGTCTGATTCAGTTACTTACGAGAATACTGACAAACGTAAACGTAAACACGAAAAAGTAATGGACTGAAGAGTACTGTGACACTTAAGAAGAGACAAGTTGCTTAGAATATCGTAGTTTGGATTCCAGAAAGGTTGCTCTACTTAGAATGCTATTTATACATTCACTCGTCAAATATTAAAATCCTTAAATAATAACGTATCAGTAGCTGGTGTTTTGTGATCTTTTCGAAGCGATTTACAGCGTACGTCATGTTACATACATAGAAAAACGCAAGTTTTATGAAATTAGTGGCTTTACGCACAGATAGTCTGACTCATACTTAACAAACAATAGAAAAAACCTTGTGCTGGAAAGGCACAAAATTTAATAGATGAAAAATCAGAAAGAGAGTGCCACAAGGTACAATTTTGGGTCCACTCCTACTCGTATGTGTGAATACGCTTCCACGTAACATTTAACAAGTAGAACTGATACTTTGTGCAGACGGAATTACTATTATATTAAATCTTGCAGAAGCGATCGTTAATGGTGTTTTTCAAAGGATTACTAACTGGGTCTCTGAAAATGGACTCACCCTTAATCTTGAAGGGGAAAAAACCGCGCTACAGTCAGTTCTGTACGACAGAAAGAGCCACACCAACAATTCATGTACCATATGAACGGGAGTCAGTAAACTGGATACACTGCTCGAATATTTTCTGTGTACGTACTGGCGAAAACCTTGGCTGGTACAAACACATCACATAGCTCCTCAAACAATTCAGTTCAGCTACCAGTCTTACGAACAACCGAATTAACCTTCTGCCTTTTTTGCATGTTTCTGTCCAACACTGCCTTATGGAATAATTTCATGGCGTAGCTTATCAACCAGAAAGAAAATACTGATAGCAAAAACGCGAGCAGTCAGAATAATATGCTGGGTTCGGTCGCCTTCGTTGTGTAGTTACCTCCGCAACAAGTTAGGAATTTTAACTACAACATCGCAGTACATAATTCGCCAATGAAACTCGTCACAAAAAGTCCATCAGAATTTGAGAGGAATGACGAGGTCCATTCTTGCAACACTAGAGGTATTCAGTATACAGCAACAAAATTTTTTGGTTATTTGGCCAATAACATAAAATGTCAGACAGGTAACAAATGAAGTTCGTCATAAATACTTCATCACAATTCAGAGGAATAGTGATGTTCATACCTACGACACTAGAGGACAGAATGGCCATTATTATCCATTATCAAAATTGTCAGTGGCTCATGAAGTCCAATACACAGAAACAAAAAGGGTTGAGTTGCTCAATAACATAAAAATTTTGGCAGATAATACTGCAGTTTTTAAAACCGACGTAAAATCATTTCTTCTGGACAGTCCCTTCCATTCCATGGACGAATTTCTATTTAAAAACTGGTACCCCATACAAAAATGGCGTACTTTTACGAATGGGACTAAAAAAATGTGTTCATTAAGTTTAACACTATTCATGTAGTATATGTAAACTGACTCGTCCCATTATTACGAGTATTTCGGTGAAAGAATCGTTCAAATGATCTATGGAACGAGTAAGTAACTAACCAGCTTTTCAGGGATGACGCCTTAGGTCTATTCTGAGTGATCGACTGCTGTCTGCTCTAACAACTCGTCAACCAGCAACTCTTACAGAACTACGTGAACAGCACGAGCAACCGTGGCGTAACGTATCCCAGGACGGTATTCGCCGTCTGTGCGATAGATTAAATGCCAGAGTCAGCGGCCGCTCTGCCACCCGTGGAGGGTGTGTCAAGGGGTGTTTCAGAGTGGGCCGGTACCAGGTACCTCAGAACCACTTGTGCTATTGATCTGTAAACGTAATCATTTCATATGTTCCATATGCACTGTTGCAGCAATAACTCTTGTGTGTATTGGGAACCTGTAATAGGCTGTACTAATTTATTTTCCGGCAGTGTAGTGTAGTGGTTAATAAAAAAGAAAAAAGAGAAAAGAACAAAAGAAAAGGTTGAAAATGTGGGAAGAAATGGTGAATAAAAAGGGGGTTTTAAAATCGTTAATGACCGTGAAAAAAGGGAAAGAATGAAATGCAAATCGGACTTCGTATTACAGAAAAGTTATCGGACTTTGTGATTCGGAAAAACTATTGTTGGGGTGGTCCTTGTGGCGTTTCTGAGCAAAAGTCAAACCAATTTCCACTATAAAAATTATTTGAAGGAGAACAGAGAATAACAAAATGTGATTTAATAGGGGGAAATGGCGTAGATAAGAGTTCATCCTCTACCATGATAACATGTCTTCTCTCGTCCAGGTCTCGTTCTCCAAAAATCTCCTGCTTCATTTCTGGGTGAAAAGTCGTAGCTGCTCCGAAATTTTGCAATACATTTCATTGTCCAGGAATTACTAACGTATATAAACCAAAACCGTCTTGATGTTGAATGCAATGTATTTTATGCTTCCATCCTCCAAATTTCATATAAACTTCCACAATACGTCTGCACAGTAATAGGTTTTTTCGTCTTAATCCGACCAATACTGGCTAATAAGTAAGTTAAGCTTCCGCTCTCAAGAGACAAAAGCGGATAGAAAACAAAAAGGATTACAATTCTTGTACCTTCATTTTCTTATAAATATTTTCTCTGCCGTCGAGCGCTCATACAGCTGCGACGGTATAATTTATATCTGAGGGAACGAGTGTAGCACGGCGTAATTCAAAGTCCCGCTACAGTAGCATCACATTAATAATATAGATGTGAAAATGTAGGAAGAAAGAAGGGAGATTAGTGTTTAACGCCCCATAGACAATGAAGTCATCAGAGAAGGAAGTAAAACTGTAATTTTAAGGTAAATTTTGTCAGATTGTGGAGTTTACTAAACCAGGGTATAGTGTTCTTCAATAGAGAATCAGAATATATCAGCGATCCATTTCACTTTGAAACAGGTACGTATGAAACTTCCTTGGAATTACAGAACTGACGGTAGCCACAAACACAGTTGTTAGGGAGTGGCACGTGATCGTGTATTTTATCTCCTCGCTACTGAACTTTCCTGACTGCGAGAATGTACATTTAATTTATCTGCAAGAATGTAAGATGTCAATAACTTGAAATCAAACCAAGACTGCCTGAATTTACGTAACACAAAAACTGATTCTGATGCAAAACTATTAATTTGAAATTTGCTCTGGTGAAAGAAAACTTGATCAATTTGAAAATAATGGTCCCTGTGCTTAATGAATGCTATCCCTGGGCATCCACACGGTTCGCGCGGCTCCCTCGGTCGGAGGTTCGAGTCCGTCCTCGGGCGTGTGTGTGTGTGTGTGTGTGTGTGTGTGTGTGTGTGTGTGTGTGTGTGTGTGTGTGTCGTCCTTAGCGTAAGTTATTTTGAGTAAGTAGTGTGTAAGCCTAGGGTCCGATGACCTCAGCAGTTTGGTCCCACAGAACTTACCACAAATTTCGAATTTTCTATGCCTGAAATAATAAAATATCTTACCTTTATCTGCCTAATGGTAACGCACTTCGCACTACTCTCTGTCAGTACTTTAAATTGTATCGTAGAAGACTGTTGCTTATCATACATTTTAATTAAATCCAATATTAGTGGGACAATAACGTCTTGAGAAAAATAGTTAATAAAGAATGACACTGATGTGGGAACTGGTATTGACTTGCGGTAAGTAACAATACGGTTCTAAATATAAAACCAGTATTTTGACTCTTTGAAAATTAATGATGCTTACAATTAATACACTCAATAAACTGATTGTACAGGGTGTTTCAAAAATGACCGGTATATTTGAAACGGCAATAAAAACTAAACGAGCAGCGATAGAAATACACCGTTTGTTGCAATATGCTTGGGACAACAGTACATTTTCAGGCAGACAAACTTTCGAAATTACAGTAGTTACAATTTTCAACAACAGATGGCGCTGCGGTCTGGGAAACTCTATAGTACGATATTTTCCACATATCCACCATGCGTAGCAATAATATGGCGTAGTCTCTGAATGAAATTACCCGAAACCTTTGACAACGTGTCTGGCGGAATGGCTTCACATGCAGATGAGATGTACTGCTTCAGCTGTTCAATTGTTTCTGGATTCTGGCGGTACACCTGGTCTTTCAAGTGTCCCCACAGAAAGAAGTCACAGGGGTTCATGTCTGGCGAATAGGGAGGCCTATCCACGCCGCCTCCTGTATGTTTCGGATAGCCCAAAGCAATCACACGATCATCGAAATATTCATTCAGGAAATTAAAGACGTCGGCCGTGCGATGTGGCCGGGCACCATCTTGCATAAACCACGAGGTGTTCGCAGTGTCGTCTAAGGCAGCTTGTACCGCCACAAATTCACGAAGAATGTCCAGATAGCGTGATGCAGTAATCGTTTCGGATCTGAAAAATGGGCCAATGATTCCTTTGGAAGAAATGGCGGCCCAGACCAGTACCTTTTGAGGATGCAGGGACGATGGGACTGCAACATGGGGCTTTTCGGTTCCCCATATGCGCCAGTTCTGTTTATTGACGAAGCCGTCCAGGTAAAAATAAGCTTCGTCAGTAAACCAAATGCTGCCCACATGCATATCGCCGTCATCAATCCTGTGCACTATATCGTTAGCGAATGTCTCTCGTGCAGCAATGGTAGCGGCGCTGAGGGGTTGCCGCGTTTGAATTTTGTATGGATAGAGGTGTAAACTCTGGCGCATGAGACGATACGTGGACATTGGCGTCATTTGGACCGCAGCTGCAACACGGCGAACGGAAACCCGAGGCCGCTGTTGGATCACCTGCTGCACTAGCTGCGCGTTGCCCTCTGTGGTTGCCGTACGCGGTCGCCCTACCTTTCCAGCACGTTCATCCGTCACGTTCCCAGTCCGTTGAAATTTTTCAAACAGATCCTTTCTTGTATCGCTTTTCGGTCCTTTGGTTACATTAAACCTCCGTTGAAAACTTCGTCTTGTTGCAACAACACTGTGTTCTAGGCGGTGGAATTCCAACACCAGAAAAATCCTCTGTTCTAAGGAATAAACCATGTTGTCTACAGCACAGTTGCACGTTGTGAACAGCACACGCTTACAGCAGAAAGACGACGTACAGAATGGCGCACCCACAGACTGGGTTGTCTTCTATATCTTTCACATCACTTGCAGCATTGTCGACGGGACGTTAAACACTAACCACCACCACCACTTGCAGCGCCATCTGTTGTTGAAAATTGTAACTACTGTAATTTCGAAAGTTTGTCCGCCTGAAAATGTACTGTTGTCCCAAGCATATTGCAACAAACGGTGTATTTCTATCGCTGCTCGTTTCGTTTTTATTGCCGTTTCAAATATACCGGTCATTTTTGAAACACCCTCTATATAAAAATTTGCTTTAGAAAATCATTGGATGTGAGTACTATACATTGAATTAATCATCACTTTTGAATACGCGCCTTGCCTTAGTAACAAAACAACTTTCTCTTAACTTAATTGCCGGCCGGTGTGGCCGAGCGGTTCTAGGCGCTTCAGTCCGGAACCGCGCGACCGCTACGGTCGCAGGTTCGAATCCTGCCTCGGGCATGGATGTGTGTAACGTCCTTAGGTTAGTTAGGTTTAAGTAGTTCTAGGTTCTAGGGGACTGATGACCTCAGATGTTAAGTCCCATAGTGCTCAGAGCCATTTGAACCATTTTTTAACTTAATTATTTCCAACTTCGTTTGACATTCCTTTTGCAGTTAGCAAACTTCATAGTGCCTTGCTAATAAAAAAATCATTACTACCCGTAGAGAGTAAGTATATATGCAGCACACATTAGATAAAACAAGTCCTTACACTTGTGAGTGCTCCGTACACCTGTACATCTAAAATTTCTCTGACACATTACCCATAACACCTTGAACCAGCGCTCGCCGTTGAGCAGCGACGGTACTACACAATCGATACTAGATTTGACCATCTCTGGTTCAATTTAACATTTTCTTACAAAACCTGAGTTAATTTACCCTGTCTATATACCTTCCATATCCACTGGAGGTATGAATTAAAAAAGCCATCAGTAACAACTTTTAATGTCTTATTAAGTACACGATGTAGTTCTGATCCTGCGAAACCATCATCAGCTGTAATGTGTCCTAATATACATGCTTTATTTCGTCTCTTGAAGGAGGTGAAATGCGTATTCCTGGCACGAAAAGGTTTATTGTTGGGTCATGAATTTCGTAAGTCAAACGCGGAAAATATGTAGGAAATAGTGGAAAAGATTAACAGTGTAAGTTTACCACATAATCCAAGAAAAGCGTTTTTAGCGGTTTAGCACCAGCGAACATTTTTTTCTCCCTCGTTTTGGTACATGTCACTTCATTCAAGAGGCGCATTTACACACAAATGTTTGTAAACATTTCACAGATGTTTTTGTACATGGTGTTGTCAAAATGAATTTATTCGTAGTTCTAAAGCTATAACTATTGATCAACTGACATATACAGGAAATAACTTTAGAATAGGTCTTCTAAATTATTCAAATAACTATGGCTTGCGAAATCTGTTTGTTAATTTAACATACATTCTGGCTTCTTTGATTTTCTGGAGGTGTATCTCCAGTTGTTCTAACAGATTTAGGGTCTTATCAATGGCTTCGCTGTGCAGTACAACCAATTGTTTTCTAGACTGTTGATGACATGTTTCGTTTCCGCAATATCGAGTGATCAAAAAGTCAGTATAAATATGAAAACTTAATAAACCACGGAATAACTTAGATAGAGAGGTAAAAATTGACAAAAAAGTATTGCTATACGCGTGAAAGATCTCTTGCGCGCGTCATTTGGTGATGATCGTGTGCTCAACCGCTACTTTCGTCATGCTTGGCTTCTCAGGTCCCCAGACCTCAGTCTGTGCGATTATTGGCTTTGGGGTTACCTGAAGTCACAAGTGTATCGTTATTGACCGACATCTCTAGGGATGCTGAAAGACAACATCCGTCGCCAATGCCTCACCATCACTCATTCCTGGACTACAGCTATTGCTGAGGAATGATGGTGGGCATATTGAGCATTTTCTGTAAAGAACATCATCTTTGCTTTGTCTTACTTTGTTATGCTAATTATTGCTATTCTGATCAGATGAAGCGCCATCTGTGGGACATTTTTTTAACTTTTGTATTTTTTTGGTTCTAATAAAACCCCATGCCATTCCAAGCATGTGTGTCAATCTGTACCTCTCTATCTACATTATTCCGTGGTTTATTCAGTTTTCAAATTTATACTGACTTTTTGATTACCCAGTATGTTGTGCAGTGACTGATTTTTCGAAGTGGTTGAGCCTGAAAGCATTTACGCGTTCTTGAAAACGGGTTTTGAAGTTCCTATTTGTTTTCCCTACTAAAACACGAAAAGTTGTTTTGGTTTCGGCTCTAAGCACTATGGGACTTCACATCTCAGGTCATCAGTCCCCTAGAACTTAGAACTACTTAAACCTGCCTAACCTAAGGACATCACTCACATCTATGCCCGAGGCAGGATTCGAACCTGCTACCGTAGCAGCAACGCAGTTCCGGACTGAAGCGCCTAGAACCGGTCGGTCACATCGGCCGGTCACGAAAAGTTGACGAAAGGCGTTTTTTAATTCATACCTCCAGTGTACTGAATACAGTCACGTTTGAAGCTGCGAAAGGTGGATAAAATAAAAAAAAAACCTATCAACTGCAGGTTATGACTAAAAAAAGGCTCTGAGCACTATGGGACGTAACTTCTGAGGTCATCAGTGCCCTATAACTTAGAACTACCTAAACCTAACTAAGGACATCAGACACATCCATGCCCGAGGCAGGATTCGAACCTGCGACCGTAGCGGTCTCGCGGTTCCAGACTGTAGCGCCTAGAACCGCTCGGTCACCGCGGCCGGCGGTTATAAATAAAATGTACATTGACATATATATTTCACAAGCCCTTGTACAATGCTTGGTGGAGAGTAAATTGTAGCAATAATACCGATTTACTTCCGGTAGTGTACAGTGCATGGCGGAGGGTACATTGTGCTAATACTGTCGATCTTCTACGGCTGCGGAGGCGGTCCGTGTTCTTTGGTATCTGGTAGCGCGTGTAATATCGTGCAGTCCGTAGTGCCCTCTTGTGTCTCATCACGCGCACTTGTGAGTCATCTTGTAGCCGTATGCTAATCAGTGCGATTGGACGTTTCGGAGCGACGCGAGCGTCCATCAGCAGGAATTGCGTCGGCCGGCGGCCGGCAGGGCAGCTGTCGTAATGACGGTCCGCCCCCAGGAGAACAGTAGAGCAGGCAGACTGCCAGTGGCGCCGGCGTCCAACCCTTTGTTCCCGCGGCCGGCGCTGCCGAGGTGGGAGGGAGTGTTTGTCCCTTGCTCTGCTGCTGCTGCTGCTGCTGCCCTGCTCTGCTCTGCTGTGCTGTTAATCCCGCGCTGACTAAGAGGCCGGACTGCCGGACGCTTGCGGAGCGGCATCCATCGCCGGCTAATCTGCTTATACGGCGCCGGCCACTCCAATTAGAGTCCGCGAGGGGTTGGAAAAACGGAACGGGGGCGGCCACCCCCTGCGCCCCTCCTCGTTAGCGAGGCAGCTCGCCCCGTAATGCCGACCGGCCATCGGCGCCGCTACGGTCGGCATAAATCCCGCCCCGCCCCGCTCGCCGGACTTTTCCCAGTCTCTCTCTCTGGACAGCCTGATGCTGCGATACGGGCCTTTTTCCACGTCCTAATGGCGGAACTGTGGATCGAGTGCGGACCGTTACGACGAGACACAGTTCACAGTATCCCCTCTCGCTGATACGTCTCTACTGTGTTTTCTCTTACAGACACTTGAACACTAATCACATTAACATTTACATTGTCGTTCTAAGTTATTTTTTTCTGTGTTGAACTCCGCGAACAATCGACTTTGTAAAACAGATACATACTCTCGGGGCACCTGTCGCATTACTTCTGTATTAAAACTCGAGCTTTCGCCATTGATCATCATCACCTTCATCAGGAGAGTTATTGTTGTTGTGGTCTTCAGTCCTGAGACTGGTTTGATGCAGCTCTCCAAGCTACCTACTGCAACCTACATCCTTCTGAATCTATTTAGTGTATTCATCTCTTGGTCTCCCTCTACGATTTTTACCCACCACGCTTCCCTCCTGTACTAAATTGGTGATCCCTTGATGCCTCAGAACATGTCCTGCCAACCGATTTCTTCTTCTAGTCAAGATGTGCCACAAACTCCTCGTCTCCCCAATTCTATTCAGTACCTGCTCATTAGTTATGTGATCTACCCATCTAATCTTCAGCATTCTTCTGTAGCACCACATTTCGAAAGCACTTCCATACATGGCTACACTCCATACAAATACTTTCAGAAACGACTCTGTACTCGATGTTTACAAATTTTTCTTCTTCAGAAACGCTTTCCCTGCCATTGCCAGTCTACATTTTATATGCTCTCTACTTCGACCATCGTCAATTATTTTGCTCCTTTACTACTTTAAGTGTCTTATTTCCTAATCTAATTCCCTCAGCATCACCCGACTATGAGGAGAGTAACGCGATACCAAAAAATAACGGAATTACGCAAGTGGAGTAGTGGCCACTGTGACCACACATTTGCAGTGGCGCCGAACGCCACACGCAGCGCCTTCATTTGCAGCACGATATGTAATACTGGACATCCTCGAGCATTGGTAACTCACTGGGACTATGGCATTTCCAAAAATATTTGCGAAAGTAATGTACTCAAGAGTAGTTAGCCATCTCAACAGTAATGGGATACAGTAGAGCGTCGATTATCCGAAGTAATTGGGGAACATGGGTGTTCGGAAAACTGGTTTGTTCGGATAATCGAACTGTACATGTTTATTTGCCAAAAAGAAGTACTGTACAGTAAATTTATTCATAAAAACTGGCATCTGTTTTAGTATTACAAAGTAACATACAAAGGCAACTTCAGTAGGGGTATATAGTATGCGGCACAGTTTATTAAACAAAAATATATACATATTACATACGCATTTTGCATGAACAATACACACAGTACACAAAATTAACGTTTAAAAAGATCCTTTATTTTGGTCTGTCTAAGCAAGCCTACACACTTACGAGCAGCTAAGTCACGTATTTTTTTCATTACAGATATCTGAAACTGGTCACTTTCATCTTGGGCCTCAAACCATCACAAGGCAGTATCTAAACAAGTGAACGCCTCAGAAGCTCTTGGTATACTTTCATCTTCACTTCCTGGAGCACTAATTGATGAGAGGCTGGCGGCGTCATCTTTAGCAGTGGCGACGTTTACAATCTCGCTGTCCTGCATGATTTGGTGTCCTGGATCAGCATCATCATTATTCATCCATTCACGAACGTCTTCTTCATCACATTCGTGGCAATCTATTTCTTTTAGCATACCGAGAATTCCGGACATATCATTCTGTTCGTCATTTTCAATCATACCTTGTGAATTTTGTTCCGTCCAAAATTTTATTCCAGGCTTTCTTCAAATTCTCTTCCTTTACACTATTCCATGCTGCGCTGATCATGTAGGACGCGTCTCTCAAGTCAATATTCTTAGGATTTCTTAAGAGACTTAGAAGCAATGTTCCGCCAGCGGTGGCCCAGTGCGGCGACTACTGTGGGAAACTTGGTTTGGGAGTGAGGGGGATGATGGACGGTAGGGTGGGAGAGTAACAGGTGCGAGGCGAGCGAGTACACAGTTCGGTTAAGCGGTCGTTCGGTTGACCAACGTTCGGATAATCGACGCTCTACTGTACTTAATAAATCACAGTTCGGATTTCAGAAATGCTGTTCCACTGAGACAGCAGTATACAATTTCACTGTCCACATAATAGAGTCTTTAAATAGTAAAATGTTACCAGTAGGAATATTCTGTGACTTATCCAAAGCATTCGATTGTGTGAACCATGACATTATGTCAGAGAAATTACAATTCTGTGGTATAAATGGAACAGCATATGAGTGGTTTATGTCGTATCTACAGAGCAGGAAGCAAAAAGTCTCTTTATATGCTTCAAGTGAGTCAAAGGAGTTTGCCACTTCATCTCACTGGGGTGAAATCACATTAGGTGTTCCACAAGGTTCGATCATGGGTCCCCTCCTGCTCTTGATTTATGTGAATGACCTCCCTTCTTATGTGAAACAAGATGCTGAACTGACACTGTTTGCTGATGATACAAGCATAATTATTAATCCAGTAAAAGAAAGTCCGATAGAAAATGATACAAATAAGGTCTTTGGAAAAGCTTTTAATTGGTTTTCTGCGAATGGGCTTGCTCTGAACTTTGAAAAAACACAGTACATCCAATTTTCTGCTGCAAAAAGTATAATTTCTTCAATAAACATAACACATCAAAAGAAGTCAGTAGCCAAGGTAGAGTATACTTAGTTTTTGGGAGTACTTATAGATGAGAATCTTAAATGGAAAATTCATATTTTGGAGCTCATAAAGCGACCAGGTTCAGCAACTTTTGTAATCAGAATAACTGCCAATTTTGAGGATGTAGAAATTAGTAAGCTAACATACTTTGCATACTTCCACAGAATAATATTCTGGGGCAACTCAACACTTAGCTAAAAGGTATTCACTGCTCAAAAGCAAGTTGCTATAATCTGTTTCAGGCATTGTGAGTTCATGGTAGTTTCGAGATATGGTATTACGTGTGTCAAAAATATGGGTTTCCTTTCAAATATATGAGATGAAATGATGAGTGGTTGAAAAAGGCTAAGTTCCAAAATGAAACCACCTCTTTAAAAGAAGTCAGTATTTACCCTATCTGTCCATTTATTCTTGTATTAGTTGCTTACCATGGTAATAAAGCTTACTTTTAATTTATTATTACTCGCTGTAAACAATAATTGCTGTTTGTAATCTACATGAAAATCTCTAAAATGAAAGGTTTGTTATAAAATGTAAGGCATCAGGTGTCTATATGAGCAATAAATAAAATTCAAATTCACCCTTATCCGGGATTGAACCTGGAACCTCAGGGAGAGGACTCACTTGCCCTCTTCACTAGACCACGGCAGCCAACTGCTTAAAGATAAAATAGTAATTTTTCACTTTCGAAGATGTCAGTACATTTACCTTCCGCATACAGTAGACCAACGCATAATGAAAACAGTTGAAGACCACAACGAAACAGAACTGCACAAAGGACTAGTTAGTAGCATCAACTATCTTTTATAGGAAAGCCAAGAATGAAAACTGGGAAAGTAACAGTGAACATAATTAATGTCTACAGTGCAATCCATGGGACGTTTTAATGGCGCTTTTGTTTGGCTGTTCTACGTGTGTCATTTTTTAATTTTTCACCTTCGATTTCCCAACTCTGTAAGAGTAAAGTTGTTTAGCATACTCTCATATGACATCCTAAAAGCCATGGAACAAAGCAGTCAAGTAGATGGAACGTTTCCGGATTTCCAGGAAGCATTCGATTCAGTTCACACGTACGCCTATTATCGAAATTACGATAATATGGAGTATTAGGGACTCGACTGGAGGGATGTAAGAGTTTATTTCATGAAGAGTAATGGCCCAGGAAAGTGTCTTGCTGTAACTGATGTTCGTGTTGTACGTGAATTACCTGGAAACACTTTTCACAGACGATGCAGTAATCTGTTATGAAATGCTGGTCGAAGAAAATTCAGTCGCCTTTTGATAAGATTGCAAAGTTGTAAATTGCTTCAGATGTTCAGAAATGTGAAACTGTGCACTTGACAGAGGAACAAAGTGGTTCTGCCACTACAACACAAATTAGCTTTTTTGCATGCTAAAAGTTTTTAAATAAAAATTTATGTGTGGAACAGAAAGCGACGTCCAAAAGAAACGGTTTTAGGTTAGATTTAAAACTTGCTATACCAACTGTTAGCCATTTTAAACTGTTGGGCAAATGTCAGAAGAAAAAAGAATAAAATTTTGTTATGGAATATGTTGGCCGAAAGTTTTGTTTCGGAGAGTTCAGCCACCTGGTGCAAATCTTTTCGCTGCAGATCACTTTCGCGACTTGCATGTCGATGTCGATGAAATGATGATGACGGCAACACAACAGTCCCGAGCGGGGATCGAACCCAGGACCTTCGCATGGCAATCTGCCACGCTGACCTTTTTTTAAAGTTTGACACACATTTATTTTCAGATTAAAAATTTTCATTCCCTGGTGGGACTCGAACCCACAATGCGCTATAGGCCAATCAATGCCTTCTCCTTTTCTTTTTCTTTTTTTCCCCAGAAGTTTATTTAAAATTTAAAAGTTTCGCATAATCACATCAGACACCAGAAAGAAAACAATACTCATGGTATGAATAGTTATTTAAGTCTTCAACATGGAGATTTGTAAGAAATTGTCGAGTGAGTAAATTCTTAGGTTACACTTGCGTGGAATTCACATTACAATTTTTCTATGGAAGAATGCACACTTCTGATAATAACTGTTCATTTGTTGCAGCTTCTGCCGTTGCATAGTCATATATAACTACAAATCTTCTTCACACCTTTCTGTTTTTGAAATGCGTAAAATATCGTTGGTCTCTTTAACGACTTAGCGGGTTTTTTCTTCATTTTCTGGTAAGGTTCTTCATCTGGATGTCGAAAGCTCGTCGGTGTTATCATATTGAGTGATGTTCTTTGAATACTGTCTAATTTTTTCTGCTCGACAGTTATGCGTTATCTGATTTGCCACAAAGAAACACGTTCTTCGGTGTCTATTGCGATTAGGTTGCAGGTGGCACACAGTGTAGAATCTACCACGTGAACAGGGTGTAGTCTCGAGTTTTTTGGAACTTTTTTGTTGACAGCGTAGTACTACTTTGCCCTTACATTATTTGGTAATAGCGAGACGTGGATTTTATTCCAGATTTTGTGCCAGTTGAAGTCTCTATACTTTTGTTCTATGACATTGCTGCTATTATGTAGTATTAAGTTGTTTTACACCTATTCCACGTTGGTCGTATTATGTCTTTCAGGAGTTCTCATTTTACGTTAACTCCATTCTATTTCAGAAGGTATAATTCGTTCTGAATGTTACAGACATCAACTGGTGAGGGGTGGGGGAGGATGGAGGTGGGCGGTGAAGAGTAGCCAGTGATATTTCATTTAATGATCAGAAACTTCTGTTAATGATGAGAAACTTCTTTTAATGCGTATTGATCTCTCTTCTGAGCCACTGACAACTCTGATAATGAGTAATAAAGGTCATTTTTTCGTATAATGTTGTACGTATTCTTCTCAAATTACGATTCATTATTTATGGAAAATTTAATTAGTTGCTGATGAGTCTTCCAGGCTGTATGGCGGTGTTCCTAGAAAGACTGAAACAGTGTGTTGCAGACTTTATGGTGTGCACATAACTTATAAAACTGGTCTTCCTCTGAGACCAATTATTAGTGCTGGCAATTCCCCAACATATATTGCAAGAAAGCTAGCCACTCGTTTACAATCGCATATTCGTAAAACTGATTCACGTCATTTTATCGAGAGCCTTGAAGGGCTAACGTTGAAGATATTCTTGTAAGTGTCTTTATTCATTATGATTTCAGTTAACGAACTTACGATTTAAGTAAAGAATTTTTTCCAAGGAATTTGATTGCTCTTTTTATACGCTGTTTGATTTCTCTTTTTATACGCTGCCTTACTTCTAGTCAGTTACAGTGGAACGATGAATTTTACGAGCAAGTTGATGGTCTTACAACGGGTAACCCATGAAGTCTTATGATCGCTAAATTTTATGTGGAAGAATTCAAATAGTCAGCCATAGAAAATGCAAAAAAGTTGGTGACATGGTAAAAAAACTTTACAAGAACTACTTCTGTTACATGAATGTTATCAATCCAAAAATCCGGTTTACCATGGAGATGGAAAAAAAAAACAACGCAATATCCTTCTCCGATGTTTCAATTATGACACTCGCCGATTGAAGGTTGAAACGTAAGATTTTTCGTAAAGTCACAATACGGATAGATATTTGCATAAGAACTGCAGCCATCATCGGCAATTAAAGAGAGGTGCCATTAAAAGTCTCTTTGACACAGCCTAAAGAATTTGTATGTCGGAACACCTGGACGCCGAATTAACCGAAGTAGGCTTTTGAGAGTAACAGCTACTCAAAGAAGGAAATAGGATCCTGCGATCGAATAGCAGTATGAAAAAGGACGAAGGACACAACGATGGAAGGACTCTGATTCAATTCCTTTTACGAATAAAGTGAGGTCTGTAATATTTTCCAGAAATATGGCACGAGACCGGTCTTTAGAGCAAGCACTCCAATATGTAAAGGACAAAAGCCCACTGCTCTCAGTGAGTGGAGTGTATGTGATTGAGTGTGCTTGTGGAAAGTTCTACAGTCTAACTACCAAGAGATGCGTGAATACAAGACTGAAAAAAGATAAAAGTCTTTGCCGACTAGGGAAAACAGAAAAATCGGCTGTAGCAGAGTACGCTCCTCAGTCAGAAAAGCTTCAAGAGAAGTTTCCCGACACCAACATTTTATCTATTGTGACAAAGCACCATCCACGACAGTATAGTGAAACCATCGAAATATATAACAACAGCGACAATTTTAAGAGAAAAGAAGATGCCATGAAACTCAATGACATAGGGACAGTGGCTCTGCAGAACCAACAGATAAGTTTTAATCCTTGACAGGCGACAGTCTATAGTTAAATTTCGTCTCTGACAAAGATTGTTTCAGCTTATCACGTATAAACTCATCACACAGAAAATCATCCACGCCCACTTTACACAGTATTTATGTTGGTCTCCGACGTGCGACTGGTCAGTCGGCAAGACCCAGCGTCGCTAAAAGACCTCTGAAGATATCCAGCGAAGCTCTAGACGAAACGTCAGGGACCGAAAAGCTTCTTCCACCACAGCTACACACCCCGAAAGACTCAGCAGCAACTATGATATCCGGTCCTGAAACCCTTCACTATATGAATTTAATTAGTGATAATATGTAATGAGCAGGTGCGATTAAAACGCTTAGTTCCTTGAAGAGGTACCTGTTGAGACCACATATTGATGGCAGGCAATGAAAACATCGCAACATCATCTATCTGTAAAATCTCTTAATTCCAGTAACCAGTAACTCCATTATCAAAAACATATTTGAAAGTGCCTGTATTTCTATAATATATCATAAACTGCGCTTCTACTGCATAGTTACACACGTAGGAACTTTATCAATTTATATACTTTTTTAAGAAATCGTTTTAACTTCTCCTTTAAAATTTAGCAACATTGAGTTTCCAGGTTTTCATTGCCTACCATCGATATTATTCTTACTGCTCGCTGTTATCAAGTCAATAATTTATTTCTAAGTGAGAAGCTGTCCCAGAAAACAATATTGTAAATCAATATTGACTGAAAATATGCTAAATATTTTAGGAGGCTGATTCGTTTGTTTCAAAAACTTACAATTATACGAAGAGCGTAAGTAGCTAAATTTTACTGCATGAGCGGGTCGGTAATCGGTTTCTTCCAATTCAACATTTCATCATTTTCGAATTATCGTCATTCGACGGTGACGTTTCCTTCCGCTCCGTGACATCCTGTTGACTTCTATTGTGAGTCAACATGAAGTTTGACCAACGACTAGAGGAAGGCAAGCGCACACCACCACCCGCAATAACATACGGCTTCTTCATCAAAGCTTTGATCACGAACAGTACTTTCTTCGTGTTTCTTTTTCGGTGGTACCCAGCACTCTACACAGAATCATTAAAGTACGATTTTAAAATAGAGCGCCGGTGAAATGATGCTTTTCTCTAAATTTGAATTTTTTTTTGTCGTTTTCCCATTCATTCCGCACAAATCTCCAAAAACTATCTGTCTTCTTTTCCTCATTGTTTCTGTTGGTTTTTCAGTATTTTGAAATGATTCGTCGTTGCTTCGTATTGTGCCTAGACGATTTATTGTGATTCTTCCCTCTAAAATTTGTACGTAATTGTTTAATCCGTAGTTCAATGCAGACAAGAATTCCGTAGAGGTTTTGTGGTTTCACTACCATGTTGTAATCTTCGTGAGGATGAAGTGAAGTACAGCCTGTGAGCTGCAGGAGTGTAAGGTTTACTCAAACCTCTTGACCAAGGTTACGATGTCTTTAGAAACTTTTTCTATAGAAAGATCAATGGGTACACTAGTTACATAATGCTGTGGCGGTACGATAAAATGTAGCCATGAGGCACTAATGGAAGATACAGCGCACCTCCATGAATTAAAACCCTACAAATCAATATGAGCATAATTTCACAGTATCCGACAAATGTATCTATTGAACACTAGTCCAATGACGATCAGTGCGAATTTTAGCGTACGTCCACAGTATTATGTAACCAGTGAAACCACTGCTCTTTCTGAAGGAGATATCGAAACCTATGCCTAGAGATTTGAACAGATCTTTCTTTTCTGCAACTAATTGGCTGTATTTCACTTTATCCTCACGAAGATTCCGTTCTGTAGTTGCTGCATCGATCCACGCTCATGGGTTAAAGTTGTGATGCAGATAGGTTTCCATTTCTTCATATGCGCTTTGTCGTTCGGTACGCCTTCCCGTTTTGTGAGTACTTTCATTTATAGTAGATTTTTCTAACTCACATTCTTGAATTATCTCTTCTAGACACTTGAGCTTTTTGACCTTTTATGTTTGACCAATTCCGGTACAAGTTTTGGTGCAATTTTTATGTTATTAAGAAAATATTATTTAAACAGTTTATTGCTGCTGTGGACACATTCATAACCAAAATACTGACCTTCTGAGTTGTTCTACAAGATCCGTAGAACATTCGTGCAAATTCCTTAAAACGTAATTTTTTTTTGTTTCTCATTCGACCATGGACAATTCAATCCACGTCCTTTTCTTTTTTTCCAGTGTAAAGTAAGTGAGTAGTTGGATCAAAGCGTGATTATAATGCACGTACACGAACACAACTTGGAAAATCTCTACACTGTAGATTCTACAGAAACTAATTGATTATTCAGCCAACTGGATAATTTAGTCGAGCTCTTATTAGGAGCTTCGATCTCGACTCAACAGTGAAGGAGACGTAAAATCATGTTTATGCTGCACTCGATGGACGTAAAGTGATGAATATTTAGGGTTGTAGATGGACGATGCTTTGGGTGCCATCTCTCCGAGGCTCCTGGTACTAGCGGTAAAGATGGCGACGTGTATTCTTCATTAAATGTGCTACGGACAGTACGTCATCGCCTTAAGCTAAACGAAGCACTCGTTCTGAAAGAAAAAACAGTGGCCTAGGATGAAACCAGTGATGTGCCATATGTAATAATTTGAGGCGTGCGTGTCTTTTTCTGTATAGTATCTAGTAGTATGTCTGACGTATTTTAATACGTTGAACTCCTTTCGTAAGGAAACTTATGCATTTCACGTAACTGGCTCATGTGAGCACAGATCCTCGTGTTGTCATCAGCACGGGTGCACTTCGCTACACCCGGAGCGTCCCCCAACTCCCATCTACTCCAACATCTGAACTGCATTTGCCGTTTCTTCACGCGCACACGAGACGAAGTTTGTCAGTCAGCCTATCCTTAACTCGGTGTCGTACGTATTACATTCTAGACGATGCAAAAGCACGACGGTATTTCGATACTCGCAAAGTAGCATTATGAATGCCGCTACATGGACACTAAGTCTCACACTGTGAGGGTTATTGCAACTTAACTACCTGTTTCCTTTCTTTCACCTTCTATGTTAACTGATATGTACGAGAATGCTACAAAACCATTCCTGTTGATCTCTAGTTACAGAACTTGTGTAAACTCGATAAATTAGGACGGTTTACGGGTTAAAAAGATTGATAACAGCGGTGGGAAATTTACGTCAGAAACCTTGAACTTGGCTAACTTCGTTTAAACAAGTGGCAATAAAATAACACGAGGGGTAAAATTACCTGAACTATGGCAAAACTTTATTCGGAGTACATATAAATATATAGAAAATTTAAATAGGCAGCTTTAAACTCACACACTTCAGACTTCACGGACACTCTAGAAATTTTCGACAGAAAATAAAAATTTTGCCCAGATTACCTTATAAGAACGGCCAATTATTGATAATATATCTTACATACTGCGTAAACCTTCATCATGATTGCTTGGGAAGTAAAACTTTTTTCGCTGTGTCAGTTGATGGAAGGTACGAAATGACGAATTCTCCGTCTCCAGTGAACTGATAAGCACTTGTTTGAGGTTCTCTTTTTTCTTGTAACTGCTCAACGATGTCTGGCGCGTAGGTGTCTTCAAATTGAGCCATTTTGCTTATTTTAAATGTTTTGAAGCGGAATATTAAACGTTTCACATGTTTTTAAAGTGTTCATTACCTTCCTGGTAACTGCAGAGACAGGAAGTTGAAGGGTTGAAATATTTTTGATACACGTGGCCTTCCAGCTTGGTCCTAATGCGTCTTGGCGTTTTGAACAAGGTGTAAGATAAATCCAGAAAAGCACAGTCTGGAAACGAGTACGGAAAAAATGAGAAAATTACGAGATTCTAGGTTGATTAAATGGCCTACATCCATCACGCTTCTTGGTTCCACATTGTTAAATGATGTTATGGAGCCTAAATGAAACTATTAATTAAATGTAAAATAGATTGTGAAACGCAATTATATGTTCTCTTAAGCAAAATAAGTTAATTTTATTCAGACGTGAATGAATAAGCAGGGTGGGACACTTCTGTAGGGTACTAAAGGTAATCATCTTCTCCAAGACTGCAAAACTAATTATAAATATCTGTAAAACTTGACTATGAGCAAAACGTGTGAAATGGTGATTGTGATCCGAAGAAAGGCGTCTCGGTTCTTTAGTTCCGGAACGTGGTAGAGCGACAAGCATCATAATATTTTTTTTATTCATACATTCTTCCGTTACTTCTTGGACGAAAAAAATCCAAATATAAGACTGAATAACAAGCAAACTGACTTTGATCTACTGCTTCAGGAGGATATAGCATTTAGAAAAGTGGCAAGGTCAGCCCACGTGGCGAAGGTGTCTCTGAATATCGATTACATTATAGAACGTGAGTTTTCTTTGCTGGACACGCATTTTATCACCGTTGTACTATCCACGCTTTCATTTTTCACCTCTGCTATACAATTTTTCTTGTGCACATATTGCAGGATAACAGACGTTTGCATCCTCAGTGAATACCGTGAGATATGTAATAAATGTGATGAAATATTTACTCTTCTGCGCATGTCTGCATCGCTACTTACAAGGGAACCTCCCCATCGCACCCCCCTCAGATTTAGTTATGAGTTGGCACAGTGGATAGACCTTGAAAAACTGAACACAGATCAATTGAGAAAACAGGAAGAAGTTGTGTGGAACTATAAAAAAATAAGCAAAATATACGAACTGAGTAGTCCATGCAAAACATATGCAACATCGAGGACAGTGTCAGCTGAGGCGCACCGTGGTCCTGCGGTTAGCGTGAACAGCTGCGGCACGGGAGGTCCTTGGTTCAAGTCTTCCCTCGCGTGAAAAATTTAATTTTTTATTTTCAAACAATTATCAAAGTTCAGGCACTCACACACAACTTTGCTCTCCAAAATTCCAGGACATGTTCAGATTTGCTTGGACATATGCAGGGTTTGACGGTCTACATACAGAAAAATTTGAAATCGTTAAAAACATATGTTTTGACAGAGCACAGGGAAAACTGTGCGACTGTGAAACTGTTGCACTCATTTGTTGCAGTTTATGTGACAAACTCTTATGTTATCATCACTTTTTGGGAGTGATTATCACATCCACAAGAAACCCTAAATCGGGCAGGGTAGAAGAATCTTTTTTTCCATTTGCCAAGTGTACAAGTTAGGTGGGTCGACAACATATTCCTGTCATGTGACGCACGTGCCGTCACCAGTGTCGTATAGAATATATCAGACGTGTTTTCCTGTGAAGGAATCGGTTGACCTATGACCTTGCGATTAAATGTTTTCGGTTCCCACGTCCTTTCGTCTACTAACCGCACGGTTTTGCGGTGCGGTCGCAAAACACAGACACTAAACTTATTACAGTGAACAGAGACGTAAATGAACGAACGGACAGATCATAACTTTGCGAAAATAAAGTAAGCAGACTTTTCACTCGAGGGAAGACTCGAACCGATGATCTCTCGTTCCGCAGCTGTTCACGCTAACCACGGGACCACGACGCTCCTGACCTTACGCTATCCTAGATGTTACCTATGTTTTGCATGAACTACTCAGTTTGTATATTTTGCTTATTTTTTTCATAGTTCCACACAACTTCTTCCTGTTTTCTCGATTGATCTGTGTTTAGTTTTTCAAGGCCTATCCACTGTGCCAACTCATAACTAAATCTGAGGGGGGTGCGATGGGGAGGTTCCCTTGTTAGAAGCGGTATTCAACAAGGAAATAACGGGTGGTTGAATAGGAAAGAAAAAATTTCACTTTTTTTAAATTACAAAAAACTATTCGAAGATAGGAGCGCAATGCGCATGTCACTGGATAGAGAAAGGTCAAAATTTCGACGCAGTTGCGCTGGGCATGACAATTCCAGCACAAGAGAAATCATTTTGCGTGTTGGAATCTGTGTCAGTCCACTGCACAACAGCAACGTGTATTCCGCCGTGGGCCGGCCGCGGTGGTCTAGCGGTTCTGGCGCTGCAGTCCGGAACCGCGGGACTGCTACGGTCGCAGGTTCAAATCCTGCCTCGGGCATGGGTGTGTGTGATGTCCTTAGGTTAGTTAGGTTTAACTAGTTCTAAGTTCTAGGGGACTTATGACCTAAGATGTTGAGTCCCATAGTGCTCAGAGCCATTTGAACCATTTTATTCCGCCGTGCATTCAGCAAAAAGCCGCCTTTGCACCAGCACATTTATGATTACCAAAAAAAATTTCTTGCAAGATGGTTGCATATGCAAAGGCAAGACCACTTGTAGGCCATGCACTTCTGATGAAAATGTCGAGCGTATCTGACATGCGTACACTCTGAGCCCTCTTAATTCCACAAGAGAGGAAATCCAGAAACTTGAACTCCTTTAAACTATGATGTGGCGTGTTCTGAAACGATACCTGCATAAGAAGTCTTACAATTTGCAGTTAACTGAAACCATGACAGAAAGTAGCAGTTTTGTATTTCAGTTATCCAGCTTTCCGAACGCATTGTATTAATTTTTTAGTTAAATGTAGCCTTACCCTGTACTCTCTTTCAAAATCTGAAGGTGGCAGTAGCTAAATACAGGGAGCGAAAGGCTATTTACAGTTTGTGCAAAAATCAGATTGGCAGTTATAAGAGCGAAGGGGCACAAAAGGGAAGCAGTAGTTAAGAAGGGAATGAGACAGACTTGTAGCCTATCTCCGACGTTATTCAATCTGTATATTGAGCAAGCAGTAAAGGAAATAAAAGAAAAATTGGAAGTAGGAATTAAAATCCATTGAGAAGAAATAGAGGGTTGCAGATTTGCCGACGACATTGCAATTCTGTCAGAGACAGCAAAGGACCTGGAACAGCAATTCAGCAGAACGGACAGTGTCTTGAAAGGCGGATGTAAGATGAATATGAACAAAAGCAAAACGAGGATAATGAAATGTAGCCAAATTAAATCAGGTGATGCTGAGGGAATTAGATTAGGAAAAGAGACACTTAAGGTAGTAGATGAGTTTTGCTATTTGGGAAGCGAAACAATTGATGATGGTCGAAGTAGAGAGGACAAAAAAAAATGGTTCAAATGGCTCTGAGCACTATGGGACTTAACGTCTGAGGTCATCAGTCCCCTAGAACTTAGAACTACTTAAACCTAACTGACCTAAGGACATCACACACACCCATGGCCGAGGCAAGATTCGAAACTGCGACCGTAGCGGTCGCGCTGTTCCAGACTGTAGCGCCTAGAACCGCTCGGCCACCCCGGCCGGCTAGAGACGACATAAAGTGTAGACTGGCAATGGCAAGAAAAGCGTTTCTGAAAAAGAGAAATTTTTTAACATTGAGTATAGATTTGTCAGGATGTCTTTTCTGAAAGTATTTGTATGGAGTGTAGCCATGTATGGATGTGAAACATGGACGATCAATAGTTTAGACAAGAAGAGAATAGGAGCTTTCAAAATGTGGTGCTACAGAAGAATGCTGAAGATTAGATGGGTAGATCAAATGACTAATGACGAGGTACTGAATAGAATTGAGGATTCGAGGAACCCGATTATAAGAAGGAAAAAGTTGGTGGGTCACGTTGTATTTCTCGCCGGCCGGTGTGGCCGTGCGGTTAAAGGCGCTGCAGTCTGGAACCGCAAGACCGCTACGGTCGCAGGTTCGAATCCTGCCTCGGGCATGGATGTTTGTGATGTCCTTAGGTTAGTTAGGTTTAACTAGTTCTAAGTTCTAGGGGACTAATGACCTCAGAAGTTGAGTCCCATAGTGCTCAGAGCCACGTTCTCAGGAATCGAGGGATCATCAATTTGGTATTGGAGGGAAGCGCGAAATGTAAAAATTGTAGGGGGAGACCAAGGCACGAATACATAAAAGAGATTCAGAAGGAAGTAAATTGCAGTAGTTACGCGGAGATGTAGAAGCTTGCACAGGATAGAGTAGCATGGAAAACAACAACAACAACCCTGCAAAATCCCAGAAAATTGCAAAAACATAAAGAGATTATTGTATGGCCTTCAGGCGAAAGAAACTCTGTCCTTTACTCCCTTTCTTCACATCACGAGGTACCCTGCTACACATACGACACCGACCGCATAAATACAATTAAACTGGACTCCATATCCTTGTTTCTCATCGATACGTTGTTAATAATGTGATATTTACGTTAGCTAAAGAGCTAGAAATTAATTGCATTCAAAGTTAATCACTATGGATTACGTATTCCGCACTCGTCGTTTCCAGTCACGAGCGAAGTGAAGGGTGCACCCGACCGCTACCGTTAGTGCGGCGAGAACGGGACTGTGTCACGATATCTCTTGACAGGAAATGTTCAACAAGTAAAGCTCTCATGCATGCAGTTGCCAAGCGAGTAGGCTGTCGTGGCGTGACATTCTCTGCACACGGAACTGTAGTTATTTAGGCACGATGTTTCTACGAGCACCGTTCCGTTGGTTTTGAGTGTAACAGGTTTCACTATTAGGCTGTCTTCAACCACTTATAATGTAAATACAATTTGAAGCTTTTGTTGAGAACAGTAGAGAGGCATGTTTGAGGCGCCAACTTTCGGAAACTGGTATTCTCTTCCTATAACAAGGAATTTCTGAAGGAGGCAGACAATTTCGGTGTTAGAAAGGGCCGTACCGAATGAATAAATGTATAGGTCCCAGCCAAGGGCGTAGACACAGATGGAGAGCAAGAACTGACCAAAAAATAAGCCAAAAAAGAAAGGCAGATTAAGAGTTACCCGGGAGATACGTGAGTTCTCCTACCCCTTGTGTTCCTCCCCCTTGGCCCGCGAATGTATTCTATGATCTCAGAGGTCAGCGAACAGGTGCTTGAGCAAACGTGTCGAAAGCTTCCGATTTCTGGAGCTTTCAGCCGACTGAACACTGGAGTGACAGTGCAACAGAGTCGTACAAATTATCTGGTACAATAGTAACTGAAATGGCAAACACGTCTCACATACAATGCACCATTCCACCTACTTTTTGTTTCAAACAGTGAAAGATATGTGTATTACCTTGAAAAGCTGTTCAGTTGACTTTGGTGCCAAACATAACAGAGATATGCAGTAGATGCACAGGAAGTGCAAAATGGTTAAGCAAGTATTTATAGACGAGAAATGCGAGGATGTAGAAGCATCCATAACCAGGGGAAATATAGACGGCGCCTATAGGAAAATTAGCGAGACCTTTGGGAAAATGAGAATCACGTGTGAGTAAAAGGAGCTCAGATGGCAAGCCAGTACTAAGGAAAGAGAAGAAATGTGAACGGTGGGAGGAATATATAGAAGTGTTATACAAGGGAAATGGGCTTGAAATATTTGTAATATTACAACCGAAGATCACTTGCTGTTAAACACTTTATTTCATGCTCGAAGAGTCCACGGGTGTACTGCCGGCCCATAGTCTCCAACGGGCACTATCGACCGCCAGTACACCCGTGGACTGTTCGAGCAAGAAATACGCCGGGAGAAGTTGAAGAATCACGTCAGTTTATTTCATGACCAGTTTCGACAGCAACTAGCTGTCATCCTCCGATTCTATGATCTCCAGGAAAATGTATCTACACATCAGACTCGTCGACGTACTGAGAAAATGCTCGAGTTACAAGGAGACAGTTCCCCACTGGTTCGTCTGAATAAAATATCCACAGCACCAATAAGGAACGCTACGAGTATTTTATTTAGCATGTTTTATATATTTGAAAAACCAGTGAGGAGCTATTTTATTGTAATTGGAGCATATTCTCAGAATGTCGACGAGACTGATGTCTAGTTATTTTTCTGGGATATCTGAGAATCTGAAGATGACAGCTAGTTGCTGTTAAAACTGATCAATGAATAATCTATTTCGTTTCAGGCGATCTTGCCTTCTAGTACTATAGATTACAACGTTAGATCGCCCAATAAAGGTCGTTAATTATATTGCAAGTAATATTATAGAAATGGAAGGGGAAGTAGATGATGGTCGGAATATGATACTGGGAGAAGAAATTGACAGAGCACTGGAAGACCTCAGCCGAAACAAAGCTCCCAGAGTAGATGATCCTTAAAAGAGATCCTATTACACCTGGTGTGCAACATATATGAGGCAGGGGAAATGCTCTCAGATCACAAGAACACCCTAATTATTCCAATTCCAAAGAATTTAAAATCTATGCAAAAAAACTAACATGAATAATTTACAGAAGAACAACTAAACTGCTAGAAGCCGACGTCGGGGAAGATCGGTTTGGGCTGTGGAGAAATGTAGGAACATTCGAGGGTTATTTACTCCACAGCTAAAGTCAGAAGACTGGTTACAAAAAGGCAAACGTCCGTTTACAGCATTTGTAGATTTTGTGGAAGCTTTCAACAACGCTGACTGCAATTTTCTCTTTGAAATTCTGAAGATAGCAGCCATAAAATACAGCGAGAGAAAAGTTATTTGCAAGCTTTACAAAAACAATCGGAGGACGAGAAAAGGGTACAGCAGTTGAGAAGGGAGTTCAGTTTGAACACTGAGCAGTCTATGAAGGAAACCAAGGAGAAATGTGGAATGAGAATTGAAGTTCGTGGAGAAAAATAAAAATTGAGATTTATCGATTGCTTTGTAATTCTTCCAGAGACAGCAAATAACTTGGAAGAGCAGTTAGATAAAATAAATAACGTCTTTAAAAGAGTTTTTGGGATTAAGAGCCACAGAAGTAAAGCAAGGGTCATGGAATGTAGCTAAACTAAATCAGGCGGCATTAGGGAACTAGACTAGGAAATCAGTCACTAAAAGCAGTGGATGATTTTCTTGGGACAGCAAAATAACCGACGATGGCAGAACTAGACAAAATATACGAAGGGTGTTCAATAAGTAATCCAGCTTATTTTTTCCAGACCAGTTTGGCTACAAAAAATGCGGAATTTGTTGTGAGACCCTTGAATAACTCCGGTTGAGTCCGTACAGTTTCATGAAGTTTCGTTATCCGTCGGCGCTATGCGTAGCCATCAAAATGGCGTCTGTAACTGGGTTGAGTTTCAAGCAGAGAGCTGAGTTTCTTTTGGCGGAAATTCATACCTTCGCAGATATACACAGGCAGTGCCAGTATGTCTACGGAGACCTAACAGTGAACCAAAACACGCTGAATGGCTGTGCGAGGCGTCTGTGGTAGGTATTCCAGGCGTGATTCTCTGGTCGGGTGACTCATCAAGTGTATTTCTGTTGTCCGCCTGCATTTTACCAGAAGCGTTCTATAAGAAATCCAACATCCTTTTTGAAAAAAAAAAAAGCAGTTGCTTACATTAGAGATTCCCACATAATCTTTGTTCAAGGCTACATGGTACCGCTCTACTTGTTGACATTTATTAACGCATGATAAAAATTTAAGTGTTAGCATGTTTTTTCATAATGTATTTGTCTGGAATGCAGCCTTTTGCGGAATTAAGATGACGACAATACGCAGTTCATACAAGTGGATAACAGAAGCTCTTGAAATTTGATGCTACAGAAGAATGTTGAAGATGGGTTGATCAAATAGCTAATGATGTGTTGCTGAATCCAGCTGCGGAAAAAATAAATTTCTAGCACGTCTCGACTAAAAGAAGGGACCGGTTGATATGAAAGATCCTGAAGTATCAAGGAATTGTCATTTTGATAATGGACAGAAGCATGGGTACTCGCAGAAATTTTTCCAAGGCGGGGCAAGATTAGAAATTTGTCATATTTGATATAATTGATTCGGTGGTTTTGAAAACGTCTCGTGCTCCAAGAACTAAATTTGAGGTGTACACAAAATGTGTTGTATCTCAAAACATTCAGATTTATCTATCTAGTACTTGTAAGGTAAATTACTATAATCCTAAACGGTAAGCATATTTCAATAGCACATACAAAATACATATTTTCGTTTCATGAATGTGAACATGGATGCCACTTTCTGATTCGACGATCTGAAATTACATCCTGACACGATTAAATCTAGGATATCGAACGAGTTACGAACCACAGCTAGAAATATACAGAAAATAATTTATTCATACTCCCATAATTCTAGATCGAAACTGAAAATTAAAATGGACTTCACTTCCCTCCCCGCCCTCCCCTACAACCTCTCTCAGCCCCTCCCTCTACCTTCCCCACCCCCACCCCCAGATACCCAAGAGTGTGGTTATACGGTGACTTCTCCCAGGATGACCAGTACCATGCGGCTATACCTCTTCATGTACACTGCGTATCTAGTACACCTTTCTTTGATTAAACGGATACGTGCGATTTTAGTGCCGTTATGGGGCAAAATTTTTGGTGACTTGTGAAAGACAACTTTGCCGTTTAATGTCTGTTTTTACCTGGAAAATATTAAAAAATTGTTTTATCTTTGGATAATTCTGAACGGTTTGTTATGGTAAAGTTTTTACGCTTGTAAAGGCTTGGAAGTAACAAAGGTATTTTAACGTTCTATTATTTGCTTTCCTTTAATACTAATGTTGTCGTTCACATCTGACGATTTTTACGTACCATCATGGCATACAACTTTCTCATACTCACTGTGTGTGACACCTCCGTGCTTAACTGTTCGATGATTTTAAGGATGTTATTGATAAAAATTTTAAGAGTTTTAATTTCATTGTTGACTTGTACTGGTATTATATTAATCATTGTATTCTGCAGGACTGCAGAATACTGTAATAAATAAAAAAGGAATTCCCTATATCCTGATAGGGTGCTTCCATCCCGAAGTTTCGTTATGGCAGCGTGCGCAGTAGACAGACAGCCGGTTACTTGTGTGCTCTGTAACTGCTCATTTGCTCTTTGTTATCTTTACACGGGTCTCATATTTTGGGAAATACCATTTTGACTATGTGATACGTATATCTTGAAACGATATCGTCTTTATTTTTGACGTGCGCTTAATAATTTAATCCCATGATTTTTGTCACCTCTGTATAGACAAGTTCGCTAGAAACATTTTTTACTGCAGAAACCTGTATTTTTCATTTGACGAAAATGTTGAACAAAAACAAAATTAAAAAAGCACTGTGGCCAAGGATATGTACTGCGACCTCACACGTTCTCATTAACTTTAAACGATTTATCAGTTACATTCACAAGAACAAATTATTGCCTAACAATCCTGTTGTCTTCAAGATATCAGCATTGTTATTTCATTGTAAGCTTACGCTGAACAACTTGGACAGTACTTTCAATTAGTGCACTGATAACTCTTTTCAGATATGGATAGACGGAAGAGAGTGCCCATAAAAAGGCGAAACAATCCGATACTACTCGATTAAAAGAGTGGTGGTGAACATCTGGAGCACATAACCTCGGTTAAATACACTGACGTTGCTTCTTTATAGCATAGTTTTCAGATATACTGGATAATGTCCTAATATAAAGGCGGAAACCGGTCGCTGAACTTAATAAAGCTCTAAAAGTAGCAGCTGGGGCGGCTTTTTGTTAATTAAATGATTAGAGTTACAGTTGTCACTGACAGGTAGAAGGACAACAGGAGTGCTTTAGTGTTACTTCATGTGTAGTCTTGTTACTAAACCTGATTGAGATATAAGACTGGCGTGAACAGCGACAGATACCGACTGGTCGCTGTGAAGGACACGGAGATGCCGCGACTTTGTCAGAGACAGCGTTATCAGCAATAGTTCGAAAGAGATCTCATTCTGCGCCCCATTTGGCCGAATGGTCGAGTCGTGCAGTATCCAGCTTCGTAGGACATTTGGACGTGACAGTCACCCGATGTTGGACTACATGTGAACTTGAGGGCATGCATTCTCTGTATGTCCGTCGATCTTCCCCGAGATGGTTGCCGGACTCAGCTGTTCGATACACGATGTCAAATTAAACACCTTTCAGCTGGCTAGTTTCCAAACATATTTTATTTGGCTACCAGTTTCGATGATATACTACGTCATCTTCAGGCCCCTGGCCGACGATTAGGAAGATTCCACCTCGGTTCTGATCGAAACAGGAGCCAACAATACTGGTATTAGAAGAGTTCTGCTTGCTATGGCGATCAGAACCGAGGTAGAATCTTCCTACGCGTTGGTCAGCGACCTGAAGATGGCGTAGTAAAGCGCCGAAACTAGTAGCCAAATAAAATAAGTCTAGAAACTAGACGTATGAAAGGTGTTTAATTTGAATTCCTGAGGGCATGCAGTCTGATCGTCAAGGTTCCCGTTTAGCAGGTCTGATCAGGGAAAGGGCGAATCGCCGTACTGGGCACCAAACACATCAACACCTTCACTGCTGCACTTGCCATAGAAAACCAGTAACGGACTTCCTGTACCGTCCTGTATCATCACGCATCATTGGTCGGACACTAGCAGCAGCCGGACAAAGGAATTATTGCCCCATGCGTGAGCTGCCGTTCACACCACAATACAAACAGTTAATTTTAGATTGGTGTCATGACCATGAAGCATGGACTGCTGGTGCATCGGCTTTGGTGTTATATTGGGCGATGAATGACGGTTCTGCACTTTCACGGATGTCCATCGTCGGCGGTGGATCGGGGCGAAGGCCAGATCTTCTGAAGTTCTGGAGAAGTTCAGCGGTATTACCACTGGCGTCATGGCGGGAGGGGGGAAGGCATTCGTATGACTTCAGGTTACTGCTCGTAGTGACGTCACAATGGTACCCAAGATAAGAAGGGTGCCAGGGGGCGCCTAAGGTCGTATCACAATCAGTAGCACTCGCTTGTGGCACCCCAGGCGTCCAAGTGAAAGATCTGTATACTGCATATAACGCAATTAATACCGGAAATTGACTTGAGTAAGAATATACGGGGGAAGAGGTGGGAAATTGGGGGGCAGGGAGGAAAGCGGGTAGGGAAGGGGACTTTAAATGTTGCTTGTGTAGAAAAATGCGTCAGTAACGTAGTTATATTCTTCAGGAGGACAGTGTTCATCCACAGATATGTCTGTATGAACTCTACACATGAGGTGGGGGTACCACCATGGCCAGTAAGATCCCTAGATCCGTCCCTGATAGAATGTAACTGGGACCATCTTGGATGTCAACTCTGCCAGTGTCTGGGATATCAAGGACCAGTTGCATCAGATGTGGGTCAGCTAGTCTCAGGAGAGTATACAATGGCTTGGTAATATCATTTCCAACTAAAGGAGTGCACGAATCCAGGCCAGAGGAGGCGCAGCGTCATACCGACTGTAAGGTGGCGTGGTCTCCTGACCTCTATTTCTTACATATTCCGTCATCACAATCGCATTCTGTACATTGAGACGCTTCATTCGAACCCAAACTTGATGAGGTAGAGTCAATTTTGTATGAATTCATGTACGCGATATGCAAATCTAATAAGCAAATCGCCAGTGTGCGCTGAGGTTGAAAAAAGTCGAGGCTGGCGTACACAACGTGAGGGCACTATGCGACTTAACATCTGAGGTCATCAGTCGGCTAGAACTTAGAACTAAACCTGACTAACCTAAGGACATCACACACATCCATGCCCGAGGCAGGATTCGAACCTGCGACCGTAGCGGTCGCTCGGTCCCCATCTGTCCTCCATAACAGTACACTCTATTTCTCATGCGACAGCCTTGACCGTACCTAGAAAAGTTATTCAAGGTGTGCAGGCGCGGCTCTCAGCCATTCTGCTGAGTAAATAACGTTCTTAAAGAAAGTAGAGCAAAGAACCTTTGTAAAATAATAGCATTCCTATCCATAACAGGCAATCTACTGTTCCGAAAAGAACCTGGAAATTTATTATTATTTTATAAGAAAAAGTTCACTTGATTTCTCAGAATTTTTGTAATAAATAATATTTTTCGTTCGTTTAATGTTTTTCTAACACTAACTTGCAATACTCCCATACCCAGGTATCCCACTAGTTACGTAAGAATATATAGAATATTTTTGTTTTTCCTTACAGCGGACGACTCCAGCAGATATTTCTTGCTGAATGTTTTTCAAGCAAGTTCTTGTTGGTACATTAGGATCGTCTGTCTGACTTCTGTAGTAGTGTGAGGTGGAAATTGTTTCTTGCAGGACCCAAAGGGTGCTTGTTGGAGCAATCCATTGCGTAACTTGACAAAATAGAACCCACACACTCACACGACAAGTGGACTCATACGGCCCAGATTCTTTGTGAATTTGACGCTGTTTTGTAATTACGTGGCCGGCCAGTGTGGCCGAGCGGTTCTAGGTGCTTCAGTCTGGAACTGCTCGAGTGCTACGGTCGCAGGTTCGAATCCTGCCTCCGGCATGGATGTGTCAGATGTCCTTAGGTGAGTTAGGTTTAAGTTGTTCTAAATTCTAGGGAACTTATGACCTCAGCAGTTAAGTCCCATAGTCCTCAGAGCCATTTGAACCACTTTTCTAGTCACGTAAAGAACATCAAATACCTGTCTCGGTCCTTGAAGTTTCACTTCGGTCCGTCCTCTCCTTCTGAGTACTTCATCATTTTTTCTCAGCCATATATATATTTTTTTGGTCATCAGTCTACTGACTGGTTTGATGCGGCCCGCCACGAATTCCTTACCTGTGCTAACCTCTTCATCTCAGAGTAGCACTTGCAACCTACGCCCTCAATTATTTGCTTGACGTATTCCAATCTCTGTCTTCCTCTACAGTTTTTGCCCTCTACAGCTCCCTCTAGTACCATGGAAGTCATTCCCTCATGTCTTAGCAGATGTCCTATCATCCTGTCCCTTCTCCGTATCAGTGTTTTCCACATATTCCTTTCCTCTCCGATTCTGCGTAGAACCTCCTCATTCCTTACCTTATCAGTCCACCTAATTTTCAACATTCGTCTATAGCACCACATCTCAAATGCTTCGATTCTCTTCTGTTCCGGTTTTCCCACAGTCCATGATTCACTACCATACAATGCTGTAGTCCAGACGTACATCCTCAGAAATTTCTTCCTCAAATTAAGGCCGGTATTTGATATTAGTAGACTTCTCTTGGCCAGAAATGCCTTTTTTGCCATAGCGAGTCTGCTTTTGATGTCCTCCTTGCTACGTCCGTCATTGTTTATTTTACTGCCTAGGTAGCAGAATTCCGTAACTTCATTGACTTCGTGACCATCAATCCTGATGTTAAGTTTCTCTCTGTTCTCATTTCTACTACTTCTCATTACCTACGTCTTTCTCCGATTTACTCTCAAACCATACTGTGTACTCATTAGACTGTTCATTCCGTTCAGCAGATCATTTAATTCTTCTTCACTTTCACTCATGATAGGAATGTCATCAGCGAATCGTATCATTGATATCCTTTCACCTTGTATTTTAATTCCACTCCTGAACCTTTCTTTTATTTCCATCATTGCTTCCTCGATGTACAGATTGAAGAGTAGGGGCGAAAGGCTACAGCCTTGTCTTACACTCTTCTTAATACGAGCACTTCGTTCTTGATCGTCCACTCTTATTTTTCCCTCTTGGTTGTTGTACATATTGTATATGACCCGTCTCTCCCTATAGCTTACCCCTACTTTTTTCAGAATCTCGAACAGCTTGCACCATTTTATATTGTCGAACGCTTCCATTATTAGCCGTAACGTCAGAATTGCCTCTCTCGTCCCTTTACTTTTCCTAAAGCCAAACCGATCGTCACCTAGCGCATTCTCAATTTTCTTTTCCATTCTTCTGTATATTATTCTTGTAAGCTGCTTCGATGCATGAGCTGTTAAGCTGATTGTGCGATAATTCTTGTACTTGTCAGCTCTTGCCGTCCTCGGAATTGTGTGGATGATGCTTTTCCGAAAGTCAGATGGTATGTCGCCACACTCATATATTCTACACACCAACGTGAATAGTCGTTTTGTTGCCACTTCCCCCAATGATTTTAGAAATTCTGATGGAATGTTATCTATCCCTTCTGCCTTATTTGACCGTAAGTCCTCCAAAGCTCTTTTAAATTCCGATTCTAATACTGGATCCCTATCTCTTCCAAATCGACTCCTGTTTCTTCTTCTATCACATCAGACAAATCTTCACTCTCATAGAGGCTTTCAATGTATTCTTTCCACCTATCTGCTCTCTCCTCTGCATTTAACAGTGGAATTCCCGTTGCACTCTTAATGTTACCACCGTTGCTTTTAATGTCACAAAAAGGTTGTTTTGACTTTCCTGTATGCTGAGTCTGTCCTTCCGACAATCATATCTTTTTCGATGTCTTAACATTTTTCCTGCAGCCATTTCGTCTTAGCTTCCCTGCACTTCCTATTTATTTCATTCCTCAGCGACATGTATTTCTGTCTTCCTGATTTTCCCGGAACATGTTTGTACTTCCTCCTTTCATCAATCAACTGAAGTATTTCTTCTGTTACCCATGGTTTCTTCGCAACTACCTTCTTTGTACCTATGTTTTCCTTCCCAACTTCGGTGATGGCCCTTTTTAGAGATGTCCATTCCTCTTCAACTGTACTGCCTACTGCGCTATTCCTTATTGCTGTATCTATAGCGTTAGAGAACTTCAAACGTATCTCGTCATTCCTTAGTACTTCCGTATCCCACTTCTTTGCGTATTGATTCTTCCTGACTAATGTCTTGAACTTCAGCCTACTCTTCATCACTACTACATTGTGATCTGAGTCTATATCTGCTCCTGGGTACGCCTTACAATCCAGTATCTGATTTCGGAATCTCTGTCTGACCATGATGTAATCTAATTGAAATCTTCCCGTATCTCCCGGCCTTTTCCAAGTATACCTCCTCCTCTTGTGATTCTTGAACAGGGTATTCGCTATTACTAGCTGAAACTTGTTACAGAACTCAATTAGTCTTTCTCCTGTTTCATTCCTCGTCCAAAGCCCATATTCTCCTGTAACCTTTTCTTCTACTCCTTCCCCTACAACTGCATTCCAGTCGCCCATGAATATTAGATTTTCGTCCCCCTTTACATACTGCATTACCCCTTCAATATCCTCATACACTTTATCTGTTCACCTTCAGCTTGCGACGTCGGCATGTATACCTGAACTATCGTTGTCGGTGTCGGTCTGCTGTCGATTCTGATTAGAACAACCCGGTCACTGAACTGTTCACAGTAACACACCCTCTGCCCTACCTTCCTATTCATAACGAATCCTACACCTGTTATACAATTTTCTCCTGCTGTTGATATTACCCGATACTCATCTGACCAGAAATCCTTGTCTTCCTTCCACTTCACTTCACTGACCCCTACTATATCTAGATTGAGCCTTTGCATTTCTCTTTTCAGATTTTCTAGTTTCCTTACCACGTTCAAGCTTCTGACATTCCATGCCCCGACTCGTAGAACATTATCCTTTCGTTTATTATTCATTCTTTTTCTCATGGTAACCTCCCCCATGGCAGTCCCCTCCAGGAGATCCGAATGGGGGACTATTCCGGAATCTTTTGCCAATGGAGAGATCATCATGACACTTCTTCAATTACAGGCCACATGTCCTGTGGATACACGTTACGTGTCTTTAATGCAGTGGTTTCCATTGCCTTCTGCATCCTCATATCGTTGATCATTGCTGATTCTTCCGCCTTTAGGGCAATTTCCCACACCTAGGACAATAGAGTGCCCTGAACCTCTATCCGCTCCTCCGCCCTCTTTGACAAGGCCGTTGGCAGAATGAGGCTGACTTCTTATGCCGGAAGTCTTCGGCCGCCAATGCTGATTATTTATCAAAATTTAGGCAGTGATGGGGATGGAACCCGGGACCGAAGACGTTTTGATTATGAATCAAAGACGCTACCCCTATATAGGGGTAATATTAAGCAGCAAAATTAAATGGAACAGGTAATTACCGGAGAAAAGGACTAGAGGAATTTCGTTTGTTCAAATGGTTCGGAGAAGATGCGGTCCATGTAGTTCGATCAGTTGTACAATATTGTTCTAGCGTTTGGTGTCTTTACCAATATATAACTACGAACCACAGAATAAATGACATAGAATTGTGTGGTAACATCAATCTTCATCTGCAGACCTGAAACCCAGAATCAAAACGACGACATGAAGGAAGCTGTCGGAAAGTGTGATTTTGCCGCCCTCATACAACTGGAAAAACCGTCGACTACATTGAAAATATTCCAAGATTTTAAACATGGCTGCAGCAGCAACTGTTAAAATTCTTCACAATAAAAGGCTGACAGCCAAAAACAGTTGCAGGATATGCAGGCAATTATGCCATAGGCATAATTGTTTTATTATTCTCCATTGCATGATGTAATTTTAGAAGTTTTACTTCTGATGAAGGTATATTTATATGTACCGAAACCTTGGTCAAGAATTTTAATAAAAAATTTTTATCCTGCAACTGTTTTTGGCTGTCATCCTTTTATTGTGTTGAAAATATTCGGTTTGAACAGCAGCGTACAGGACTGACTTAGGCCAAAGTCATTTTTCTTGTTTTCCCTTGAAGGAACGCATGCCTGAGTGAAAGTTTTCAAGTTTTCATCAGATGACGAGGTCGTGGAAGTGGTGCAGGAGTCGATGCACACCATACCAGAAATGGTTCAAATGGCTCTGAGCACTATGGGACCTAACTTCTGAGGTCATCAGTCCCCTAGAACTTAGAACTACTTAAACCTAACTAACCTAAGGACATCACACACATCCATGCCCGAGGCAGGATTCGAACCTACGACCGTAGCGTTCACGCGGTTCGCGACTGTAGCGCTTAGAACCGCTCAGCCACCCCGGCCGGCGTACCAGAAATGCTTCCTCCTGGACAGAATCAGGAGGTTCATCAAGAGGCGGACCAAGTGCACAGAGGTTCATGGAGATTGTGTAGAGAAATCATGTTACTTCCAATGCTGCTTTCAGAACCTTTTTTTAATTGCATTTCCTTCATGGCTTGCCCACGCATGTAACACTGAGAGATTACCTCTGGTTTGGGTGCCGTCGGTGAACCCATATTTTTCCTTCCTTTCTTTATTTTCAAAGTAGTAGAGAAGGTTCTACATTCGCAGTTGTGAAGCTCAGTTTATTGATATCGCCAGGTATAGCGCATGAAGAGGGCAGGGATAGTAAGAAATGGGGAACGAATAGAATCAGTGATATCTTCCTTAACTTGGAAACTAAATAAATTTTGTTTCAATCTATTAAACCTCGGGTGTGGAGCCGTGCGAAATCCTTTTCTTCCTCTGATATTTCGGCTACCTACCTCCTAGTATCAAAGATAAACCTGAATCTGTGGAAGAAATTTTTGAGAATGTGCGCTGGGAGCACAGTAAAATGTGGTAGTGAAACATGGACTTCGGGGAAACCGGAACACAAGAGAATAGAAGTATTTGAGATATGGTGCTGCAGAAGAATGTTGAAAATCAGGTGGACTGATAAGGTAAAGAACAAGGTGGTTTTACGTAGAATCGGAGATGAAAGGAATATGTGGATATCACTGACGATGGGATAAGCTGATAGGATATTTGTTAAGACAACATGAAATAACTTCCATGGTACTACAGAGAGCTGTTGAGAGTAAAAACTCTTGAGGAAGACAGATACTGGAATACATCCAGCAAATAATTGGGGACGTAAGTTGCAGTTGGTGCTCTGAGATGAAGAGGTTGGCGCAGGAGGGGAATTCGTGGCGGGAAGCATGAAACCAGTAAGTAGACTGATGACTACAAACAAACAAACAAAAAAATTTAAAAAATCTTCTGGCCAATCTAAGAATGGACCATGAGTCTACTGACTCACTTCGAAAATGACTAGGATACTTCTTTTTTTAAATCAACAGTCTTGTGACAGGTTTGATGCGGCGCGCCACAAATTCCTCTCCTGTGCGAGGGAAGCTCTTCATGTCTCACAAGCACTTGCAACCTACGTACATCCTCTATTATTTGTTGAATGTATTGCAGTCCCTGTTCTATCCCTGCAGTTTTTACCCGCTACAGCTTTCTCTGTCGCCACGGAAGTACTTAACACACGTCCTATCATCCTGTCCCTTCTTGTTGTCAGCGTTCTCTAAATTTTGCTTTCCTCCCCGACTCGGCTGAGGACCTCCTCATTTGTTACCTTATCAGTCCATCTATCTTTCAACATTCGTCTGTAGCACCAAATCTCAAATGCTATCCTCTTCTGTTCCATTTTCACACAGTCCATGTTCCACCACCATACAATAAGGCTCAAAATGTCCATTCTCAGACATTTCTTCCTCAAATTAAAGCCTAATTTTTGATACTAGCAGACTTCATATGACAAGGATTACGCTCTTCGTCTGTGCTAGTCACCCCGTTATACGCTGCTTGCTTCGTCCATGTATTATTTTGCTTCCAATGTAACAGAATTCCTGCATTTCCTGTATTTCGTGGTCTCCAAATTCGAGGTTACGTTGGTCACTAATGTGATTTCTGTTACTCCATGTTACTATTGTCTTTATTACTTTTACCCTCAATCCATGTTCTGTACTCATTAGAAAGTACATTCTGAATATGGTAGAGTAGCTAGACTTGCAAAGACAAAAAAGGCGCAATCTAGATATAGGCGGCGTCTATGAAGTTAAATGAGAAGAGGATAAGGAATTCGGCTCCGATGAGTATAGCGCCAGAAAATAAGCGCCGGAAGAGATGGAGTTCAAAATTTATTGTATTATTTATCGCGCCGTGTAAAGCTGAAAATTATATTTGAAAACGATGAACTGGTACTGAACCGTACATCAGTTGTGTTTTTCACTAGCGATGAATTACAACCATACGTAACTGGAAAACTGGAACAGCAAAAATGGCTCAGCAGCTGTAGCAGGTGTTACGCACAGTGAGTTCTTTCTGAGATCAGGGGTGTATTGTGTAGCTGGTGGCCTCTCTAGCCTCGCAACCCTTATTAGAGTTTCCGGTCGGTGGGACCGCGCGCCGAGGCGCTCCGACATAATTGGTAGGCTCGTTATTTTTCAGGGTGTTTATTTCTGAGCCAGTGTTGGGCGCTCCGTGTCCGAAGGGAGGGCGAGGGGTTCCTACCCGCTGCAGGGGCTGCATCGGCAGCGCCGACACCAGCGCCATCTGTCAGCGTCAGCAGCAATCAGCGGGCGCCGCCAGAGACGCCACAACTCCTCATCACGGGGAATTCCCTTCCCCCCTGTTCGCGCCGTAACTCAAGTTCTTTGGAATCCTGTCCCGTAACTCGTGATAACCGTACGACTCGCAGCCTGCCTTCTCTGAATTACCCTGACGGCTCATAGCTGTAAATAGCAGGGTACCAATATAGGAAGGTTTCCCCTCACTTTCGATTACCACCCTATTCTAAACGCCTCCCCGTACATCCCTTAAATGGTTCCACCGAGCCATCCGATTTCGTCGTTCGTCTAGAAACGAGGTGTCAGCATTACATTAGCACTCATCTTCGACCGACTCCTCGTTTCTGAAAAACTTATGCTAACGGCTAGTTTACACGACGACATTACATAACTAATGTCGTTTCGTCAAACCGGTTCCGCGAAAACAGTTCCGTATATAAAATGAACAGATGTTCCGGTCTGGCGGGACAGATCGGGTTTTTTGAATCCAGTCCCCTTGTGCCAATAATGTTCTGTCGGAATGCCTAAATGTTTCGGTTTTTAGAAACCAAATCAAATTCTCTGTCATGTGAGGCTTCAACACATAACTTCTTAATTTATTGCGAGAAGACCCATATATACTTCATTTACATATCGTATCTGTAATCTAAAATACCTGGACCTGCTGTATCATAAAATCTATTCACATGGCCCACTTGATTAAGCGTTGAAGTTCGAAATCTTCAGTAATACTACCGCTAAAGTTGGTATCACTACTATGCTGGTTTTGCTTAGCGGTAGCACTAACGCTTTCAGTTTAATTTTTCATACGGCAGTATTGAAGGTAGAAGGAGAGTGTGGTACAGTTTTAGAGATTGGGAAAGCATTTCATGATTTAAGAATGAATGTGACAGAAAAACGAAAAACCTAATTTCATGCGACACGTTATAAGATGGGGATTTTAAACGTTATTAAATTCAATGAAATGGTGTGTGAATTTCATGATATCATTGCGCAATACACTGAACATTGGATGGATCATTTAATGCATTTTCAGACTACATATGCGTTTTTTGCACTGTGTGCTTGCATGGGATGAGGTGCAAAAATGCTGCGAGTCTCATAAAAATGTGTTACCAAACTGCAAAATTAATGGTAGTGAGCTACTCCTGCAGCGAGTTAATACGCAGCTGTTTGTCACATTTCAGTAGCTAAAGAAATTAGGCCCAGAACTGCCCTGGCTACAAGTGTTTCAGCACTTCACATTCAAAGGTATACCTTATGAAAATATTTCTAAAATTGTGGAGTTTGTGTTATGAATTTCTGGTATAAACACAGCAGTCGAGAGTGTATTTAATTTGATGGATAAGATACGGATATCAAACCTCAACTACACTCCTGGAAATTGAAATAAGAACACCGTGAATTCATTGTCCCAGGAAGGGGAAACTTTATTGACACATTCCTGGGGTCAGATACATCACATGATCACACTGACAGAACCACAGGCACATAGACACAGGCAACAGAGCATGCACAATGTCGGCACTAGTACAGTGTATATCCACCTTTCGCAGCAATGCAGGCTGCTATTCTCCCATGGAGACGATCGTAGAGATGCTGGATGTAGTCCTGTGGAACGGCTTGCCATGCCATTTCCACCTGGCGCCTCAGTTGGACCAGCGTTCGTGCTGGACGTGCAGACCGCGTGAGACGACGCTTCATCCAGTCCCAAACATGCTCAATGGGGGACAGATCCGGAGATCTTGCTGGCCAGGGTAGTTGACTTACACCTTCTAGAGCACGTTGGGTGGCACGGGATACATGCAGACGTGCATTGTCCTGTTGGAACAGCAAGTTCCCTTGCCGGTCTAGGAATGGTAGAACGATGGGTTCGATGACGGTTTGGATGTACCGTGCACTATTCAGTGTCCCCTCGACGATCACCAGTGGTGTACGGCCAGTGTAGGAGATCGCTCCCCACACCATGATGCCGGGTGTTGGCCCTGTGTGCCTCGGTCGTATGCAGTCCTGATTGTGGCGCTCACCTGCACGGCGCCAAACACGCATACGACCATCATTGGCACCAAGGCAGAAGCGACTCTCATCGCTGAAGACGACACGTCTCCATTCGTCCCTCCATTCACGCCTGTCGCGACACCACTGGAGGCGGGCTGCACGATGTTGGAGCGTGAGCGGAAGACGGCCTAACGGTGTGCGGGACCGTAGCCCAGCTTCATGGAGACGGTTGCGAATGGTCCTCGCCGATACCCCAGGAGCAACAGTGTCCCTAATTTGCTGGGAAGTGGCGGTGCGGTCCCCTACGGCACTGCGTAGGATTCTACGGTCTTGGCGTGCATCCGTGCGTCGCTGCGGTCCGGTCCCAGGTCGACGGGCACGTGCACCTTCCGCCGACCACTGGCGACAACATCGATGTACTGTGGAGACCTCACGCCCCACGTGTTGAGCAATTCGGTGGTACGTCCACCCGGCCTCCCGCATGCCCACTATACGCCCTCGCTCAAACTCCGTCAACTGCACATACGGTTCACGTCCACGCTGTCGCGGCATGCTACCAGTGTTAAAGACTGCGATGGAGCTCCGTATGCCACGGAAAACTGGCTGACACTGACGGCGGCGGTGCACAAATGCTGCGCAGCTAGCGCCATTCGACGGCCAACACCGCGGTTCCTGGTGTGTCCGCTGTGCCGTGCGTGTGATCATTGCTTGTACAGCCCTCTCGCAGTGTCCGGAGCAAGTATGGTGGGTCTGACACACCGGTGTCAATGTGTTCTTTTTTCCATTTCCAGGAGTGTAGAAGCACAGACTTTGTAAGCAATAATGATGGTGAAAGTTGATTCGAAATACAGTTGCCCGGAATTCTACGATTTCTTAAACTCAAAGGGAATCAAATATGGGCTGAATCAAATTCATTCATTGCAGAAGTGTGGTGACATGAATAACTGGTTATTAAAATCTTTGTGCAATTACCTTATCAAGTTTTGTGTTCTGTTTACTAAATATTAAGATTTAAGTGTGTTATAATTACACAGTAACTATGAATGTGCCTACGATGTGTGTTATATTACCATCTGGTGCCTACTCTTCAGTTCGTTCATAGCTTTAACACGGTATAACAATTGCAGAGCATTATTGCATTCAGAACAATGAGCAATTATAAAACTTATCCCAGCTTCGACTACCAAAAATAGGGTCACCTTATCGTTTATGATAGGTACATCGATACCAGTGTATACCTCAGGTTCATCGTTTTGTCTCTGCTGAAACCGAGTATGAAGCGAAAGTTTTGGCAGCTGTACGGGTAGAGATGGATTTAATTATACTCGTCTTTGTGAAATGGCTGCATAAGAGAAGAAATAAGAGACGTGGTTGGTCGTTTGGATTCGTGATGCATTACAAAAGACATCAACACAATTATTGTGGAAAATCCAAGAAGTTACTCCAATGTTTCGACCATCTGAGAACGTTGCCAGAACAATTAACAGTTTTTTTCTTTTCTCTTTTTTTAAGTTGAGGGGACTTCATAATCAATGGTTCAAAATGTTAGAAAGCAAGATTCTGCCGCAGAGGGAATATTTTTGACTCGTTCATTTCGTTATGAACAAATGTATCGTGCAATTGCGTTTCTTTGTATGTTCGTGTTGAGTAATAAAGTGCATGTTAATTGAATTTACTTGCGTTCCGTTAACATTACCATCTGGAACTCCCACAGAGTTAATTATGCGATAACGAAGAAAGATACTATAAAGTGTGAAGTACTGTCTCTAAGTACGGTTAATAACAGTAACAAAAATGTACCAGGGAGTCCAGAGCTACAATTACTTTCATAATAAGGGTTAAACCCGTCAGCGTTGGCCAGCAAAAAGTATGAAGGCCAGTACTCGAGGAAGATGGCATCCACATCTGATCTCACTATGATGAAAGATCTGCCTGGATGACGACCAAATACTAACAAAAGCAACAGTAAATCTACATACTGATTGTTATAATAAATAATAACAGCAGCCAGGTGCTGTTAATAACACTGTTTGTTAATGAAACTATTGTTAAGAACAAATAGGACCGTTGGAGTTTCGAAGCGACGTGTTCAGTTCCAGACGGCTGTTCACGTTAGTGTTAGGTTGGTGTTTAATTTCGAAGCGGTTTTTCACAAGTTTAACAGAGACTTATCAATAATATATTCTCCTTCACTATTTATAGCAGTCTGCCAACGCTGGGGTTTTTGTGAGGCTAGCAGAAAGCGGGCGGGCTGGTTGTTGATCCCTGATTGCGTCTGTAAGGCGTCTCAGGGGTTGCCAATAATTGTCAGAAGTGATTGTTACACCTCGGGGAAGCAATTTGAGTACACCACACCGTCGCTATTCAACCAGATGCATCATATTATCTTTTGTGAATGGGCTCTGCTCTTTGTAACAGAGAATTGCTGCTTTCTTTGGGCTCAACCATTTCTTTATTTTGCTTCTATTAGCATAAAGACACCATTTCTCGTCACCAGTGACGATACAGGGCAGGAATGCTCGGTGTTGTTCATGAGCCAACGGACGACGAACTAGCAGAAATGTGCATATGACCACCTGCCAATTTCGGCTTACAGGGTGCGGTACCCATACCGCCAATTTTTGATCTTTCCCCACTGCATACACATGTAACACGATAGTGGAATATTCATAGTTGATCACATCTGCGAGTTCTGGAGTACACTGGCATCGATCATTGAGGATTAATGCGTTTAAATGATCTTCATCGAACCCCGAAGGTCTTTCTGAACGTGGAGAAGCCATAAGGTCAAAACAACTCCCGTAAAACGAGAAAACCATTTGACGCGCTCTGTCCAGCGGCATTGTCCTCTTGCACGGTGCAAATGTTTCTGGCTGCCTCTGCTAACGTCACTCCTCTATTGAACTCAACAGAAAAAAATACATCTGAAACGCAGCGATTTCTCCACTTGGCACTCCATTTTCTAGTGTCCACAGCTCCACTCATTATCTCCAAGTGAAAATATGTGAACTCAAATAGCAACAGTGAATTACAAATAAAAAATGACAGTCTGTAAACAAACCCACAGCAACTGGAATACCAACATGCAAACTAAAACGTTACGAACTTATGCACCAATCTAATAATTACATTTAACTAAAGCTGCGCATGCGATATTGCTGTTTTTCGTTGTGACGAAAATTGCTTCGGGTGGTAGAACAAAACGATGTTACATGAAAGATTACTTTACTGTAGCCGTAGCAAAAAAACGGACTAAAACAGTGTACACTACGTTGTAAGTATGAACTAAGTTACGTCTGTGTACCTGACATCGAAAGTCCTGGAAGCGTTTATAGCTCTATAGACTGATTTTCAAGATGGTATAGTAACCAAATTACAACATTGGTTTTAACTTGGAAGTTGGAGATAATCTATCGCACACGACCACACAGACACAGACACAGACACACACACACACACACACACACACACACACACACACACACACACACATACACACAAGAACAACAATTGAGTACAAAAATATTATGAAAATGGATAGCCTCTTAAATATTGTGAAAGACAAAAATCTAAATTGAAAATAATTATGGGTGACAGCCCTGTATACGCGAATATTATGTCTCAAAAATGTATAATATGACAACTTGCTGCCAGTTTGCATTATGGTGATTACTGTTTGTTGTGGAGCAGAGTATTTTGACAGTGGATACCAAATTGTATTTGTGTCAGTATCTAAAAGTTTAAATTTCTTAAACATTTTTTTTTAATTCGAAGCAATTGGGTTACATGATTTAGCAAGCTTTTTGTTATATTTTAGTGTAGCATTTGGTGTTATGTTAGCGTCTGGGTTTATTCTCAGTGTGCGAAGTGACTACAGGTGTTTCAAAGTAGAAATCAGGCGAACAAAATTCTGTAGCAAGAAGAATTGGCTACGTAACTCAGTACTCTTCATTTAGAAGATAATATGGTGATATTTTTTTATATTTCCGTAAACAGATTTTGATGCATTTTTAAAGCATGGTGCAGTGTTTGAAGGTGGTCAACTACAATGCTTTTCACTCCATAGGTATTAAGAGTTCTGCGCTTTGCAAATGTGAATTTCGATGTGTTGTTTAACAGTATGGTGTTTCAGGTCTCCGAAGTTTAGCAAATCTGCGTCAAACTGGCGCAGTATCTCAGTTTGTGGTACGACGCTTTTTTTGTTTCGTTTTCGGTGCTAACTGGTGATTCCATTCGTAGCCTCATCGCTATTCAGCACAATTCGTGTTTCTTGCTGAAGGACATCATCTCGTACGAGCTAGGGCGAAATCCTGTGACATTTGCAATTAAACGACATCAGCAAAGAAATTAGTTCTTCCGAGAATATAAAAAAAAGTTTCGTTCCCCGCGACAGGAAAAACAACGCGCCCGTCCATACCGCGCGTCTATTGTCTCTTTCCGCGCGGCGAACCGGAGTAATTATTTTCGAAAACAGCGCAGCGCGCGCTCGCGCCGGCCGTTTGCATACATTTCCCGCCGCCGCAGCGAAACGCTTCACGACTCATTAAAAACGGGACTCAATTGTCCGCATTTTAATCAAAAACCACCGTACAGGCGTCCGCCCTGCCGAATGCACCGAATACAGCGGTGCCGGGAGCGGAGCTATATAGCTAGGACGTCGACGCGCAACATTTAACGCAGCATACCGCTGCGGGCCATTTGCATAGCTCGCCCAGGGGTTTAGGGGCGCCGTTCGAGAACAGACCGCAACAATGCAGCCGCGCCCGCGCAGCCACACGGCGCCAATAATGGCGGCGCGCGCAGCGGGACGGCTGCAACAATGACCAGAGAGAACGCGCGCTAGATGCGCCGGAACCGGAAGCCGGGCGCTGTTTGTCGTATCGGGGAGCGCTAACGCGGCGCGCCGGCCCGCCGTAATGGCGCCGTTTCCGCCCGCCGACCAATGGCGTGGCAGCGATACGCGCGCCGGCCAATAACGGCCCGAGGCGCGCTCCGCTGGTGACGGACGGCCGGCCCGATAACCGGTTGCCCGCGCCCGGCCCGCGTGACGTCAGCTCCGCGCCGCGGGGAATAAATCTCGCTATCGGCAGCGGACGTGGCGATGGCCCCGTGCCCAGAATATTGGAAAGAATGGTCCGCAAAAAGGGAGAGCGAGTCCGCCGCTGCTAACTCTCTATTGCGGAACTTTTCCTTTCTTAAGCTATTCGCCCAGTCGAACGAGAACGAAAAAAAAAAAAAAAAAAAAAAAACTCGATTGTTGACATAAAAGCTTTACGGATAGAGTAACGCATAATATGATAAAGAAAATGCCGCTGCCACTCAGGGGGCCCGGGTTCGATTCCCTGCCGGGTCGCAGATTTTACCCGCATGGGGACTGGGTGTTCTGTTGTCGTCATTACGATTTTATGATCATAGACGTGAAAGTCACTGCAATAGGTCAAATAAAAGACTTCGAACATTCCAAATGAAATCTCCTTGCCAATAATGCCTACTCATTATTACGGTGTAGTGACAATTTTTAATTTTGTACCGTTTAACTACAACTGAATGAAACAATTTTTGTGCCATTTGTGTTTCGCCTTTATTCTCTGCAAGCCATCTTCAGTAGCCTGGAATATGTAAATTTTTTACTATTTGGTTTACATTTTGCGGCAATGTATCTATTGCTTATGAACAGTTCTGGTGAATGGTTTCTCTGTGACGTAGTACTATTTTAAATTCTAGTTACAGGTTGCGTGGATGATTTTCTACGTGTTATGTGTTTGTTCTATTTTTGGCATTGTTCCTCTTCTTATAACTGCCATTTGGGGTTTTTGTTTTCCACATTTGACAGCACTACGAACTGAACACTTATATTGTTGCAATGTTTTGTTTTGTTAACGTATGCGTTTGTGTTGTGTATGCATATGCAGACACAGACAGATTAGAGATGGCTCAAAAATTACACTCGAAAGTTGGCAATAACATTCTATCTTTGGCAATAACATCTGACAGTCCGCAACACAAACCAAAACATTGCGTCAAAACAAGTGTGTGTGTGTGTGTGTGTGTGTGTGTGTGTGCGTGTGTGTGTGTGTGTGTGTGTGTGTGTGTGTGTCCAGAAGGAGAGTGAGAGGGGGGGGAGAGAGAGAGGGGGGGGGGGAGAGAGAGAGGGGGGGAGAGAGTGGGAGGGAGAGAGAGAGAGAGAGAGAGGTATTTATTTTTTAATGTGGCTGCATATGGGAGAGGAACGATTTTTATCTTACCATTTCTTTTATTGAGTGTAGTAGGGAGTCTGTACTGATGTTTGTTTGCTTATCACATGTTTGTTTTCAGTGATCGCTTTCTGGATGTAGTCCGCCCCGATAGCTGAGTGCTCAGCGGGGCGGCTTGCCACTCTAGGGGGCCCGGGTTCGGTTCCCGGCTGGGTCGGAGATTTTCTCTGCTCAGGGACTGGGTGTTGCGTTGTCCTCATTACCATTTCATCATCATCGTGGAACGCAACGGGAAACCACCACTGGAATAACTTCCCAAGACGCTCATGAGGTGGACCTCTCTGACGAGGCTCCCCCATGACAAAACCTGCCATAAGGCAGAACACATAGTTTCTAGACGTCGAAATTTTCTTGTGTTTGTGTAAGGTATATGTCAAGGTTGCTTATTCTCATTATTTTAATTTCCTGTTCCATGTTTGTAGGACGGTCTGCAAATGCGAAGTGGTTTGCTTTGTACTTCCAACACCTGGTGTTCTTTGTACTATGTTTTAAAATTCGTGCATTCATGTCTTTGTATACTGCATCACAACTATGAAATTCAAGTTTATACATTCCTGATCCCTGGAATTTATCCCTCTTGGTAACTGGTTGGCTTAAGTGTGGTTGGATAGTTTGCACAGTCTTACATACTACTTGGAAGCCCATCCTCTTTAGTATGTTTGCCACTCTTGTAATTTCTGTAAGTCATAGTGTACCATCTGCTTCTTTTCTGTGCGATGTTGTCACTAGTTGTGTTTGTTGAGTGTGTTTGCTGAGTTTGCAGCCTATGAGTCATCTTGTATTCTGGGAGTGCTGTGTATGTTTTCTTTTGTGTTTTTATTTTTTGACTGAGTATGGTTACTACACGTGTGTCATGCCCATTGTTCCTAGCTGTTTATATGATGGAACTCATTCGTCTTTCATAGTTTCTCTCGCTGAGTGAGCTTTAATCTACGTAACACGTCTTAGTGGTGCAATCTTCTGATTGGGGGATGATTAGATGTGGAATGTATTATTGTGTCTGTGGTTATTGGTTTTCTGAAGATGTTATATATATGTTTGTCATTGTCTTTTATTATGTGAAGAAAATTTTGTTGATAATTTCTTTCTTTTTTAAGTGTGAATTTTATGTTCAGATGTGATTTGTTGATTTCTACATGGAGTTCATTTATTTTTTCATTTGGTTCATCTACCACGCAATTAATGTCATCCACATATCTATACCAATATATGACTTTAAATCTTTCGTTAGTGGTTATCTTTTCAAATATCTGATTTTCCAGATGACTGATAAAGATGTTTGCTATTTTTCCTGATATTGGGGATACCATAGACACTCCATCCCTTCGTAGGTAATATTCATTCTCGAACTGAAAGTAGTTTTGTTCGGTTGTCAGTCTGAGCATACTTGTTATTTCTGTTATTGCATCTGTAGTGAGGTTGCTGCGGGATGTGAGATTTTGTTCTTTGATTTCTATTGTTTCTGTGATGGGGATGGAGGTATTCATGTTTTCTATGTCGAATGAAATTAGTGATGCTGTGTGTGGTACCTGTAACTTCTGGACGTGTTCTATTACGTTTCCTGTGTTTATCACTGTTCTGTTGTTTTCTATTTTATAGTGATTTGGGATTAACTTTTGGAGATGTTGGGCTATGTTGTATGTTGGGACTTTTCTAAAGTTAATAATGGCTCTGACTGGCGTACCATCTTTATGTACCTCTGGTTGGCTGCGGAGTGCTGATGCTGGTGAGTTTTTCTGTTATGTAGAATATACACCACAAAAACCAAGGAATACATAAATACTAACACTATGCAAAAACTGGAGTCAGATCGAATTACACGATTCCAGGCAAACCTGAAACGAACACTGTAGAACATTGAACACTCACTCACAGATAAACAGAAATACTACGTAACATTGGACAAATTCTACATAACCTTATATAAACGAAAGAAACTTCCATATCCAGAAAGCCACTGCTGGAAACGAACATGTGATAAACGAGAAAACATACAGCAGCACAGACTTCCTACCTCACTTAATAAAAGAAATGATAAGATAAAAATAATCCCTCTCTCACACGCAGCCACATTAAAAATATAAATAAAATAAATACGTCTCTCTCTCTCTCTCTCTCTCTCTCTCTCTCTCTCTCTCTCCTGATAACACACACACACACACACACACACACACACACACCAATTACACTCGGAAGTTGGCAATAATATTCGATCTTTCGCAATAACATCCGACAGCCAGCAACACAGAACAAATGTGCAGTTCCTACTGCTGTGATACGTGGAAAACAGAAACTCCAAATGGCAATTATAAGAAGATGAACAGGGCCAAAAATGGAACAAAAACGTAACATGTTCGAAATCATCCACGAAACTTGTGAGTAGAATTTAAAATATTATCACGCCATAGAAAAACCAACCACCAGAACTGTTTGCAACCTATAGATAACTTGCCTCAAAATGTAAAATAAATAGTAAAAACGAGTACGTATTCCAGGCCACTGAACATGCCTTGCAGAGAATATGGCACAAAACCTGTGTTTGATTCAATTGTGTTTAGACGTTCCAAATGTAAAAATTATCAGTATACCGTAATATTACACGCAACTGAAGAAGGCAGGACTATAAAAGTTGAATACCTTAATGCCTACTCACATTTCATTTTTTTCCCTCTGGGACCACTGGTCTAATGGTTCAAAAAGATGTGGTTCTGGTGGGTAGGTATGGAGGGGGGCTGGATAACAGAAGTTGGCAACCGGGGTTCAGACGTCAAAGTTTGTTATACCCCCACCCCATCCCCCAGCAAATATTACTTCCAGCCATTCATACTTCTAACGTGCCACATATGTCTAAAAAAATTTATATTTCTTTGTTTGGCAAACACAAATGTATCTACAGGGAAATTTATTTAGCTAGTTAGTTTCACTGTAAACAGTCATACGAACAATGTTGAATGATATTTTCGAATTTTAATTTCTCGATAGCACAAGATGTCGGTCTTAAGCAACACTGTCATTCTGACGCACATGTTCCACCCACACAATCCCAGGTAGACAAATTAGTAGTCCAGTCGTCTTTCTCATCCTGACACCAAAATATGGCTGCGCCACTTCATTTCTATTCATATTCTCGGACGATGTTGTCTGCTGGAATGAATAGATATGTCTCCTTTAATATTGTGTCCACTACTGGCTTATAGGGTGTTCCGAAACTGTTCGTTCGAATTAATATAGGAGGTAGAGAATATCAAAAGACGCATATTTAGTTATGGAACATGTTCTCCCTGACTGCAGTTTCTCATGCTAGGGACCGTTTACCCAGGAGGTAATTCAGCATGCTAATTATAGCAGTGGCATCCACGGGAATTGCTCGAATGCGTGACCATTGTCCGCATGCACGCAGTCCATCTTCGGACCATTGGCTGTTTCTCTTATGTTAACATATACCTTGACTCTTCCCCCAACCCCCAAACCTTTCCTTACTAGTAGTATATATGAAACACAATGGATGAATGAATGAATGAATGAATGATGTCTTCCCCAAAAACGATGGCATCTTCCTGCAGGATAACTGTGTCACAAGGCCAGATTAGTGCTACAGTGGTTTGAGCACCATCGTAGTGAACTCACGTTGCTGTTTTGGCCACCAAATTCGTCTGATCTGAGCCCCGTGGAATACACTTGGGATGCTTTCGAGCGCCATCTCCCTGCTCACGGAAAACCAGCCTGGACTGCCTCTGCGTAGACGTCGGTTGTGACTCGCACCATCTGGTGCCACATTTTGAAACCATTTATGGTGTTGTCTATCCCATGCGAAGCAGAATCGCTGCTGTATTGCCTTCCGAATCTGAACCATACTGACATAGCCTGTGGCCGAGTGAAACTCGGGAGTCGTATTGAATGGCTTAAACAGGCGATCAGAGTTATTTGGCTCATATGTGTAACTGCCCACTAGCTCTTCAAATGAAATTAAATTCAAAGAATGTATGAAACATAAACGAAACTTTCACATTGGGATAGAAGGCAGGAACGAAAGAGAAGAAAAATAATTGGAGAATATAAAGACAAACAATCACCGTCAGAACAGGCCTTTAAAGCCCAACAGTCCCGACCGGCCGCCGTGTCTTCCTCACCACGTAGGTGTCACCGGATGCGGATACTGAGGGGCATGTGGTCATCACACTGTTCTCCCAGGCGTTGTCAGTTTTCGTGACTCGAGCCGCTACTTCTCAATCAAGCAGCTCCTCGATTGGTTACACAAGGGCTGAGTGCTAGCCAAGCCTAACAGCGCTTAACTTTGGTGATCTGATGGGAAGTGGTGTTACCACTGCGGCAAGACCTTTGGCAGTAGGAGAATGTTTTGACTAAGAGAAATGCGGGAAATAACATAAAGGTAAAGGCACATGGCGGAGTTCTGCACAGAGTAGATTACTAACCTATCCAGCAGCTGATATTGAATCGTTACAGAAGGTTGTATATGTGTAAGAGGGCAGGAGGCATCAGATGGTCTGTGGTAGATTGTATAATGGTAAGAAACATTTCTATACCAGAGTTTAAAATTCAAAATTATTACCAGGAACAGTCGTGGACTTCTGACCATTTTTCATTGGTTATGAACTGCAGGTTGAAATTGAAGAAACCGCAGAATGTTTGAAACTTTAGGAGATGGGACCTACACAAATTTCAAAAAAGCCCCTTAGTTGTTGAAGTTACAATGCCAGCCTCAGTCAATGAATGGGAAGTTTTGAGAGGTGAGAATCCTCGGACGTAGGGGAAGACAATACACCAAACAAGTAACTCAGGACATAGGATGTGAGTGCTACTTTAAGATGGAGAGGTTGGAGTAACTGAGGAAATATGGCAGGCTGCTCGGAAGCTGTCAGAAGACTGATGACGCAAAAAAGGCACTTACTTCCAGGCTGACCGCACACGCCATCAACAACAAATCTGAGATGGTTCGTAAGTCCACTCCTTACTTCTTCATTTGTTCTCGTGGATACTGGCTCTAATGAATTTCATTTCGGGTACCTGGGGATCTCGAGGACTTTCTGTTAATGGTGGGTTAATTAATACTCGTACGATGGGCCTATTGAATATCACTACTTTTACTTTTTTTATCTTATTGTCCCAGGAAAGGCTTCCCACTTGTTGGTAGAATTCATCACCTTTATGGCACTCGGTTGGCATAGAATCAAACAGTAAGAGTGTTGATGATGAATAAATTAATCATGCAGTGTTGAATACTTTGCCTAGTACTTCGAATAATAACAAAAGTAAACGTCACGTGAAACAAATTCAGCGATGGCGTATAAGCCATCTGGATAAAAGAAGACATCGCTTCAGACTCTACAATAAGTTTTCCTAATAGGAGCGAAGCACCATTACAATACCTGAAGTACGAGGGCGCGCTGAGGAGTAATGCCTGCGAATTTTTTATTCTTTTCTCAGTATCGGTAGACGTATTAGATGCGATGCATATCGGTCGACTTTGCCACGACGCTGACACAGGTTGCAGCTCTCTGGCGCTATAGGGCTGTAAGTTGTAGCGCGTAACATGCCGTTGTATGACGTAACTATGTCAGTGCGTGAGAAAACCTCAGAAAACTGAAAGCAGCAATTCCCATTCGTCCGCATATCGTGCACCCTCTCCTTTAGCATGACAATGCCCCACCACGAGCGCTGCGACATCGGCAACAATCCGATGCCATGGGCTCACTGTCAAGTCCCGTCTAGGCTTCATCCGGTTTTCACCTGTTTCCAAAACATAACAAACACCGTCGAGGACTTCACTATGGCAGCGATGAAGTGTTGTGAAATAAATATGCAAGCATGAAGAATAAAGTTGGAGAATGTTAATAAAGTTTGTTTCATTTGAGTAGATCCAAGTTTTTACATTGGGACACATTAGCTTTCAGCACACCGTCTGAGTTCTTTGACTCTGGATGTCCCGAAACGATTACTTCAGATTAATACAGGGGGAAGAGAATATGAAAATAAATATATTTAGACAAGGAACATATGGTCTCTGAAGACAGCTTGTAATATGAGGGAACATTTTGTTAGTGGTACTGACGTAAGATGATGTGTCGGCGTCACTGACTGGGAATGTGTACTGACATTCAAAGCTGCTCTGTGTACGAAACGTCGGTTGCTGGAGGATGCACCTCTCACTGTCAGACGAAGGATGGACTTCCAGCACGATGAGACGCCTACCCATTTCAACATCTCTGTGAGGAATCACCTGAGGGCCAACTTCGGGAATCGATGGATCGGCCGAGGTGGCCCTCCGGCCCTGTGTCACCCAGGTCACATGACCTCACGTCTCTCCATTTCTTCCTCTGGCGGCGTACGAAGCAGTTGGTGTATGAATCCGTTGTGGAAACGGAAGAGGACCCCGTCGCTAGAATTGCCATCGCTGCTGGTACCATTGCGGACTTCCAGGAACAATAGCGATATTTTACGAATCCATGCTGGCTGTGTGTCAACAGATCAATTTCACTGAGGTCTTTCTTAATTTTAGAACACAGTATGTACGGATGGTAGAGGGAAAATCCAACAGAGCAGTCCTAGATATGAGTGTATAAGGAAAAGCATTGATGAAGTATGGTGCGAAGTGAAGACTTTTATATCCTATTGTGCATTGCCGCAGTGGTAACACCAATTCCAGCCAGATCACCAAAGTTAAGAGCTGCCGGGCTAGGCTAGCACATGGATGGGTGACCATCTGGTCTGCCGAGAGTTGGTGGCAAGCGGGGTGCACTCAGCCCTTGTGAGGCAAAACTGAGGAGCTACTTAAACTGACAACGGCCGGGAGATTGGAATGCTGACATGCTCATCCACATACACATCCAGTGACGTCTACAGGCTGTGGACGACACGGCGGTCGCTCAACACCACTGGGTGTTCCGAGACCTGTACAGGAGTTTAGTTCTACTCTCCATAGGCAGAAGACAGTCTATGATTGCGCGGACTGGTGGTGACGCAAAGACTATGGTTTTTATATACCGCTAGCGCCAAAGAAACTGCTATAGGCATGTGTATTAAAATACAGAGATATATAAACAGGCAAAATACGGCGCTGCGGTCGACAACGCCCACATAAAATAGCAAGTGTCTGGTGCAGTTGTTAGATCGGTTACTGCTGCTACAGTGGCAGGTTATCGAGATTTAATTGAGTCTGAACGTGGTGCTATACCGGCGCACGAGTGAAGGGACACAGCATCTCCGATATAGCGATAAAGTGGGGATTTTCCCTTAAGACCATTTCACGAGTGTACCTTGAATATCAGGAATCCAGTAAAACATCAAATCCGTGACATCGCTGCGGCTAGAAAAAGATCCTGCAACAATGAGACCAATGACGACTGAAGAGAATAGTTCAACGTGACAGAAGTGCAACCATTCAGCAAATTGCCGCAGATTTCAATGCTGGCCCATCAAGAAGTGTCAGTGTGCAAACCATTCAATGAAACATCATCGATGTGGGCTATCAGAACTGAAGGTCCTCTCATGTATCCTTGATGACTGCATGACACAAAGCTTTATGCCTCACCTGGGCCCAACAACACCGACATTGGACTGTTGATGATAGAAAAATGTGCCTGGTCAGACAAGTCTTGTTTCAAATTGTATCGAGTGGATGGACATGCTTGGGTATGGAGGCAACCTCACGAATCCATGGACCCTGCATGTAAACAGGTGACTGTTAAAGTTGAAGGCTCTGTAATGGTGTGTGGGGCGTGTGCAGTTGGAGTGATATGGGACACCTGATACATCTAGATATGACTTTGGCAGGTGACACATATGTAAGCATCCTGTCTGATCACCTGCATCCATTCATGTACATTGTGCATTCTGACGGACTTGGGCAGTTCCAGCAAGACAATGCGACACCCCACACGTCCTGAACTGCTACAGAGTGGTTCCAGATACACTTCCACTGGCCACCGAACTCCCCTGATATGAACATTATTGAGCATATTTGGGATACCTCACAATGTGCTATTCAGAACACATCTCCAGCCCTTCGTACTCCTACGGATGTATGGACAGCCCTACTTCAGACAATAGTCAAGTCCATGCCACATCATATTGTGGCACTTCTGGGTGCTCGTTGGGGTCATACACTATGTAGGGTAAGTGTACCAGCTTCTTTGGGTCTTTTGTGGAATGGGAAGACAATAAATGGTATTAAAAATGAGTAAAATGATTTAGCGGTCCCTTATCAGTTAGAGGACCCGCAAAACAGACAAGAGCTCATATCAAAACATCGCCAGTGAATGTAAACATCAACAAACTTTCCGCACAAACATGGCACTACTTCGTGAAAAGCCATGTGACAAAGATCGGCCAATTGGAACTAATGTGACTACGTGTAGCACTCTGCAGAATCGGCGTTACAGCAGCGTCAGACCGGCAGTGTGTACCTACAGCCGGGACAGCTCCGGCCAATAGATACTCCGGCTCTAGCTCAGTAGACACTCACCATAATCTCTCTCTAGAGATTTGCATCTTGTTGGGCGTAACGCCACTATGGAATTGTGTAGCATAGTATTTTCGTTATTATTATTTCTTTGTCTTGTAACTTTTATCTGACTTTTTCCACCACAAGAATTATTGTGTTTCTCGTTGTTCTTGACTTTGGAAATTAGTGCACGTCAAGAAGGCGTTGTAGTTAAAAAAAAGTGTGTTCAGACTTGATCGTTAGTTCTTTCCTGCCGACCGCAGGACACTACAAAGTAATCCTAACAGAGAAATGTGATTGGAAAGAAGATTCATTAGCGTTATAAACACATAATACGATGTGAAATAAAGTTATTTACTAAATTTGAATATCAGCATCCAATGGCTGAACGCTGCAAAAAAAATTATCCAAGTATGAATGTTAGCTGTAAGTCTTTTAACTTAGATAAGGGCACATAGTGCAAGCTATTTTTGTCAGTCTGTAAAGACGTCATATGCATTGAGAATCTGCCGATTTCTTGCACACTGTTCGCGAATTGAAGGTAAAACGGGACGTAATCACATGCGATGTATAACTGAACAACCTCAAACGCCGTATACAGAGGCTCTCAAACGCCAAGCAGGGCGGAGTTCACCAGAGTTCGAGAGTTCCAGTAAACGACGGCGGCCTCGGATGGATGAGCCTATAACAGGTGCAACGTAAGTGAACAGCCAGACGAAGGAGGACGTGCAAAGCTTGCCTGTACGTACCACTATGCTAGGGTTATTGATTTCCTTAGTACATTTGTCTACATTTACCTATCTGTATGTCACCTACAATGTGACGATATTTGAGCCTAAGGTCCCGAATAGAACAATAGAATCTCGTACCCACATGGTTCGTGGCAGGTTGTACCGTACATAACCATGTGTATCCGATTCTTAATCGAGTCATAACCTGGGGTGACCATTTGTTCTGGAATTGATTGTAGGTCTCATCTATGTTTCACCCTTACTGAAGCTATAAACTAGCATCCGTTCTCTTCTGCATGTTCATTGCAAACGCGCGAAGGAAACATGAAAAGCATACTGGCAATACAACCCAGAGACTCACTTTCCCTAGCAGCACCATATCCACCTCCTCAGCGGAGCATGTGAGTGGTTCTGCACTGTCTCCAACTGCACACTCCTGAAAAATCTCAGCCGGATCCCAATCGCTGTCTCATTCCCGTATGTAGCAACTCGCGTACCATGGAGCGGATGACCAGAAAGCCCGCGTTATCTCTGATCCGAACGTGAGCTGCTGAAGTACGTCGCAACCCACGACAACAGACACTGCCTAACGCAAATAGATGCATCAATGACGCGGAGACGGCTCAATAAAGAGGCGGTTCCTGTCGTTAATGATGGCCGAAATCACGAAGAGAACGGCTAACCTAAGGAAAGTATGGAGCATAGCGGAAGTCATCGTAAGCGTCACAGACAGTCCAGGGAGCGCTCGGGATCGAGAAATGTAAACACAGATAAAATCCTTCACTCTACAATCCATGACGTGTATCGAGGACTTCAGAGATTAGCTAGAACTGACGGACCTACGGTTGCGACAATGCCCTCCGTGGAACAAGCAACGTCCGTACTCTGGAAACAGAGTATTTCTGAACTTTCCTCCACATCCATTCTCAGACTGGTTGGGGAATCCGAATCACTGTCGGATACTAAAAGGGGCATAGCTGGAAAATGCCAGATGCGAAGATCCGAATCAAACTAACCATACTGTTGATGATCAAAACAATGTGCTTGTGTTTCGTCTGTGACGACCAGGCCGTCGACGCGAGGCTACACGATAATCTCCTTAAGTTCCTTCAAAGTGATTGGTTGGTTTAAAAGAGGGGGAGGGGACCAAACTACGAGGTTATCCGTCCCCCTTCAAAGTGACCCAGACATGTTATACAGCAGTAGAGGCATTTGCAAGTGATAAAAGTACGTAAAGGTGCTGAATGAAACCTCTCACTCATCAACCACTTTCGCTCAAAAATTAATTTTAAGAACAGTTGAAAATGATTTCTTTGGTTGGAAGCTTAACACCACCTCCGCATTTCCACATCAAGCGAGCTGTTTGAGACTGCTGTTATAGGTTCACTCTTTCAGCACCCTTCGGTACCTGATAACATACGATCATAACAAACAGATCACCTTGAACGAAATTTCTACAGAAATGGAAATCCCGTGTGGCTAGGGCGTCCGGTCGGGTAGACCGTTCGCCAGGTGCAAGTCTTTCGAGGTGACGCCACTTCGGCGACTTGCGTGTCGATGGGGATGAAATGATGATGATAAGGACAACACAACACCCAGTGCCTGAGCGGAGAAAATCTCAGACCCGGCCGGGAATCGAACCCGGGCCGTTAGGCAAGACATTCAGTCGCGCTGACCACTCAGCTACCCGGGGCGGACTCTACAGAAATGATAAGCATTTGAACCACGGCAGCCAGCGGGTTCAAGGTCAACATCGATATCGCGGCGCAACATCACCTACGGGTAAAACATGTCTGCAGCTGTCGTCGTCGCTGTAAACCGACGGTAATGGATCAGTGTGACTTGAGCAGATGTGTAGGATGCCTCGCAAACGTATGCGCTAACAGTATCAATCAATAAGCCTGAAAGAGGCCGCATTATTGGCATTAGAAAATGTGACGCATCCACCCATTGTTGCTCGTGTGGGACAGCGTGCAGCGCAACGGGTGTGTGTAGGAAGGTTCACGGAAGGCCGTGGAACACGAGGAGAATGGTCAGGCCGCATCACCCTGACCACCCCCTGAGAAGGTCGAGAACTCATCCGAATGGCATTGCAGGAAAGATCTGCGTCCTCCTCGGCTCTGGTACAACAGTAGAACACTTTAACACATCGTACACTCTCAGGGGTGACAGTCCGTCGCTGTTTATTGGGGCACTGGTTCCGTGCGCGTCATCTACTTCTTCGCTTATCTTTAATGAATGTGCAGAAATATGCTAGACGGCAAAGGTGTATGGAACGACGTCTCTGGGGACAGGAATGGTATCATATCGCGTTTTCCGACGAATGCAGGTTCTGTTTGTATGAAAGCGACGGCCGCATTTTAGTTCGCCGTAGACAGGGGCAGCGGCATCACAGTGACTGCATTCGCACAAGACATTCAGTGCCTTATGGTGTGAGGTGCTATTGGGCACAACCACAAATCACAGTTGGTGCACGTCCAGGGCACTATGACCTGTGCGTCCCATGTGAATGATATCCTGCGGCATCTAGCCACACCCTTTCTGCACAACACCTCAGACGCCACTTTTCAGCAAGACAATGCACGACCATGTGTCGCCTTCCTGGTGACACAGTATGTCTGCATTTTGCCCTGGCCCGCGAGATCACCAGACTTGTCGCCAATCGAAAATGCGTGGGGTATGGCGGAACGATGGGTGCATCGCTGTGGCCCAGTGCCAACCACGACAGAAGAACTTTGGAAGCAGGTGACTGCAGCATGCATGGCTATACCACAGCACGTCATTCGTACTTTATACGCGTCAATGCCATTTACGCATGGAGAAGGTTATGCGGCACATGGCGGGCTCTGTGCCTACTAGGCAACAGGACACATGCTGAACCGAGGTAACTGAAATGCTAGCCATTTCTGCAGAACGTACTAATGCACATATCCTGTGAACGTGAGTGCCCTGTCTCTAGTCGTCAAAGGTGTTGTGATTTTTTTCTGAACATGAGATTGTTATGGGGGTTATTGCACCCTTATGTCACACACTTATCACTTTTCAGAAAATTCCAGGATTCCAGCATTCACTTCTCAAACTGATTTCTGTTTCACAGACCCATAATTGGTCTTTGAGATTAGAAATGGAGAACAAAAAGCAAGCCAAATGGATATAAGTATAAAAGCTGAAGTCTTGTATTAAAATTCAGTTTCTATCATAATCGAAGATAAATTTGAGACTCATATGTCTCGAAGAAAATGTATTTCCATCAAATGGAATTAGTCACCTGTCCTGCAGATAGCGGAGACCTGCCTAATGTAACCATTATCACAAGCCCTCTGTGAAAACACTTACACACCCTTTCGTTATTTAATTCGGTGAAATGGTAAATGCATAATGCGAATAAGGACAGAAAACGTGTCTAATGCTGCAATATGCAATTGTAGGAGAGCTGTGTGTCCCTCTGTCGGTTACTACGCCGGTTAGAGCTCAGGAAATAAACTAGAGCATTTCGCTGCTACCATCGCCTTCCTTAGAGAATACTACACTAAAATACGCAAAAACCTTAACAGTTTAACCAAATACATTGTAACCTCCGCACAAAATAAAATAAATAATATGAATATGATTCTAATTTAACCTTCCCACAAAATTTTCATTCACATTTTAGTTTAACCTCTAAACAGAAAAATTCCTAAACCTGTCAACAGTAAAAATTATAAATATGTCGTTCACATTCAGTGTAACGTCCCAATAAAAAAATAAATTCAATAACCTGGTAATAATACAATGTAACTAACCTCTCAATTAAATTGTCGCTCACTTATGACTTTTCAATAATTCACTGTGAATTTAACCTGCTAAATTTTGGACGACAGCAGTGCTGCGTCATGGCCCTGAAAAATTATTCTGAATTAAAAAACAGGAAAAATTCTTACCTCTATGAAGTCGCCGGATAACGCATATATATCTGCTCTTACAATAAATTTTTCTCGCACAGCCCTGTGCAATGCTGGCCGATAGATCTGTTATTTATGAAAGGGAAACAACTGATTTTTCTATTGCAATAATCGGGATGATTATGGATGGGAGAAATTAGTAAATTCTTTAAATTGAAATGAATGGTTGTTAAAAGTTACTTTTTATGAGGAAGATTATTATCACGAGATTTTTAAAACGTTTACATGGGACTTGAGATAACAATACTACATATGCGCGAGGCTGCCTTTTACCTTATACAGTAATACTCAGGCTCCGGCATCGCTGCACCACGACCGGCCCAGCCAACACGATACACCAGACCAGAGCAGACTCCAGACTAGCAACAACTTACTGCTACAGCTACACAGTTCCTACTGCCGTCAACACTGCTCTCTGGTCAGAGATTCTCTAATACCTTGCATATCGCAGGCAGCGCATGAGCAATACATCGAAATTACATCTGCTCGGACCTCTTACAACATAGCAGGAGGAAAAGTAAAGAGAATATCAAGTTGAAGAAGTCTAGCAAACTGTGGTGGTGTACCTCTTCTCAGACTCCTAACCAATGTAGCGATCAAAGCCAGTTATACCCTCTAAGACAAAAAACGACGCATCACAAAGGAATTGTCCGAAATGGGTGGAGATTGGTAAAAGTGATGTTCATGAAAAGGCAAACAAATGATTTAAATTTAAGAAAAATTGGATGATTAATCCAAGAGAAGAAGCTTCACAAATTGACCAAGTCAATACCACGTTCGTTCACCTCTGGCACTTATGCAAGCAGTTACTCGGCTTGGCATTTATTGATAGAGTAGGTGGCTGTCAAAAAAAAAAAAAAAAAAAAAAAAAAAATTTCAGATGTGTGTGAAATCTTATGGGACTTCATTGCTAAGGTCATCAGTCCCTAAGCTTACACACTACTTAACCTAAATTATCCTAAGGACAAACACACACACCCATGCCCGAGGGAGGACTCGAACCTCCGCCGGTACCAGCCGCGCAGTCCTTGACTGCAGCGCCTCAGACCGCTCGGCTAATCCCGCGCGGCAGTTGGTGGCTGTCCACCTGAGGCATATCGTGCCAAATTCTGCCCAGCTGACGCGTTACATAGTCAAAATCCCGAAATGGCTGGAGGGCCCTATTCATAATGTCAGAAACGTTCGAAATAGGGGAGAGATCTGGAGATCTCGCTGGCCAAGGTAGGATTTGGCAAGCACGAAGGCAAGCAGTAGAAACTCTCCACCTGTGCGGGCGGCCGTTATCTTGCTGAAATGTAAACCCAGGGTGGCTTGCCACGAAGGGAGAAAGGGCAGGGCGTCGAATATTCTCAACGTACCGCTGTGCTATGAAAAGGAATGGGCACTCCAGACTGTTGTTATTGGGTGTCATGCCGCATGGCGAGCGACAGTCGTGTTGATATCCGACTGCTGTCCGGAGTGTCCAGATGTTTCTTCGGCATGGAATTTCATTGACTGCAGCAGAATTATCTTCAGCGATGAGTACCGTTTCGAAATGAACCCCGATGACCAACGAAGACGTTTCTGGAGACGGCCTGGTCAACAATAAGATATAAACGTAACTGCCGCTCTTCCTACGACCTGACAACCAAGAGTGATGGTCTGGGGTGGCATTTCTTTTCATAGCCGAGCCCCTTGGCTTGTCATCCGCGGTACCCTTACAGCTAAGCGGTGCTTCGACGATATTCTATGGTCCGTTCCGTTACTCTTCATGGCTAACTATCCTGGGAGCGTTTGTAGCATTATGAGTAGGGCCCTCCAACCACCTCGGGATTTTGATTATCTGACGCGCCAATTGCGCAGAATTTGTCACGATATCAATCAGGAGGACATGCAATAAGTCGAATGCCAAGTCGAATAACTGTTTTTGTAAGTGCCAGAGGTGGACCAGCGTGTCACTGACTTGCTCCAGTTGTGAAGTTCTTTTTCTTGAATAAATCATCCAATTTTTCAGAAACTGTAATATATTTTTTTTACGTACATGTACGTAACAGATACAGGTTTCCCCCCAACCGAAATCGGGTAATTAATTCCTGGTATTTCGTTTTTTTTACTCTTTCAGCGTAATTTGACACAGCGTGAAGATGCTTGGATTGCATCTCTCGCAAAGTAACTCACTAGCATACAGTGAACAGTGCCTGGCAACTGCAAAAGTTGTATATGTCATCTGAAGCGCTCATTCGATCGCTCATTGATTGATTGATTGATTCATTCATTCATTCATTCACTGTGTCCCGTAGATGTCCGAAAGAAGAAGAATCTACAGAGATGCATATTGAATGAAGACACACATTAGAAAAGGCAGTAAAATAATAAACACACTATGTGTAAGCAATTTTAACGGTGCCACTGTGCTGCTTAATATAATTTGTGCTAACGTCAGCCAAATGTAATGTAGCGCATTAGAAGGGAAACTGTGACCCTGAAACATTTTGTTCCTTCCTCAGTTATTCTAAACCAATACTCCCTTCCCGATTCCTTGAGGAACCCAACTCCCAAATGCAATACAACTTCAAACTATGTGAATGCATGATGTGTGTTCTTTCGGACATGTATCACAGCTGCAGATTCCGCACGGTGTCTGTTCTTTCGGACAGGGAAAGAGTTCCAGAATGAGATTTTCACTCTGCAGCGGTGTGTGCGCTGATATGAAACTTCCTGGCAGATTAAAACTGTGTTCCGGACCGAGACTGGACCTCGGTGTCTGGGCCTTTCGCGGGCATGTACTCCACCATCTGAGCTACCCGAGCACGACTCACGCCCCGTCCCCACAGCTTCAGTTCTGCCAGTACCTCGCCTCCTACCTTCGGAATTTTACGGAAGCTCTTCTGCGGAACTTGCAGGACTAGCACTCCTGGAGGAAAGAATATCGCGGAGACATGGCTTAGCCATAGCCTGGAGGATGTTTCCAGAAAGTTATTGCTATCAGCTGTGTCGGGACTTTATGTGGAATCAGTGGCTTCGAGTGAAATTGTGTGCTGGATATGGACTCGAACCCGGGATACCCTGTTTAGCCGGCAGTTGTGTTAGCCAATGCGCCACCCTGACACAGTGTTTATTGCTCTTCTGCGGATTATCTTTGCACGCCTCCAGATCGGCGCACACTCCCACCGAGCGTCACCTACCCTCAGTCCTCCATACTTACTACTTTGAAATTCCCGCAAGAGGTCGAATGTAATTGCGCATCCGCACTGAAGGTAGCGGTCTCATGGTCCATCGAGGCGAACTGTGCTCGATTTCAGGATCATATGACAGCATCACAAGTTTCGACATTGTCGCGAATAAAACATTGACCCGTATATACAATAAGGTTCCTTTAATTTACGTCTATGGTCACAAACTTTTTGTTAACAGATTACTGGTGTACACCGGCGCAGGGGGCGCATTGTGACTTTCCAACAAGCCGCCAGTAACAGGGCGCGCAGAATCGTAAAGAACTGAGCCCTGTAGCGGTCCCGTATTTTGGGAAACACTGGCCAAGGGACGGTGCAGAGCAAAAATCCACGAGGTAGAATCGTATGAGATCATCTTGCACCTTTGTAATTGGCAGCGACACGCCAGGCTGGTGCCAATCCAGTTGAGGTTGTTGTTTCTTGCTATTAATATAAATAAATTCTGAAGTGGGAGAATGGAGCTCGCCTGAGCGTACGTGTTAGAGGCCTGAATGCCTCGAACACGAAATAGGACAGATAGTGGGAGTTTCTAGTTCCAGCACTCAAAATCGCCACTATTGGTTAATTATGTTAAAACAGAAGAATGGAAAAGAAAATTGAGAATGCGCTAGGTGACGATCAGTTTGGCTTTAGGAAAAGTAAAGGGACGAGAGAGGCAATTCTGACGTTACGTCTAATAATGGAAGCAAGGCTAAAGAAAAATCAAGACACTTTCATAGGATTTGTCGACCTGGAAAAAGCGTTCGACAATATAAAATGGTGCAAGCTGTTCGAGATTCTGAAAAATGTAGGGGTAAGCTATAGGGAGAGACGGGTCATATACAATATGTACAACAACCAAGAGGGAATAATAAGAGTGGACGATCAAGAACGAAGTGCTCGTATTAAGAAGGGTGTAAGAAAAGGCTGTAGCCTTTCGCCCCTACTCTTCAATCTGTACATCGAGGAAGTAATGATGGAAATAAAAGAAAGGTTCAGGAGTGGAATTAAAATACAAGGTGAAAGGATATCAATGATACGATTCGCTGATGACATTGCTATCCTGGGTGAAAGTGAAGAAGAATTAAATGATCTGCTGAACGGAATGAACAGTCTAATGAGTACACAGTATGGTTTGAGAGTAAATCGGAGAAAGACGAAGGTAATGTGAAGTAGTAGAAATGAGAACAGCGAGAAACTTAACATCAGGATTGACGGTCACGAAGTCAATGAAGTTAAGGAATTCTGCTACCTAGGCAGTAAAATAACCAATGACGGACGGAGCAAGGAGGACATCAAAAGCAGACTCGCTATGGCAAAAAAGGCATTTCTGGCCAAGAGAAGTCTAGTAATATCAAATACCGGCCTTAATTTGAGGAAGAAATTTCTGAGGATGTATATCTGGAGTACAGCATTGTATGGTAGTGAAACATGGACTGTGGGAAAACCGGAACAGAAGAGAATCGAAGCTTTTGAGATGTGGTGCTATAGACGAATGTTGAAAATTAGGTGGACTGATAAGATAAGGAATGAGGAGGTTCTACGCAGAATCGGAGAGGAATGGAATATGTGGAAAACACTGATAAGGAGAAGGGACAGGATGATAGGACATCTGCTAAGACATGAGGGAATGACTTCCATGATACTAGAGGGAGCTGTAGAGGGCAAAAACTGTAGAGGAAGACAGAGATTGGAATACGTCAAGCAAATAATTGAGGACGTAGGTTGAAAGTGCTACTCTGAGATGAAGAGGTTAGCACAGCAAAGGAATTCGTGGCGGGCCGCATCAAACCAGTCAGTAGACTGATGACAAAAAAAAAAAAAAGTTAAAACTGAGCACTGAAGGATGCTGCCTTATTAGAGCGTACATGATTGGTCGGTACGTGGATGAATTACTGTCATTGGTTATCGAAGTCATGCTCAAGACACGCTCACGTAGAGGGATAGAGAAAATCCAGTTGTTGGTGGGAGCGCTGTGTGCAAAGTACCTTTATCCTAGGATGTGAGAGAGGAACTTCGATTCTTGGCTCCGAAGCAGAGCAGTCTTTGATGCAAGACATGTAACTGTGAGTTTTGTAGCTACGACAGCAGCCACTCGCTGCCACTGGTAACTGTGTTCAGCAACACTAGTGTTGTCAAAGTGAGCTGTAGGAGGGGCGTGAAGACTTCAGGTTGAAGTTAGGACTTGCTCACTTTTAAATACGAAGTACGCCTATTGGCGATCACAGGTTCAACACGAGCTCCATTAAAACAGCAGGTGCATGTGTGATTCTTTCTGTTGTTGTTCCCCTCCTTCTTGATTAATAATCGGCGATCACTATGCAACTGCTCCGAGCTTAGTTGCTTCCCCAAATGTTTTTCTGTTGTTAACCTTTAGTTCTTGATCCATTATCTGACCTTTGCCATGGTGTTAATGCTTGTGTTGATATTTTGCGAACGTAACTGTTCTTTGGCATTTGCACACATTGAAACCCACAGGGATTTGAAATAAGTAGGGTTTTATAAAGACCACTTGTTTCATTCAGTAGTTGACTAATTTCAAATTTTTATCACATCTGTGAGGTACAGCACCCCTGTTTCAAAATGAGGCACTGAGAACCATATGGACCTGTAGTACTGATGCAAAGTTCTGGGAAAGATACATAACCGTGAAAAATCAAATTTTTATAGGAATACCTTTGATTTGTTTTTTAACCAAGTCTGCCGGCCGGTGTGGCCGAGCGATTCTAGGCGCTACAGTTTGGAACCGCACGACCGCTACGGTCGCAGGTTCGAATCCTGCCTCGGGCATGGATGTGTGTGATCTCCTTAGGTTAGTTAGGTTTAAGTAGTTCTAAGTTCTAGGGGACTGATGACCTCAGGTGTTAAGTTCCATAGTGCTCAAAGCCATTTGAACCATGTTTAACCAAGTCTCATTATCCTATATTGATCGAAACCCCGTCCGTATAGGCCTCGAAACGCCCAACGGTAGTGACCGATCGCCGTGTCATCCTCAGCCTGTAGACATTACCGGCTACAGTGATGGAAGGGCACGTGGTCAGCACACCGCTCTTCCGGCCGTTGTCAGTTTACGAGAACGGAGCCGCTACTTCTCAGCCAAATAACCCCCTCGGCTGAGTGCATCCCGCTTGTCAACAGTGATCGGTCGACCGGACGGTCATCCATCCAAGTGCCTTAACTTCGGTGATCTAAGGGGAACCTATGTTACCACTGCGGCGAGGCCGTTGGCACTATTCTTTATTGCCTATAAAAATACTGCAGCCATTTTATGTTACGGAAGTTTAATTAATGTTCAGGACTATTATCATAAACGTCAGTCCAAAAAAATTTCGTATATAATGATTAATAGACTATTGGCAATAGTGTCTTTTTGACTGTTGTGTAGTTTTTGATTAGTGTGAAACTAGAATGAGAACATGAAGAACAGAAACAAATGCACCAAACACATAATTATCACCTGTCCCTAAACTTTACGGCCGTCGCTATCACCATTGTCATTAAGTACATTCTCTGCCTTGTGGTTCAGATGAAACTGTTCAGTTCAGGCCTGACATCCAATATTTTTATGAAGTCTATGCCTTTCAAGTTTGATATAATAGTTTTGTTAAATCTTTGTGTTTCAAGGTTGATATTTGCCTTCCACTTATGTTGTAACTGGACGTTACATTGTGCAAGACGTCTAGAGATTGAGGGGAGAGAACAAATTGTGGTCGCCCTCGAGGTGACTTCATCAAAATGGTGGCCTCACACGCCTCGAATGAAGATGGTGTAACGTTTAAACAACATTTCATGGCAACCTTTTGGAAACTTCAGCCGGACGGTGTGGCTGAGCGGCTCTAGGCGCCTCAGTCAGGAATCGCGCGACCGCTACGGTCGCGGGTTTGAATCCTGCCTCGGGAATGGATGTGTGTGATGTCCTTGGGTTAGTTAGGTTTAAGTAGTTCTAAGTTCTAGGGGACTGACGACCTCAGATTTTAAGTCCTATAGTGCTCAGAGCCATTTGAACCATTTGGAAACTTCATCATTGTAAGATTTCTAAAACGTATTTTTTGGCACGAAAATCAACATTTTGTTCGGTGGTGAGGTCAGTATTGCTCCTGAAGGTTCTGCAGACCTGTCCGTTTTACAGACTGGAATATTGAAACTACGGAATTTGAGGTTATGCTGGGGCATTGCTTCCAGAGCTTCCCTTCAGCATTGAAAATTTGTGCTTTGGGCCGATACAGAAGCGAATATAAGAGAAATCGTAGAGTCAGAAAGTCACCAATGTTCACATACACAGTGTAGGGGTACAGGACTGATAAAGCTCGTTCACCGTAAGACCTACAGATGTCAGGAGCATGCTTACATGCCCAGAATCGTGCATGGTGTCCTTTAGGCCCTTATGGTTCTCAGCACCTCAGTTCACTTCATTAACTTAGCCGTTGTGCGACGACAGTAATTAATTTCACGTAAGCGTGTAGGTAGTGATCAATTTATCGGTAAGGTCGCGTGGCACAGGTCATTCTGACATCCACAGGGGTACTGCGACTGCGCAGTGACAGGCCCCCAAGAATCACTGTAAATCTTCGACTGTGTGGTCCTTATCTAAGAGCGCATGTTAAGGTTTCCAGCATTAAAGTCTCAGTGAGTGGCAACCACATCGGAACTCTTGTCTCCGAGGCCTATCCGGCGACAGACAGATTCGCTGGCGCCACAGAAGCGCTCACTGGCGCCATGAAATGCGGCGTGATGCCTTCATAACGCGCCAGCTGAAAACCGGAACGGCTTTCAGCGTGACTATTAACGGCAGCGGCGGCGAGCGTAAATCCGCATTAGCTTCGCTCGCTACACTCTGCGGCCACTAACCGCTAGCTAGCAGCATTCGCGCAGTTCCTAAACGGAACAAAAAAAAAGAAGAATAAAAAACACGAACAAATACCAAAAAAAAAAAGTTGGGGAAAAAATGGATGCAAATAGAACGGGGAGGGGTCGCTGCAGCATTAATCGCAGTCCGCAAAAAATGAGGCAACACCATCACGAAAAAGAGATGCACGGGTCTTGTTTTCCAGCCAGCAATGACTTTATTTGTGAAAAAAAATGTTGCGAGTACAGGAAAAAAACAGAGAGAGGGAGAAATGAGGCTTGGGGCCAATGGAGTGACGAGACCACTCCGGTAGCGTAACAGCGCTCCGGGCGATATTAAGTCATCAGCGGCCGCGTATACCCTGGTTTGGGAGGCCGTCGGACGGACGCTTGCAACGGCTCTCGGGGGCGAAATCCGGGCGGCGGCGCTATCTGCCGATAATTACCCGCCCCCACCGCCCCCACCGCCCCCGGCGCTGCTATATGGAATGCCGGCCCGGACAGCCCCCCATTAACAGGCGCTATCGCAACTCACTGCATCGATGGCCCCACGCGCGCTCTTCGTTACGCGCCGACAATTCCTCTTCAGCCCTCTCCTATTTTTTCCTTCCTTTTTTTTTTTTTTGCCCTGTGTTTTGTTGTCCACGCACGCAACCGTAGCTTTTTGTCACACAAACGGGCTGTTTATTTCGCTGCTCCGCTATTTTGCCTAGCCCGGAACTTGTTTTGTTTTCGTTATGCCAAACAGCGTACGTTCGCAGCTCATTTCTGTCGCGTTGAAAACTATGGTATTGCCGCTTCGAGAACGAGAGGGCAATGTGAACTACAATAGAAGCGCTAGAGTCCCGAGTTAACCCGCACTTATGTGTGCTTTAGAGCAGTCTATATGAATTCTTATGACGGCCCACGTTATGTGTTGTCTCAAAAAAGCAGCTCCTGACCATCGTAGCATTAGATATGGAGAGATTCAGATACAATGTCATAAGCTTTCAGGAATGCTTAGGAAAGATATATCAATGTGATGTGAAGGACACCGGTTTGCGAGACACACTGAGGTGACATTATAGAGATACACACGTATTCAGACGGTGGGGGAGTTTCCCCTGTCGTCTGTGGTCAGAGTTGTGTGTGAAAGGGAAAAAAAGAAACAGAATGAGACATTAAAAATAAGACCTATCTTTATTTCCAAGTACATTGAGACATTTGTCATGCCACTTTATAAGCTTCAAAAAGCCTTCCAGGAAAAAATTAGGGCGTTGCATACGGAAGAAACGTTGAACGGCTGGTTTGACGTCAGCATAGATGCCAAAGCGCCTTAAGCCGAGAGTCGTCTTCAAAGCAGGGAACAGATGGAAGTCACTTGGTGCGAGATCCGGACTGTAAGGCGGATGGTGTATGCGCTTCCAACTAAGAGCTGCAATATGGTTTTGCGTTGGTGTCGCCGTGTGTGGTCTCGCATTATCATCCAACAGCGGAACGCCAGATCTGAGAAGGCCAGGCCGCTTTTTCCGAATCACCTCTCTCCGACAGAGTGGCGCAATACCGCGCAGCGTTGATGGTTTCATCTTCCAGAAAGTCCAGCAGCAAAACTCCTTTGGCCTTCCAGAAAACGGTGAGTAGCATTGTACCTGCAGACGGAGTGCTTTTGAACTTCTTTCGGACAGGTGATGACGGATGTTTCCACTCCATGGATGCGGCCTTCGATTCGGGCGTGTAATGCTGGAGCCACGTTTCATCCCCCATCACAATCCGATGCAGAAGGTCATTGCCAGATTCATGGTAACGCACGAGCTGTTCCAGGCTGAACGCCATGCGTTGTTCCATTTGTGTCGGGGTCAGTTGGCGGGGCACCAATCGTGCTGACACATTCCTGTACCGAAGAATGTCGTGGATAATCTTGTGGGCTCGCTCATGTCAGATTCCAAGTTCTGCCGGTACTCCATCGATGGTGGTACGCCGGTTCGCTTCATTCATCTACCTTCCTGACATTTGCATCCGTAGTGGCCGTGCGCATCCGTCCAGGTCTCGGTATGTCATGCACTTGCTGACGTCCATCACTGAATTGCTGGCGCCGTCTCCGCACCATTTGCCTCGACATCACACCTGACCGCATACAGCTCAACGAGGCGGTTATGAACTTCTGTACTTGGTAGTCTCTACCCAATGGTGTATCGGTGTCTTGCACGTGCGCGTTCACTGGCCGTGTCGTCTTTCGCCCATATCACACAACTCTGCCCACACTCGACAGGGGAAACTTATTTTCCTACTCACCCTCGTAATATCACGTACACAGGGTGTAAAAGGGCAGTGCATTGGTGCAGCTCTCATTTGTAGTCAGGTGATTTGTGTGCAAAGATTTTCGACATGGTTATAGTCGCACGACGGGAATTAGCAGATTTTTGAGCGTTGAACAGCAGTTAGAGCTAGACGTATTGGACATTCCATTTCGGAAGTCTTCAGGGAATTCAGTGTTACAAGACCCAAATTGTTAACAGTGTGCCGAGAGTACCACATTTCAGCCACCACCTCTCACCACGAACAACACATTGGCCGGCGCCCTTCACTTAACGACCGACAGCAGTTGTGCAGCGTTGTCTGTGCTAATATACAAGCAACAGAGCGAGAAATAACCGCAGAAATCGATGTGGGGTGCACGACGAACGTGTCCGCTAGGACAGTGGGGCGAAATTTGGCGTTAATGGGCTGTAGCAGCAGACGGCCGACGCTAGGGACTTTGCTAACAGCATTACATCGTCTGCAGCGCCTCTCCTGGGCTCTTTACAGTACCTGTTGGACACTAGACGATTGGAAAAACCGTGGACTGGTCACATGAGTCCCGTTTTCGATTGGTAAGACCTGACGGTAGTCTTAGAGTGTGACGAAGACCCCACGAAGTCGTGTACCCAAGTTGTCAACAAGGCACTGTGCAAGCTGGTGGCGGCTCGATTATGGTATGGACTGTGTTTATATGGAATGGATTGGGTCCTCTGCTCTAACTGAATTGATCAATGACTGGATATGGTAATGTTTGGCTACCTGGAGACCATTTGCAGCCATTCATGGCTCTCATGTTTCCAAACAAAGACGGAATTTTTATGGATGACAGTGCGCCGTATGTAACACCCCACCCGTCACTTAGCTGGTTTTGGCGTGTGTTCACCCCAACTAATTGACTAACAGATCAACAGAGAGTGCAAAATTGCCGCAATATCGGATAACGCAAAAAAGTGATATGGCCCTGTGACTCCTGATTGAACTGCGGTGGGAGTGTTGACATTAATTGGTTCAGAATTGATCCCTTTTTAATAAAAAAGGGGAGCACATTGATGTTATATTCAGCTATTAAACACCAGATGCAAATGTGAACATAAATTTAATTAAGAAAGTGATTTGGGATTTCAACTACTTGATTGAAAACAGATGCAGTTGATTAGCACAAATTTATTTTAACTCACGACCTTCAATCATCACATTACATGTCTCTCCTAACAGGCAGTGGCAATAAATTACATTTGCGTGGAGTAAAGTGCGATAAATCAAAAGTAATTCCTATCGACTGACCAACGCGTAATGCGAAGTGCGAGAAGAATTCTACAATACATGACCCATGAAACCCTCATGGAAACTTTGCCGACGTGATCCAACAAATTAATCAGTGGCCGGAGCGGGCGCAATATCACCGACTACAGCGTGGCGGAGAGGCGTCGTTGTCTTGACGCCGGCCGACCTCGTGGTGCTGCAAGGCTGCGCTCGTCTATTCACTCCTAGCTATCTTGCTCAGTACATAGCTGAACCAAAACTTTCTATCTCCAATCTCAATCGTTCCATTTGCTAAGTCCTAAACTGCAGAGATGCTCACTCTTTCTCAGGCAAGCTGAGTAAAGAACGCCACATCCTCACTCTAGGCAAGCTGGGAACGGAAGACCTCTATCGAGACTTCTGCCAATCTGCTCTTTGCCTCGGTTTCCCCTCCAGCAAACTCACTTACGCCAACTGCAGCGCAAGTCGCCGACCAATGCCTGCTCTGGGAAGTGAACAAATTCCCACAAAATTTCCCTTCCTCTCAACTTCTTCTCTTTAGCTCCCTCCCAGGCCACCCATCAAGGTTAGCGTCTGCACAAACACCAAGTTATCCGGAATTCTGACTCCCAGGAGAGTACTTCAAATTCCTTGGTCCTACATTCCCATCAGAGGCCGTCGTATTTCATTCTGTCGCTCTTCACCTGATTTACTTCAGACTCTTCAGACCGTGAATTCAATGTGAAGTTGCTATAGTCACGAACACGCATATTTTGACCTCTGTTGACATCTCCATCGTAGCTTTGCACAGCTTTCTCGCATGTTTCACAGGAAACGGGACGACGGACATTTATCAACAGGCGTTTCCCGGTACACCAGCATGGAGTTGGGGTCAACCACCCCCTCACTGTCACTCATCTTAAGGCAGCTGGAGGCAGCGCACCGTTACCGCTTTCTCAAGAGTTCGAGTTCCCTAAGCTGCCTATTGTCGTTTCCCTTCGCCGCTCCCCCGCCGGCCGCGGTGGTCAACTCGAATACTTCCCTGGGGTAAACTAGCCTCCAGTACATTGACGTGTTTCCACAAAGTTTTCATGTCATGTGAATTACTTTAAAACCATCACCCGGCATTAATTATTCCAATACGTCCATACTATACCCTCTACAAGATGCATTGTGCCTTGTCAGTCATTTTTGTTCAGCCCTACTGTTCGCTCAACGAGAGTTAGGTGATCTTTAATGACTTCATGTAAGGGGCATAGTTCTTCGTGATTGATTTGAAGAACATTCTGGACAATTCAAGAGAGTGTTTCGGTCAGACAAGTATTAAAGCTAGAAACCGTGTGTTTGAGGCACCGTAAATAACGACTCGCATACTACGCCAACACTCTAGTCACCCAGTATTTGAGAACGAGAGAGCATTTTCTGACCTCCAACAATCTGTATTCCGAAACTACCTCTTCCCCCCTCGCCCACCCCCTTCAACCCCCACCGCGTCAAACCATGATGGCAAAAAATTTTATAGATTACTACATTTTCGCTGTCTATGAAGTAAAACGTCAGCAACAGGTACGAAGTTTTGACTTATTACGTCTTTACTATTCTGGTTCCCAGCACGAATCCGCCCGGCCTATTAGTGTCGAGGTCTGGTGTGCCAGCCAGCCTGTGGATGATTTTGAACGCGGTTTTCCATCTGCCTTGGCGAATGCGGGCTGGTTCCCCTAATTCCGCTTCAGTTACACTGCCCAAACCCTGTCTCCATGTACGCGTACACCATAATTACTCTACCACCCAAACATATGGGGTACACTCGTCTGGTAAGAGACATTCTCGGGGGGGGGGGGGGGGGAGAGGATGCCACGGCACAATAACCCTGGGTTTGGTGTCTGGCGGCAGTGGTGGGGGTGGACTGCTGTGGTCTGTTGTGAGTTTGTGGACCATTGAGGGGTACGGCGGGACGAAGCCTCTCCGTCTTTTCTCCGTCCCCGTTTCAATACACAATACACACACACACATTTTGTAGGCAATGCCCACATACGAGTTGCGACAATAAAGTAATGAGACTGCTTTTCTTTGCAAGATGTGGCAACCCTGCAGGCTTGCGTAGGCACAATATCTTTGACCTTGGTCTATAGGCTGCTTCTAGACCAAGCAGCACATCGATGCAACTGCTCAGTCTTGAGTTGGGCTGTAATAAGTCAACACGTGTTTGTGTCTCTCCTCACAGAAATGGAACCGCATAGTATTGCGCAACGGTATGCCATTCAAAATGGTTCAAATGGCTCTGAGCACTATGGGACTTAACATCTGTGGTCATCAGTCCCCTAGAACTTAGAACCTAACTAACCTAAGGACATCACACACATCCATGCCCGACGCAGGGTTCGAACGTGCGGTCGCGCTGTTCCAGACTGAAGCGCCTCGAACCGCTCGGCCACCAGCGGCCGGCATCTGTCTGTCCGTCCGACTGTTAAGAACCCTTTTTCTATGGAACGGATAGTTGTTTGTGTAACGATCTCTCTCCCTCTCTCTCTCTCTCTCTCTCTCTCTCTCTCACACACACACACACACACAAAATCTGTCATTTTATTACATGGCTCTCTGTCTGTTCGTCCGTCTGTTTAGACCTCTTTTGTCTGGAACGGGTAGAGGTATCAAGCTGAAATTTATGTCTCATACTAAGCTCATAGGGTCTTGGCGGTGTAAGAAATGTAAGCTCCTAACTCACTACAATCAAAACGTACGGCCTTTTATTTGATATATTTTGATACTGACAAACTCACTCATCAAAACCTATAGAGTACTTCCCGTTGATCTACAGTAATCAAAGTTGGTAAGAAGTAATATTTCACAATACAAATAAAGTAAAAAAGTATAAAACTGTTAATTTGTAATTACATAACAAAAAATATTTCATTTGTTATCTGTTTTCCTACGTGGGATTAAAATAATCATTAGTTCTGGATTCAGGCTGACTGGGTCGCAACAGTAAAACTTACCAGACAACGAATGACTTTATTGCTCATATGACACTTACCCGTGGTCTAGGGGTAGCGTCTTTGATTCATAATGAAAACGTCTTCGGTCCCGGGTTCCATCCCCGCCACTACCTAAATTTTGATAAATAATCTGCACTGTCGGCCGAAGACTTCCGGCATAAGAAGTCAGCCTTATTCTGCCAACGGCCTTGCCAAAGAGGGCGGACGAGCGGATAGATGTTCAGGGCACTCTCTTGTCCTAGGGGTGGGAAATTGCCCCTAAAGGCGGAAGAATCAGCAATGACCAAATGCAGCAGACAATGGAAACCACTGCATTAAAGACACGTAACGTGTATCCACAGAACATGTGGCCTGTAGTTAAAGAAGTGTATTGATGATCTCTCCATTGGCAAAAGGTTCCGGAATAGTCCCCCATTCGGACTGCCAAGGGGGAGGTTACCATGAGAAAAAGATTGAATAATGAACGAAAGGATAACGTTCTACGAGTCGGGGCGTGGAATGTCAGAAGCTTGAACGTGATAGGGAAACTAGAAAATCTGAAAAGGGAAATGCAAAGGCTCAATCTAGATATAGTAGGGATCAGTGAAGTGAAGTGGAAGGAAGACAAGGATTTCTGGTAAGATGAGTATCGGGTAATATCAACAGCAGCAGAAAATGGTATAACAGGTGTAGGATTCGTTATGAATAGGAAGGTAGGGCAGAGGGTATGTTACTGTGAACAGTTCAGTGACCGGGTTGTTCTAATCAGAATCGACAGCAGACCAACACCGACAACGATAGTTCAAGTATACATGCCGACGTCGTAAGCTGAAGATGAGCAGATAGAGAAAGTGTATGAGGATATTGAAAGGTTAATGCAGTATGTAAAGGGGGACGAAAATCTAATAGTCATGGGCGACTGGAATGCAGTTGTAGGGGAAGGAGTAGAAGAAAAGGTTACAGGAGAATATGGGCTTGAGACAAGGAATGAAAGAGGAGAAAGACTAATTGAGTTCTGTAACAAGTTTCAGCTAGTAATAGCGAATACCCTGTTCAAGAATCACAAGAGGAGGAGGTATACTTGGAAAAAGCCGGGAGATACGGGAAGATTTCAATTAGATTACATCATGGTCAGACAGAGATTCCGAAATCGGATACTGGATTGTACCTAGGAGCACATATAGACTCAGATCACAATATAGTAGTGATGAAGAGTAGGCTGAAGTTCAAGACATTAGTCAGGAAGAATCAATACGCAAAGAAGTGGGATACGGAAGTACTAAGGAATGACGAGATACGTTTGAAGTACTCTAACGCTATAGATACAGCAATAAGGAATAGCGCAGTAGGCAGTACAGTTGAAGAGGAATGGATGTCTCTAAAAAGGGCCATCACAGAAGTTGGGATGGAAAACATAAGTACAAAGAAGGTAGCTGCGAAGAAACCATGGGTAACAGAAGAAATACTTCAGTTGATTGATGAAAGGAGGAAGTTCAAACATGTTCCAGGAAAATCAGGAATACAGAAATACAAGTCGCTGAGGAATAAAATAAATAGGAAGTTCAGGGAAGCTAAGACGAAATGGCTGCAGGAAAAATGTGAAGACATCGAAAAAGATGTCGGAAGGACAGACTCAGCATACAGGAAAGTCAAAACAACCTTTTTGTGACATTAAAAGCAACGGTGGTAACATTAATAGTGCAACGGGAATTCCACTGTTAAATGCAGAGGAGAGACCTGATAGGTGGAAAGAATACATTGAAAGCCTCTATGAGGGTGAAGATTTGTCTGATGTGATAGAAGAAGAAACAGGAGTCGATTTAGAAGAGATAGGGGATCCAGTATTAGAATCGGAAATTAAAAGAGCTTTGGAGGACTTACGGTCAAATAAGGCAGAAGGGATAGATAACATTCCATCAGAATTTCTAAAATCATTGGGGGAAGTGGCAACAAAACGACTATTCACGTTGTGTGTAGAATATATGAGTCTGGCGACATACCAACCGACTTTCGGAAAAGCATCATCCACACAATTCCGAAGACGGCAAGAGCTGACAAGTGCGACAATTATCGCACAATCAGCTTAACAGCTCATGCATCGAAGCTGCTTACAAGAATAATATACAGAAGAATGGAAAAGAAAATTGAGAATGCGCTAGGTGACGATCAGTTTGGCTTTAGGAAAAGTAAAGGCACAAGAGAGGCAATTCTGACGTTACGGCTAATAATGGAAACAAGGCTAAAGAAAAATCAAGACACTTTCATAGGATTTGTCGACCTGGAAAAAGCGTTCGACAATATAAAATGGTGCAAGCTGTTCGAAATTATGAAAAAAGTAGGGGTAAGCTATAGGGAGAGACGGGTCATATACAATATGTACAACAACCAAGAGGGAATAATAAGAGTGGACGATCAAGAACGAAGTGCTCGTATTAAGAAGGGTGTAAGACAAGGCTGTAGCCTTTCGCCCCTACTCTTCAATCTGTACATCGAGGAAGCAATGATGGAAATAAAAGAAAGGTTCAGGAGTGGAATTAAAATACAAGGTGAAAGGATATCAATGATACGATTCGCTGATGACATTGCTATCCTGAGTGAAAGTGAAGTATAATTAAATGATCTGCTGAACGGAATGAACAGTCTAATTGAGTACACAGTATGGTTTGAGAGTAAATCGGAGAAAGACGGAGTCAATGAAGTTAAGGAATTCTGCTACCTAGGCAGTAAAATAACCAATGACGGACGGAGCAAGGAGGACATCAAAAGCAGACTGGCTATGGCAAAAAAGGCATTTCTGGCCAAGAGAAGTCTACTATTATCAAATACCGGCCTTAATTTGAGGAAGAAGTTTCTGAGGATGTACGTCTGGAGTACAGCACTGTATGGTAGTGAAACATGGACTGTGGGAAAACCGGAACAGAAGAGAATCGAAGCATATGAGATGTGGTGCTATAGACGAATGTTGAAAATTAGGTGGACTGATAAGGTAAGGAATGAGGAGGTTCTACGCAGAATCGGAGAGGAATGGAATATGTGGAAAACACTGATAAGGAGAAGGGACAGGATGATAGGACATCTACTAAGACATGGGGGAATGACTTCCATGGTACTAGAAGGAGCTGTAGAGGGCAAAAGCTGTAGAGGAAGACAGAGATTGGAATACGTCAAGCAAATAATTGAGGACGTAGGTTGAAAGTGCTACTCTGAGATGAAGAGGTTAGCACAGGAAAGGAATTGGTGGCGGGCCGCATCAAACCAGTCAGTAGACTGATGACCAAAAAGAAAAAAAAAATGACACGTTTCGGATTCATCCATCATCAGATATCCAGGAGCGAATACTGCATTTAGATATGGCGTTTCAAGTGGTATGTGAATAAAATATTCGACGTGTAGTCTGGATATCTGACGAAGGATAAGTTTCAAAACAGGTCATATGAGCCATAAACTCATTCCTTGCCTGATGTTTGTGTTTTACTATTCCGATCCATTCAGCCTCCCTGGATAATTGCTAAGTATTTTAATAAGGGTAGCCTGACTTTTGGCGGCCGGAGTGGCCGAGCGGTTCTAGGCGCTACAGCCAGGAACCGCGTGACCGCTACGGTCGCAGGTTCGAATCCTGCCTCGGGCATGGATGTGTGTGGCGTCCTCAGGTTAGTTAGGTTTAAGTAGTTCTAAGTTCTAGGGGACTGATGACCTCAGAATTTAAGTCCCATAGTGCTCAGAGCCATTTTTTTAGCCTAACTTCTATATAACTACATGCCACATATACATTACTGAAATTATAACATTTTCGAAACTCTTGGGACTGATATCTTGTCAGTATCAATGTCGATGACAGGCAAAAATGGTCGATTTTCTCGATTCCCGTTGTGGGTTAGCTGTGTTTATAAGTAACCAAGTTTGTACGAAACCCCCAGTGCGCGATTGCTACTCGCACCTGGACAATTTATTTTACGTGCTGCCAGTTTTTAAATAAAATATCGTCTATTTACTAGAAGTAGTTTCTCCAGGATTCGAGAAGTCCGCAGCGAATCATGTAATCGAATACTATTGGGGTCTCTGTCTTCGTCACCGGCACTATCTTTTCTGTTAGCTTCATCTACGTGATTGCTCTGCTATTCACAATAAAGTGCCTGGCAGAGGGTTCAATGAACCACCTTCAAGCTGTCTCTCTACCGTTCCACTCTCGAACGGCGCGCGGGAAAAACGAGCACTTAAATGTTTCTGTGCGAGCCCTGATGTCTCTTATTTTATCGGGATGATCATTTCTCCCTATGCAGGTGAGTGAAAACAGAATGTTTTCGTAGTCGGAGGAGAAAACTGGTGATTGCAATTTCATGAGAAGATCCCGTCGCAAGGAAAAACGGCTTTGTTTTAATGTTTGCCATTCCAATTCACGCTTCATGTCTGTGGCACTATGTCCTCTATTTCGCGATAATACAAAAGAGCGGCCCTTCTTTGTACTTTCTCGATGTCATCCGTCAGTAATATTACATCTTAAGCTGCATCCCACATCGACTATTTTTTAAAATTATGATAATTTGGCGACGAAGATACTACATCATCACCCATCTAATCTAGCAAAGCATGGCGGGGTGGCGGTACCGTATTTCTGTTCCCTGCAGTGAAGAGTCGCACTGAGGGAATATTTTTTTAAAAATATTTTTCCCTTTAACTCGCACATCACATCGCATTCCCCACGGGCGTATCCCCGTTATATCGTGCGGACACAAGCGCCTTAATGACTACACAGAATGTTTCGGCACGCTAAGCGTCGGCCACTTAGCTTAAATTACTCGAGCGCTTCGCTGCTTCGTTTAAAAATGCACCCTCTCGTGCTGCCAGTCCTCCCCCTACCCCGACATATCCGACCGCAAGAAAACAATTTTTCTTACAGCCTTGTCCCCCCCTCACGCACTCGCGCACAAACAGCGCGCATTCTGACCTTCGCTAATGATCCAAATTACAAGTCGGCTTTAACGTAGCCTCGCAATAGCCCTATTTAAAAGAATAAATAAAAGTTGAAGGAATTAGAGGAATGAATGAAATGAGAACAACACGCACTCCATCTCTGTGGAAGCTCTCTGCTTTACACAGGAATTCGACCCTCCCATTCTCTGCTACTCTCCTTTTTTTTTCTTTTTTTTTTGCCACCCCACTCTTTCCGAAATTTATTTGCATTGGCAAGTAATTACAGAGCGGGAGACTCAAACAGAAGAGGGGTGAGATTGCTGGGGAGTTCGGGGTTGGAAGGGGGGGAGGGAAGGGACCTTTCGACACAAAACAGCCGGCGGACGAACAGTTGCTCGCCCAAAATTAATTCTGGTAAACCTTCCGAATGCCGACGGCGTTTTAAATTGTAGCCGAACTGGCAGGGGACCCAAATTATTTATTATTACTTTTTTCCCCCTCTGTGAGTCCCGTCTTCTGTTCCTCCCCTTCAGATCACCGTGCCATCGGGAATGGGCGCATTCGACGTTCTTGAGAACAGCCCCCTCAACATATGCTCCTCCCTCATCCCCCATCCACCCCCAACTCCACCCAGCCGCTCTTTTTTGCTTTACGAGTTGTTGCGATTAAAGTATTCTTTTACATTCTGCGAGGCCCTTCCGTTCCGTTAAATTTCACTTAAGGAAAACATTCTGCAAGGGCGGAAGTAGTGCGGGCGACAGCTTGTGCTGCTACCCTGGCCTCTGACGTACGTTCTGCTGCCCCCCCCCCCCCACCCACCCACACCCTCTGCTAGCGTCAAGACGCCTATTGGCAGCGGAGGGGAATGAATGAATAAAAACAAAAAAGAATTTATTGGCAAAGCATTAAAAGCAGATCAGTAGCGGAAATTAGACTCTCGTACTTCAATGAAAGAAGCAGAAATTTTAATATAGCGTCTTCACGATCCATACACTGGAGCTAATGGTGTATTTCCATCTTCAGAGTCTTTGATATTAAATTACGAAGCACTGGAGTTGCAAATGACGTTTCCACATAAGGGGCAAGAGTCGTTTAGTAAGGAAAGAAAGGCGGTGAATCAGAGGACGTCTGTGTAAACCGATGATTCAATTACAGAGACCATGCGAGGCTGTGTAGATGTAAGTTTCCCGTGCTTCACAGAAGTCGGATATGTTAGGTGCCAGATTAGCTCCTCTGATAAGGAGACGGACGGTTTCCTTCCGAATTGCTACGGCCAATCAGGTTAAGCCTCTTAATAAAAGGCAGTGTTCTGGGCCAGCACAATCGCTCGTTGAAAATACTGACGAATTAGCTCTACTGGAGTGTTCATATGAAACAGATTGCTCAAAGAAATATCGGAGATTTTACTGAAGTGAAAATATTCTGGGTTGTTAGACCACGTCATATTTCCTTCTAAAATAACCGACGTTTCGACCCTTCTGCATATTATAAAAATGTGTGCGTGTGTGTGTTGTGAGTGTGCGTGTGCGTGTGCGTGTGCGTGTGCGTGTGCGTGTGTCTGTGTTTCTTCCATATCTCCTCATAAACCACTGGATCGATTTTAACCAGACTTTGTACACATATCCCTTACTGTCAGGCGACAGTCAGTGTCGGGGTACGACTCACCTGCCTACCATATTTCAAGAGATATGACGTCATAAAGAGGGAGGAGCGTGAAAAATTGCCGCATCATGCATGACTTACATTTTTTTTTTTTACTTTCGTGCTACTAACTCTATTCGCAACATATTTCGCAGACAGTGTCCACATATCCACCTGAATGTACCAATACAAATGTATCGTTGAACGATACAAATTTCAAAAGAGATGAGGTCATAAACAATGAAATGCATGAAAGAACCCTCCTTCATCCAAGAAGTCTTAGTAGATTTGTTCCTTACTAATAAGACACTCCTCCGGTCGGGGCCACTTCAGAAAATCCACCACACGTGGTAGAGATTTTGACAGTTTTCAACTGCGAATCGCAAACCGCTGCAGGCGAAAACAGTAGCCGTCTACAGAGCTATGAACAGACGTTGCCTTGGAGACGTCTACAACATCTCGTTGTCGACGTGCAAAACAGCAGTGCTCAGCGTACAGAAACTGTCCAGGATTACCTCACACCGAGTCTATTGCAAGAGTACATATAAGCTTTCGTTTCTGATGGAAAATTGGCAAAATGAATATCCGGGCCAAACTGGCTTTGTTAGATAGTAAATACAACATTTTCAGCATTATTTTGGTTTACTTTCGGTATAAGTAGCGTACAAACTGTAAATTAAAGCACAAAAGAATTAAAAAATGTTTCTGCATAGGGACTCGATGTTGCGAAATTCAGATTACTGTTCTGTACTCCTTCCGCTTTAGGAGAGGTAAAGGCTACAGAGAGGCAATTCTGACGTTGCGGTTGATAATGGAAGCAATACTGAAGAAAAATCAAGACACGTACATAGGATTTGTCGACCTGGAAAAATCATTCGACAGTGTAAAATGGTGCAAGATGTTCGAAATTCTGAGAAAATTTGAGGTAAGCAACAGGGAGAGGCAGATAACATACAGCATGTACAAGAGACAAGAGAGAACAGCAAGAGTGGACGACCAAGAACAAAGTGCTTGGCTTAAAAAGGATGTAAGACAGGGATGTAGGCTTTCGCCCCTACTGTTCAATGTGTACATCGAAGAAACAATGATATAAATAAAAGAAAGGTTCAGGAGTGCAATTAAAATTCAATTGAAGTGATATCAATGATAAGATTCGTTGATGACATTGGTTCCTGAGTTAAAGTGACGAAAAATTACATGATATGTTGAATGTAATGAACAATCTAATGAATACAGAATGTGGATTGAGAGTAGATCGAAGAAAGACGAAAGTAGCAGAGATGAGAACAGCGAGAAATTTAACATCACGAAGTAGACGAAGTTAAGAAATTCTGCTACCTATGCAGTAAAATAGCCAATGACGGACGGAGCAAGGCAGATATAAAAAGCAGACTAGCACTGGCAAAAATGGGATTCCTGGCCAAGAGAAGTCTACTAGTATCAAACACAGTCCTTGATTTGAGGGAGAAATTTCTGAGAATGTACGTCTGGAGTACAGCATTGCATGGTAGTGGACTGTTAGAAAACCGGAACAGCACAGAATGGAAGCATTTGAGATGTGGTCCTACTGAGAAATGTTGATCATTATGTAGACTGATAACATAAGGAATGAAAAGATTCTGTGTAGAATTGGAGAGGAAAGGAAGATATGGAAAGCACTGGCAAGGGGTAGGATCATACGATATCTGTTAAGGCATGTGGGGAATGACTGCCATGGTACCAGCGAGATCTGTAGAGAGAAGGAAACTGTAGAGGAAAACAGATATTGGAATATATCCAGCAAATAATTGAGGATGTAGGTTGCAAGTGCTGCTCTGAGGTGATTAGGCTGCGGCAAGAGAGGAATTCGTGGCGGGCCTCATCAAACCAGTCAAAAAACTGACGAGCCCCCCCTCCCCCCCCCCCCAAAAAAAAACCTCCTTCCGCTGCGCCGACCGCTACCTGTTAAGTACTCTAACCTAAATGACTCTGGCCTCGCCCGCCCTTCGCCAGAAATGCTATTTTCTCCAAGCACAGCCATGTGGAGGTCCCACTTCCCCAACTTTCATTTCTGGTCAAGCCCTGTGGACGAAATCGTTAACGACGAGTAGGCGTGGTCCTCTTGTTAGTACTGCTCTATGGAGTAGGGTACCGAACAGGTAGCATCGATGTAGTCGAACGCGAAGTGTGATATTTGTGTAACAGCTACGCATGACTACCTTCATCTTTAAGAACCAACTTCTGGCGTCTTTTCAGTCCTGCAGCAAATTTATTGAGAGCAGTCCAAGCTGTCAGTGATTTGAAATCCCTAATATTTTTATAACTAATGCCTTTCGACTTATCATTACGGAGTGAAAGAGTACTCTGAATTTATTTCCGATTTTGCTGACATTTAAACACAACTGCATGCTATTCCTCTCTTCAGTAACAGCGTTTAGTAGTTCTTGCAGATATTCCAACATGCCTGAAGCTAAGACAGTGTCGTCGGCGTATGTGACGTTGTCGTTCTTGATAACTAAATTAACTACTAATTGTTGGCTGTCTCCATATAAAACATCTCGGAATATCTTTTTCAGAGTAGACGTTGGAAAGCAATGAGGAGAGAATGCAGTCCTAGAGAACTCCTTTTATAATCCATACTACGAGACCATGCTGAAACGTATTGCCGCCAAAGTTTTTACGTGAAAACTCTTATAGCTTTTTAAATATAACAAACTTTATTAACGTTCTAAATCTTTATTCTTCATTTCTACATATTCATTTCTGAATACAGCCATCGTGGAGGAGAACGCATCCTGAGACGGCAAAAAATCGTCCGTTTTGTAATGGAGGGAAGTGTAAAGCGTAAAAATATTGGAGGGACACTGTAAGGGGTCTGTAGGCCCCTACTATAAATTTGCACTCGGCACAGGTCGATAGGGCGAACAATCGATTGTGTCGTGTTGCGAGAGCGAGTGTGGAGTTGAGCGAGTGCCATGTTGCGGGTAGAGGTGTGTGGAGGCCAGTTGTTGTAATGCGAGGCTTTAACGGAGAAGGGAGCCGCCATCGCCGTGGTTAGACCCCTTTGTACTAGAAATAATACCGGGAAAGTGAAGAAGTATCGTTACGGAAGTGGTCAGTGACATTTCTAGCGCCGATATTTTGGTTTCGCGTCTACCGCGCCGGCATCACCTTGGATTTCAGTGTTGGATTGCAGTGTTGGATGCAGTGATGGACTAGCGTGTGATGATAATGGAAAATGAAGAAGCCTGTGCTGAGATTAGCCGTAATTAAATATGTATTACGAAGGCAGTGGCTGTCTCCTCCTTTTTGTGTTTTGAGACGAATATAGGTTCGTAATTAGTGAAACTGTGTTGGCGTTTTTCTTGTTACCAGACATTTCATTATTACAGTATTGAGAAGGGCGAACTGGAAAGTAACAACTTCCGTAGCAGTCAATTCCGATTGCCAGCCGCATTAGGTACACGGTCACATTAATAATAATTATTGGGCTGCTATTCGATCAGATCAGGTCGGGATAAATAAACGGAGGTAATACAACACCCAAGCAGACTGAAATGGGTAAATGTTGCAGTAACTACGGAGAGATGAAGAGTCTTATACACAAGAGACTAGTGCAGAGAATTGAATCAAACCAGTATTAGGCCGAAAACAATAACAACAACAACAACAACAACAGGATTTTGAATCATGTATTGTGTTGAAACATTATGCAGTACCTCGAAGGTATCAGTCTGTTGGCACATAACCAGCGGGCAGTGACAAAGAATCGTCCTCATGGAACACAAATGTTTCTCTTTTCGCACAACCTAATTAATATTACCGAGAGAAAATCTGGCCTTGGTTCCACTTTTTCAGATTTCCAGAAGGCTGTTGACAAGAAACATGACCAATAGTTTTTAGTCACATGGTGTAGTTTTACTTGTACGACTGGATTAATGATGAACTACCAAAACTATAGAAAACGGGGATCTATCCTGCGCAATCCATGAAAGTAGGTGTATATGATAGGGCTTTTAATGTTCTTGAGAAATGATATAAAAGACAACGTGAGCAGTCGTCTAACATAATTTGCTGATGATGCCGCCGTTACCGCCATGTGAAGCCAACAGTAGATCAAAGTGAAAAAGAAAATGGCTTAGACAGTATCTCAATGGACGAAATGTAGCTGGTCATTCTCAACAAAAAAATGTGGGTTCCTCGAAACGTACACGAGAAAGTGCGTTAACCTCATACGTTGTCGTTTAAATCAAATTTCTAGCTATTACAGTTAGGAAGAATCTGAACCGGAACGATCATATAGCAAGTATTGTAGGGTAGCCGAACCAAAGCCTACATATTATCTTCAAAACGCTTAGAAAACGCAATAAATCCACACAGCAGTCCATTAAAATTTGCAACAGCATGACGGAGGGAGGCAACGAAAGTATAATAGCCATGAAGTGTGATGTGTCGGCAGCTGGGCCAACACCTTGTAGATAGAGGTGGCTTAAAAAGGCACGCGAGACTAACGCAGACAGGCGTGAAGTACTGGAACAGGATACGTAATTAATGCTATGAAGAAAAGAACGGAGTTTCTCATATACTTATCTTTAATTTCTTCTTGTACATCTCTATGGTGAAGACAAGTGAGACTCTAATTACAATCACTGTAAGGCTAATGGCGCCTTGCTAGTTCGTAGCCATTAACTTAGCTGAAGGCTATTCTGTCTCTCGGCTAATGAGAGAGAAAGGCTTCGTACGTCTAGTCGCTAGCTCTGTCGTCCGTACAACTGGGCTGAGTTCGAGTCAGTCTCTCGAGACCTACCTTGTGGTGGCGCTAGGTTTGCGATCACACAGTGGCGACACGCGGGTCCGACATGTACTACAGGACCGCGGCCGATTTAAGCTACCACCTAGCACGTGTGGTGTCTGGCTGTGACACCACAAAGTGTAATTCATGCTTGGAGATGTTAGTGATTACATTTCAGCGCAGCCACACACAGAATGAATACGTATGTGTACATTCTGCATACAGGATGATTCCCTGACCCTGTTACAGTTTTTAAGGGGTGATGGAGAAGGGTAACTGAATCAATTTGAGGTAACGACGCTGGTCCGGCAATGATGGGATCGAAAGATATAAGCGAAAATCTAATGAAGTTGCGCCATAGCATTGCGCACCACTCAGACTGAGGGCCCCAATTTCCGAATCCGGATCACGACTACAGAATTCTTGCTGAATACTCTCCAATAACCTCAAGTAACTTACTTTGTTGACGAGATAGTAACGCCGCACGTAACTTGATGTCACAGAGGCCGACGATTTTAATGATTCCACAACCTGCTACATTTACACCTGTCGTTCAAAATGGTGTCCCCCAGCGTCAATGTAAGCGCGGCATCACCGCACAAATCACGCGGAGTGAGGCTTGTTGACGAATAACAAGAGGGATATGTTCCAGAAACCAGGATGCTATATCTCTGATAAACACTGTGTGTGCACTTGAGAGGGAAAAAGAAGAGATGGACCACGTAGGTAATCATTCACAACGCCTACCCACACGTTGACTGATAATCTTTGTTGATGACTCTTCGCAACTGTAGCGTGGGGATTCACATTGGCCTAAACATGATTATTCTTCTTTTTCTTCTTCTACTTCTTCTTACGTTACAGCCTCTATACGACCACGTGTAGCCCCTTCGTGGACTGCATTTTCCTCTTCTTCTCCCAGAACCTCTTCATTCTTTCTCTTCTCCTCTCCCGCTCTTCTTCCGAGATCTTCAGTTTCCGTTTCTCCTGGCGGCTACACTGGTGACATTCTAATCATTTCCTGTATTGTTCTCTGTCATTGATCTCCGGCATATTTGTCGGTGTATCCTTGTTCCTCCAATTTTCCTTTCCTTCGCCCTTGATCCCCAGTTCCAACCAGTCCTTCCGAAGTTCAAGAGTCCACTTGGATCCTGTATTTCACCTTGTCCTCCCTGTTGTTTCCCACAATCTCTTCCTCATTCTGTCCATACTCATCCTAACTACATGCCCAGCAAACCTTGCGCTTTTGAGTCTGATTTCCCCGGATACTGTTCTCATGTTCCTGTACAATTCTTCTCTAGGTCTTCGCATCCACCTCTCTCCACCTCTTTTGGGATCTAGTACTTTTTTAACTATTTTTCTCTCTTCTTTCTCTAGTTGTTCTGCCCCATTTCTTCCTAGTGTCATCGTCCAGCAGCATATAATACTTCATTCCTCACTGTTGCCTTGTAGTGGCTAATCTTTGCGTCTGTGTATATATTCTTTTTATTGTATATCTCTCTTGGGCTTTTGGTCTCTGGAAAAACAGGCTTCATCTAGTTCATACAAGGGGAAGCAAGGGTCGACTGTAAAGTGGTGCAAGAACCATTGGCTAAACACGAAACGGAGAGCTGAGTCATCAGTAGTTAGAGGATTCGCTCTGTCCGGGTGGTAGGAGTGCAGCTGCATGTGCGTAATACTAGCCACACAGCACGCTTAGAAACATTCATTTCGCATGCAGCTGGTGAGTGCTCGTTGGGGCTCCCTACCGGTACATGCATTCCACCTTCAGAGGTATCAGAACGATAATCGCTTGTAAATTTCTACCCGGTCATTTCCGGACCTGGGTCCTTTACCTCAAATTCGTACATTTTCTCTACTCCATGATCCATGAAAGCTTTTAACATCATCATCGAAATATCCTGCATAAGGAGAAGCTCCATAGCAGGTATCTCTTTCAGAAAGCCCATTTGTGTTATGCCTCTTGTAAGAAGCAACAGTCGGGTTTCGACAGCTATAGGGTCGTGCAGTTTATCGTTACACAACATTACTGTCGCATCTGTTGGTATCGCATTACTATCATGCAAACATGGAATCGATGCATTCAGAATGGCCGTACTCAGTATCATGTAGGATCTCAGCAACCCCACTCGAATGGGGCGTGAGACGAGATGCATACTGATCGTTCGGCCTTGCGGGATCACGACGTCAAGTATCTGTGAATCAGAAAATCGGCTTTGTTGCTGGACGGCAAGTATCCACACAGACAGGGTGAAGACACGTAAGATACCACGGACTCCCGGTGCAGCACCCACTATTGCTGCTTCGCTTGACGCGGAGGCAGATTGGGGAGCACGAACACCGGCGGGCCGAACGACAACAATTTACACACAAGTGCCAGCACATCATCTGTTTCGACGAGTATCCGGTATGCGTATAGCTCACGATAGACGCAGCCAAGGGGTTGAGGCTACGAGGAGAAGCAATATTGCCAGATTTCATTCGTAGTCAGATGCCGGGACCCAGCATTTGGCATGACGGTATAGTGTGGGTATTGGGTACACAACTGTATCACCTCAGCTGTGAACAGCCGGTAGCATAATAGCAGGCTTTACATTTCCGGCATGTTAAGGTCTATGGATGAGCCCTATCAGAATGGTTCAAATGGCTCTGAGCACTATGGGACTTAACAGCTATGTCATCAGTCCCCTAGAACTTAGAACTACTTAAACCTAACTAACCTAAGAACAGCACACAACACCCAGCCATCACGAGGCAGAGAAAATCCCTGACCCCGCCGGGAATCGAACCCGGGAACCCGGGCGTGGGAAGCGAGAACGCTACCGCACGACCACGAGATGCGGGCTGAGCCCTATCGTCGAGGCCGTCATGAATTATTTTTACAACAAATTAACACAAGACGGTATGTTGCTAGTGCCTTCCTGAACTAGCTCTGGGCCGAGCATGGTAGCCGCATGGTCTTGTATCCCTTGCCGCGGTTCGCGTAGCTCCCCCAGTCAGAGGTTCGAAACCTCCCTCAGGCATGGGTGTGTATGTGTTGTTCTTAGTGTAAGTTAGATTAAGTAGTGTGTAAGCCCAGGGACCGATGACCTCAGCAGTTTCGTCCCATTGGAATTTATCACAAAACTAGCTCTGTACAATGTGTGTGACTGTTGCCTGGCCAGTACGCTGGCCTTATGTCTCACTCGCCAGCGACTGCAACTGATGAACTCTGGCCCAGAGTTGAAACAACATGGGACAGCATACCCGTTATCTGTCTTCCAGGTTCAGTTCAACATGATGGGTACCCGCACTGGACCAGTTGCTGCTGCCGGAGTTGGGACCTCCGTGTACTAATTTCGCACCTTGCGCACCTTCACATCATCTATAAATGGAATCAACACATGACGAGTATGGGAAAAGGCAAATTAGTTAACTAGTAATCAGCTATAAACAGAAGTGACTGTTGTAAGACGACCGAGGAACGAGTGGTCTCAGTGAAGGCAGAAAATCCTGTACGCCTATTCCCTAAAGTGAAGAAGTGCTATACTGTATATGTGCAGAAATAAATATTTCGTTTTGTGGATGTCCTTCCTACTGCATGGACGAGGGCATTCAGCTGATGATATAATTACCACCACAGATCTATCTTGATAATGTCTTTATTATCTCACACGACTAGTTTGGCCGACACATTACCGCCAGCCTCACACCCCACCATTGGTAAAAGGACATTAGATTTTCTTGGCGCATTTATTGTGGAGTCCCTGAAAATTGTGGTAATGTGCCGCCGAAACTAGTCGTGTGAGACAATAAAGACACTTGAAAAAAGTGACAGCTTTGGTCGTATATTTTTTACTATTGCAAAATCGATTTTCTGTCACTGAGTGACCATCTTCAGTGCTATATTGTTTAACTTAAATTGGGATGCACTGTTGTCACTAAGCTTATGTGATTGCCGTAAGCTTAGTGACAACAGTGCATCCCAATTTAAGTTATACAATATAGCACTGAAGATGGTCACTCAGTGACAGAAAATCGATTTTGCAATAGTAAAAAATATACGACCAAAGCTGTCTCTTTTTTCAAGTATACCTGTTATCTGGTCGTAGTGCACAAGACGACATGGAGTCGCCAATCAATAAAGACACTGTTAGGATACACCTGTGGTGGTACTTTTTCACAAATATTTCGTTATTTGCTTTTCTTTGTACTCTTGTGATACTTAAGAATGTCTATCACATTTACAGGTGATACCGACCAGTGAATTATTGCATCGATTAATCGTGATTAATCATAGGTACATACACAGCCTGACAAAAAAAGGAAGCGCCCAGGAAGGGAGGAGGAAACGAAATGACACTACATGGGTTGGGAGGATATGTGATACTACTTCAGAGATTGTAATTTAGAGAGTACTTGGGAGTTTAAGCCCACATATTAGGACCCAATAATGAGAGTTTCACACTCTGTCAGGTTCTCATAACGCTATCTGACTCAAGTACGTGGCATCTCTGTGACCTTCGCGGAGATGACTCTTTCATTTCCTTCACTTCATTTCAGAGGAAGATGACGGTAACGACCGAAGTAACTTATGTGTCGTCCCGTTGTCGCTGGAGGCTTGTACCATGGGAAGCAAGGGGGGATGTTGTTTGGTGGCCAGTATCCTCCTCTGTAACACAAACTCCAGCATGTATTTAAAGGGTTCTTTATTCATAAGAACAAGAAGTTACTTGATCTCAGATAGTCCAGGTGTTGTGGTACAAGCTCCTCTGTAATAGTCAGCCTCACTGGTAGTGAAGTACACGTCCCGCTATGCACACTGCTCTGGTCGCTAGGTACTGGCTGACTCTGAGCTAAAGACTGAGGTAACTGCGACGGCGACTCCCACTGACCGGTGACTGATGACTCGACTCGTTGACTCACTGCATGGCAGACTGGGCGTTGGTGGCGCGTTGTTTGCGAGTCTGTCATTGGCCTCTCGCCTGATAGGTTCGCTTACTCCACTGCCTACTATCAAACTTCTCACAATCTCTTTGCCAGTGCAGTAACAGTACAGACGATGACGACCAAAACCCCTTTGACCAAATCACTTAAGACCTGTAATGTAGATTCAGGTAACAGCGGCGGGCACATTGCTCGAGGTCTGTTTGAAGTATTCACACGCACCGTGGCTGGTCTTTCGTAGCCGAAATCTACAACTCATTCTAATCTTTCCTTCAGTCTTTAAAATTCCTACCCTTTCTACTAATAACTAAAATTCTTACTCTACTTAAAATCCTCCGTTTCAATTAATTACAATATTTTCTTAAAATGAGGAACAATTATGTTACCACATGAAAAATTATAAAATTTAAAATACTCGGAAAAATTTCAGGGATGATGGAGAAAGGTAAATGTACGAATTTGAAGTAAGGGACAATGAATCGGAAACAACCGAGTCGAAGGTTATAAGCGAAATTGTTCTGATACGTGTGACCGTGTACATGTACTGGTACTGTTGTTTCTAGAATTGTGAGACAGGCCAATGGCCTCGCCGCACAGGTAACACCGGTTCCCGTCACATCACCGAAGTTAAATGCTATAGGGCTGGGCCAGCACTCAGATGGATGACCATCCAGTCTACCGCGCGCTGTTGATTACAGGGCTGCACTCAGCCTTTGTGAGGCAACCTGAGGAGTTACTTGATTGTCAGTTTACGAGACCGGAGCCGCTACTTCTCATAGGGCCGTGAGAGTGGTGTGCTGATCACATGCCCCTCCATATCTACATCCAATGACGCCTGACGGCTGAGGATGACATGGCGGCTGGTAGGTACTTTGGGGCCTGTTCAGGCGGAGTTTAGTTTTAGGCAACTTTCAGAGGTGATAGTATGGATCAAAACCAGATAAAAACGTCCCGAAAACATGGGCTCTCAAATGCATACCTTAAGAGCTATCTTCGATACATCGAATCACAGTTTTTCTATTGCAAGCTCTTTAATTTCTATATTTTTGGAAGGTATAGTGTGAACTAAACAAGAAAAGAATGTCCAGTAAATGGAGGATCTAAAGTGCATACCATAAGAGATGTCAGCATGTGCATTTCAAATGGTGCAGGGACTGGAAACCACGAAGTGATGATGAATGGTGTCGTACTGGGTTCAGTGATAAATCCGCGATTCTGGACCGCAATGAATGACAGTAGTCGGTGGCTACGAAGGTGGCTTGGGGAAAGGATCGATTTTTGCCATGGTTCGGACGTCAACTCCATCCCAGTGTCAGTAACCAAGACAGCAATGATCAGGTACAGCAGTACTCTGCCAGTTTTCCTTATGAGACGATACTATGGCTTTATCCCATCCTGCCCAACTGAATCAATGTATGCACACAGGCCAGAAGTGGTACAGTGCCATAGTCATAAGCAGTTTCATAATGCCACGATTTTTAAAAATTTGACTCGATTTTGTAATCACTACAGTATCACCACCATGTACATTCTGAACCTATGGAGTTTCATTTCCCTTAATCCTTTCCACTGGGGTACTTCAATTACTAGTCAGGCACAGTATTTTGATACGTCAACGAGTTTAACTCTTGTAACTAGTTCAGTTACCATTGATGCCACTACAGCAGTGAGCGTTCATCAGTATACAGAAGAGGAAAATCACTTCAGAAAAGAGATCCCACTCTAATGGCACATTCATGAACATGGTTAAACTGACTATTTTCTAGGATGTGAAAAAGGTAATATATTTAATTACTACAGCAGTAACAAATTTCATAACAGGCGAGCGACGGACAAAACAGGCGAGCAACGGACGAAAAAGGCGAACAACGGACGAAACAGGCGAACAACGGACGAAACAGGCGAACAACGTACGAAACAGGCGAGCGACGGACGAAACAGGCGAGCTACGAAACTGGCGAGCAACAACAGTAACGCGCAACCACAGTCAGGAGCAACGAAAGTCAGGAGCAACGAAAGTCAGGAGCAGCGAAAGTCAGGAGCAGCGAAAGTCAGGAGCAGCGAAAGTCAGGAGCAGCGAAAGTCAGGAGCAGCGAAAGTCAGGAGCAGCGAAAGTCAGGAGCAGCGAAAGTCAGGAGCAGCGAAAGTCAGGAGCAGCGAAAGTCAGGAGCAGCGAAAGTCAGGAGCAGCGAAAGTCAGGAGCAGCGAAAGTCAGGAGCAGCGAAAGTCAGGAGCAATAAATACGTATGTGTTTCGACAATACTGAATACGAAAGTAACGAGTATCTACAGTAACGAGTAACAAATACTTTGTAAAGTCTTTGTGACACGAATGTATGAAATACTTCCGGCACCAAATTTACTCTTTACTTTCACAGGCTAGCTGATGATAATTCAGCAGCTCCCGACAGCCACAACTTTAAAGTATCGATACAACACGTCAGTACTAGAATTCGAGTCCCGTGGTTGGCAGATTTCCCCACTGTCCTGTAGACTCTAGCTGTGAATCCGATCACAGTGCACGGATGAGTTACACACGCAGTGTATTTATTTCTCGCCGCCGTCTGTTTAATGCCCCCTCCCCCAGCACAGTGGCTGTACGAGCGTCGCGTTTCGTTCCGCCGGCAGTTCGCAGCATTTCAAAGAGGAGCCGAGGAAAGCCACAGCTCGGGCAGGAATAGTTGCGCTGCGGGCGCGCATTATGGGGATTATGCCATAACGGCCACAAACTGCGTATTAAATTCTACTCCTGGTTGCCAAGTTTTAATCTGCTGAAATTTCGTCCGTCCCACTCCACCCACTGCCCTCCCCTCCCTGCGGCTAGCTGCCCCCCCCCCTCAGCCCGTGTGTGTGTGTGTGTGTGTGTGTGTGTGTGTGTGTGTGTGTGTGTGTGTGTTTTACGTAAAACAGACAGGGGGGTGAGGGGGCAGTGGTGGTAGGGTGGGGGCACATTGGAAAAGCCGCTAGCGCCGCTGTGTGGGTAGAAAAGGGGACGAAAAGTAGGATTTAGAGGTGAATTAAACTCATCCCGTATTCTCTGTCCCGCTTCGGTATTCACTACACACACACAACGGAAGGGTAATTCTCGCAGCCAGCCAATGTTACCGAAAGCGCACTAAGTCTCAATTCCTCTTTCCCTAGCTGCTGGAATAACGTAGCGCGTCCCGGCCCGAAACCACGTCGGCCAAACTCTGCATTATACGTCCCGCCTAAAAAGAGAAATGCACGAAAAAATGAGACCAAACCCACACTCTTGGGGAGAAAAAAAGTAGAAAGAAAAGAGAGAGAGAGAGAGAGACTAACAGGGAGAAATGGCCGTTGGCGAGGAAAATGGCCCCTAGATTGCATTTTAAGTTGAAATGATGCAGATTTTAAAGTATGCTGCGCTGTTTCCCCCGGAGAGCGGATTTTCGGCAGGTTTACCGCCTGACAATGGCCAGCAAAATGGGGGTCGAAACGTCCTTTACGCAGAAACCCTCTCCTCCCCCCATTTTTTTTATTCAGTCCGCCCCCACCGTTGCGCCTCTCGCTACCCGTTCGGAACTTGGCGGACTTCCCCATTGACAGCGGTTTCTATCGAAAAACCTACTTTTTTCGGTGGTGTTTAATCCTGCCGCGGACGAGCGATTAAAGCGATTTCGGGAGTACCATCCGCCCGCTTACATTTTATTCGGCGCTGGTATGTTTTCTCTCTCTCTCTCTCTCTCTCTCTCTCTCTCTCGAACACACACACTCGCGTATGTTGCTCACGTGTACGTGTTTGTGCGTGTGTGTGTGTGTGTGTGTGTACCTAGGGAATGCGGTGATCGGTAAGTGTGTGTGTGTGTGTGTGTGTGTGTGTGTGTGTGTGAGCTCGCCGCACCGCAGGCGGATTTAAATATACTTTGTGTTCGTCGGGCCGCGCGCGGACGCATAATGTTTCCGCTTATTCGGTAACACGTCGTCAGCGTAATGCAGGCCTGCCAACTTTACGGCCCCATTCGCTTGGTGCGCGGCCGACCCGTCTGCGGCGCCATTTTCATGGTGCTGCGAGAGGAAAAAAAAAAAATGAGAGAAAAGTGGGCGTGGAAGGAGGGAGGGAGGGAGGGAGGGAGGGAGGGAGGGAGGGAGGAAAGAAAGAAGGATAAAAAAATCGCTCACGCGTATTTTTAAATTGGCAATTAACGTTAAAAGCCTGCCAGCCGCGCTGTGTAAAGTATGGTCAACGGTGCCCACTGAAACACGTGCGGACGTGGTACGTAGCTCTTGCTTTCTCTATTACTGGCTCATTTTACCGTGAAAAACACTATTCTGTTCGTGCGGGGTGTTCGGAACGGACGGAGTTGAAACTGGCTGCCACGGAAACTCGTTAATGCGACAGAGCATCCGAGTGTGGACAGACTGAAAGGTTCACACACAAAATGAAATGCTAGTAAATCATCACTAGATCGGTATACTGACACTTGGTGCATCTTTACACAAATTTATTGAAAATTATCTGTTTATTCGGAATACTGAGACTTCAAATACATGCTTAACACACGAGCGATGCAGAGTGTCTGGTTTCTAGAAATTGTATTACTAAGAAAAGCTCGAGCAAGTTAAGTATGTAGCAGCCTTTCACTGTAGGGTTGTTGCGTCATGGAGAGAGGGTGTTGTGTTGTGTCATGGCGGAATGAGCAGCTTGTGTAGCTGATGTTCCGTAGGTGGGTTCTTATTTGCGATGTTCCATGATGTATACCCTTGAGGATGAAGGGCGATTTTTAAGGTGACTGGATAAAGAGACAGCTGTTTTGGAAAGAGAGATTTTGAGATTGTTATCTGCTAGCGCGAGTTAAGTTATTACTGCTGTGCAATGACTTCATTGTGAGCGAGAACATCTACGTACTGATAACCAGGGAGAACTATCAATCATGTGTTCATTGTTCTAATTAGCACTCTCCCATTTCGATCAGTTAAATAATATTGTATTAGCAATTCAAGAAAACAAATTTTTGTTATTTAAATATTTTCAGAAGCAAACATTACCGTGTGTGACAATACGGAGATAGAAAAAATGCTGATTGTTCGTATTAGTCGGAGTTCGCTTGCCTCTCATTAACAGACTTTCGAAGTGTTTCATTTTGTCATTTATTAATATTTCACAAAGCTTATTCGCACTGCTGACTATAGAAAAACGCTTCAATTTGCTTTGACACGCCTTGCACATCTGCGTGAACAGTAGTGGATAATTTTGAGCCGGCCGAAGTAGCCGAGCGGTTCTAGGCGCTGCAGTCTGGAACCGCGGGAGCGCTACGGTCGCAGGTTCGAATCCTGCCTCGGGCATGGATGTGTGTCATGTCCTTATGTTAGTTAGGTTTAACTAGTTCTAAGTTCTAGGGGACTAATGACCTCAGAAGTTGAGTCCCATAGTGCTCAGAGCCATTTGAACCATTTTGATAATTTTGAAAAGAGACTAAACAGTTAATTTGCTAAAATTTCAGTTTCAGAGAAATAACAATAAGAGGAAAACTGATACCTAGTGATTCATATCAGGTCATCTTTCTTGCAGTGCAGCCAGAACAGAATCAAGTTACCAGTTGCGAGGTAAGAATTTGTTGTAGGGCCCAAACGAACACTTCTTGACAGGATATTGGAACAGTTTTCAAGTAGCGAAATTTCGCCTAAATTCAACAGATGCGGTTTTATAATATTGCACATTTAAATTATGTAGTACTTAGTCGTTCCGAGTATTCTCGTGAATTGTTCTTTGAAGCAATCTAATTTAGAGACAATCAGGTGCATTTCAGATTCATTCCCAAAATGTAATTTGCATAAATTCATTTATTTAATCGTATGCCGTTCGCCGGGTGCCGGTCTTTCAATCCGACGCTACTTCGGCGACCTGCAGTCGATGAGGATGATAGGATGATGATGAGAATAGCACAGCACCCAGTCCCTGGGCGAAGAATATACCCCGACCTAGCCGGGAGTCGAATCCGGCCGCAGAGGATTGACAATCCGTCACGCTGACCATTCAGCTACCTGGGGGACGGACATTTGCATAGATGAGTTCACGTTTAAAAGTATGGCAGATACGCCGATTCTAGGTCTTAATCTGTAATCGAAGGTTAGAAGCAAAGACAGTATTCAGACAGTTAGCGATAAATTCAGTTACATACAGTTTCAGCATACAACTGCTTATAACTTCCAAGATGTGCGGTTGTATGTACAGGTCACTGAGATACGCTTTTATCTCGAAGTTTCCTGTAATACACACATCAAAAAAAGTTTTGTATCACCCCAGTTCCCAGAACTCAAGATAGACTGTCAATATTATATCACCCACAAACACATTCCCTTTGACTATCCACAGATGTCACTAAACCCTCCCAAAGATGTAAACAACCACGCATGCGCAGCGCCTGTAAGACGGAGAGGATCCTACAGCCGATCAGTTCCAGTCATTCCACAAGGAAGGAGGTACAGGGCTCGTGTTGTCTGTAGTTCAATCACGCCTAGACGGTCAAAACCGCAGTTCGACTGCGTCCACATCTTACTTTGTGCCAGGAAGGGCTCTTAAGGGGCTCCGGAACGCCCTATACTTGCAATGTTAAAACAACGCTTATAAATTACATCTTTCCTCACAAAGTATTTGAGGTAGGAGGTTGAACTTTTTACAGATTATTTATTGGAATATGGGCTACAAATTAACATAAGGATTTTGCAAAATTTTTGTTCAGTTATTAAAGATCATTTTTTTCAATTGTAATGAAAATTCACAACATTTTTTTGCAATTTTTTATTTATATATTCAAAAATATACATTTTTTTGGAAAAAGGCTGTGTTAAATTATGCAGAAGGTACTGTATAACATTTACTGAAAGTTTGAAACAAATATGTTTGGAAGATCCTTAGAAAACATGTAATTAGTATGAGAAAATAAAAGTTTTGGGAATCGAGCGACAAAGATTGGATTAACTTTTTAGTGCATTCCAGGTCCATAGGATGGATTATCTTCATCCTCTGCAAACCCCTCCTCCAGCTTCCTCTTGTTGCTCCTCCTGTTTACTCTTGCTTGTATTTCTAAACTCTTTACAGCCCTGTCTGCAGCCCGAAGGCGTTCCTTGTCTAAAGCAAGCATCACTCGTACCATGTTAGAACCTATCTTCATTCCCATATTTCTAAATACCTTGCACCTTACAATGGTGCCATCATTGAAAGTCGCAACAGCATCATACACACCAAAGTGAAGTGTTTCTATTCCAACAAATACAGTCTTGGGGGTTCTCGACCATATAACACTATTTACACTTTCATTGGGGTTTTGAGTTTTTCCGTGAATACACTTTTTCAACAGTTCAGGTGCTGCTAAGTCTCTGAAAATAGGTTTTATCACCTCCATTATTGCATGAGGCAGACTATGCTTATGAGTGTACACTTCACCAGTTAGCAATCCTTTGTTATATTTACACCAACTGTCTTCTGCTTTGGGACACAAGCTATGTTGGGGATTTTCATCGTCTTTATTGTTTACAGTAATAACACATACCTTTGGCTTTCCAACATTTCTCCTTTTCTTAAAAGCCTTCAGAGGATTTCTAATAACTTTACTTTTACTCATTATTATACTTCAACAAAACAGAGACTCAAGAAACAGAATTAATTACGAATATTTTCGAGATAACGACACAGTAAATAAACATGAAACAATCGACAATCACACCAGCGATATATATTGAACCATCACAGGTTAGCCACAACACATACTTTATCTCACATCACTGAAATGTCCCTGATGAACACAGACGTTAATAATAACACCATTTGACAGCAGTTTAACAGCGCCACAGTGGGTCACGCCCATGTAGAACACATTTCAAAAAAAATTTAAAAATAGTTGTAGTCTTCGGAATTGAATAAATTATATAGCTATTAAAAGGTAATAGTCTGCAGATTCAGAAAACGCAAAAAAGTAAAAATTGAACTTTTCATGATTCTGAGCCTTTCCGGAGCCCCTTAACAAGGTCATTGTCCATGCATCTCGTAGTGTACTATAGCGATGTTGTTCGGACATGGAATAGATACAGAGAGACAGGAACTCTCGATGACATGCCTCGCTCATCCCGCCCAAGCGCTACTACTGCAGTAGATGACCGCTACCTACGGATTATGGCTCGGAGGAACCCTGACACCAACGCCACCATGTAGATTAGTGCTTTTCGTGCAGCCACAGGATGTCGTGTTACGACTCAAACTGTGCGCAATAGGCTGCACGATGCGCCACTTCACTCCCGACGTCCATGGCGAGGTCCATGTTTGCAACCATGAAACCATGCAGCGCGGTACAGATGTGCCCAACAACATGTCGAATGGACCGCTCAGGATTGGCATCACGTTCCCTCCACCGAAGAATGCCGCATATGTCTTCAACCAGACAATCATCGGAGACGTGGTTGGAGGCAACCAGGGCTGGCTGAACGCCTTAGACATACTACCCAGCGAGTGCAGGAAGGTGGAGGTTCCCTCCTATTTTGGGGTGGCATTATGTGGATTATGTGGGACCGACGTACGCTGCTGGTGGCCATGGACTGTCCTGCACAGAGTCCTGAGCTGAATCTTATAGAACACCTATTGGATGTTTTGGAACGTCGACTTCGTACCAGGACTCACCGACCGACATCGATACCTGTCCTCAGTGCTGCACTCCTTCCAGAACGGGCTGCCATTCCCCAAGAAACCTTCCAGCACCTGACTGAACGTATGCCAGCGAGAATGGAAGCTTTCATCAAGGCTAAGGGTGGGCCAACACCATACTGAATTCCAGCATTACCGATGGTGGGCGCCACGAACTTTTAATTAATTTTAGCCAGGTGTCCGGATACTTTTGATCACGTAGTGTAATTTCCATTCGCAACACCACCAGTCAACCCAGAAGTTAAAGGGATATTGGGGGCACAGAGGAAGGCAGATAAGCAGTATCATCAGCATACCAGAGGACAAGGATTGAGGATCAAGGCGAGGAACATCATCTTGCCCGTATTTAAAGAGAGCTGCTGTATCTCGAATCTTTTGAAGCTTGCTAGCCAGATGACTCGGCCGGTGTCTGATATAGATACGGAACAGCAGCCAGGAGACACTTGTTGACGCTGGTGCTCCACAGTGCTGGGTGGTTCCACTGGGGGATTGGTTCAAATGGCTCTGAGCACTATGGGACTCAACTGCTGAGGTCATCAGTCCCCTAGAACTTAGAACTAGCTAAACCTAACTAACCTAAGGACATCACACACATCCACGCCCGAGGCAGGACTCGAACCTGCGACCGTAGCGGTCTCGTGGTTCCAGACTGCAGCGCCAGAACCGCGCGGCCACTTCGGCCGGCACTGGAGGATTATTGCCTCGGTAATTCCCTCTTGACTCTTCTGTACATTCACTTGTAGTTTCCTTATGTTACACCACAACTCGAACTGGAGATCAAGGATATGTTGGAGGCATGGCGGCATGCATGGGAGTTTTTTTGTTTTATTTTGTTATGGTTTTTTGGGCGCAAAACTACTACGGTCATTAACGCCCGGTCTGTGACTTAGGAAAAGGTAAAAAAACGAAACGAAACCAGCAGCAATGGGAGCGAAATTCAAAAAAGTGGGGAAACTAAAAACAGAAGGAAAGCTTAAAAACCAACTATGGAACGGGGGTTGTTTGGCCCCAAAAAGAGCTTCAAATTACTGACGTCATCTCACTGGCACTAATAAACTCGAGATCGTGATCGGCTGAGCGCGTGTCATCTGCTAAAATGGAAGATACATCAGGCGACAGCTGTAGACGGGCGCCTAACGGAGTAAAATAGGGGCACTCAAATAAAAGGTGTCTCACCGTCCTCAGCTGAGAGCAGTGGGGACAGAGTGGGGGAGGATCGCCGCTTAAAAGATGTCGATGGCTAAAAAGACAGTGCCCTATCCGGAGTCTAGTTAAAATTACCTCCTCCTGACGACGAGTTCGGGAGGAAGAGGTCCAAGCACAGAGAAGAGCTTTCACGTCGCGCAATTTATTATTGGGAAGTGTCGACCAATGTGCGTGCCATAAAAGAGCAACACGACGACATAAAACACTCCGCAGATCGGCGAAGGGAACCATGCGAATAGCAGGCTGAAGAAGAGAGACTGCAGCCTTGGTTGCTATTCGGCCGCCTCATTTCCACAGATGCCAACATGTCCCGGGATCCAGAGGAACGCCACAGAGACGCCCCCCAAGTGGAGCAAGTGGAGGCAGTCCTGAATCCGGTGGACCAGAGGGTGGACAGGGTAAAGAGCTTGGAGACTGACGAGAGAGCTGAGCGAATCTGAGCGGATAACATACTATATCCGCTGATGGTGACGGATGTGTTGGACAGCCTGGAGCACAGCGTAAAGCTCCGCAGTAAAAACCGAACACTGGTCGGGAAGCCGAAATCGGTTTGGGGTGTCGCCAACAATATAGGCACTCCCAACACCAAACGATGTTTTTGAGCCATCAGTGTAAATAAATGTGGCATCCTTCATTTGTGCGCAAAGAGCAGCAAATGGCCGACGATAAACAAGAGAAGGGGTACCATTCTTGGGAAACTGACAAAGGTCACGGAGCAGGCAGGTCCGAGGCCGGAGCCGTGCATGGGAGAGTGTGACGGGCAGGTGAGCAGTGTTGGCAGCACTGGATGACCTAGATAGGGGGATATGATGGAGGGAGATAACGTTGGCCTTATTTACAGAGTGCAGCCGTATCTGGAAGCTTTTGGAGTTTGCTAGCTTGACGAGTGGACCGGTGTCCGGTACAGACACGCTCCATGAGCCTGGAGAGACTTTTCGGGACTGGAGCAGCGCAGTGCTTGTCGGTGCCGTCAGGGGGCCGCGGCCGCCGTCGCCCCAGGAAGTCCGTCTCTTCTTGTGCAGGAGCAGGTGCCGAGAACACGAGCGCGCGCTCCAGACGGCCGCTTCTGCTTCCTGTCCGGCAGCCAGCAGGTGCCACCAGGTGTCACCGTCTCCCAATGGCCACTTCCTGGCCGGTCCTCGCGCCGCCATTTAGAGATTACCTTCAGGCGGGGCGGTACGCGCCGCCGTCCGTATCCTCATGGTCTCATTACGAGACACGGGTGCAGCTGCGACCGAACGCAGCCAGTGTGTGTGTGGTGTGTGTACTGCCGTCTCGGTAGCACGGAAGTTGTATCGTTTAACAAGTGCCTTTCTTTCTTTTGCACAGACGCAGGATGGCGGCTCAAAATGCACTAAACACTTAACAGCTACGACCGATTACTGGACTGCTCTTTCGAATTTTTCTAAGTAGATTTAGACGCTGAGGTCGCTACTCCACCAAGTGCCGCCGTGCAACTTCCGGTGTATAGTGGAGGGTACTTTTGGTTCCTCTGTTCCCCCTTCCTCCCCCTCCCCCCCCTCCTCCCGGTCAAAAATAAAAATAAAACCCACTGCATGCATACTTTTCACAAGCAAATTTTCCTGTAGCACAATAAATGTTTTTAGACCCTACAACTTTAACATCGCTTCCACAGCACATTAAAAACTGCAGCACACAGACACAACATAAACACACAGACGCATAAATACAAACGATCAGGCATTTACAAAATAATCATCTTGTGGTGCAGTTCTTCTTGTTGTCTCCGTGCTTGCTAAGAAAATGGGATGAGAAGTTCCGCCTTATGCAAGACACCTTTTTTTCTTTTGTTTCACCCATACATGTTTCAGCACTTTTGTGCTATCATCAGTGGGTTTTATTTTTATTTTTAACTTACATTATATTATTGTCCTCTTGTTTTGGTAGCTGTTATGCTACACAATATACAACATGTCATAGTTTTAAAGTTGTGGTACGTTTTCCTGTTTTGTTGGAGAAGTAAATGGGCTTACTTCTTTGCCTGTGTTCGTGTGGTACTGTATTACGACACGAACACAGGCAAAGAAGTAAGCCCATTTACTTCTCCAACAAAACAGGAAAACGTACCACAACTTTAAAACTATGACATGTTGTATATTGTGTAGCATAACAGCTACCAAAACAAGAGGACAATAATATAATGTAAGTTAAAAATAAAAATAAAACCCACTGATGATAGCACAAAAGTGCTGAAACATGTATGGGTGAAACAAAAGAAAAAAAGGTGTCTTGCATAAGGCGGAACTTCTCATCCCATTTACAAAATAGTCTGTAGCACATACAAAGTCTTCTATGTTGAGCAAATTGGTACGGACATGCAGCTTCCAAAAAAGATAAAACGTACACGTAAATGAAGAATGATGTTTGGTAAAATCCTTATTAAACAAGATCGCATACAGGATATTTGATAGTCAGTTTCGATGATTACCAGACATATTCAGATCAAAATGTCACAGCAGCGTCTAAGATCAGAGGACACTTTGTCAACTGGCTGTTAACAACGCAAGTAAACAAGTGTGCGGCCACTTTAGGTGAACTTTGACGTTGTCTCCATAAGCGGGGTTATCGTGTTTGTCATTCTGAACTGCACGACGACAGCGCCCGTCTGTATTTAGTATTTACAAGCATGAGTTCGAAGCTGACATTCCCTTACGTTGTTAACAACCAACTGACAAAGAGTCATCTTACCGTAGACACTGCTGATGACCGATCACGATCGAAACTGGTTACCAAATTTCATATATTCGAGCCTGGAAAATAAAGATTTTACGAAAAATCAGTCTTCATAAACACATCTCGTCTCTACGCTGACAATATCAGTATCTAGAACACATAAATGCCTGCTACACAAATAATTATATTGAATCAACAATAGCTACCCCCCACTAAGAATACTAGTCGCTCATCCCAGGGTATCGCAAATGATCTTCGTGTATATAAATGACATGGGAAACCAAATTAAGTTGTATGAAGAGCTAAAAAATTCTATTCATCGCGTAGTACGTGTTAAAATTTCTTCAGAGTGGTACGCTTGTTTCATTTACATAAAAAGTTTTAAAAACTATTGTCGTAACATTACTGAACAAGCAATAAGTATGAAATAATCAAATACTCCTTCCCAGCTTCACACCCCACCTACATTAATGGAGAAATTTTTGAAAATAGCCGATCGCTGTGGCCGAGCGGTTCTAGGCTTTTCAGTCCGGAACCGCTCTGCTGCTACGGTCCTAGGTTCGAATCCTGCCTTAGACCTGGATGTGTGTGATGTCCTTAGGTTAGTTAGGTTTAAGTAGTTGTAAGTCTAGGGGACTGATGACCTCAGATGTTAAGTCCCATAGTGATCAGAGCCATTTGAACCACTTTAAAAATGCTAAATCATAAATGTCTCTAATTAAAACTCTATCTATCGTGACACTTCCTCCATTAACAAAAGGCAAGTATTTGAAGCCATAAAAAAAAAAGATAGTTGAAACTTCCTGGCAGATTAAATCTGTGTGCCGGACCGATAATCGAACTCGGGACACAGTTTTCACAGTTTTAATCTGCCAGGAAGTTTCATAGCAGCGCACACTCAACGCAACAGAGTGAAAATCTCATTCTGAAAAAAAAAAGAAGTTGTAATTCCTAAAGCTGAAATATTTAGCTAAATATCGCATATACACTGAAGAGTTGTGCGATATAAACTGAAGTCGGTAGGCCCGTTTCTACACCTGAATGGTGATACTTATAGAGATTTCACTCCAGCTGCATCATAGCGGCGCCTGTACCACCACCACCATGTGGACGCTTATCGGAATTGCATTAAATACCCGCTGTAGCAGTCGTGTTCGCTACTTAGCTTTGACAATCAACTTCGTCAGTTGATGTTAGTCAACAATGTCTTCAGGCGACAAAGACGCCATTATCAACACCTTACTGGGTTTGACGAGGTGCTGGAGATGCTGGTGGTTCCCTCTGCCATACTTCAGAAAGAGTTGGCAGTAATGTAGCCACTGCGTGTGACTGTTGGCCGTGGTGGTTACGGGAGTGTACAGTTGCAAGAAGGCGTGCTACGGACGACCACGTGTTACCACTGAGAGAGAAGACCACAGTGTTAGTCGTATGGTTTTGGAACATGGTACTGCATCATAGAACCAATTTCTACAGCAGTTGGCACAACGGTGACGCAACGAAATGTTACAGAATGGTTATTTCAAGGACAGCTCTCAGACAATCTCTCTGCAGCTTGCATTCCACTGACTCCAAACCACCGCTATTTATAACTTGTGTCAAGCGAGAGCTCACTGGAGGGTAGACTGGAGGTCTGTTGTGTTTTTTGGAGAAAGCTGGTTCTGCCTCGGTGCCAGTGCTGGCCGTGTGTTGGTTAGGAGGAGGTCATTTGGAGGCCGGTAACCAATGCGTCTGCGTGCTACACACACTGGACCTACACCTGGAGTAGCGATTTTGTATGACATCAGGACTCTGACTGGAATTTTATCCGTCTGGTGATTCGAACTATTGTACTCCCATTCATGAACAGCATTCAAGAGACTGGAATGAGATTTTCACTCTGCAGCGGAGTGTGCGCTGATATGAAACTTCCTGGCAGATTAAAACTGTGTGCCCTACCGAGACTCGAACTCGAGACCTTTGCCTTTTGCGGGCAAGTGCTCTACCATCTGAGCTACCGAAGCACGACTCACGCCCGGTACCCACAGCTTTACTTCTGCCAGTATCTCGTCTCCTACCTTCCAAGTTTCATATCAGCGCACACTGCGCTGCAGAGTGAAAATCTCATTCTGGAAACATCCCCCAGGCTTTGGCTAAGCCATGTCTGCGCAATATCCTTTCTTTCAGGAGTGCTAGTTCTGCATGGTTCGCAGGAGAACTTCTGTAATGTTTGGAAGGTAGGAGACGAGATGCTGGCAGAAGGAAAGCTGTGAGTACCGGGCGTGAGTCGTGCTTCGGTAGCTCAGATGGTAGAGCACTTGCCCGCGAAAGGCAAAGGTCCCGAGTTCGAGTCTCGGTCGGGCACACAGTTTTAATCTGCCAGGAAGTTTCATTCCAGAGACTTGCCTCCATACCGCTGCTGTACCCTAACATGCTCTACAAAATGTCGACATGTTGCCTTGACCTGTTCGATCATCACATCTGTCTCCAATCGAGCACATATGGACATCATCGGACGGCAACTCCGGCCTCATCCACAACCAGTAGTAACCGTCCCTTCATTGACCGACCATGGAGTTCAAAAAATGCTTCAACTGGCTCTGAGCACTATGGGACGTAACTGCTGAGGTCATCAGTCCCCTAGAACGTAGAACAACTTAAACCTAACTAATCTAAGGAGATCACACATATCCATGCCCGAGGCAGGATTCGAACCTGCGACCGTAGCGATCGCGCGGTTCCTGTCTGTAGCGCCTAGACCCGCTCAGCCACTTCGGCCGGCCATGGAGTTCCATCCCACGAACCGACATCCGGCACTTGTGGAACACAATGCATGTTCGTTTGCATGCTTGCCTTCAACATTCTTCCTGTTACAGCTGTTATGAATGTAGCAGCATTTCATATTTGCAGTGGCTTAAATATGTTACCTAGACCAATGAATTACCGAAATTTTATTACTCTACACAAGTATTTTTAGGTGTTGCAATTTTGTCCTGTAGTGTATGTCAAACTCAACAATGATCAGAAATTTTCTAAATTTGAGTTGGTGAGGTTAAAAATGTCAGTCATGGAGGTCACATTGGTCACAGTGCCCTGCACACGCACCAACTGAGGTTTTTGGTTGTACCCAACAGCCCACCCTTCCTGCACAACACCACAGACGCCATTTTTCAGCAAGGCAATGCACGGCCTAATGTTGCTGCACAAACACGTGCCTTCTTGGTGTCACAGGATTTAAGCCTTTTGCCCTGGCCCGCCAGATCACCAGACTTGCCACCAATCGAAAGTGTATGGGATATGGTGAAACGCGTGTGAAGCGCTGTTACCCAATGCCAACCACCAAAGATAAACTTTGCACCAGGCGAATGCAGCATGGATGGCTATACCACGGGAGGCCATTCGCGCCTTATATGCATCGGTGCCCTCACGCATGGAACACGTTCTCAGGGCCCATGACAGACCCTTGGCCTATTAAGCAACAGGACACAATCTGAACCGAGGTGACTGAAATGCTAATCATTTCTGTGGAACACATTAATGTACGTGTCCTGTGAATATGAACGTTCTGTCTCTAGTCGCTCAAGGGGCTGTATGTTTTTTTTTTTTTTTTTTTTTTTTCGGAACATGAGTGTACTAACACTCTTATCTCTGACTTTCTCATCGTGATCACTTCGTCACGCGTATGTGGGAGGAAGTAATATGTTCCCTGACCTTTCGTGGAATGTTCGCTCTCCTTATTGTCATCTATTACACCCCCAATTTTGTTTCTATTTTTTTTCGACAGGGTATATGAGAGATTTCTACATGTCATCCAGGTTCTTCGTAAAAGGATATATACCACGGATATGTGTGATTAAAGATAAATGTGGCAATACAGTTTTGGAAAGAACAATAGGTATGGATACTGAAAAACAACAATGCTCCACGGAGAGATCGAATAATAGCTGAACTACTTAAAAAGGGAGGAGTTAGAAATACAAAACGAGTACAACAACTCGTGACCAACATTTCTGACCAAGAAAGAATTCCAGATGAGTAGACAGAAGCGATCGTAATTCCAGTCCAAAAAAAAAGGGCGATAACGAAGTAAGAAGTATTTATAGAGGCCCCTGATTAAGTAGCACATCCTAGAAAGTTATCTCCAGGATTCTTCGAAAAAAAATTGCAATTTTATTTAAAAGACATAATAGATGAGAAAAAATGCGGGTTTCACAAGCATCGCTCCACCACTCATCAGATTTTTATTCTTTGAAGAAGCCATATCAGAATATTGGAAATAAAACAAAACAATGCCATTTGTTGTTGATTTTAGTAAAGCCTACGAAAGGCTATACAGAGAAAAATTGTGGGAGAAAATGCAGCTTTGCAATGCCAATGGACATTAAAAATGTTGTAACAGTTATTCTGGAAGGCTCGAAAATGGATAAATTAAATTCAGAGTATTCCTGGGCTTCTAACACAAAACCAGTAGTCAGGCAAGGATATCGAATGGCACCTCTACTGTTCAACATTATAATGCAGGAAGCACTGGGTGCAGCAAACGAAATGAAAGAGGGATTTAGCACAGGAATAAAACATTCAGTGGCATATGCAGATGCTGTAGCACTAATAGCTGAAAATCAAGATGATCTGTAAGGACTGACAAGAAAGCTATTTAAAAATGCAAAGAAACTTGAATTAGAGGTAAATGACAAAAATCATAAACGGAGAAAGAAATTACAGAACCAAAAGGTGTAATACTCTTCACATTAACGGCTATGAGTTTGAAGAAGTAGATGAGTGTAAATCTGTGAGAGTGGAAGTAAAGAACAGCAACCATGAGAAACAAGAAACAGAAGCGAGGGTCAAAGCGGCATCCAGAGCGTCACATTCGATCAACAAATTACGGTTATGCGAAATCTCTTACAGAGGAACCAGAATAAAGATACGTAAAACTATTGTCAGACCTATATTTCTATGTGGGGTGGACTGCGGAGAACACATACAGGGTGTTTCAAAAATGACCGGTATATTTGAAACGGTAATAAAAACTAAACGAGCAGCGATAGAAATACACCGTTTGTTGCAATATGCTTGGGACAACAGTACATTTTCAGGCAGACAAACTTTCGAAATTACAGTAGTTACAATTGTCAACAACAGATGGCAGGATTCGAACCTGCGACCGTAGCAGTCGCCCGGTTCCGGACTGAGCGCCTAGAACCGCGAGACCACCGCGGCCGGCAGTTGATCGATAACCTAATGAGAAGGTGACGAATGCAAACGGGTAAAAAAGGAAATTTACTGCGCAACTTGACTAAAAGAGGGGGTCAGTTTTTAAGACACATACTGAAGCAGCACCAAGGAATGATCAGTACGATAACAGAAGCAAGTGTGGATAGTAAAAATTGTAGGGGAGCATCCAGACGTGAATACAGTAAGCGGTTTCGGATAGATGTAGGTTGCGGTAGTCATTCAGAGATGAAGAGGCGTGTATGGAATAGATTAGCACATAGGGATGTATTAAACTAGTCTTCGGGCTGAACACCAAACATCAGCAAACTCCGTGGGCGCCATCTTAAGCAAATAGACCGTTAGGGAAGACCAAACATGGTATGTGATGGGTCGACAATTTACTGACAAACAGGCTGCAGCGAACTACCCTTGTTGGAAAATGACTTGTAGGCAGTAATAGAATATCTAATCGTACGCCAGAGGAGCGTAATAGATTACTGTTGCGCATTAAAGGTTTAGCGAAAGCAATTACTTGAAACATTAAAATCCATATTTCTAAATTTCCGGAAAGCAACTGACACTGCGGATTAACGAAAGTACGATCATATGAAGTAGATTCCCAGATATACGAATGGAGTGTTAGGCTTGGACAAGAATATCGTCAGGAAATCTCCAGCGTAGTGTCGTAGCAGCACTGTTATTTCCTATATAAATAAATGGTATGGTGTGCAGTGTGGGCGGCAATCTGCTGATGGTGTTTCGCAGGGGAAGCTGTCGAAGGTGGGTGAATGTAGGAGGATAGAAGATGATTTACACACAATTTAGTAGTGTGTTGAGTGGCTGATAGCTCTAAATGTAGAAAAATGTAAGCTACCGCGGATGAATAGGAAAAACAAACCCGTAATGTTCGAATGCAGCGTTAGCAGTGTCCTGCTTGACGCAGTGGCGTCGTTCAAATACATAGGGGTGTCGTTGCACAGCGATCTGAAATGGAACTGTGTAAAACGAAATTTAGCTATACACTGTGTTTATTTATTACATAGCGTAATAATGCACGTTATAAGAAGCAGTCTGATGTGAATACAAGGCAGTGCACTCAACACCAGCACTGCATCTAGCCACACAACTTAAGGTTCTTGTAACACCTCCATCTGAAGATGGGCCTGCAGTGGCTCAAAAACATGTTCATCGTTGAATAAATCGTAAAAATTGTGACTGGCTGCACATTTACTACCAGATAAACGCCAAATGTTTAGTGATAGTTGTGGAAGAGATGCAGATGCCATTTGCTCATGAAGAACTGCGTTATCACCACTTGACAGTGTTTGCAAGGGTCTCATCGTGTGTGGGGCATTCATATGTGATGGTGACCCAATGTTCTACTATATGGGAACGAGACGCAGGCTTAGAGATCATCACAATAATTATCATCATCATCAAGGTTCCAGTCGAGTGGGTCTAATCCCTATAGGGGAGAATTGCCATACGAGGTGCATTCAAGTTCTAAGGCCTCCGATTTTTTTTTTCTCCGGACTGGAAAGAGATAGAAACATGCGCATTGTTTTAAAACGAGGCCGCGTTCATTGTAAATACGTCCCAGAGATGGCAGCACCGTACGGCAGATGGAATTTTACCGCCAGGGGCGAGAATGAGAACCGTTTTACATACTTAAAATGGCGACGTTTTCCTTACTTGAACAGCGTGCAATCATTCGTTTTCTGAATTTGCGTGGTGTGAAACCAATTGAAATTCATCGACAGCTGAAGGAGACATGTCGTGATGGAGTTATAGATGTGTCGAAAGTGCGTTCGTGGTTGCGACAGTTTAATGAAGGCAGAACATTGTGTGACAACAAACCGAAACCACCTCGGGCTCGCACAAGCCGGTCTGGCGACATGATCGAGAAAGTGGAGAGAATTGTTTTGGGGGATCGCCGAATGACTGTTGAACAGATCGCCTCCAGAGTTGGCATTTCTGTGGGTTCTGTGCACACAATCCTGCATGACGACCTGAAACTGCGAAAAGTGTCATCCAGGTGGGTGCCACGAATGCTGACGGACGACCACATGGCTGCCCATGTGGGATGTTGCCAAGCAATGTTGACGCGCAATGACAGCACGAATGGGACTTTCTTTTCGTCGGTTGTGACAATAGATGAGACGTGGATGCCATTTTTCAATCCAGAAACAAAGCGCCAGTCAGCTCAATGGAAGCACACAGATTCACCGCCACCAAAAAAATTTCGGGTAACCGCCAGTGCTGAAAAAATGATGGTGTCCATGTTCTGGGACAGCGAGGGCGTAATCCTTACCCTTTGCTTTCCAAAGGGCACTACAGTAACAGGTGCATCCTACGAAAATGTTTTGAAGAACAAATTCCTTCCTGCACTGCGCGTCTGCTGTTTCACCAAGACAATGCACCCGCACATCGAGCTAACGTTAAGCAACAGTTTCTACGTGATAACAACTTTGAAGTGATTCCTCATGCTCGCTACTCACCTGACCTGGCTCCTAGTGACTTTTGGCTTTTTCCAACAATGAAAGACATTCACCAGCCGTGCTGCTATTGCCTCAGCGATTTTCCAGTGGTCAAAACATACTCCTAAAGAAGCCTTCGCCGCTGCCATGGAGTCATAGCGTTGTGAAAAATGTGTACGTCTGCAGGGCGATTACGTCGAGAAGTAACGCCAGTTTCATCGATTTCGGGTGAGTAGTTAATTAGAAAAAAAATCTGAGGCCTTAGAACTTGAATGCACCTCGTATTGTGCTCCAAACGTATTGTAACCCTTTCACATTTATGTCTGCCACCTGAGAACAAGTAAGGGACTCCCTGGTTCCTTTCTGTTTCATCCAGCACCATTGGTCGGAGACTAGCAGCTATCGGACTAGGGAATTATCATACCACGCTTAAGCTCACGTTAGAACCACAACACTAACGGCTGTGTCTGGAGTGGTGCCGTCACAGGGAATCACAGACTTCAGAATATTCGTCGGTTGGTTGGCTGGTTGACCTGGGGGAGAGGACCAAACAGTGAAGTCATCGGTACCATCGGATTATGGAAGGATGAGGAAGGAAATCGGCTGAGCACTTTCAGAGGAACCATCTTGGCACTTGCCTCAAGCAATTTAGGGAAATCACAGAAAATCTAAATCAGGATGGTCGGACGCAGGTACGAACCGGCTGGTTATTGGCGTCGGCTTTCGCTCAGCGATTAACTGGAGTCCTGCACCAACCCGTGTGTCTGTAGTCAGAGAATCTGTTGCCAACGTTTGATTCTTCCAGTATTTTGGAGAGGCACAGTACTGTTACTCCTGGTGACGTGGTGTGTCAACCAGTCGACTGTGACTTCAAGTACACTTGTAATGGTTGAGGGACCTCTGACGGGATACAGTATGTGACGGACATACTTCTTTACCTCTCATGTGACGGTGTTTTAGTGCCATTTTTCTATAACATGTGTGTGTCTATGAATTGTCTCCATGATGTTGAGGTATTATCCCTGATAGAACATGTGTGGGTCCAGCTCGGACGTCAACTCTGTTCCACTGCCAGTATCCAAGATGTCAAGAGCCAGTTACAACGGCTCTGTGCCAACTTGTCTTCCCAGCTGAATCAGTGAATGGAGGGAATGCAACGTCATACTGATATGTTGGTGCATACTGCAGTGATCTCTAAAAATTTGACTCGATATTGTAACCACTGAAATAACGTCACATATCCTCTCAATCCGTTTAATTTCCTTTCCTCCGTCCTATCTGAGTTCTTCATTTCTTTGCTGGGAGCTATATACCAATACTCGGTGAAATTTTGGCAGCATGCACGAAAACCAGTGATTGGGTCTGAGCACTATGGGACTTAACATCTGAGGTCATCAGTCCGCTAGAACTTGGAACTACTTAAACCTAACTAACCTAAGGACATCACACACATCCATGCCCGAGACAGGATTCGAACCTGCGACCGTAGCGGTCGCGCGGTTCCAGACTGTAGCGCCAAGAACCGCTCGGCCAACCCGGTCGGCAAAACCTGTGATTACCGTAAATCAGCACCATGTAAAAGTTCATGTAAAATGAACGCCCCATTTTTGGAGGAAATGGACTAATTTTCAGTACTGTGTCGATGTATGAACAACGGTACTGTTTTTACAACAGCTTCTCGGTCTTCCAGCCACATGAAGTGCCTATACGTCCACAAGCTTTTGGCTGAGTGTTTATCAGGAGCTGTCAGGTGACGACTGACAGTCGAGAATCTCCTGGCCAAAAGCACACGAGTGTATAACCACTTGATGCTATAGGAAGACCGAGAGGTTTTTATTCAGTCAACTGATACTCTTTACACCAAATAAACGATGTTTCCCGTATTTCCATATATTATTAGTATCTCTAGACTCACCTCACGTAAGCGGCGTCCTCCGCGTGACTGCTGTGAAGTCTGCCACCTGAAATGTCAAGAAACAGGGTCTTAGAAGTGCGAAACTGAAGTGGTACGTTGTAGACAGAGACAAAATGAGAATGAAAGCTACACACTTTCCATATGAAAAATTTAACACCAGAGGCGCTATCTAACAACACGGCACATCGTTAAGGCTCTCAAATGGCTCTGAGTACTACGGGACGTAACTTCGGAGGTCATCAATCCCCTAGAACTTAGAACTACTTAAACCCAACTAACCTGAGGACATCACATACATCCATGCCCGAGGCAGGATTCGAACCTGCGACCGTAGCGGTCTCGCGGTTCCAGACTGTAGCGCCTAGAACCGCATGGCCAGCATCATTGAGGTATTTTAATGTATTTCATTGTATCCACTGTGAAATGACGAACTGCAAATGTGCTTTAAATTGGCGCTTTATATAGGTATCATATGCAACCAATCGCTTTTTGAATCTGATACGATTTACTGTACCACAGACCAGGTACCACTGCAGGCTCATCATGAGGTGGAGGTGTTATAGTAAAATTGCTTTTTGGAAAATGTGAATCTTGATGCTAAGCTCGCGAGGCTGGAGGAAACAGTAGAAATTTAGATGTAAGATAATGAAATGCCTACGAAACTGAAAGACTCTTGAGGTTTACGATCCTTACACTGCATTGCATGTTGCTATACACAATTAATTCATTGCCATAATGTACAGGGCTATTACAAATGATTGAAGCGATTTCATAAATTCACTGTAGCTCCATTCATTGACATATGGTCACGACACACTACAGATACGTAGAAAAACTCATAAAGTTTTGTTCGGCTGAAGCCGCACTTCAGGTTTCTGCCGCCAGAGCGCTCGAGAGCGCAGTGAGACATGGCGACAGGAGCCGAGAAAGCGTATGTCGTGCTTGAAATGCACTCACATCAGTCAAGCAGAAGCCTTACCGTTTACAATTGCTACAAGCCCTGACAGCCGATGACAAAGTCAAACGCTTTGAATTTTCGGCGCGGTTGCAACAGCTCATGGAAGAGGATGCGTTCAGTGCGAAACTTGTTTTCAGTGATGAAGCAACATTTTTTCTTAATGGTGAAGTGAACAGACACAATGTGCGAATCTGGGCGGTAGAGAATCCTCACGCATTCGAGCAGCAAATTCGCGATTCACCAAAAGTTAACGTGTTTTGTGCAATCTCACAGTTTAAAGTTTACGGCCCCTTTTTCTTCTGCGAAAAAAACGACAGGACACATGTATCTGGACATGCTAGAAAATTGGCTCATGCCACAACTGGAGACCGACAGCGCCGATTTCATCTTTCAACAGGATGGTGCTCCACCGCACTTCCATCATGATGTTCGGCATTTCTTAAACAGGAGATTGGAAAACCGATGGATCGGTCGTGGTGGAGATCATGATCAGCAATTCATGTCATGGCCTCCACGCTCTCCCGACTTAACCCCAAGCAATTTCTTTCTGTGGGGTTATGTGAAAGATTCAGTGTTTAAACCTCCTCTACCAAGAAACGTGCCAGAACTGCGAGCTCGCATCAACGATGCTTTCGAACTCATTGATGGGGACATGCTGCGCCGAGTGTGGGAGGAACTTGATTATCGGCTTGATGTCTGCCGAATCACTAAAGGGGCACATATCGAACATTTGTGAATGCCTAAAAAAACTTTTTGAGTTTTTGTATGTGTGTGCAAAGCATTGTGAAAATATCTCAAATAATAAAGTTATTGTAGAGCTGTGAAATCGCTTCAATCATTTGTAATAACCCTGTAATTAGCTAGCTTGAGCAGGCTAAAAACTAGTTGGTGATACAATAAATCGTACGAAATTCATGAAGCGACTAAATGCGTATTATACAAACAGAAATACAATTATTATAATAATACTCACTATTGGCAATTAGTTTTAAGCACTTACATTAAATGCACAGTTAATTAATGAAGCTCTCATCTGTTTTGAACTCTACTCCAGCGATCGTTCTGTTCAACACAGTAATATTTCTGTTTCAGCAACATATTATTTCACTAAGCCTGCTGACAAATCCAAAGCCATGTGAACACTAACCAAAAATTATTGTCATAATTGCCCACCACCCCTATCTAAGGTTTCATATTGCAGTGCAAATGCTCTATAGTCAGCTGGCACAGTGAAACATGTACATTATTACTGCTTGAATCTTGTGTATACTTAACTGGCAATCATAGTCAAGTCACTTAATTCCACCATTTCTGAAGGTTTGTAATGGCATTTAAGAACTGTACACTACTGTTTACAACATTGTCGAGGTCTTTACTTTTGCTTGTGCTGTTGATTTTTGTATCATATAATAATACTGCAAAAGAGAATGTTAGTGGAAGAGTGTGCGCCACACAGTATTTATAATTGACCACTGGCTCTCGCAGTCTTTTTGTTGCAAGTGTGTCGTGATTCGTCTTCAGTGCTTGAGAAGATGATTTGTGGAACATTCCAATAATGTGCCCTGTTTCATCTCCAAGATGGCGGCGAACACTGTTTGATCGTGTCGCTCCTTTTGAGGTGAAGTTTTGTGGGAAAATGTTTAAATGAAACATGAAACTTACAATTATTCGCTTTGAGTAATATATTATTATTTTTCACATTGTTTGTCTGGAGCAACTGTTCACATACAAAAGTAGTACTGTTGGCATCTCTGCTACAACCAGGATTTTCTTGTGTCACTGATTACCACTGGGGTCATGCAGACCCCAAGAAATTAACAGCGAATGTATTGGCAGTATTCTAATGGGATAACATGGAAATACACATTAGAGTTGTTGGATGTAACAGTAATAATCCTACGTTCATAAATATTACGTTCAAGAAGCAAAACGAAATTTAGACTCCGGTAATATTGACCACAGTGGTAGTCAGTGCAAAAAACAACGAATAACTGTTTATGTATTTCAAATACAAAACTGAACAAAACTATAATGGATACAGTTCACTCGGAGAGAAAAATTCATGATCTTGAAAAAATAAAAGAAAATACAAGAAAGATATGGTTTTTCACTGTTCTTATGGTTCACCATGACTTCAGGAGTACCCAGTGCAAAAACATAAATGAATTTTGATGTGTTGTAATTATGAAAGTGAACGATGCATCATTAGATGGAGAAAGTAATATATTTTTAAAATAATGGTTTTGAAAAGAAGGGTGACATATACAGGGTGATTCAAAAAGAATACCACAACTTTAGGAATTTAAAACTCTGCAACGACAAAAGGCAGAGCTAAGCACCAGCTGTCCGCGAATTAAGGGAGCTATAAAGTTTCATTTAGTTGTACATTTGTTCGCTTGAGGCGCTGTTGACTAGGCGTCAGCGTCAGTTGATGCTAAGATGGCGACCGCTCAACAGAAAGCTTTTTGTGTTATTGAGTACGGCAGAAGTGAATCGACGACAGTTGTTCAGCGTGCATTTCGAACGAAGTATGGTGTTAAACCTCCTGATAGGTGGTGTATTAAACGTTGGTATAAACCTGAACGTCAACTACCCGAGGCGATGGATCGGCCGCCAGGCAGCCCGTGACAGAGCACTTCATCACTGGCCTCCAAGAAGCCCTGATCTTACCCCCTGCGATTTTTTCTTATGGGGGTATGTTAAGGATATGGTGTTTCGGCCACCTCTCCCAGCCACCATTGATGATTTGAAACGAGAAATAACAGCAGCTATCCAAACTTTTACGCCTGATATGCTACAGAGAGTGTGGAACGAGTTGGAGTATCGGGTTGAAATTGCTCGTGTGTCTGGAGGGGGCCATATTGAACATCTCTGAACTTGTTTTTGAGTGAAAAAAAACCTTTTTAAATACTCTTTGTAATGATGTATAACAGAAGGTTATATTATGTTTATTTCATTAAATACACATTTTTAAAGTTGTGGTATTCTTTTTGAATCACCCTGTATTTCCAATGTGCTTATGGGATCATGTTGAACCCAGTAGTACTTTCTCAATTCATTATTGTACTTGCAATGCTGACATCTTTCTTGCACTCTAGATACTCCACATGCAAATTTTGGCAATGTTTTTACGCACATCCATCGTCTATCCTTTCTCTGCCGCCGTCTGACTCACACTGAGTTGTGTTGTAGCTTCCCTCGTGCGCGTCCACCTGCGATTCACAAGGTGATCACGTGACCAGCCCGCAAGGGTTGACAGAAACAAAGCAAGAAACGAAACAGTAAGCTTCCACGTGGTCGTCAGAAGAGCTATATATTCTGGTGGACAGTTTCTTTTCTTCACGGTATTTTTGTAACCAAACAACTGTGTGAAAGGAGCACTGGATTCAGATATTCATTTTCATATATGATTTTAGCCATCCACAGTGTTCTTCTTCTAGCACAGAGTCCAGTTTATGTGTTTGTATTAATTAACTGCGCAGACACTTCAGAGGACACCTCAGCACGCTTTCCACGATCGGTTCTGTTCCTGACGCAACAGTCGTCCAATGTAAGCAAAGAGAGGGCAGACGTTTGCGCCATCTGTCTGCCTGTGAACCGTGTAAACTTGTATTCTATGAGACCGAAGATGGGTACCAGCACAGCATTTGCCTAAACGGGCTTGGGAAACCACCTAAAAGCCACATAATGCTGGCCAGTGTACCCGACCACGGTCGTTAATCTGTCGCACAAATTCGATCTATTTATGGCTCACTTCCCCATCTCTAGCAAGCGCAGTGCACTTTACACTAAACGAGCAGGTCATTATCTGCACTTAATGGCAATTTGTATTATTATTCTTTCTATGTTTTTATCCTATTGGCTGTGAGATGTTAGCATGTTTCCTTTTACACTGTACTCTCCATATCTATGTATATATATTTTATGGTATATATTCATTCTATTTCTATGTCTAGCGTCGATTTTTTGCAGCATGTGTTAGTTATTTTTAAGACTGACTGCATGAAGCAACACTAGCTCAATCTTTGGTTTGGACTCTTTTTCGTAATACGTATCTATGTTTGGTTACTCTTATGCCTACTTTACAATTAACTGTTCATCAGTTACACTTGTGCTTTTACATATGACACTCGACCTCCTGGGATCATGTTATACTCATCTGTTCATTTGATGTTCAAGTGTTCTGTTGGTGCTGTATTAATAAAGTTGCTGTATTATTTTGACATGAGATGATACGTAAATAATATACGGACTTTTGTAAGTGTTATTAAATCAGCGGGAAAATGTTCAGGTCAGAGCGCAAAGAAAAAGGCGAATATGTTCCTCTTTAAAGGAGATTGACAGGAGAGTGGGGAACCATCTTCCTCAATTCCCATTCCGCCTTCCTCACCATTAATGTTGGCATTTGATCACACAGAATATTCCAAATCCTTTTACTTAGTCTGTCTTTGAAGGTAAGTCATCATCCTCATCATCTCCCCTTCACCGCCACTCTACGTATGTCTCTCTACCACTGTCTCCTTTTTCTTCCATTAATTTACAGTATATTCCACACCTACTGTCTTCTCTCTCACATACAGTGTCTCCTTTCGTCTTTCTTTTCCACTGTCGTCATTTCTCAGCAGTTCTCACTTTTTCCGCTATATCCAAATTCTTAAAATATCGGTCAAAAATACGTAGGCTACTATGTGTTATAGGTCGTCGCTGGTGGGACAGGTCCAGACACCCTAAGCCAAAGTATGGTCTCCGCTCATCCATATTTTTCATTTCCACCTCTGTAATTTCTGTTTGCCTCAGATCGTCGGAATTGTTGCCATATGAAGGACTTAGGTTCAAATTTACCATACTTATGCAAGTAAAATATGTACGAGATATCCGGCCTGAGCCGTAAATGCAGTTTTAAGTGACGTAGTGAACACATGGCAAGCGATTCTAGGGGCATCACAATGGTTCTCAGGTCACCAAACTATCTTTTCAGTCAGCACATTTTTCGGCAAGATAACTTTATAACGCGCTGTCTCTGTATAATGGACACTTCACACCTGTTCAAAACTGCACAAGGTGGCACCGGAGTAACAAACAGAAAATGAGCTGAAGTGGGTCTCAACACGATTAAAAGAACTTAAAACGAGTACCAAACTGCAAGGGCTCAAAATTCAGTAAAATATTTCTAATAACAGTTTTACTTTTTCAAGTTACCAGTCGTAAGTCGGGCGTTTCCGTTGTACTTTCTCTTTTTCACCCTTTTTCACCTCCATCCACCTCTCTTTCTGTTTCACTGCTACTGTCTGAGCATCGATGTTTCCTCTGTATCTCGCTCTTACTTATAGTGTCTTCACCAACCTTTCTTTCCCTTTCCCTACCACTTTTTCTTTCGCACCATCACTGACTCCTCCTTCTTTCTCTCGCACTGGCACTGTCTGCTCTCTTACTCTCTCTTCCACCGACACTGTCTCTCTGCTACTCTCTTGCAGCACAAAAACGCGTGAATAGGTTACGTTGTCAAAATTTTTGGCTAGGATGGTGGAATGAGTATTGAGGCAGCTGGTTCCCCACTTTTCTGTCAGAGTTTTTTTTAAAGAGTTACGTATTCTCCTTTATCCGCTGTGACAGAAACATTTTTCCTCTGTTTATCTTCTTTCACTTGCTACAGCCGGATTTGAAGTTTATGCAAAACGAATTTTATAGGTGAAGTTTATGTGTATTCTTCAGAGCATTTCTATAGTTTGACATATATAAACAACAAATAAATACACAGGATTAACACAGGTGATTTGTTTTACATTGTTTCTGGATGCTTTGCTCTTCTATCACAGTACATCAATAATGCCCAGCTTATGAATAGTATCTTAAAAGAGAAAAAAATGTTAGTAAAAATATTTTACAGAATTTGCTGTCATTCCAATTTTACAAAACTTTTGACAGTCGTTCTAATTCTTTGCAGGCATGTTAAAACCCATTTTAGCCAATTTTTTGTCAGTGCACTACCAAGCTGGACATATTTGTAAACGCACGAAATGTCCATTATGCAGAGGTAGCGCGTCATAAAATTGGGGAAAAAATGCAGACGAAAAAGATAATTTCGTGACCTCTGAACGCCAGCGATGATCCTGAAACCCTCACCATGTGTTCATAATGTCGGTTAGAACTATGTACACGCCTCAGACCGGACATTACGTTCATAAATGAAGTACCTTTGAACCTCTGTCTCGGTAACGGATAAAGATACAGAAAAAAGTTTTCGAAGTTCCTCGAGAATATCATCTCAAGGATGTATGGTAACAATTTCGATGATCTTCCGTAAATAGAAAGTGTCTACTCGCACAACTGGTATGTTTCGTATACAAAAGTAGTGGTTTTTTTAAGTTTTGTCAGGAACCGCCATGAACGAATGGCGAAAAGCCGCCTGAGGTCCACCCTAGACCAGATCTAATGCAAAAGAACCAATTTAATTTCTCAGTTCGCCTGGGCTGGAGCAAGAGTGTAGAGTTCGAAATTTTGATCCTGAGTTATAGAATAGCCTCAATATGCCATTTCTTCCGATAGGTACACGAATTGTCACTACGCCAAGGGCTATCCATGCCACTTAACCGTTTATATCTGTGATCAATGGAACTGGAGGTATTGCTCCCTCAAAAACCGCACTTTCGTGTACGGCTTTTTGGAACATTTCGGCAGCGCATAGTGCACTGTCGTGCACCGACTGGTAACACCTCATTACACTCTATTCATTCTTGGTCGTTTCATACTTTTTTTACTGTTTAAAGATACTCTGGCGTTTATAAATTTGCCAAACTTGGCAGTGCACTGACAAAAAATTGGCTAAAATTGGTTCTAACATGCCTGTAAAGAATTAGAACGACTGCCAAAAGTTTTGTAAAATTGCAATGACGACAAATTCTGTAAAATATTTCCGCAAACATTTTACTCTTTTTAAGATACTACTCGTAAGCTGGACGGTATCGATGTACTGTGATAGAAGAGCAAAGCATCCAGAAACAATGTAAAACAAATCACCTGTGTTAATCCTATGTGTATTTATTTGTTGTTTATATAGGTCAAACTATAGAAATGCTCTGAAACACACACATAAACTTCATCTATAAAACTCGTTTTGTGTAAACTTCAGATCCTGCTGTAGCAGGTTAAAGAAGAGAAACAGTGAAGAATGTTCCTGTCGCAGCAGGTACAGGAGAATAAGATCCTTTTTTTTTTTTTTAAAAAAAAAAAACCTCTGACAGAAAAGTGGGGAACCAGCTGCCTCAATACTTATTCCACCATCCTCGCCAAAAAGTTAGGCAACCGAACCTATTCACGCATTTTTGTGCTCCAAGAGAGTGGAAGAGTGACAGTGACGGTGGAAGAGAGAGCAGAAAGTGCCAGTGGGGGAGAGAGAGAGAGAGAGAGAGAGAGAGAGAGAGAGAGAGAGAGAGAGAGGAGTCACTGATGGTGGGAAAGAAAAAGTGGCAGTGAAAGTGAAAGAAAGGTTGGTGGAGACATTATAAGTAAAACAAAACATAGAGGAAACATCGATGCTCAGAGAGTGACAGTAGCAGTGAAACAGAAAGAGAGATGGATGGAGGTGGAAGCAGAGGGTGAAAGAGAGAAAGTACATCGGAAACGCCCGACTTACGACTGGTAACTTGAAAGAGTAAAACTGTTATTAGAAATATTTTATTGAATTTGGAGCCCTTGCAGTTTGGCACTCGTCTTAAGTTCTTTTAAGGCATATTGAGACCCACTTTAGTTCATTCTGTGTTTGGTATTCCAGTGCCACTTTGTGCAGTTTTGAATGGGTGTGAAGTGTCCATTATACAGAGACAGCGCGTTATAAAATTTTCTTGCCGAAAAAGTGCTGACTGAAAAGATAGTTTGGCGACTTGAGAACCATTGTGATGTCCCTAGAATCGCTTGCCATGTGTTCACTACGTCTCTTAAAACTACATTAACGTCTCAGGATGGATATCAGTACATATTTTACGTGCATATTTTACATGCGTAAGCATGGTAAATTTGAACCGCTGTATGTCGGTAACTGATAATAATACATAAAAAGAGACGTCCGAAGTTCTTCAAGAATATCATGTTAAGAACATATGGCAACTGGCTATGATAGTTTAGCGCGTATCTGTGTCACACTTCATGAAAACTTTCTTCAAAACTTATTGTCAGAATGAAGTTGTCAGGTTCTCAGTTATGAAGTACGAGAAGGAAGCAATAGCTTTCTAAAATTCAAATGAAAGTGTCACTTGAACGTATTACGAGCTGCTCTTTACTTGGTCTGCTAGAGTGGCGGTCGCCGTTCGGGGCCACGATACACCTGCCATTCGAGGCAGCAAGGCACCGTGTATTCTGACTGGCTAACGTTTTAGACGTGATAAGAAAGGCAGCTTGGTCACTTAGTATGAACCGATAGTTGTGTCTGAGGTGTTTCTAGTTTGCTCGTGGTGCCCTGCACAACGGTAATACTGAACATATTAAATCTACTACTTTGCATCTGCTGTCTTACAATAGATGGCAGCAGTGGCAAGTGATGATCCACGCGGTAGGTTGTAAGTATCATAGAATAAGTTTAGGCATTTGTAAACATAACGCGATCGAAATGGGAGGGGCGTTCAGTAAGTGATGTGAATTTTTTTTTTCTGAAAGCAGGTTGGTTTTATTAAGAATCCCAATTCGTCATACCATCCCCCATTCTTCTGGCTACAAAATCATATTTTTCAACATAATCTCCGCTCAATGCGACGGCCTTACTACACCTTACTGGGAGGGCCTAATGGTGTACTGATTGAGTCGGAGCCAACGTATTGCTGCATCGGCTGTAACCTCCGCATCATCCACATAATGCTTAACTGGGCCATATAGATGGTAATCGGAATGTGTGAGATTCGGGCTGTGGACTGGATGAGGAAGAACAGTGCAATGAAGTTTTGTGAGTTCCTCTCGGATGCGCAGACTTGTGTGAGCTCTTGCATTGTCCTGAGTCCTTGCGTTGTCATGCTTGAAAGGAGAATCTCGTTTTCATTTTTGTGGTGACGAGCAGGCTAGAGTCGTTTCTTTAATTTCCTGATGATGGCATGATACACTTCCGAGTTGGTTGTTGCGCCAAATAGAATAAGCCATTCAGAGTCCCATAAGACCGGCAGTATGACTTCACTGGCTGAAGGTGTGCCTTTGAACTTTTTCTTCAGAGGAGAGGACGTTTGGCGCCACTCTATGGATTGCCGTTTTGTTTCAGTTTAGAAGTGATGGAGCCATGTTTCATCGGCTGAGACGACCAGCCTCGTAACGCACAAGCAATAACGAACAAATGGCCCTACGTTCCTCTGTACAGTTTTCTGTTAGGCGGCGAGGAAGCCATCGGCCAAGTGGTGGACCAGAGTATCAGCACTACCAGCAGAAACGTCCAGTTGAGCAGCCAAGTGTTCGACTGTGATCCGTCGACCTCTCGAATGAGACTGTCGCTACGTTCCAACATTGCAGGAGTCACAGCTGAGTGCGGCCGGTCGACAAATGAGAGGTCGAACAGGCTTGCCTTACTTTGTTGCGATGATGACAGATTCCTCGTCCAACGACTCGCCGTGCTTTTGTTCACTACCAGGTCTCCGAAGGCAGTGTGCAAATGCCTATGAATACCTGCGATGTTGTGGTTTTCCGCCAATCCTAACCTCATACAACTATATGGGCTGAAGAGGGAATATTCCACGATGTCGCACAACAAATTACGCATTTTTTCAACCAAAACTGACCCAGGAAATACGTGTTTGAATTAGTTATAGAAAGCCCTCCCCCCTTTAGTCCATTTGTGGTTGCATCATAAAGTTATTTCTGATTGTTCTCGTAATATGCGTGCAGTTTGAATTTTCTGCCTTATCATGAAATATGCAGCTGTAGCTCAAATAATGCTGACAAGGGAACCTCCCTATCGCACCCCCCTCAGATTTAGTTATAAGTTGGCACAGTGGATAGACCTTGAAAAACTGAAAACAGATCAATTGAGAAAACAGGAAGAAGTTGTGTGGAACTATGAAAAAATAAGCAAAATATACTAACTGAGTAATTCATGAGAAGATAGGCAACGTCAAGGAGACTGGGAACGCAGGAGCGCCGTGGTCTCGTGGTAACGTGAGCAGCTGCGGAACGAAAGGTCCTAGGTTCAAGTCTACCGTCGAGTGAAAACTTTAATTTTTTATTTTCAGTTTATGTGACAAACTCTTATGTTTTCATCACTTTTTTGGGAGTGATGATCACATCCACAAGAAAACCTAAATCGGGCAAGGTAGAAGAATCTTTTTACCCATTCGCCAAGTGTACAAGTTAGGTGGGTCGACAACATATTCCTGTCATGTGACGCACATCCCGTCACCAGTGTCGTATAGAATATATCAGATGTGTTTTCCTGTGTAGTAATCGGTTGACCTATGACCTTCCGATCAGATGTTTTCGGTTCCCATTGGAGAGGCACGTCCTTTCGTCTACTAATCGCACGGTTTTGCGGTGCGGTCGCAAAACACAGACACTAAACTTATTACAGTGAACAGCGACGTCAGTGAACGAACGGACAGATAATAACTATGCAGAAATAAAGAAAATAAAATTTTCACTCGAGGGAAGACTTGAACCAAGGACCTCTCGTTCAGCAGCTGCTCACGCTACCACGGGACCACGACGCTCCGGAGCTCACTTTGTCCATGATGTTGCCTATGCGACCCGTGGGCTACTCAGTTTGTATATTTTGCTTATTTTTTCACAGTTCCACACAACGTCTTCCTGTTTTCTCAATTGATCTGTGTTCAGTTTATCAAGGCCTCTCCACTGTGCCAACTTATAACTAAATCTGAGAGGGGTGCGATGGGGAGGTTCCCTTGTGAGTAAGATTTATTGTGACGCACTGATTAGTGAAAAAACGTGCTGAGAATGGTTTTAACGAATCAAGATCGATCATTCTGAAGCCGGAGACTGACATGGCAGTGGTAGAGAGAAGTTTTCCGGACGTACTGAAACCGACGGGAACAATCACAGGAGATCATTATCGAAAGCAGTTGATAAATCTGATCCGAGCACTGAAAGACAAACGGCACAATACAGCGAAAAACATGAATAGGTGATTTTGCAGCATGGCAATTCTTGTACATGGAAACGTTGAAATGGGAAGCTCTACCCCACCCTCCGTATTCTCCAGACATTGCTCACTCTGTCACCTTTTTCGATCAGTGGCATACGGCCTGGGCGACCATCAGCTCCGGCCATATGAACGAGTTGTTCTGCCACGGCATTCGTTTACTTGCCGGGAATATGAGAGAAAGTAGTCGGCAGCGATGGCAAATACGCTGAATCGTGAATGTTTCCTAACTTCTTCAGAATAAAGTCTCAAACGGTGGAAGCAAAGACCTAATAGATCTGGTAGCGATGTGCTGAAATAGTTTCGAAAGCTCTCAAACTCGTGCGTTTCTGCTAAATGGATGTACGAAATTTGCCGTGGGAACATCGTAAGTCATACAGGGTTTCGTGCTTCATTCGAATAGAATCGTCACGTTTATCGATGGATGATAAAGTGGCGCCTGTGAAATTTTAGTTTGTGGTGACTTTCCGAATGAAAATTAACGAAAAAAACTCCACAGGCGTTGATGAAACATACGATTACTATGGAGACCGAGATCTTCTGATCAGACAGTGCGACCTTCGGAAAAAAAGGGTGACCGCAATTTAAACAGGAAAGTTCTACAGCTCTGTGAAGCAGCATGCTCCACGAACAAGTCAAGAGGGCATCTGACAAACAGGACTGGTTATATAGCACTCGCGTGTATCATCTTCAACAAGTTTTGAAGCATGTATGAGCCACACCAAATAGGACTAAGAGGGGACACTAATCCAACTTGAGAACTGCCTTATCCAGCGGACTTTGTGCCGCGCTGCACCCTGGCATTCTTGAAGCTAATAAATCGTTGCAACAGGTGAATGAGGCGCTAAAATGACAAAAAAATCAAAAAAGTCAGCACGAAACAGGATTGAACCCCAGTTCTTCAAATCAGCAGTTCTCTGTTTTTTGACTTAGCTACTAAGCGTACTAACAAGGGAACCTCCCCATCGCACCCCCCTCAGATTTAGTTATAAATTGACACAGTGGATAGGCCTTGAAAAATTGAACACAGATCAATCGAGAAAACAGGAAGAAGTTATGTGGAACTATGAAAAAATAAGCAAAATACACAAACTGAGTAGTGAATGTGCAACATATGCAACATTAGGGACAATGTAAGCTGAGGTGCGCCGTGGTCCCGTGCTTAGAGTGAGCAAATGCGGCACGAGAGGTCTTTGGTTCGAGTCCTCCCTCAAGCGAAAATTTTACTTTCTTTATTTTCGCAAAGTTACGATCTGACCGTTCATTCAGTGACGTCTCTGTTCACTGTAATAAGTCTAGTGTCTGTGTTTTGCGACCGCACCGCAAAACCGTGCGATTAGTAAACGAAAGGACAAGCCTCTCCAATGGGAACCGAAAACATTTGATCGCAAGTTCATAGGTCAACCGATTCCTCCACAGGAAAACACATGTTCTATACGACACTGGTGACGGGATGTGCGTCACATGACAGGAATATGTTGTCGACCCACCTAACTTGCACACTAGGCGAATGGGTAAAAAGATTCTTCTACCTTGCCCGATTTAGATTTTCTTGTGGATGTGATAATCACTCCCAAAAAGTGATGAAAACACAAGAGTTTATCACATAAACTGCAACAAATGAATGCAACAGTTTCACAGTCGCACATTTTTCCCTGTGCTCTGTCAAAACATATGTTTTTTACGTTTTCAAATGATTCCGTGTGTAGACCGTAAAATTGTGCATATGTCCAAGCAAATCTGAACATGCCTTGGAATTTTTGAGAGCGAAGTTGATTATGTGTGAGAGCCTGAACTTTGATAATCGTCTGAAAAAAAAAATTAAACTCTTCTCTGGAGAGAAGGTTTGAACCGAGGACCTCTCATTCCGCAGCTGCTCACGCTAACCACTGCACCACGGCGCTCGTAGGCTGGCGCTCTCCTTGATGTTGCCTACGCTGCGCATGGACTACTCAGTTTGTATATTTTGCTTATTTTTTCATAGTTCCACACAACTTCTTCCTGTTTTCTCGATTTATCTGTGTTCAGTTCTTCATGGCCTATACCTGTGCAACCTTATAACTAAATCTGAGGGGGGTGCGAATGGGAGGTTCCCTTGTAAGTAATGCAACACATGCAAATGCAGTATTTTACAGTTGGAATCACGAACGATGGCGGTCGACTTCAGGCTTGTTCGGCGCACCTACGACACGCGTACTCCGACAGCCAAAGAGCGTTCAATAGTGTTCTGAACACTCTTTTCTGAATGCTGCAGGTAATGGAAGCATTAAACGCGATCGTAGCTAGTTGTTTAGTGAATTTCTCTTTCATTTGTTGCGAGTTGTCGTCGCTGACGGTCATGGTAAGGGATAAATTCTGGATTAGCAAGCGAGAGACGTAATTTCCGGGATATACGCTTCATGCAAGCGGAAAGCACGCGCATTCGCGTACCGCAACTGTTGCTTGAAACGACGTCAGTCCCGTCCGTACTTTGAAATGCACTAACCGCCGTCGTTCGTGGATCCGAGTATACAGAGGGGTCCAAACAATCCGTCCACTGTTTTGAAGTCCATAACTGGCAAACTAATTGACGGAGTTGTCTCATCTTTGGCGGTGTAAAAGTTTGTAGTTATGGCAATCGTCACACAAGCTTTGTATTGCGTTGTTTTGTTTTGTCAGATGACAGTCGGCAGAAAGTCAGTGTATTGTTCTTAGTTGCCCCTAGTTACTCGAGTAAACATAGCTGGCGCAAGGCTTACATTCGATGAAAGGAGGTCAGTTTTGAAGTGGTATTTTAAGTACGAAAACAGTAATGAGGTTCAACGGCAATGGCGAAATGCGTATCAAACAGAGCCACCGACACGTTTAACGATTCGTCGCATTCGAGACAAATCTGAAGCCGAAGGCCGTGTTAAAGATGCACTCAAACAACGATCTGGACGACCTGTAACAGTAACAAGTCCAGCTAACTCCCGTCGTGTGTTACAACAATTCACTCGCTCACCACAGAAGTCTGTGAGACAGTGTGCCCGTGAAACTGGAGTGAGTCGCTCAAGTGTTCGGCGAATTTTGAAGAGAGCAAAGTGGAAGTGCTACATCCCACGATTGCTACACGCAATGAACGAGGACGACCCAGATCGTAGAATGGAGTACTGCGAGTGGTTTACTAACATGGTGCGCAACGATGAAGAGTTTGCAGAGATGATTGTGTGGTCTGATGAGGCACAGTTCAAACGTGGTACAGTAAATCGCCACAATTGCATCTACTGGGCCGCCGAAAATCCGAACGTCCGTGTAGACAAAGCCGTAAATTTGCCAGGAGTAAATGTGTGGCGTGGGTTGTCTTACCGGGGCTTGATTGGGCCATTCTTCTTTGGCGGCACAGTTACCGGTGAGTTGTACCTTCAGAAGCTTCAGACATCCATTTTACCTGCCATCCGAGACTTGTATGGAGACGGAAGAGTTTACTTTCAACATGATGGTGCCCCAGCCCACTACCAAAATCGTGCTGGGCTGTATCTCGACGAAAATCTACCAGGAAGATGGATAGGCCGTAGAGGAGCTGTGGAGTATCCACCACGTTCCCCAGACCTAACTCCTCTGGACTTTTACCTGTGGGGGAACACTACAGGACGTCGTTTACCGACAAAGGTCACGCACTGGATGAACTTTGAGAACCCATCGTACATTCATGTGCAAATATCCAACTGAAAACGTTGCCGTCAGTAGTTCGTGCCACCCTTTGAAAATCGAAGACAACCTCGCAATTTTACACAAAGTATGAAAAAGTAAAAGAATGGATATCATGGAAGAAATGGAAATTCTCATACATAACACAAAGCATGGAGATAACATTCATAATGAAATAACCGTATTCAAAAACTCAAAATTCTTCAACAGTCTTAAGCCAGTTCTAACTCAATAGATTGAAGAAATGTCAAAGTAAATAACTGACCTGAACCAAGAATATCGATACAAAACCTCGATAATCGATACAGACTCACATGCTACAGTCCGCCATCTTCTGTTGTGTGTATAACATCGAAGCAATTTGTCGAGTGGCAAACAGTGAGAAAATATAATGTGCAATAGTGTAATGTCAATCAACAGCTCCGCCATTACACCAGTGATGAAACTGAAGCAGCAAGATGATGAAATTGTAAGTGATCAACTGTCATATAAAAGCCATTCACACTATTTTCGTAACACATAACTCATGCATATCTATCAGCATCCGATACAGGCTGTGATATACATAGTCAACAACAAAGAAGAAAACCGGCAGAAGACATCACTGACTTCGATTTCTAGATATACACTGCCCCCACCCCCTTCTTCCCCCCAAATGCCACACCAGCAGCTACAGTAAAAAACAAAGTGTTCTAGATTAATCTAATTTAAGACTTTATTTTTAAGTAACATTTCTCTATGTATGTATGCATGTATGTATGTACAGGGTGTTTCAAAAATGACCGGTATATTTGAAACGGCAATAAAAACTAAACGAGCAGCGATAGAAATACACCGTTTGTTGCAATATGCTTGGGACGACAGTACATTTTCAGGCAGACAAACTTTCGAAATTACAGTAGTTATAATTGTCAACAACAGATGGCGCTGCGGTCTGGGAAACTCTATAGTACGATATTTTCCACATATCCACCATGCGTAGCAATAATATGGCGTAGTCTCTGAATGAAATTACCCGAAACCTTTGACAAAGTGTCTGGCGGAATGGCTTCACATGCAGATGAGATGTACTGCTTCAGCTGTTCAATTGTTTCTGGATTCTGGCGGTACACCTGGTCTTTCAAGTGTCCCCACAGGAAGAAGTCACAGGGGTTCATGTCTGGCGAATAGGGAGGCCAATCCACGCCGCCTCCTGTATGTTTCGGATAGCTCAAAGCCATCACACGATCACCGAAATATTCATTCAGGAAATTAAAGACGTCGGCCGTGCGATGTGGCTGGGCACCATCTTGCATAAACCACGAGGTGTTCGCAGTGTCGTCTAAGGCAGTTTGTACCGCCACAAATTCACGAAGAATGTCCAGATAGCGTGATGCAGTAATCGTTTCGGATCTGAAAAATGGGCCAATGATTCCTTTGGAAGAAATGGCGGCCCAGACCAGTACTTTTTGAGGATGCAGGGACGATGGGACCGCAACATGGGGCTTTTCGGTTCCCCATATGCGCCAGTTCTGTTTATTGACGAAGCCGTCCAGGTAAAAATAAGCTTCGTCAGTAAACCAAATGCTGCCCACATGCATATCGCCGTCATCAATCCTGTGCACTATATCGTTAGCGAATGTCTCTCGTGCAGCAATGGTAGCGGTGCTGAGGGGTTGCCGCGTTTGAATTTTGTATGGATAGAGGTGTGAACTCTGGCGCATGAGACGATACGTGGACGTTGGCGTCATTTGGACCGCAGCTGCAACACGGCGAACGGAAACCCGAGGCCGCTGTTGGATCACCTGCTGCACTAGCTGCGCGTTGCCCTCTGTGGTTGCCGTACGTGGTCGCCCTACCTTTCCAGCACGTTCATCCGTCACATTCCCAGTCTGTTGAAATTTTGCAAACAGATCCTTTATTGTATCGCTTTTCGGTCATTTCGTTACATTAAACCTCCGTTGAAAACGTCGTCTTGTTGTAACAACACTGTGTTCTAGGCGGTGGAATTCCAACACCAGAAAAATCCTCTGTTCTAAGGAATAAACCATGTTGTCCACAGCACACTTTCACGTTGTGAACAGCACACGCTTACAGCAGAAAGACGACGTACAGAATGGCGCACCCACAGACTGCGTTGTCGTCTATATCTTTCACATCACTTGCAGCGCCATCTGTTGTTGAAAATTGTAACTACTGTAATTTCGAAAGTTTGTCCACCTGAAAATGTACTGTTGTCCCAAGCATATTGCAAAAAACGGTGTATTTCTATCGCTGCTCGCTTAGTTTTTATTGCCGTTTCAAATATACCGGTCATTTTTGAAACACCCTGTATGTACAGACGCTTGAAGATGAACAGAACATGTTCGAAACGCGTTGCATTATGTTAGATTAAGCATAAAGTAAAAAGTGATTGGTTGCAGAAAATTTAAATAAATAACCTACAGTGATATCTTTAAATTGGACTTAAAGCTACACATTCACCAAAAATGAGACAACTCCGTCAATTAGTTTGCAAGTTATGGACTTTTAAACAGTGGATCCATTTTTTCGCCCCCTCTGTAGTTAGGTGGAGGACGGAGGGGGGCGGTAAGCAGAAATCTATTTCCTTCCATAAAACTCCTGGCACGTTCTCAGTTACGAAGTAAGAAAATGTAGCGTTCGACAACTGCCACGAAGTGCCACCTGAGGATGTAACGAGTTGCTGCAGCATAACGCTAACCTGGTTGCACAAGCGTCTCTCGGTTCGTGCGCGACGGAGCTGCTTATCTTACGGCGTCATGAACGCCACCCTGGCTGCATCTCCACGATAACCTGACCTCAGCAGAGGCGTCTAGCGGTTCGTTCTTAACCACAAAACAGCAACTGTTATGACGTCCACGAACGTTAGCCAATCAGCAACACCACCGCACGCCGATGCCGGTCTGCCCATAAAAGGGAAGCTCATGGGGGGGACTGTTGCACAGAAGGCTACACAGCTCCGGCTGTCGCCGGCCTTTAAATCGATCCTCCGAATCGGCGCAGACGCCAGCGAGCCAGCAGTGGGACGGGCGGGCATCCGGGCTTCGGCTGCAGCGCACCGTGCGCTGCGCCGTCAGGCGGGCGGTTTCCGGGAATTCCCCGGAAAGCGAAATGCGAGGGGGAAGCGCCGGGGGGCGCTAAAGGTCAGGGCGGCACGACACTGTGCACTGCTCCCCAGGGGGCGCTGCCGTCTCTCACTGAGACACACAAGGCAGGCGCCGCCCGCGCACCTGCTACACGCCACACACCGCCGGGGCACAATCTGCGAGTTGCGTGCGTGGCTGCGGACGCGGTTTCATCACCGCGGCCTCAAACAGTCAGAACTGACATGTGATTGCATTTTCACGCCATTTGGATGCGTAGATCCCGAGAAATCAGTACCCCGAACAACCACCTGTGGCCGTAACAACGGCGTTGATACGCCTGGGCATTGAGTCAAACAGAGCTTGGATGGCGTGTACAGGTACAGCTGCCCATGCACCTTCAACACGACACCACAGTTCATCAAGAGTAGTGACTGGCGTATTGTGACGAGCCAGTTGCTCGGCCAACATTGACCAGACGTTTTCAATTGGTGAGAGATCTGGAGAATGTGGTAGCCAGGGCAGCTGTCGAACATTGCTCCCTGCCGCCGTTGGATAAGCAGCTGCAGCAGCAAGTCGTATACTCCTAGCTCACTCATTTGTTACATAGTTTAATTCTTAATTTCTTTGCGTGTTTTTGGTACTTGCATTGTTTAATTCATAAATTTCGGGCGTATTATAGTATTTGAGAGTTGAAGCATCGCGTTTTAGTACCTGAATAGTGTAAATTCGCGTAGTCGTTTGCCTTCTGTTTTTGTTTTGAATGGCCAGTGTCGGTTGGTCACAGTCAGTGTGCTCCCTGCCACCGTTGGATAAGCAGCTGCCGCAGCAAGTCGTATACTCCTAGCTCACTCATTTGTTACATAGTTTAATTCTTAATTTCTTTGCGTGTTTTTGGTACTTGCATTGTTTAATTCATAAATTTCGGGCGTATTATAGTATTTGAGAGTTGTAGCATTGCGTTTTAGTACCTGAATAGTGTAAAATCGCGTAGTCTCCTTCCGCCGCCGAGCAGTGTGTCAGCAGTGCGCAAGTAGCAGCATTACTGCATTTACTAGGCAATCTTGTATTTTAATAACCGTTTAAATTTTGTCGATTTGTTTGCGCTCTCTGTAGATTAGTTCAGAAGTTCTTTGCACAACAGTTTTTAGCATGGATAGGGACTGCAACTGCTGTGTTCGGATGCAGGCTGAGTTGGCATCCCTTCGCTCCCAGCTTCGGGCAGTGTTGGCTTCGGTCACACAGCTTGAGGCTGTTGCCAATGGGCATCACTGTGGTGGTCCGGATGGGGGTTTGTCGGGGACGGCCAGCTCGTCCCACGCATCCCCCGATCGGACTACGACTGTGCTTGCCCGGGATACTGCCCGCATTGAGGCTGATCCCTCACCTGTGGTAGAGTGGGAGGTCGTCTCAAGGTGTGGCAGGGGGCGAAAGACATTCCGGAGGGCTGAACGGAAGGCCTCTCCAGTTTGTCTGACGAACCGGTTTCAGGCTCTGTCTCAGGCTGATACTGATCTTTGGCCGGACATGGCTTCTTGTCCTGTTCCAGAGGTTGCCCCTCAGTCTGCAAGATCCGGGCGGTCGCAGAGGGTGGGCTTACTGGTAGTTGGGAGCTCCAACGTCAGGCGCGTAATGGGGCCCCTTAGGGAAATGGCAGCAAGAGAGGGGAAGAAAACCAATGTGCACTCCGTGTGCATACCAGGGGGAGTCATTCCAGATGTGGAACGGGTCCTTCCGGATGCCATGAAGGGTACAGGGTGCACCCACTGCAGGTGGTCGCTCATGTCGGCACCAATGATGTGTGTCGCTATGGATCGGAGGAAATCCTCTCTGGCTTCCGGCGGCTATCTGATTTGGTGAAGACTGCCAGTCTCGCTAACGGGATGAAAGCAGAGCTCACCATCTGCAGCATTGTCGACAGGACTGACTGCGGACCTTTGGTGCAGAGCCGAGTGGAGGGTCTGAATCAGAGGCTAAGACGGTTCTGCGACCATGTGGGCTGCAGATTCCTCGACTTGCGCCATAGGGTGGTGGGGTTTCGGGTTCCGCTGGATAGGTCAGGAGTCCACTACACGCAACAAGCGGCTACACGGGTAGTAGGGGTTGTGTGGCGTGGGCTGGGCGGTTTTTTAGGTTAGATGGCCTTGGGCAAGTACAGAAAGGGCAACAGCCTCAACAGGTGCGGGGCAAAGTCAGGACATGCGGGGACCAAGCAGCAATCGGTATTGTAATTGTAAACTGTCGAAGCTGCGTTGGTAAAGTACCGGAACTTCAAGCGCTGATAGAAAGCACCGAAGCTGAAATCGTTATAGGTACAGAAAGCTGGCTTAAGCCAGAGATAAATTCTGTCGAAATTTTTACAAAGGTACAGACGGTGTTTAGAAAGGATAAAGGATAGATTGCAATTCTATGTACCGACTTGACAGAAAATCCTAGGAAGTTCTGGTCTTACGTTAAATCAGTAAGTGGCTCGAAACAGCATATCCAGACACTCCGGGATGATGATGGCATTGAAACAGAGGATGACACGCGTAAAGCTGAAATACTAAACACCTTTTTCCAAAGCTGTTTCACAGAGGAAGACCGCACTGCAGTTCCTTCTCTAAATCCTCGCACAAACGAAAAAATGGCTGACATCGAAATAAGTGTCCAAGGAATAGAAAAGCAACTGGAATCACTCAACAGAGGAAAGTCCACTGGACCTGACGGGATACCAATTCGATTCTACACAGAGTATGCGAAAGAACTTGCCCCCCTTCTAACAGCCGTGTACCGCAAGTCTCTAGAGGAACGGAGGGTTCCAAATGATTGGAAAAGAGCACAGGTAGTCCCAGTCTTCAAGAAGGGTCGTCGAGCAGATGCGCAAAACTATAGACCTATATCTCTGACGTCGATCTGTTGTAGAATTTTAGAACATGTTTTTTGCTCGAGTATCATGTCGTTTTTGGAAACCCAGAATCTACTATGTAGGAATCAACATGGATTCCGTAAACAGCGATCGTGTGAGACCCAACTCCCTTTATTTGTTCACGAGACCCAGAAAATATTAGATACCGGCTCCCAGGTAGATGCTATTTTTCTTGACTTTCGGAAGGCGTTAGATACAGTTCCGCACTGTCGCCTGATAAACAAAGTAAGAGCCTACGGAATATCAGACCAGCTGTGTGGCTGGATTGAAGAGTTTTTAGCAAACAGAACACAGCATGTTGTTATCAATGATGCTGTAAACAGAACCTGGATTCATCCCAAAAAATGACGTTTTCCCATTCGTGCACACAGGTTAGTCGTTGAGTACACCATCGCAGGCGCTCCTGTCTATCATGTAGCGTCAAGGATAACCGCAGCCATGATCCTCCAGTTGATAGTCCATGCTGCTGGAAACGTCGTCGTTAAAGTAACCTCTGGCGTGCCACAGGGGAGTGTTATGGGACCATTGGTTTTCACAATATATATAAATGACCTAGTAGATAGTGTCGGAAGTTCCATGCGGCTTTTCGCGAATGATGCTGTAGTATACAGAAAAGTTGCAGCGTTAGAAAATTGTAGCGAAATGCAGGAAGATCTGCAGCGGATAGGCACTTGGTGCAGGGAGTGGCAACTGTCCCTTAACATAGACAAATGTAATGTATTGCGAATACATAGAAGGAAGGATCCTTTATTGTATGATTATATGATAGCGGAACAAACACTGGTAGCAGTTACTTCTGTAAAATATCTGGGAGTATGCGTGCGGAACGATTTGAAGTGGAATGATCATATAAAATTAATTGTTGGTAAGGCGGGTACCAGGTTGAGATTCATTGGGAGAATGCTTAGAAAATGTAGTCCATCAACAAAGGAGGTGGCTTACAAAACACTCGTTCGACCTATACTTGAGTATTGCTCATCAGTGTGGGATCCGTACCAGATCAGGTTGACGGAGGAGATAGAGAAGGTCCAAAGAAGAGCGGCGCGTTTCGTCACAGGGTTATTTGGTAACCGTGATAGCTTTACGGAGATGTTTAATACACTCAAGTGGCAAACTCTGCAAGAGAGGCGCTCTGCATCGCGGTGTAGCTTGCTCGCCAGGTTTTGAGAGGGTGCGTTTCTGGATGAGGTATCGAATATATTGCTTCCCCCTACTTATACCTCCCGAGATCACGAATGTAAAATTAGAGAGGTTAGAGCGCGCACGGAGGCTTTCAGACAGTCGTTCTTCCCGCGAACCATACGCGACTGGAACAGGAAAGAGAGGTAATGACAAAAAAAATGGTTCAAATGGCTCTGAGCACTATGGGACTCAACTGCTGAGGGCATAAGTCCCCTAGAACTTAGAACTACTTAAACCTAACTAACCTAAGGACAACACACACATCCATGCCCGAGGCAGGATTCGAACCTGCGACCGTAGCGGTCGCGCGGTTCCAGACTGTAGCGCCAGAACCGCTCGGCCACCAGCGGCCGGCAGGTAATGACAGTGGCACGTAAGGTGCCCTCCGCCACACACCGTTGGGTGGCTTGCGGAGTATAAATGTAGATGTAGATGTAGATATCCAGAAAGGCCCGTACAGGACCTGCAACATGCGGTCGTGCATTATCCTGCTGAAATGTACGGTTTCGCAGGGATCGAATGAAGGACAGAGCCGCGGGTCGTAACACATCCGAAATGTAACGTCCACTTTTCAAAGTGCCGTCAATCCGAACAAGAGGTAACCGACACGTGTAACCAATGGCACCCCATACCATCACTGCGCGTGATACGCCAGTATGGCGATGACGAATACACGCTTCCAATGTGCGTTCACAGCGATGTCGCCAAACATCGATGCGACCATCGTGATGCTGTAAACAGAACCTGGATTCATCCCAAAAAATGACGTTTTCCCATTCGTGCACACAGGTTAGTCGTTGAGTACACCATCGCAGGCGCTCCTGTCTATCATGTAGCGTCAAGGATAACCGCAGCCATGATCCTCCAGTTGATAGTCCATGCTGCTGGAAACGTCGTCGAAATGTTCGTGCAGATGGTTGTTGTTTTGCAAACGTCCCCATCTGTTGACTCACGGATCGAGACTTGGCTGCACGGTCCGTTACAGCCATGCGGATCAGATGCCTGTCACATCGACTGCTAGTGGGACGAGGCCGTTGGGATCCAGCAAGGCGTTCCGTATTACCCTCCTGAACCCACCGATTCCATATTCTGCTAACAGTCATTGGATCTTGAGCAACGCGAGCAGCAATGGCGCGATACGATAAATCGCAATCACGATAGGCTACAATCCGACCTTTATCAAAGTCGGAAACGTGATGGTACGCATTTCTCCCCCTTACACGAGGCATCCCAACGTTTCACCAGGCAACGCCGGTGAACTGCTGTTTGTGTATGAGAAATCGCTTGGAAACTTTCCTCATGTCAGTACGTTGCAGGTGTTGCCACCGGCGCCAACCTTGTGTGAACGCTCTGAAAAACTAATCATTTGCATATCACAGCATCTTCTTCCTGTCGGTTAAATTTCGCGTTTGTAGCACGTCATCTTCGTGGTGTAGAAATTTTAATGGCCAGTAGTGTACATCTCCATCTACACGGCGTACGGCGGAGAGCACCTTGGAACCATTTGTCACTTCCCCTATTTCCCTGTTCCAGTCACGTTACGGTTCGCGGAATGAATGACTGCTGATAACTGCCCGTGTAGCTTCTAATCTGTCTAATGCTATGTTGATGACCTTTCCACGACACGTACCTCGTGGGAAGCAATACAGTGGTTGACTTCGTAGGAGTGTCTGTTCTCGTATATACACTCCTGGAAATGAAAAAAAGAACACATTGACACCGGTGTGTCAGACCCACCATACTTGCTCCGGACACTGCGAGAGGGCTGTACAAGCAATGATCACACGCACGGCACAGCGGACACACCAGGAACCGCGGTGTTGGCCGTCGAATGGCGCTAGCTGCGCAGCATTTGTGCACCGCCGCCGTCAGTGTCAGCCAGTTTGCCGTGGCATACGGAGCTCCATCGCAGTCCTTAACACTTGTAGCATGCCGCGACAGCGTGGACGTGAACCGTATGTGCAGTTGACGGACTTTGAGCGAGGGCGTATAGTGGGCATGCGGGAGGCCGGGTGGACGTACCGCCGAATTGCTCAACACGTGGGGCGTGAGGTCTCCACAGTACATCGATGTTGTCGCCAGTGGTCGGCGGAAGGTGCACGTGCCCGTCGACCTGGGACCGGACCGCAGCGACGCACGGATGCACGCCAAGACCGTAGGATCCTACGCAGTGCCGTAGGGGACCGCACCGCCACTTCCCAGCAAATTAGGGACACTGTTGCTCCTGGGGTATCGGCGAGGACCATTCGCAACCGTCTCCATGAAGCTGGGCTACGGTCCCGCACACCGTTAGGCCGTCTTCCGCTCACGCCCCAACATCGTGCAGCCCGCCTCCAGTGGTGTCGCGACAGGCGTGAATGGAGGGAAGAATGGAGACGTGTCGTCTTCAGCGATGAGAGTCGCTTCAGCCTTGGTGCCAATGATGGTCGTATGCGTGTTTGGCGCCGTGCAGGTGAGCGCCACAATCAGGACTGCATACGACCGAGGCACACAGGGCCAACACCCGGCATCATGGTGTGGGGAGCGATCTCCTACACTGGCCGTACACCACTGGTGATCGTCGAGGGGACACTGAATAGTGCACGGTACATCCAAACCGTCATCGAACCCATCGTTCTACCATTCCTAGACCGGCAAGGGAACTTGCTGTTCCAACAGGACAATGCACGTCCGCATGTATCCCGTGCCACCCAACGTGCTCTAGAAGGTGTAAGTCAACTACCCTGGCCAGCAAGATCTCCGGATCTGTCCCCCATTGAGCATGTTTGGGTCTGGATGAAGCGTCGTCTCACGCGGTCTGCACGTCCAGCACGAACGCTGGTCCAACTGAGGCGCCAGGTGGAAATGGCATGGCAAGCCGTTCCACAGGACTACATCCAGCATCTCTACGATCGTCTCCATGGGAGAATAGCAGCCTGCATTGCTGCGAAAGGTGGATATACACTGTACTAGTGCCGACATTGTGCATGCTCTGTTGCCTGTGTCTATGTGCCTGTGGTTCTGTCAGTGTGATCATGTGATGTATCTGACCCCAGGAATGTGTCAATAAAGTTTCCCCTTCCTGGGACAATGAATTCACGGTGTTCTTATTTCAATTTCCAGGAGTGTATAAGTTCTCTGGAACTGGGGAGGGGTGCCACAGTTCATTACTGTCTCCTCCGCCCCTCCCCTCTTCCCACACCAAACAGAGCATGCTGTCAGCTTCACTTGCCAGCACGCTACAGATGCCAACTTCTTTTAACACCATCATCATTAAAACATATAAGTGTTTAAATATGATAGTAATAATCGACCGTTTAGCTTCAGCTGACGACCTGACAATCTCAGCAGGGAACTAACAAACTGCAACGAAACATGTGAACGTTCTCCAAGAGGCAGCACAAAAACTGCATTACAAATTTCTTTCGAAATTATTCGTTTCCTCTACAGCGATCACTCGACATGTGACGATGTTCACGCCCTTACGGTGGTTCATAATTCTGGTAAAAAAGCAAGAAAATATTTGTTTGCTAAATAATTCACTTTACTTCACAACTAGTTTCCTTTGAGGGCTATACACTTTGTCCAGCGATCCTTCGTTTTTCATTAAATCGGGGCAAACAGGTTCTGCCAGAATCTGCACAATACTCATTGACGGCAACCGTCACTTCCGCATTTCACGAAAATTTCGTCGCAGAAAGCAAATGTTTCAAGGTGGGGAACCAGAAAACGTTCCGGGTAAGTCTGCTGAACAGGGAAGGCAAGAAACCAATTCAAAGTCCAATTCATGACTTTCGCCATTACTTTGGCTGATGCGCTGTCGGTCCATTATCCTACTGGAAGAGCACATTTTTTCGTGCCAATCTTGGTCTTTCTTAGCCACGACAAGTTTCAAACGATCCAGCAATGAAGCATAATCGGATCAAGTTATGATTCTTTTCTGCGTGTAATCTGTATGGATTATTCTTTTGGGAGTCCCAATAAACAGTAGCTATCGCCCTGCCAGTTAAAAAATTGGCCTTTGGCTTCTACCGTGCACGTTTACCATCTCATGTACGTTGCTCCGACTGCAGTTTTTACTCTGGTGTGTAACGATGGATCCAGGTTTCATCAATAGTCACAGATCGGCGAAAAAAGTCCTTTGGATTGCGACTAAACATCGCCAGAAATTTTATTAAAATATATGAATATGTTGTTGTTGTTGTTGTTGTTGTTGTGGTCTTCAGTCCTGAGACTGGTTTGATGCAGCTCTCCATGCTACTCTATCCTGTGCAAGCTTCTTCATCTCCCAGTACCTACTGCAACCTACATCCTTTTCAATCAATTAGTGTATTATCTCTTGGTCTCCCTCTACGATTTTTACCCTCTACGCTTCCCTCCAATACTAAATTGGTGATCCCTTGATGCCTCAGAACATGTCCTACCAACCGATCGCTTCTTCTAGTCAAGTTGTGCCACAAACTTCTCTTCTCCCCAATCCTATTCAATACTTCTACATTAGTTATGTGATGTACCCATCTAATCTTCGGCATTCTTCTCTAGCACCACATTTCGAAAGCTCTATTCTCTTCTTGTCCAAACTATTTATCGTCCATGTTTCACTTCCATACATGGCTACACTCCATACAAATACTTTCAGAAATGACTTCCTGACACTTAAATCTATACTCGATGTTAACAAATTTCTCTTCTTTAGAAACGATTTTCTTGCCATTGCCAGTCTACATTTTATATCCTCTTTACTTCGACCGTCATAAGTTATTTTGCTCCCCAAATAGCAAACCTCCTTTACTACTTTAAGTATCTCATTTCCTAATCTAATTCCTTCAGCATCACCCGACTTAATTCGACTACATTCCATTATCCTCCTTTTGCTTTTGTTGACGCTCATCTTACATCCTCCTTTCAAGACACTATCCATTCCGTTCAACTGCTCTTCGAAGTCCTTTGCTGTCTCTGACAGAATTACAATGTCATCATCAAACCTCAAAGTTTTTATTTCTTCTCGATGGATTTTTATACCTACTCCGAATTTTTCTTTTGTTTCATTGACTGCTTGCTCAATATAAAGATTGAATAACATCGGGGAAAGGCTACAACCCTGTCTCACTCCCTTCCCAACCACTGCTTCCCTGTCATGTCCCTCGACTCTTATAACTGCCATCTGGTTTGTGTACAAATTGTAAATAGCCTTTCGCTCCCTGTATTTTACCCCAGCGACCTTCAGAATTTGAAAGAGAGTACTACAGTCAAAATATGAATATATGAATATGAATATATGAATTTTGTGACGGAGGCGGTTTCGGTCGATTGTGAGCAACCGCGACACACACCGCACCCACAGCTGTTTCATAGCTAATTCTCCTTGCAGGATATTATGCACTTGCTGTCTTGAGATGCCCACAGTCTCCCCAATATCACGACTTTATCTTCGGCAGTCTGGCATTACCATATCATGGGTCTTTACGGTGGTTTCCTGTCTGGTGACCTCAGCTGGACGGCTGGAGGGTATTTCGTCTTCGGTGGTTCTACGATCACGTTTAAACTCGTTAATACAAAAGTAAATCTTCTTCAGTGATGGTGCAGAGCGCGCATGATCGTCATCCAATTCTGTTTTGCTTTGTGCGGCAGTCCAACTCTTCTTATGAAAATGTTTAATAACAACACGGAACTCTGTTTTTCTCGACTTCAGTTGCAGACGACACCAATCCAGACCGCTTTCAGCAACGAACTGTAGGCCGTACATTCCTGAAATTCTTTACCCATCCTTGGAATATACAAGCTTAACAAACAACAAAAATGTGGCACTCTTTCACGGAAATTTGCCAGACTTATCAAACCACCCTCGGGCACCCTATCAAGCCACCCTCCTTTTTCTTTTTCTGAGTCATCACTTCTGACTGGCTTAATACTGCTCACTACGAACTGCTCCCACCTCTTCTTCTCAGAGTAGCAATTACACCTAACTTACTCAATTATTACGTGTATAATATTCCAATTAGTGTCTTTCTCTGCATTTTTGACTCTCTATAGCTGCCTCAGTGTATGTAAAATGGTATGACGCCAATCTCACAGATTCTACACTTCTACTTGAGTAATTGTTTAACTGCTTCAGAAATTCCAGTGGACTGCTATGTACCCCTTCTGTCTTGCTTAATCACAACTCTTCCAAGGCTTAAATTCTAACTCTAGTATTAGACTCACTATCTCTTGCATATCGTCTCCAATTTCTTTTTCTGCCACATCTTCAGAAAGGCCACGTAACAACTTTAAACAACGCCAGTGCGCCCTGGCGGCCGTTGTTCCTGTCACACAGAATTGCAATCTTTTCATTCCCGCCAATGGTGTGTACGTGTATGAAGTTACGTTGACTTCTGACCACATCTTCTGGACTATTTCTGTTGGAGATTGTGTTTTTAATTTCGGTCGGCAACGCCTACATAAGACAACAAGTGTCTGGCCCAGTTTTTAGATCTGCTACTGCTGCTACAACGCAAGTTACCAAGATTTAAGTGAGTTTCAACGTCGTACTACAGTCGGCGCACGAGCGATGGGACACAGTATCTCCGAGGTAGCGATGAAGTGCGGATTTTCCCCTACGACAATTTCACGAGTGTACCATGAATAATCCGATAAAGCATCAAATCTCCGACATCGCTGCGGCCGGAAAAAGAGCCTGCAACGGAAGATAATCGTTCAACGTGACAAAAGTGCACTCCTTCGGCAAACTGCTACACATTTTAATGCTGGACGTCAACAAGTGTCAGCGTGTGAACCATTCAACGAAGCATAGCCGATATGTGATTTCGGAGCCGAAGACCTACTCGTGTATCTTTGATGGCTGCACGACACAAAGCTTTCCACCTCGTCAGGGCCCGTCAACACAGACATTGGACTGTTGACGATTGGAAATATGTTGCCTGGTCGGATGAGTCTCGTTTCAAATTGTATCGAGCGGATGGACGACGTGTACGGTTATGGAGACAACCTCACGAATCCAAGGACCCTTCATGCCAGCAGGGGACTATTTGGTGGAGACTCTGTAATGATGTGGGGCGCGTGCAGTTGGACTGATATGGGACCGCTGATACGCATAGATACGACTCTGACAGGTGACACTATGTAAGCATCCTGTCTGATCACCTACATATATTCATGTCCATTTTGCATTCCGAAGGACTTGGGCAATTCCAGCAGGACAATGCGACACCAAACACGACCAGAATTACTACAGAGGGGCTCCGGGAACACTCTTCTGAGTGTAAACACTTCCTCTAGCCACCAAACTCCCCAGACATGGACATTATTGAGCATGGGATGCCTTGCAACGTGCTGTTTAGAGGAGATCTCCATCCCCTCGTACTCTTTCGGATTTATGGACAGCCCTGCAGGATTCTTGATGAGAATTCCCTCCAGCACTGCTTCAGACATTAGTCGAGTGGACGCCAAGGTCGTCTTGCGGCACTTCTACGTGCCTGCGGGGTCCTAACACGATATTTGGCAGGTGTACCAGTTTCTTTGGCTCTTGCGTATTTATAGATCCTCAATTTTAGTGAATTAACTTTATCCTTAATGATTCAGCGTATAGATACGTAAAAAAACCTCTGGTGCAATTAAAAGCAAAGGTGTCAGTGTTAATAGTGCAAGAGGTAATATACATTTAAACCCAAGGGAGAGAGTTGACTGGTGAAAATACAAGGTTCGGCCAAGATGTAATGCGTCAGTTTTTTACGTTTGTCAAGAAATTCAAAAGCAACTACGTAGGTTGAAAACCGCAACATTGACGCTTGATTTTGTGACTTTTCAGTACAATTTCAGTTCATTTCTACAGTTTTGGTCCATCTTTGAAAAAGGGCAAGTGCTCCGGTGTGCTTCAGAAGCCACTGACGCACGGACGTCTCCACGGGCTCCTCATCCTCGAAGTTAACTTCACAATGAGCTTCTTTTTAGTGGCCTGAACAGATGGAAGTCTAATGCTACCAGGTCGGGGCTGTGTGGGGGGCTGATGTAAGACTTATTATACAGTTTTCACGACATCTGCAGCGGTGTGACTACTGACGTGTGGTCTCACATTGACATGCAGAAGAACAACATCCGCCACAGCATTTGCTGGGTGAATTCGCTGCAGACGTATTGGACAGAATTTATTTTGCATCCCTGCTCCAGAAATATCAATCATAATCACATCCTGCCAGTCGTATATGTTTCTCCTTCGGTGAGTTTCTGCGATTCCATTCCACAGACTGCCTCTTTGCTTCTGGTTTAAAGAAATGAACCCCCGTTTCATCTCTGATACAATTTTTTTCCGGAAGCTCTTTTTCCTCCGAATGGAATTGCCACAAGAGTTGGGTGCAATTACTTTTCTTGTCTCTTTATTCTAGTCTGTTAACATTATTGGTAATCCAAGTTGCACAGTCCTTCGAGTATCCCAGTTGCTGAATAATCGTCATCCCACTACCTTTACTGAGGGAGGTAACGTGACAAAAAATCACCCGGCGTTCACCATGAGTGATGTCATCGACTGAATGTTGTGTGGAATCACTGCGGTAACCGGTTCACGGCTTCGCGTTTCGTCAGGAAGTGGTGTTCGACCTTCAGTTTCGTTACAGCAAGGAACCCATAGTCCAACAGTGCTGATATCCACTGTTGCATCACCATACACATTTTTCAGTCCTTCATGAATGAGAATAGGCGTTTCACCTTCTGCATTCAAGAATGCTACCGCAGGACGCTGTTTTATACCAACATCTGTGTCAGCCATTTCGCAAGCAACTGCAGTACTGACATATGTTGATGCAGAAACTTACTACTGCAGCGCACGGGAGCTTTGCGGAACTGCGCCAAATTCTGAAATTTTCACTTAACTGATTTCGTATAAGAAGGAAAAAATAAAAAAAAAAGTCCATATGTGAGTAGGGCTTCCCCACTGGGGGTTCAGTAGAAATTTAATTGGAACTTCCTGGCAGAGTAAAACTGTGTGCCGGATCGAGACTCAAACTCGGGGCCTTTGCCTGTTTCAATCTGCCAGAAAGTTTCATATCAGCGCCGATCCGGTGCAGAGCGAAAATTTCATTCTGGGGAAATTTAATTGAGTATGTAGACCGTTCTTGTGGCCAAGATAGACACGAAGCCCACGCCTACTACAGTAGTACAAGTTTATATGCCAACTAGCTCTGCAGATGACGAAGAAATTGAAGAAATGTATGAGGAAATAAAAGAAATTATTCAGATAGTGAAGGGAGACGAAAATTGAAGTCATGGGTGACTGGAATTCGGTAGTAGGAAAATGGAGAGAAGGAAACGTAGTAGGTGAATATGGATTGGGGCTAAGAAATGAAAGAGGAAACCGCCTGGTAGAATTTTGCACAGAGCACAACTTAATCAAACCTAACACTTGGTTCAAGAATAGTAAAAGAAGGTTGTATACATGGAAGAAGCCTGGAGATACTGACAGGTTTCAGATAGATTAAATAATGGTAAGACAGAGATTTAGGAACCAGGTTTTAAATTGTAAGACATTTCCAGGGGCAGATGTGGACTCTGACCACAATCTATTGGTTATGAACTGAATATTAAAACTGAAGAAACTGCAAAAAGATGGGAATTTAAGGAGATGGGACCTGGCTAAACTGACTAAACTAGAGATTGTACAGAGATTCAGGGTGAGTATAAGGGAACAATTGACAGTAATGGGGGAAAGAAATACAGTAGAAGAAGAATGGGTAGCTTTGAGGGATGAAGTAGTGAAGGCAGCAGAGGATCACGTAGGTAAAAACACGAGGGCTAGTAGAAATCCTTGGGTAACAGAAAAAATAATGAATTTAATTGATGAAAGGAGAAAATATAAAAATGCAGTAAATAAAGCAGGCAAAAAGGAATACAAACGTCTCAGAAATGAGATCGACAGGAAGTGTAAAATGGCTAAGCGTGCATGGCTAGAGGACAAATGTAAGGATGTAGAGGCTTACCTCACTAGGGGCAAGATAGATACTGCCTACAGGAAAATTAAAGAGACCTTTGGATAAAAGAGAGCCACTTGTATGAATATCAAGACCTCAGATGGAAACCCAGTTTTAAGCAAAGAAGGGAAAGCAGAAAGATGGAGGGACTATATAGAGGGTCTATACAAGGGCGATGTACTTGAGGACAATATTATAGAAATGGAAGAGGAAGTAGATGAAGATGAAATGGGAGATACGATACTGCGTGAAGAGTTTGACAGAGCACTGAAAGAACTGAGTCAAAACAAGGCCCCGGGAGTACACAACATTCCATTGGAACTACTGACGGCCTTGGGAGAGCCAGTCCTGACAAAACTACCATTTGGTGAGCAAGATGTATGAGACAGGCGAAATACCTTCAGACTTTAAGAAGAATATAATAATTCCAATCCCAAAGAAAGCAGGTGCTGACAGATGTGAAAATTACCGAACTATCACTTTAATAAATCATAGCTGCAAAATACTAACGCGAATTCTTTACAGACGAATGGAAAAACTAGTAGAAGACGACCTCGGCGAAGATCAGTTTGGAATCCGTAGAAATATTGGAACACGTGAGGCAATACTGACCCTACGACGTATCTTAGAAGCTAGATTAAGGAAAGGCAAACCTACGTTTCTAGCGTTTGTAGACTTAGAGAAAGCTTTCGACGATGTTGACTGGAATACTCTCTTTCAAATTCTGAAGGTGGCAGGGGTAAAATATAGGGAGCGAAAGGCTATTTATAATTTGTACAGAAACCAGATGGCAGTTATAAGAGTCGAGGGGCATGACAGGGAAGTAGTGGTTGGGAAGGGAGTGAGACAGGGTTGTAGCCTCTCCCCGATGTTATTCAATCTGTATATTGAGCAAGCAGTGAAGCAAACAAAAGAAAAATTCGGAGTAGGTATTAAAATCCATGGAGAAGATATAAAAACTTTGAGGTTTGATGATGAGAATGTAATTCTGTCAGAGACAGCAAAGGACTTGGAAGAGCAGTTGAACGGAATGGACAGTGTCTTGAAAGGAGGGTATAAGATGAACATCAACGAAAGCCTAACAAGGATAATGGAATGTAGTCGAATTATGTCGAGTGATTTTGCGGGAATTAGATTAGGAAATGAGACACTTAAAGTAGTAAAGGAGTTTTGCTATTTGGGGAGCATGATGATGGCCGAAGTAGAGGGGATATAAAATGTAGACTGGCAATGGCAAGGAAAGCGTTTCTGAAGAAGAGAAATTTGTTAACATCGAGTGAAGATTTAAGTGTCAGGAAGTCGTTTCTGAAAGCATTTGTATGGAGTGTAGCCATGTATGGAAGTGAAACATGGACGATGACTAGATTGGACAAGAAGAGAATAGAAGCTTTCGAAATGTGGTGCTACAGAAGAAAGCTGAAGATTAGATGGGTAGATCACATAACTAATGAGGAGGTATTGAATAGGATTGGGGAGAAGAGAAGTTTGTGGCACAACTTGACTAGAAGAAGGGATCGGTTGGTAGGACATGTTCTGAGGCATCAAGGGATCACCAGTTTAGTACTGGAGGGCAGCGTGGAGGGTAAAAATCGTAGAGGGAGGCCAAGAGATGAATGCACTAAACAGATTCAGAAGGATGTAGGTTAGAGTAGGTACTGGGAGATGAAGAAGCTTGCACAGGATAGAGTAGCATGGAGGCAGTAGGTACTGGGAGATGAAGAAGCTTGCACAGGATAGAGTAGCATGGAGAGCTGCATCAAACGAGTCTCAGGACTGAAGACCACAACAACAACATAGACCATCTATTCCGAGAATCCAGCATTTCAGGCATTTTTTCCTGTTACTGACATTGATACTGACAGAATATCGCTCCCAAGGATTCCTACATTTTAGAGAATTTTTATGTTTCAGTAGGGTACAGCGAAAGGGGCTAATCCGCCCGAAATAAGAAATGTTGCAACACTGCCCTAGTTCACTCGCAGAGTCGAGGTCATTTTGTTTTCAGTGTATGTCAGTATCCTTGTATCACCGCCTGTGGTTGTAGTAAGCGTGCTTTGTGTTACGTACTTGACAGGACAGAAGAACAAACTCAAGAGGTAAGCGAACTGTGATGGAATATTGCCATATTTAAAGAATACAACTTAACAAATTAAGATGTACCAGGCACAATAACGCGAAAATTTGAACTCTTATGGTTAGCTGTACAAGAACAATGGTTATGCAGTGTGTATCAATAAATGTTGCTGGGTTTTTCTCCAAAGGTCTCATTCGCCGCATCTGTCGAAATCTCTGCACATGGGCCTATTTTGCCCCATACACGTCGGGCTATTTCCGCTCAGTCAAATTATTACTTTATTTGATGTTTTACCGCGAAGTTCTCGACAACACGTTTTCTTGTTTTCTTTTCAGATAGTCCGCGCATACAAGGTGAAAAAGCTAAGTGCTTCATGGTTCGAGGAAGATATGAAACAAGTAGTAACAAGCGTTATAGGCAGTTTCTCTGGATAAAGTAGGAGGAACGGGTTACAGGGTTTCATGGAGAGTGTGTGTGTGGGTGCAAAAGAACGAAAATAGTTTACTTGTGATACATGCTTGCATTTTGACACTGAAATACACTGGGCGGATTACCTTCTTCAGTGGGTGGAAGAGTCTAATCATTTTTATATACAGTGATTTCTGCCTTCTTCAGATGTTTGTTTAATATTTTGTACGTGTACAAGATTTTCGACGTTTTGTATGCTGGAATGTATTCGCAATTGACATACCGTAATTTGATCACACTGAGAGACTTTTTTTTTTTTAAAAAAAGCTTAACGTCATATTACATAGGGCGTACTGTTGAAAGGGGCGAATTATCCCTGCTGTACCCCTAATATAAATGAGACAAAGCAATACACGAGGCGGGCGACCATTATTATAATAATCGGTAGTTCTGCATTCAGGAGCACTGGGTCGCAATGATAAAAGTCGAACATCATGCAAGGAATGACTTTATACCTTATATGGCGCGCTTCGGAATTTATCCATCATCAGAAATCCATGAATGATTGCTGCACGTAGATACGGTATTTCAAGCTCTATGTGAAACAGACTAGATGCGAATGTTTGTTTCAAATACAGATTCAAACGCCATATCTGCGTGCAGCAATCGCTCCTGAAAATATGATGAGGGATAAATTGCGAAACGCGCCGTATGAGCAACAAAGCCATTCCTTGCCTGATGTTAGACTTTCACCATTGCGACTCAGTACGTCTGAACGCAGAACTACTGCGTGCTTTAATTTCGTGTCTCACGTTGGATAACAAAAGACAAACGAAAGATTCGTTAGACAGACAGACAGATAGAGAACAAAATGACACTGTAAGGATTCCATTTTTGTCGACTGAGGCACGAAGCACTACAAAGGAGGCAATACTAACTGACTAAACCTCGCAGTACAGTCAAGACCTCTGCGAGAGAGGGGAACTGTCTCATGGCGCGATAGAAGATGGAATGAAATGGAAGATTAGAATGTAATGTCCCGTCGACAAAGAAGTCATTAGAGACGAAGCGCAGTCTCGAGTAAGAGAAAGACTGTAAAGGAAACCGACCATGTCCATTTGCTCTAACCATAGCTTAAGCGATTTAGGAAAATTACGAAAAACTTCAATCTGTATGACTGGACCGGGACTTGAACCGTCGTCCTCCCGAATGCGAATACAATATGCTAATCATCGCGCCACTTTGGTTGATAGAAGAAGAAACGGTATCTGGTATGGAAGACGTGCTGCAAGGACGGGGCCAGGCCGTGGGGGGGGGGGGGGGGAGGGGAGAGGGGGAAAGGCGGGGGTAAAGGGGGGGGGGGTAAAGGGGGGGAGGAGAGTGGTAACCGATCTAGTATTCGAGTTGGGTTGTAGGATCTGAGTCTCGAGACATGCTATCGGATTTTTGGAAAGTTATGATCCACACTGTCTCGAACGCAGCAGCGACAGATGAGCTCCAGAGATCTCGCACCATTAGCTTAACAGCTCATGCATCAAAACTGCTGACAAGAATAACAATAGGAGAATGAAAAAGGAGACTGAAAAAATATTAGACGGTGGTTAATTTGGCTCTAGAACATGTACACGCGGCAGATAGCGCTTTATGATGCTGCGGTTGATAATGAAAGCAAAACAAATCAAGACAGGTTGATAGGATTTGTCGACTTAGAAGAGGCATTCGATTGCATGAAGTGATGCGAGGTCATGACAAAACTCTACCATCTGGTGAACATGATGTATGAGACAGGCGAAATACCCACAGACTTCAACAAGAATATAATAATTCCAATCCCAAAGAAAGCAGGTGTTGACAGATGTGAAAATTACCGAACTATCAGTTTAATAAGTCACAGCTGCAAAATACTAACGCGAATTCTTTACAGACGAATGGAAAAACTGGTAGAAGCGGACCTCGGGGAAGATCAGTTTGGATTCCGTAGAAATGTTGGAACACGTGAGGCAATACTAACCTTACGACTTATCTTAGAAGAAAAATTAAGAAAAGGCAAACCTACGTTTCTAGCATTTGTAGACTTAGAGAAAGCTTTTGACAACGTTAACTGGAATACTCTCTTTCAAATTCTGAAGGTGGCAGGGGTAAAATATAGGGAGCGAAAGGCTATTTACAATTTGTACAGAAACCAGATGGCAGTTATAAGAGTCGAGGGGCATGAAAGGGAAGCAGTGGTTGCGAAGGGAGTGAGACAGGGTTGTAGCCTCTCCCCGATGTTATTCAATCTGTATATTGAGCAAGCAGTAAAGGAAACAAAAGAAAATTCGGAGTAGGTATTAAAATTCATGGAGAAGAAATAAAAACTTTGAGGTTCGCCGATGACATTGTAATTCTGTCAGAGACAGCAAAGGACTTGGAAGAGCAGTTGAACGGAATGGACAGTGTCTTGAAAGGAGGGTATAAGATGAACATCAACAAAAGCAAAACGAGGATAATAGAATGTAGTCAAATTAAATCGGGTGATGCTGAGGGGATTAGATTAGGAAATGAGACACTTACAGTAGTAAAGGAGTTTTGCTATTTAGGGAATAAAATAACTGATGATGGTCGAAGTAGAGAGGATATAAAATGTAGACTGGCAATGGCAAGGAAAGCGTTTCTGAAGAAGAAAAATTTGTTAACATCGAGTAAAGATTGAAGTGTCAGGAAGTTGTTTCTGAAAGTATTTGTATGGAGTGTAGCCATGTATGGAAGTGAAACATGGACGATAACCAGTTTGGACAAGAAGAGAATAGAAGCTTTCGAAATGTGGTGCTACAGAAGAATGCTGAAGATAAGGTGGGTAGATCACGTAACTAATGAGGAGGTATTGAATAGGATTGGGGAGAAGAGAAGTTTGTGGCACAACTTGACTAGAAGAAGGGATCGGTTGGTACGACATGTTTTGAGGCATCAAGGGATCGCAAATTTAGCATTGGAGGGCACCGTGGAGGGTAAAAATCGTAGAGGGAGACCAAGAGATGAATACACTAAGCAGATTCAGAAGGATGTAGGTTGCAGTAGGTACTGGGAGACGAAGAAGCTTGCACAGGATAGAGTAGCATGGAGAGCTGCATCAAACCAGTCTCAGGACTGAAGGCCACAACAACAACAACAACAACAACAACAAGAGGGAAACAGAAGAACAGAAGACCAGGAAGAAAATGCGCGATTTAGAAACTATGCGAGACCGGGCTGAAGTCTGTATGCCCTACTGTTCAATCTGTACTTCGAAAAAGCAATGACCGAAATAAAAGAAATTTCAGGATTGGGATTAAACTCATGATATCACTGATAAGACTCTTTAATGGTATTGCTAGCCTAAGTGAAAGTGTAGAAGAATTACAACACCTGTTGAATGGAATTTTAGTAGTGAGCAGACGATCTGGACTGAAAATTAACCAAAGAGAAACGAAAGTAATGACAAGTTGTGAAAATGAGACTAGCGATAAACAAAATTGGGGATCCCCAAAATAGTTGAAGTGAAGGTATTACGCTACCTTGCAAACAAAATAACTTACGACGGACGAAGTAACGAGGACGAAGAAAGCAAGCTAGTAAAGATAAGGAGGGTATTCCTGGTCAAAAACAGTCCACTTATGTCAAAATTATATCTTAATTTGTCAAACAAATTACCAAGAACCTACGTTTGTAGCACAGGTTTGTACAGAGGGAACTGTGTACTGTGGGAAAACCTAAAAACAAGAGAATCGAAGCGGAAGAGATGTCGCGATTTAAAGGGCTTCAGAAAATACGAAATGAGTAGGTTCTCTCCAGATTCGGTGTTGAGTGGAACACGTGAAAGACATTGACAAGAAGAAAGGATGATACGACTTCCATGACACTTGAGGCACGGGAGTGTAGAGCATAAGATTGTAGCGGAAGTCAATGACTGGAATGCATGTAGAAAAAGCGACGCACCATGAAGGAAGTATCTAAATAGGACGGAAATCGGTGATATGATGTATATGTACAGACAAACGAATTATCACAATTTCAGAAAAATGCGTTGATTTATTCAGGAGAAAGAAGTTCACAAACTGAGCAAATCAATAACGCGTTGGCTCTTGCGTGAGCAATTATTCGTCCCTACATTGACTGATACAGTTGCTGAATGTCCTCCTGAGAGGTACCGTGCCAAATTAGAATGAGAAACAGATTGAATTAAGATTTGAAGAAGAACAATGGGAAGAAGAAACAACAATACTGAAATAAATTGTGTCGCATTTGCAGATGACTTCGCTATACATACTTTAAATGTGACAGCTGCTGTAATACGAATTAATCTTTTACAAGAAATAAGCAGTAGTAGAATTTCAGCAGCAATTTTTAACAAATATTGAAAATATCAGAAGACAGATATTGAGATAATAGATACATTTAAGAAATTTAAATATATTGGCGAGATAACACAAGTTTGGTAAAAGCTACTGTAGATGTAAGAATAGATAAAATTGGAAGGACATATTGTATAACTAATGAGTTTTTAACAAAAAATGCCTCTCCAAAAATGCAAAATTCAAACGTTAGAATACAGTAGGAATCGATAACGTCTAAATGCAAGCGAATGTCTAGCATTAAACTATAATTTATGCAAATTATGGTTACTAGAAAAGGGAATATAGAAAATACTAGACTCACGAAAAAGTGTACAACGTTGGAAATTACGAAGTAATGGTGGAATTTCCCGGAACGTAGTACGAATATGAATTAGGAATGGAAGACTGGAATTTTCTGGACATTTATATGGAATGCAAGACAGCAGATTAACCAAAAATATCTTCAAATATTTGTGCTATAAAAATTTAACAACAAGCTGGATCCACAAAGTAAAAAATGATTTAGAGGGAAATAATACCAAATCCGACGAAGTAACGTAAAGAAATGTGTTTAGTGAAGAAGTATTGATTATGGAAGAATTCCGAAATAGGGGAGTGATGAAAACTAGTGGTCAGGAGAAAAGGAATAGAAAATTAAGTGAACAGATGGAAGACTATAAGAAAAGAAAGAAATGAACAATATCTTTTTTATAAGGCCTGCTGTAAAGTACGCCGAAATACATTTACAAGAACTTAATTCCAGGAGCTGAAATGGATATTTATTTGCTTATCTATAGATATATATTTGTTATTATAATCTCATAGCAGCTATATCATGAAACGTTTTCGTGATGATAATGGTTGGGCAGCTATTAGACAGCGGGATCCTTAGAGGTTCTCTGTTGAACACATACACATACACTGAAGCACCAAAGAAACTGGTATGCATATTCAAATACAGAGATATGTAAACAGGCAGAATATGGTGCTGCAGTCGGCAACACCTATATAAGACAACAAGTGCCTGGCGCAATTGCTAGATCGGTTACTGCTGCTACAATGGCAGGTTATCAAGATTTAAATGAGTTTGAACGTGCTATTATAGTCGGTGCACGAGCGATGGGGCAAAGTATCTACAATGTAGCGATGAAGTGGGATTTTCCCGTACGACCATTTCAAGAATGTACCGTGAATATTAGGAATCCGGTGAAACAGCAAGTCTCCGACATCCCTGCCACCCGAAAAAGGCCCTGAAAAATGGGACTAACGAGGACCGAAAGGGTCGTTCAACGTGACAGAACTGCTACCCTTCCGCAAATTTCTGCATATTTCAGTGCTGGGCCATCAACAAGCGTCAGCATGCGAACCATTCAACGAAAAATAATCGATATGGGCTTTCGGAGCCGAAGGCCCACTCGTGTACCCTTGATGACTGCGCGACACAAAACTTAACGCCTCATATAGGCCCGACATTGGACTGCTAATGGCTGGACACATGTTGCCTGATGGGAAGAGTCTCGAGCGGATGGACTTGTACGAGTATGGAGACAACCTCACGAATCCAATTATCCTGCATGTTAGCACGGGACTGTTCAAGCCGGTGGAGGCTCTGTAAGGGTGTGAGGCGTTTTCAGTTTACGTGATATGGGACTGCTGATACGTCTAGGTACGACTCTGACAAATGACACGTACGTAAGCATCCTGTCTGATCACCTGCATCCATTCATGTCCATTGTGCATTCCGACGGACTTTGACAATTCCAACAGGACAATGCGCCATATCACACGTCCCGAATTGCTACAGAGCTGCTCCAGGAACACTCTTCTGAGTTTAAACACTTCCTCTGGCCACTCAACTTTCCAGACATGAACATTATTGAGCATATCTGGGATGCCTTGCAACGTGCAGTTCTCCTGCCCCGCACTCTTGAGGATTTTTGGACAGCTCTGCACGATTCATGGTGTCAGTTCCCTCCAGCACTACTTCAGAGATTTGTCGAATCCATGCCACGTCGTGTTGCGGCACTTCTGCATGCTCGCGGGGGCCCTACACGATGTTAGATTGCTGTTGTACCAGTTTCTTTGGCTCTTCAGGTTATGTTGATCATATGGCGTCTAAAAATCCCAACTGTCAGATAGCTTGAATGTTTAACATATAGGATCTAAGGATGGTAGCTATCAAATAGCTGTCAAACCATTATCACAAAAAAATTATGTTACAACAGTTGCATGGTTATAATAACAATATTTCACTACGGAAAGCTCACTGTTGACCCTTAGATGCCATGTAATCGTCAACACCACCTAGACGTGCACCTGAAAATGGCATTGTGAGCCGAAACAGGCAAGCTTGTTGTGCAGAAATACCTATGGAGACGCATATATTACGTTGCAGCTACTGGAACTGACTTCTAGTAAAACGAACAGTAGATTAAGGAACTGAAATTAGTACATATTCGTAGCTGTCCCATCTCAGAAGAAAAAGAAAATGTGAAAGTAGCATTACGTAATACTGATGGTTTCAAGGAAAGAGAAAGTAAGATACAATGACAATTCTAATGCGGTTGGAGTTTGATTAATGGGATTATAGGGATTGTAGAGTGGGAGTATGTGGTTGGTTGACTGGATCATGTGAAAATTGAGAGCGGGGATGTTCTGAGCTGTAATTGAACGTTTAGAACCAATATTGGCTTTTGGGCTAGTTCCTTGTTTTAAGTGCTTCTAGAGCCTTCTCGCTCTGTTTCATGTATGAAGTCCTTCTCTTCTGACTTTGTATGTATGATTTATTATTCATTTGTGATAAGATCCATAAGATGAAGGTGAAAGTTCTTTATTGAAGTAACAGTAGCAAGCAGTTGGTTGTGTGGCGGTGAAAGAGGCAGGAAGTAGGTGGCTGAGCAGCGCTACATCTGGCCCGTTGTTAAAAGGACACTGGGGTAAGTGCGGAGCGATGCCGGGATTCCTTTATGACGCAGGAGAACAGCAGAGGTGTCCGTACTGTGGCGGCGCTTCGCCCATACCGGCCGGTGCTTCCGCAAAGTGCCTCCAGTACAGCCGGCGGGGTGCGTCCGGGCGCCGGCTCTGCGCATGCGCGGTCCAGGCGAGGCTGCGCGGCCATATTGATTCAGCGCGCACTTTGGCAGAGGGACGGCGGAGGGAGAGCGCAAGGGAGGGGGCGGAAAAGAGAGACAGAGAAGTAGAAAGAGAGGGAGAGGCGGAGAGCGGGGGAGGCAAACGGAGATGAAGATGGTGAGAAGCGAGGGCTGCCGCGGCGCAGGGGGTGGCGCGATACGGGCAGGGGGTGGGTGGCAGGGTGAGGGTGAGTGTAAGGGGGTGGGGGTGACGGATGGCCCCGCATTGTGCGCACTGGGGGTGAGCCCAGCCCGGCGCGGCGCAGGGGCGGAAGGTAAAAATTGGAGAGGGCGTCGGTGGACGCAACGCAGACGCCGTCACATTCGCAGATACGCGCTGCTTCTGCGTCAGAGTCTGTGTTACGCCCGACGGACGGCACCCCACCTTAGAGACTTGGCTTAGTGACAAGGTTGTAGGCGACCGCAAATGGGCCTCAAATGGTTCAAAGGGCTCTGAGCACTATGGGACTTAACATCTGAGGTCATCAGTTCCCTAGAACTTAGAACTACTTAAACCTAACTAACCTAAGGACATCACAGACACCCATGCCCGAGGCAGGATTCGAACCTGCGACCGTAGCGGTTGCGCGGTTCCAGACTGAAGCGCCTAGAACCGCTCGGCCACCACGGCCGGCAAATCGGGCTCAAACCGACCACTTACCGCCTCCCGTCTCCAGCCCCCTCCTTAAACCGGGAGTACTACAGAGTTTTTATTCATTACAGTCTTCTAAATCACTATCAGTTCTCAGGGATGTAATTCGTTCTTCGTGTTACTTACAAAATTTAGTTCTTGTGGCGTAACACGTTTCAAACCTAACCAAAAATGTGCCAATTTTCGACTCTTCTTCCCTTCCCCCTGAACAAATTTCAGCAGACGCTCGGAGATAAGGCCGCCGAGACTACTCCTGAACGAGATATACTGCTAACGACCTCTGCCGATCGTAGAGGGTGATTCTACAGTAACTGTACACGTTTCGTAGCTGTAATGTTTCCATCAGTTGTAGAATTTTGGATGGTTCAATGGTTCAAATGGCTCTGAGCACTGTGGGATTTAACATCTGTGGTCATCAGTCCCCTATAACTTAGCACTACTTAAACCTAACTAACCTAAGGACATCACACACACCCATGCCCGAGGCAGGATTCGAACCTGCGACCGTAGCGGTTGCGCGGTTCCAGACTGAAGCGCCTAGAACCGCTCGGCCACCACGGCCGGCAAATCGGGCTCAGACCGACCACTTACCGCCTCCCGTCTCCAGCCCCCTCCTTAAACCAGGAGTACTACAGAGTTTTTATTCATTACAGTCTTCTAAATCACTATCAGTTCTCGGGGATATAATTCGTTCTTCGTGTTACTTACAAAATTTAGTTCTTGTGGCGTGACACGTTTCAAACCTAACCAAAAATGTGCCAATTTTCGACTCTTCTTCCCTTCCCCCTGAACAAATTTCAGCAGACGCTCGGAGATAAGGCGCCGCCGAGACTACTCCTGAACGAGATATACTGCTGACGACCTCTGCCGATCGTAGAGGGTGATTCTACAGTAACTGTACACGTTTCGTAGCTGTAATGTTTCCATCAGTTGTAGAATTTTGGATGGTTCAATGGTTCAAATGGCTCTGAGCACTGTGGGACTTAACATCTGTGGTCATCAGTCCCCTAGAACTTAGAACTACTTAAACCTAACTAACCTAAGGACATCACACACATCCATGCCCGAGGCAGGATTCGAACCTGCGACCGTAGCAGCAGCGCGACTCCGGACTGGAGCGCTTAGAACCGCAGGGCCACCGCGGCCGGCTACGAATGGTGGAAGTTGAATCAAATATTTTCTGGGGCAGGTTTTCTCCCACTCCTGTGTATCAACTAGCAGCAAATGTATCCAGAGGCTTCCGCTGTGAAATCTCGAAACTGTTTCGCCATTCGGACAGAATCGCTCTATAATGAGCAAATGAGAGGTGTTATGGTTCAAATGGCTCTGAGCACTATGGGACTTAACATCTGTGGTCATCAGTCCCCTATAACTTAGAACTACTTAAACCTAACTAACCTAAGGACATCACACACATCCATGCCCGAGGCAGGATCCGAACCTGCGACCGTAGCAATCGCGCGGTTCCGGACTGCGCGCCTAGAACCGCTAGACCACCGCGGCCGGCTAGAATTTTGGAACACGTATTATGTTCGAGTATAATGACTTTTCTGGAGACTAGAAATCTACTATGTAGGAACCAGCATGGGTTTCGAAAAAGACGATCGTGTGAAACGCAGCTCTCGCTATTCGTCCACGAGACTCAGAGGGCCATAGACACGGGTTCCCAGGTAGACGCCGTGTTTCTTGACTTCCGCAAGGCATTTGATACAGTTCCGCAGAGTCCTTTAATGAACAAAGGAAGAGCATATGGACTATCAGACCAATTGTGTGACTGGAATGAAGAGTTCATAGATAACAGAACGCAGCATGTCATTCTCAATGGAGAGAAGTCTTCCGAAGAGAGTGATTTCAGGTGTGCCGCAGGGAAGTGTCTTAGGACCGTTGCTATTCACAATATACATAAATCACCTTGTGGATAACATCGGAAGTTCACTGAGGCTTTTTGCAGATGATGCTGTAGTATATCGAGAGGTTATAACAATGGAAAGAAGGATCTGCAACGAACTGACGCATGGTGCAGCGAATGGCAATTGAATCTCAATGTACACAAGTGTAATGTGCTGCGAATACATAGAAAGAAAGATCCCTTATCATTTAACTACAATATAGCAGGTCAGCAACTGGAAGCAGTTAATTCCTGGGAGTAGGCATTAGGAGTGGTTTAAAATGGAATGACCATATAAAATTAATCGTCGGTAAAGCACATACCAGACTGATTTTCATTGGAAGAATCCTAAGGAAATGCATTCGGAAAACAAAGGAAGTAGGTTACAGTACACTTGTTCGCCCACTGCTTGAATACTGCTCACCGGTGTGGGATCCGTACTAGATAGAGTTGATAGAGGAGATAGAGAGGATTCAACGGAAAGCAACGCTCTTCGTTACACGATCATTTAGTAATCGCGAAAGCGTTACGGAGATGATAGATAAACTCCACTGGATAAATCTGCAAGAGAGACGCTCAGTCGCTCGGTACGGGCTTTTGTTGAAGTTTCGAGAACATACGTTCACCTCCTACGTTTATCTCGCGAAGAGACCATGAGGATAAAATCAGACAGATTAGAAACCACAGAGAGGCATACCGACAACCTCTCTTTCGAAGAATACGAGACTGAAATAGAATGGAGGACCGATAGAAGTACACAAAGTACCCTCCGCCACACACCGTCAGGTGGCTTGCGGAGTACGGATGTACATGTAGATGTAGATCAAAAGAAGCGTGAAACTGTAAACAAAGTTTTGCCTGAAATTGCTTCAAGGTTATGCAGTAGAGTAGAGATCACAAGTGCAACAATAACAACAAAAAGGTAATTCTTCTTAGAAAGCAACGACACGAATGGACTCGAAATTCAACAGAACTTCGTACTTTACATTTACTCCAGGACATGTTCGAAATGATGTCCATGTAGACGATGACAGTGACGTGGTGCCAGTGTTTGTGCTCTCGGAATGTTTCAGACTCCGTTCATCTCATTCTGCACAGCGGCACAGCCATTTTTAGTTGGCAGCTGTAGTTGTGCTACATTCTCAATTGTAACACCATACACTAACCCCTTGAGACGGCCAATTTCACTGACATCGATTTGTTCTAGAATCATGAAAAATATTTTGTGTTAAGACGTGATGACCTTTCTAGACTCTGAGAAGCTCATCTGCAGAAACCAGCACGGTTTTAGGAAACAGCGGTCATGCAGGACACAGCTGGCCCTCTTTGTGCATGATATACAACAGGCTCTAGGTACAGGCTCCCAGGTTGATGCCATATTTCTCGAATTTCGAAAGCCGTTCTACTCAGTTCCGCACTGTCGCTTGCTACAAAATTTGCGCGCTTACGGTCTATCCGATGACATATGCGGTTGGATAGAAAGTTTTCTAACAGACAGGGAGCAGTATGTCGTCCTGAACGGTTTAACTTCAACAGAAACAAGCGTAACTTCAAGAGAAACAAGCGTAACTTCAAGTGTGCCCCAGCGCATTTACATAAACGATCTGATTGATGGTATTGACAGCGGCATTAGACTGTTTGCCGATCATGATGTAGTCTACAGGAAAGTAGTATCACACGACAGTTGTGAACAAATAAATGAGGATTTGCAGAAAATAAATGCGTGGTGTAATGACTGGTAGTTATCTCTCAATATTAGTAAGTGTAACCTACTGCGTATAACAATGCGAAAATCCCCATTAATCTATGATTACAAAATAAATGATCAGTCTTTGGAAGCGGTAACATGAGTCGAGTATCTGGGTGTGACTATTCGAAATGATCTCAAATGGAATGATCAGATTTCACACGTAACTGGTAAGGCGAACTCTAGATTCAGGTTTATTGGTAGAATCCTGAAGAGATGCAGTCCTTCAACAAAGGAAATAGCTTAGAACACTTTAGTTTGTCCAGTCTTATTGTTCGTCTGTATGGGACCCTTGCCAGTTGGGTCTGATTCAAGAGCTTGGGAAGGTCCAAAGAAGAGCGGCAAAATTCGTGACTGGTACATTTAGCCACGCGAGAGCGTTACGAATCTCATAGAAAGTTTGAAGTGGGACACACTTGCAGATAGACGGCGCGCTAAACAGAAGGGGCTGCTCACTAAATTCAGAAATTCAATCTTCGCCGAGGATGTAGAGCATACATTATTATCACCAACTTTCAAATCGCTTAATGATCATCATTCAAAGATAAGGGGAATAAGAGCTCGTACTGATGCGTTCCGACAGACGTTTTTCCCCTCACGCGATCCGCGAGTGGAACAGAGGGGGAGAAATATGAATTTGGCGCGAATTGTGCCCTCCGCCCCACACCGCTTGGTGGCTAGCGGAGTAGATATGTAGATGTAGAGGGTGAAGATCCGAAGATCCGGCGGGCCGATCATCTGGTTCTGCAGCACCTGTCCAATTATCAATGTAAGTAACATTAAGATACTTCCTTGCCTCGCAACTGAAATGTGCAGACGGGGACGTCGTACATAAACTCTAAGTTGTTTCGTGTAGCGAGATGATAGGCCTATCATCATAAGGTCGAAAAAAAAATCTGTTCTAATCAGCTTTTGTATCTGTCACGTCATGCACCACAGGTCTAGAATATTAAACTCATTTTCGGCTCATGATGGACAGCCAAATTCTACCTCTTTCATAGGCTGCCTCCTACCTTAAAATAACCAAATGCCTCGCCACATATGAAGTCTCTTCAGGTAACACCCCAGCAAGCTGTAAGTATCAGTTTATTCTACGTATCACTTTATAAATTCGGTAACACATCTGATTTGATTACAATGGTCGTCTCTCTCTGTGTAGGCGGGACATTGAAATTTAGTTAAAAAATATCGTAGCAACAAAAAGAATGCCTGATTACGCACCAACTCAAGAATAATATTCGTGGTACCCTAGTCATCCATCTCACAAGGCAAGCGGCACGTCATTGATATCAAATTGATAGGCTAATTAATTCAATTGATCATGAGAGTCATTTTGCATGGCGAGTGATTTTTTTCTTTCAGCGATCAGTCTACACTCACCAGGTAGTCTAAATGGCAATCCCTGGAGGGTAGATGATGTCGTTTTCGAGGAACGGTATTGAGAGCCAACATTTGAAGCTGACCACTGAAGGATTCTACCTCTGGCAATACACATTTTACTTAAGGACCACTCTATTAAAACCACAATCACAATGTCTCTGTTAATCGTCAGCCTGCATAAACGTGCCCCTGCCTACAGCCACACACAAGAGTTGCTGATAGTGCTATGCCTTCTGGTAGAAATGCTGTCTGCACTTTGAAATGAATTCCCTCCATTCAACCACACATGTTCCCTAGTATCCTATGGAGATGTCTTTAAATGATTACAGCCACTAATGAATCATATTCGTGGCAATCTCGAAACGAGTCATCCTTTTTGAACCCATCTGCTAAAGATCCCATACTGCAAAATTCCGCCAGCCGGTGTGGCCGTGCGGTTCTAGGCGCTTCAGTCTGGAACCGCGTGACCGCTACGGTCGCAGTTTCGAATCCTGCCTCGGGCATGGATGTGTGTGATGTCCTTAGGTTATTTAGGTTTCAGTAGTTCTTTCTAGGGGACTGATGACCTCAGATGTTAAGTCCCACAGTGCTCAGAGCTATTTGAACCATTTTTCGCGAAATTCCAGCGTGGTTGTGCCTCTCTGCATCTTGTAACTCTTCCTCGGTCTCTGTCCCACCCTTTCTACAGCTTTGTCCATGTGATCGTCCTAACATGTCAGAACTGAAACGAAGTTGTAGAGCTCTATGTCTACTACCTTCTGCAACATGTGGAGAAACGCGGTGACCTGAGTTAATGCGACAGGATTGTGTATGGCCACTCAGTGGAAAAGCGAACATGTTCTCGTAGCTCAGACAACTACGTACAGTGTGTAAGGCCAGAGTCAAACGAAGCTTCCTCCACCAACACAAGGTAGTAGAAAAGACAGTACGAACAATTACGGTGGTGTTTCTCATTGGGAAAATTAGGAAGACTCCACATCAAACAGCAACTGGGAGGAGAAATAGGATTTTGCTACTGTAGCGCGGTGCACCTCAAAACTACGAACGGTTATTGCATTCGGAAGGAGATCTGCATCTTCCAGGGTGCATTCATATCTGTCACGCAAACATTCTCTCTATCATCATTATTTTGTACCATCCAACAGGTAGAAACTACAAACTATAAAAACTCCGCTAACATCACCCAGTTGAGAACTCGATAAGATATTACCACATCTCTGTCTTCCAATAGCCCGCATCTCGTGGTCGTGCGGTAGCGTTCTCGCTTACCACACCCGGGTTCCCGGGTTTGATTCCCGGCGGGGTCAGGGATTTTCTCTGCCTCGTGATGGCTGGGTGTTGTGTGCTGTCCTTAGGTTAGTTAGGTTTAAGGAGTTCTAACAAGGGAACCTCCCCATCGCACCCCCCTCAGATTTAGTTATAAATTGACACAATGGATAGGCCTTGAAAAACTGAACACAGATCAATCGAGAAAACAGGAAGAAGTTGTGTGGAACTATAAAAAAATAAGCAAAATATACAAACTGAGTAGTCCATGTGCAAGATAGGCAACATAAAGGACAATGATAGCTGATGAGCGCCGTGGTCTCGTGGTTAGAGTGAGCAACTACGAAACGAAAGGTCCTTGGTTCGAGTCCTCCCTCGAGTGAAAATTTTAATTTCTTTATTTTCGCAAAGTTACGATCTGTCTGTTGATTCATTGACGTCTTTGTTCACTGTAATAAGTTTAATGTCTGTGTTTTGCGACTGCACCGCAAAACCGTGCGATTAGTAGACGAAAGGACGTGCCTCTCCAATAGGAACAGAAAACATTTGATCGCAAGGTCATAGGTCAACCGATTCCTCCACAGGAAAACACGTCTGATATATTCTTTACGACACTGGTGACGGCATGTGCGTCACATGACCGGAATGTGTTGTCGACCCACCTAACTTGCACACTTGGCGAATGGGTACAAAGATTCTTCTACCTTGCCCGATTTAGGTTTTCTTGTGGATGTGATAATCACTCCAAAGAAGTGATGAAAACGTAAGAGTTTGTCACATAAACTGCATCAAATGAATGCAACAGTTTCCGAGTCGCACAGTTTTCCCTGTGCTCTGTCAAAACATATGTTTTTTACGTTTTCAAATGTTTCCGTGAGTAGACCGTCAAATTCTGTATATGTCCAAGCAAATCTGAACATGTCCTGGAATTTTGGAGAGCGAAGTTGATTATGTGTGAGAGCCTGAACTTTGATAATTATCTGAAAATAAAAAATTAAAATTTTCACCCGAGAGAAGATTTGAACCAACGACCTGTCGTTCCACAGCTGCTCACGCTAACCACGGGACCACGGCACTACTGAGCTTATAATATCCTTGATGTTGCTTATCTTGCGCATGGACTACTCAGTTTGTATATTTTGCTTAATTTTTTCATAGTTCCACACAACTTCTTCCTGTTTTCGCGATTGATCTGTGTTCAGTTTTTCAAGGCCTATCCCTGTGCCAACTTATAACTAAATCTGAGGGAGGGTGCGATGGGGAGGCTCCCTTGTAAGTTCTAGGGGACTTATGGCCACAGCAGTTGAGTCCCATAGTGCTCAGAGCCATTTGAACCATTTTTTTGTCTTCCAATATATTGGGAAACAAATACCATCTGCATGTTGGCCATACATGGTGATTGCAATAAATATATATGTCCATTGGAGGAGGCATCTAGTGATTGAAGTCACTTCCACAGACGATCGTAAAATCATGAAGCAGACTATCCAGTTTGTGTTCCAAAAACTGTCGATACACTCTGGCAGTCAGCCGCTGTGGATTAACATGCGGTACGAGTAACTGATTGTCCACTATGGTATTTATATCTGTGATGTTGATATTCTCGTACAGAAGTTACGTGATGATTGTCTTGTGCATATTGTGAGCATTCACGGCACCCGCACGGGTAAAGGGGCTCTCATTCGTAAACAGTACCCGATAACCGAAAGGTGGAACAGTTATTCGAGTAACTATTTACAGAAGTTTTGATTGTCTATACTAGTCTCCAAGTGTCAATACTTTCTGCACGTGAAATGGGAGGAACTGCTGTCTCCGAAGCAGGCGCCATGCAGCAGATTGAGGAATCCCTACAGTGGCGCTTACACGGTGGGTACTTATGGTCGGATCTTCATGTACCATTTCCAAGATATTCTCAAAACTCACGTCATCCAGTTGACGCCGACCTAAACGCGACGCACCACGAACGCCATATTACCGTAACACATGTCCACAGCTGTGAAAGTCAGACGTTTTTCGAAACATTTCCATATACCGTCGTCTTGCTGCTCATGCATCGCCTTCTGATGCGCCGTAAAGGAGGTGGCATATTCACGTATTCGGCCTTTGAGTACGCCATACTACCGTACACAACGACTGCAGCCTATGGACTACCGACAAAATGAATGTACGTACGTAGCAAAAATGGTTCAAATGGCTCTGAGCACTATCGGACTTAACTTCTGAGGTCATCAGTCCCCTAGAACTTAGAACTACTTAAACCTAACTAACCTAAGGACATCACACATATCCATGCCCGAGGCAGGATTCGAACCTGCGACAGAAGCGGTCGCGTGGTTCCAGACTGTAGCGCCTAGAACCGCTCGGCAACCCCGGCCGGCTATGTAGCACAACGGACCACAAAAAATTCAAGTAAACATAGATATTTCGTTCTAGAATCAATCCAGAAGTGTAGACGGGTGTACAACGCAACATCAGTCGATATGCACGTGAACACGACACGCCAAAAGCCTGTACTAGCGCATGATGTAATTCCCATGAAATGCCCTGCTTAACCCGCATGACAGGACAGATAGAAAAATTGTGGAAAGGGGCCAAAATAAGGGGCTGTGAGTTAAATTCGAACACGCAACTTTATTATTTGATCAAACACTATAAGAGCCCAAAAAAATTTTTTAAACCCACAGCTTTAATCGTTGGGACTTAACTACCGGCTGAAAGCCACTTTAATTTAAAAATGGCTGAAGGCCAATAATTTAAAACGCAAGCATAATCAGAAATTTTAAAGACAAGCCTTATCTTAAAAGAGTTCTTTAGGTAGTAGGCTGAAGTAAACAAGTGAAATTCAGATCGGCTGAAGGCCGAACAGTTAAAACTCCAAAACATTATTTTTATTAAATACCGAAGTCCTTACGTGAAACAGTTCTTTAATTTAGGCTGAAGGCCTTAAAACCAACAACTGAAACTCAAATTTAAAACACAAAACCGGCTAGAAGCCATACATGTACAACAACAATAATATTTTTTTTTAAAAAAAGAATAAGGCATTACACACAAGGGCGCCCAGACGTTCGAGGATCGGCCTGTAATTCAAACACTAACGCTCGCTTAGGTGAGACAGGCAGTCGGGCCAAACATTCACGATCCGACGACAACCCAACCGACAGACAGTCAATTGACCCACCGACAAGATAACTTCCACTCCACCCGACCAGGGCACAACAGGGAGTTCAACGGAACAACGTGGAAGATATTGGAGCCCACAACCAATCATACACTCCTGGAAAATGAAATAAGAACACCGTGAATTCATTGTCCCAGGAAGGGGAAACTTTATTGACACATTCCTGGGGTCAGATACATCACATGATCACACTGACAGAACCACAGGCACATAGACACAGGCAACAGAGCATGCACAATGTCGGCACTAGTACAGTGTATATCCACCTTTCGCAGCAATGCAGGCTGCTATTCTCCCAGGGAGACGATCGTAGAGATGCTGGATGTAGTCCTGTGGAACGGCTTGCCATGCCATTTCCACCTGGCGCCTCAGTTGGACCAGCGTTCGTGCTGGACGTGCAGACCGCGTGAGACGACGCTTCATCCAGTCCCAAACATGCTCAATGGGGGACAGATCCGGAGATCTTGCTGGCCAGGGTAGTTGACTTACACCTTCTAGAGCACGTTGGGTGGCACGGGATACATGCGGACGTGCATTGTCCTGTTGGAACAGCAAGTTCCCTTGCCGGTCTAGGAATGGTAGAACGATGGGTTCGATGACGGTTTGGATGTACCGTGCACTATTCAGTGTCCCCTCGACGATCACCAGTGGTGTACGGCCAGTGTAGGAGATCGCTCGCCACACCATGATGCCGGGTGTTGGCCCTGTGTGCCTCGGTCGTATGCAGTCCTGATTGTGGCGCTCACCTGCACGGCGCCAAACACGCATACGACCATCATTGGCACCAAGGCAGAAGCGACTCTCATCGCTGAAGACGACACGTCTCCGTTCGTCCCTCCATTCACGCCTGTCGCGACACCACTGGAGGCGGGCTGCACGATGTTGGGGCGTGAGCGGAAGACGGCCTAACGGTGTGCGGGACCGTAGCCCAGCTTCATGGAGACTGTTGCGAATGGTCCTCGCCGATACCCCAGGAGCAACAGTGTCCCTAATTTGCTGGGAAGTGGCGGTGCGGTCCCCTACGGCACTGCGTAGGATCCTACGGTCTTGGCGTGCATCCGTGCGTCGCTGCGGTCCGGTCCCAGGTCGACGGGCACGTGCACCTTCCACCGACCACTGGCGACAACAGCGATGTACTGTGGAGACCTCACGCCCCACGTGTTGAGCAATTCGGCGGTACATCCACCCGGCCTCCCGCATGCCCACTATACGCCCTCGCTCAAAGTCCGTCAACTGCACATACGGTTCACGTCCACGCTGTCGCGGCATGCTACCAGTGTTAAAGACTGCGATGGAGCTCCGTATGCCACGGCAAACTGGCTGACACTGACGGCGGCGGTGCACAAATGCTGCGCAGCTAGCGCCATTCGACGGCCAACACCGCGGTTCCTGGTGTGTCCGCTGTGCCGTGCGTGTGATCATTGCTTGTACAGCCCTCTCGCAGTGTCCGGAGCAAGTATGGTGGGTCTGACACACCGGTGTCAATGTGTTCTTTTTTCCATTTCCAGGAGTTTATATGCAGCTGTCAAACTACACGCCGTGCTGGACAGTAACAACACGATGAGGAAACCACACTGCCTGAAATTTACGTCAACGCCCAGGGCAGGTAACCGGAACATTAACGGCCACAAGGCAGAAGATTCCGCTGGTACACTTCAATACAAATAATCAGTGAAACTCCACCAGAGGGTGGCTAGAAGTTTCCAGCTGGAAAACCACGTTGTTGCTCGTGGGAATATCCCAACAGCCGACAACGAACTCCAAACGACACAGCGTGAACAGTCTTGACCTGCTGGTAGGTTAAGTCAAAACTCAACTTTCGTGTCCAGGGTCGATGAGCCACGGACCTCATACCAATGGGAACAGCGCCACACTCTCCCACACCGCGTAGAGACCGCCAGCGCGCCCCGCGGCCAAACAACGCCCCGCCAATAACTCGTCACTGCTCAACGCCAACCGACCGATTCCTCGCACACCGCCCAGCCGGAAACTGTAAGCACCAGGTCAAAAATAGTCCAAGGTGCGAATATCGATACACACAGCTGCTGCCATCCACGGAAAGAGAGCATAACAGCATAATCGCGATAGCTGCGGGAGACTAAATACAGAATAGCAATAAAGGTTTAATCCAGCGCATAGCATCAGCCAGCCTCGGCTCAGCCCACCGCAAATGACAATTATGCATCATAACTCGTAAATAAACCAATTTCAGACAAAACTTTATTTGCAGTTTTTCTCTTATAATTGCGTGTACCTCACACTGACGAAGTGTGTACAGTTGCTTATGACTCAGTGCAGGGGTACATTCCTTCTTGTTTCTCTAACTGGATTGGTGCGGATGGCCACAACCTGGTCTCCTGTAAAAAATCCTTCATCTCAGAGTAGCACTTCCACCCAACACGTCCTCACTGATTTGCTGGATATATTCCTACAGCCGTGGAAGCTGTTACCTGATCTCCGAACACATCCTGTCTTCCTCTCCCTTCTTATCACTTTTGTTCCATATATCTTTTTACTAGCCGATTCTCCGCAGAAAAACCTCATACCTTATGTTACCATCATCGTCGTATCTAGTCTAGGCTATCTTGTCTGTCCCAATTTCAGTTAGACTACAACGGATCTTCCCATCTATTCTTAGGACGCTCATCATTTGTTTGCTCTTGCGGTGTATATTTGTATTCATTCATCTGACCTCGTTTGAATATTTTCGTGATGTTTCTTTCGGACCTCCTCTATTTCTGATGCATACTTATGAATCCCAGTACATTTATTATTTCACTAGTATTTCTCCGATCTATGATCTATCTGCTTCAATGCTCCCCCTTTTCCGCAATTGGTAAAAGGTCCATGTTAACACGGGTAATGTATCACGAAGAAAATACCGTCCGCACTGGCGTAATGTTACGTGATACCACGTACTTATACGTTTGTGACTATTACAGCGCCATCTATCACAAAGCGAAAAAAAGTGGTCCAACTAAAACATTCATATTTCTTTACGTACTAAACGAATATGTAATAAAAAATGGGCGTTCAAAACAAAAAAACGCAGTTGGCCTATGGCAGCGCCATCTAGCGGGCGAACCATAGCGTTATCTGGTTTCCCCATTCAAGCTAGACAAGTTTCATTCTTTGTAGTTTGTTCGTTTGACGCTTATTTCGTAAGATATTTGGCCCAATCACGATCAATGGACCACCCTGTATACATTAAATACGAGTCGTAAATGACATCCTTGTATCGCTCCTTGAGAGACGATTCTTGCAAAAAGACTTCCTTTTTGTACTTTTATTTCATTGTCTATGTACGTACTCAGATTTACACTTATTAGATGCTGAGGTATACCATATCTTGTAAAATGTTCCACAGTTTAATTCTGTTAATTTTATCCAAGGTTTCCTCGTAGCTTATAAAGGCTATGTCTGTGGGATGATTGTATTCTCAGTGTTTTGCAGTGATTTTTGCAGACTGCAAAACATCTAATTTTTCAGTAGTCCACCTATTTTTCAACATCCTGCTACAGCACCGCATTTCAGATGCTTCGCCTCTCTTCTTTTCCGGTTTTCTCACAGGTCACCATACACTAACAAACAACGGTGTCCTCCAGAAATTAGATAATCAAATCACCTTCTTTCAGCTCTGAGTATCCTTTTTTGCCTGTCCTGAGGTCTCTTTATTATAACTTCCTTGCTAAGTTCGTTCCTTTTTTCCTTCTGAGATAGAAGAATTCCTTCATCTCAAATATTATGTGGTTCTCAACAACTTTGATGTTAAATTTACGGCTAACCTGATATTTTTATATTCCTCATTACTTTGATTCACTTGTTCCATGCACTGCGGTCAGTGAACGTTCATTCCATTCAACAGATGCTATAATTGTTCCGGACTTCCACTTAGGACAGAAGTGTCATAAGCGCATTTTATCACTCATATCATTTCACCTTGGATTTCAACCCCACTTCTGATGCGAGCTATGATTTCTGTCATGGCTTTTTCCAGACACTGTTTGAACGTTAGACCACAGATGCATTTAGAACATGGACGCCCCTATCTCTGACGGGTTAAGAAGGTTAACCAACACACCAGTCACGTGGCGGAGGGAAAAATTCCGAATTTCTGTCGTTAAGCACTGTGCGAAATGGAGCGGTCAGTTGCAGTCTTTCTCATTTGCTGGTGAAATAGAACACTGAGTAACATTTGAACGATTTGTTAGATCAGTGTGATAAATGTAAAATCACAGCCATATTCCCGATATTAATGCAATGTTATCGTTTTAACGTTTGGCCAGCTGAAACGATAAGAAACAGTACGAAACATTGTATTGACAGTCTTTCTTTTTACAAGTGGCAGAACTATAGTTCTTCAGTAAATTCCTGTATTTGTGGCATTCATTTCAGTGCTCCCGCAGGAGTATTTTAGACAAAGTAATCTCTAAAGCTGCATGACTTTCACTTAATCCAGTACGGAGATGAAGAATTTTAGAAAATGATTATAGAGAAAAATCTTTTGTAAAGTAGGTATCAACATTTTCTGATCTCAAAATTTTTGTCATTTATCGAGTTTCAGATTTGCGACTAAAGCACTTTTACGGCGCCTTCAATTTTGCATGGTAAATTTAATGCGGGAGGCATTTGAGAATGAACATTTCACTTCCAAGCAACCTTCCATTTATCTGGAAAGGATAGTCACCACTATGCGTGAGTGTGGGACAATGAAAATCCCACTGAAATAGTGGCGCATGAACGGGATTCGCCGATGGTCAATGTTTCCTGTGTAGTGTCGCAAACGAAGCTGTGTGGGTCTTTCTGTGAGATGTCTGCAACAACGCCAATGCAAACTTTGTGAAGTTGCAGTTCTATTCACGCATCAATCGTTTTTGTACATGTACGAGTGCGTGCTGGATAGTAATTCCTCCAATTTTTTTTTAATGTAAAAAGTCTTCAACCTTTTTGAAACAAAACAAACACTATTTACATTCTAAATCCTTATTCATCAAGTCTACGTATTTGTAGCCTCTGATAGAGTGCTCCCTATTGTAGCGTCTGAGATGCCGGTTTGGAACGTAGCCAGGTAGGGACGTGAGAAGAAGCGTACCGTAATCGAGTATCTAATTGATTCGAAGAATTCGTCCACTCAGGAACGATGACGACGACGACGACGACGACGAGGATGATGATGGGTAGTGTCTCAGGGCGCTAAACGGCGAGATCATCAGCGCCCTTGCTTGGAATAAATACAGATAGGGTGGTGAACAAACACAGAAAGAATAACAATAAAATGGAACTCCAAATGGTTTCCTCAGGTACGTAGTGAAAACGACAGTGTGACATGGTGCACTCTCTCCTTCGTCATGACAATGCCAGACCACACATGAGCGCTGGCCCCAGCCTATTTTCATGTGTCTGCAAAACTTAAATGACACCTTCAAAGATTTCACTTTGATAGTGATGAAGCGGTGCAGGGAGAGGTGAGGTTGAGGCTCCATCAACCAAATCAGGCAATCTACAGTGATGGTTTCAACAAACTGAAAGAAAAGTGTTCGTAATCAGCGTGCCTATGGTGGAGGGTAATTATGTAGACATGAGGAATAAAGATGTAGAACGTTAATAAATTTTGTTTTATTTGATAGCTTTGTTTTCACATAAAAAGTTCGGAAACATTACTTTCCAACACAGACCAAACCCTCGTAATTTCTGGAAAAAAAATAAAGCTTTGAAAACAAATAGCCCTTTATCACCTAACCCTGTAGAATGACCCTATCAATCAGATCGTACTATTTAGACACTAATAAATATTCTCAAACAGAAGATCTTTCGCAGCTGCTTCGTAACGATATCACTCGTAACTTCAAACCTGTAATTTCATTGACTGATTCTGGAAAAATGTTTTCGCAAATTGTTTTGCCTTTTTAAGAAACGATTATCTCTGGAACGAAGTATGACTTACTTTCACATATCTTTCGGTGCGAGAAAGCGCGGCACACTATTCCACCAGCACCGCAGTAACGAATTCTTTACTGAAAATAATACATGTAATGTAAGCTGAAGAGGCTGTCAGAACTCACCTGCAAATATACTCCCCCACCCCAACAGTCAGCTGATCGAGATTTTAGTTTCATCACGGGCGGTCTAAGGACTGAATCCTGGGAGGGGGAAGTGCGTCTTTACCGTATGCCCTCCTCATTAATCGGAGAACTTTTTTCTTGGTCCCCCAGCCAAAGACTTCTTTGCATACCGTATGTCAGCTGACTGCAGATTCTGGACTCCTGGAAAACTTTCAATGAAATTCCAGATTGTCACCCAACAGACAAAATAAGTGCCGGGAGACCATAGTGCGTTTAAAATTAGTAGCAACTTTTGACAGTTAGGTACGGCGCAAACGGAACGAGATCTAGCTGTGCTGTGATAAATGGCAGCCAGCCCTTAATGTGGAAAAATGTGAATTAATGAGAATGAGTAGGAAGAACAAACCCGTAATGTTCGGATACAGCATTTGTACTCCCTGCTCGACACAGTCAAGTCACTTAAATATCTCCGTGTAACTTTGCAAAGCGATATAACGTGGACCTCGCATGTGAGAACTGTGGAAGGGAAGGCGAATGCTCGAATTCCGTTTATTGGGAGAATTTTAGGAAAGAATGGTTCACGTGTAAAGGAGCCCGCATATAGGACATTGGTGCGACCTATTCTTGAGTACTGCTCCAATGTCTGGGATCCGTGTCAGGTCGGATTAAAAGCAGACATCGAAGCAATTCACAGCCGGGCTGCTAGATTTGTCACCAGTACGTTCAGACAACACGTAAATGTTAGAGAGACTCTTCGGGAACACTAATGGGAATCCCTGGAGGGAAAGCGATGTTCTTTTCGAGAAGCATTGGAGAGCAAATTCAGACAACCAGTATATGACGGTAACTGCCGAAGGATTCTACAGCCGATAACATACAGGGTGATTGAAAAAGAATACTACAACTTTAGGAATTTAAAACTCTGCAACGACAAAAGGCAGAGCTAAGCACTATCTGTCGGCGAATTAAGGGAGCTATAAAGTTTCATTTAGTTGTACATTTGTTCGCTTGAGGCGCTGTTAACTAGGCGTCAGCGTCAGTTGATGCTAAGATGGCGACTGCTCAACAGAAAGCTTTTTGTGTTATTGCGTACGGCAGAAGTGAATCGACGACAGTTGTTCAGCGTGCATTTCGAACGAAGTATGGTGTTAAACCTCCTGATAGGTGGTGTATTAAACGTTGGTATAAACAGTTTACAGAGAATGGGTGTTTGTGCAAAGGGAAAAGTTCTGGACGGCCGAGAACGAGTGATGAAAATGTAGCACGCATCCAGCAAGCATTTGTTCGCAGCCCAGGAAAATCGACTCGCAGAGCTAGCAGAGAGCTGCAAATTCCACAATCAACTGTATGGAGAGTCCTAGGAAAAAGGTTAGTTATGAAACCTTATCGTCTGAAATTGGTTCAAGCACCACCAGGCAGTCCGTGACAGAGCACTTCATCACTGGCCTCCAAGAAGCCCTGATCTTACCTCCTGCGATTTTTTCTTATGGGGGTATGTTAAGGATATGGTGTTTCGGCCACCTCTCCCAGCCACCATTGATGATTTGAAACGAGAAATAACAGCAGCTATCCAAACTGTTACGTCTGATATGCTACAGAGAGTGTGGAACGAGTTGGAGTATCGGGTTAATATTGTTCGAGTGTCTGGAGGGGGCCATATTGAACATCTCTGAACTTGTTTTTGAGTGAAAAAAACCTTTTTAGATACTCTTTGTAATGATGTATAACAGAAGGTTATATTATGTTTATTTCATTAAATACACATTTTAAAAGTTGTGGTATTCTTTTTGAATCACCCTGTACATTGAGCGTTAAAAGCTTAAGATGTTACGAGCAATTAGGGCTCATATGGAGGCATATAGACAGTCGTTTTTGCGAGTGGAGGAGGGAAGGGAATGACCAGTGGCGGTACAGGGTACCCTCCTCCACGCACCGCACGGTGACCTGCGTAGTTGCGAGCGTGTCCTGGGCGCGTCGGCAGGTGACCACAGTATAATGCCAGGCCTACTCGGCGCGGAACCTCTCAACCTCTCCTGACTTCGTGTACAGCAAGCCGCGCAAGGCGGCCTATTTGCAATCTGACTCAAAAGATTTTGAAGAAACTGTTCGGTAAAAAACTCTGACAGTGGCGCATCTTATAGCTTAATTCGTCAGCTTCTTGATTAACTGCTATCACTTCGTTAATGGCCACAGTTATTGCGATGTTGTCCGCAGCTCGTGGTCGTGCGGTAGCGTTCTCGCTTCCCGCGCCCGGGTTCGATTCCCGGCGGGGTCAGGGATTTTCTCTGCCTCGTGATGACTGGGTGTTGTGTGATGTCCTTAGGTTAGTTAGGTTTAAGTAATTCTAAGTTCTAGGGGACTGATGACCTCAGATGTTAAGTCCCATAGTGCTCAGAGCCATTTGAACCATTTTTTATTGTGATGTTTTGAAGTAAACTACTGGTAGAAAATCTTCAAGTCTCCAGCGAAACATTGGGGTCGCTATGAATGTGCGTTTGGTGCGCGCTACATCATTTGTTGCTGTATATGAAATTTAGACACAGTATTGAATTATTCTTTAAACTTTCAAGGATATCGGCATCTGTCTCCAGTGTCGAATGTGTGCAACAGCGCGACCGCTACTGTCGCAGGTTTGAATTCTGCCTCGGGCATGGATGTGTGTGATGTCCTTAGGTTAGTTAGGTTTAAGGAGTTCTAAGTTCTAGGGAACTTATGACCTCAGAAGTTAAGCCCCATAGTGCTCAGAGCCATTTGAACCATTTTTTGTGGAATGTGTGGAATGTTTGTAAAGCGCTCCGTCACGAACGCACGCGCCAGTAAAAAAGCCAGATTGAAATACTCACAAATCCTTCATATCTCACAAACGGTCTCATATATCGAAACAAGATTTTGCCAAATGATAGCACGTAAAGAGGAGAGGGTTTTGTCATACGATTAACAGGCGAAACTTCAAAAATCTAACGCGATATCCGAGCTACTACAGCTCCTTTTTTTTCATGGAAATAACATAATTTTTAAGGACCATCATAAGTCGTGAAACGAGAATTGCTATGGGTTTAGCAATATAAATGAAGAAGTTATACGTTAATTTTTATACTGAGAATGAGCTTTTTCGTACCTTTTGACCTGTCTTGCCCTAAGTTGCTAGTTTAATAACACACTGTTCCAGTATTCTGTCCCAATCTCACCTGCATTAAATGTCAGTAAGATGAACATTCGTAAACTCTTCTGTGTTTTGAGAAAAGAAGCAGATTTCAACATGGCAACGCGAGAAGTTACATGTTACTCAAAACTCGTCATAGACATTCATTAATAAATGTCTTCTCAAATATTGCTTGGTACGGCTGAGAACTCGAGACCAGTCCTGTACTGCAACATTTGCAATAATGGCTTCTTTTGTCAGCGTTTCAACCTCAGTGAGCGTAAATTGCCGGCCGCGGTGGTCTCGCGGTTCTAGGCGCGCAGTCCGGAACCGAGGGACTGCTACGGTCGCAGGTTCGAATCCTGCCTCGGGCATGGATGTGTGTGATGTCCTTAGGTTAGTTAGGTTTAAGTAGTTCTAAGTTCTAGGGGACTGATAACCACAGCAGTTGAGTCCCATAGTGCTCAGAGCCATTTTTGAGCGTAAATTTCTTTTTTTTTTCCCCACATTACTTCTCACCCAGTCGGATTTAAATGAGCATGATGCTGAGGAAGACTCATTGAACTATGCTCTTTAGCGTTAGCCAGTTCGACGTCCCGGTACCGTGGAGTGTTTCGCTTGTACAGCAGTACAAGTTCCATCAACTCCGCCATTACTTTGCAACCAGAGCAAAACATCCAGTTTCCTCCACTGCGTTGTTGGAGCTTTATCCATCACATCACATGGCGCATTGTCCATTACTATTGTCGAATTGAGAGGAATATTTTGCAGCAGAACAGTATCTTCATAGGCGGTGAACGTGTTCTTGGACGACAACTTTTATTGCGAATATCGTGTTCAGACGTTCTGAACTGTTATTACTAATGCAGTGCTACACAAAACACTTGTTCACAGTACCTGACGACTGCAGCGCCGGAAAATACACTTTACAAATAGAGCATATGAACGGGGATGCTTCTGACGCGCCACACCACGTGGTACTGTTTGTCCATGACGTGGCATGACCAACCAAACTCCTGGCGGCATGGTCGGTCCCGGCTCGCCAATGGTTGGTCGGTTGGTTTATTGATTCGGGGGAGGGAACCAAACAGCCCCATCGGATTAGGGGAAGACGGAGAAGGAAGTCGGCCGTGCCCTTTGATAGGAACCATCCCTGTATCTGCCTGAAGAGATTCAGGGAAATCAAGGAAAATCTAAATTAGGATGGCCTTCCGAATGCGAGTCCAGTCTGCTAACCACTGCACCACCTCGCACGGTCGCAGGGTGGTGTTAAGTCTCCTCTGCTGAGACGAACGTCAAAAGTTGCAAATAATTTGAAACACTCTATAATCCTCAAGCCTACATTCGGGTCTCTGCAGCGTCAGAGATCACAACGTTTCGGTAGGCGACCACGTCGGCATCTTCAGTTACGCTGGCGAACTGACTGTCGACGGGCAAGCGAGGGATTTGTATCTCCTCTTCCTCCGCCTCTTGTTGACTTACGGTGGTCTGTGGTAGGCGCAAGCAATACGCGACGTGTCCGTCGATGCTCTGCCCACATCGGAAACGCATTCATCGTTATTGGAAGAGAACTCTTACGACTTTTACTTAACGCAACAGCCGAGTCCCCGCTGTTACTCAGGTTGTAGCTCCAACTTCGGTTGATTAAACTGTCCCTTCGTCGTAACTCGATCAATCCTTTTTAGGTTCAAGCGAGGTGATGTAGTGCAACGGACTCTCATTTTGGACGACGACAGATCAAGTACGCGTCCCAGGGATCCGTACGTCCATGTAAATGTATGTATGTATGTATGTACGATCGTACGGTTTTCAGACTGTATGTTATAGCTAATATCAGGAACCACTATAGGGGGTAGTTTTCATTAACAGACTTATTCACGAATAAGTTCTGTGCATCTATTTTATTGTATGTGGTAATGATTAGTGTGTAATAAACGAGGTCTTACTGAAAAATAATGCGGCCGAATTTTTCATTCATTGAAGGTCATGCATGTTATTCGATCGAGTTCCTCGCTTCGATGACATACTGAAACCCTCTAGCGCTAGATGGCGCCGGATTCTAACGTGTAACATTGTTGCATTTTGTTCTTACTTGCGTGTCCGTTAATTGGTATTCCGGCACCAAGCGTGCCTATAAATTACGTAAACTTGGGTATAATAGAGATCATACTTCCGTAGGCAAGCCAATGAAATAAGAATACGTAAATGGAATTTAATACTGTCTTCGCATTTACTTTTTGTTGGTGGGTTCACTTTATCACACAAAACGCCTAAACAATTTGCGCGTTTAAAATTCTCTCGTTCGTAGTCAAGGCTAAAGCTGCTGTATCTAACTTAGATTTAAAATATTGTAAATACTGCCACTGTAATAAAATAAACTCTTTGATATGCAAGTCATTATTAAATGAAATGCCTCAAACTGCTTTCTGGCTGCTGTCGTGGGAATAGACAGGAAATATTTTGTAATATTTCAAATTGCCGCGTAATGGCGGCTGATTATTGCACACCAGCGATGTTTTGTTTCCTGGCGCTAGAAAATGTTTAAATGTTCAAGACCTTGACATGAGGGATCAGAAGGTTACTTTCGATAATAACAAGGCCAATGTTTCATATATATATATATATATTAACAATCACAACATACACACCTCCGCAACGTAAATGACTCTTTGTCCAAGAACAGAGAAAACAAAAGTAAAACAGAATGGAAGACATAACGGCTATTACGACTGCTTCTTCTAGAGAACAAGGAAAGATATTATTATCCTCAATTTCAGTTGTCGGGACTGGTAGCTATATTGTTCAGACTATGTCTCTGTTGGAAGATATTTACTGTACACTTCAGATATTTTAGTAATAAGTTACAAGAATCACGCAGTCTTCACTGCGCATTGATGGTGTGTGAAGCAACTACACTGCGCAACAGAATTATGGAATAGCTTTTTCTAAAGCCCGTAGTTGTCTTCCATTACGACGCAGAAGTTTCAAAGTCGGCTCAAAGGTGCCTACAACCTTCCAAAGTAACGGTGCAAGAGCGTGTTGCCCCATTATGTCACTCTCGGGCTCGACGTTGCTTCGAACTGCACGGAGTCGACACATGCGTGAAACAGGGCCACAGTTCAGAAGATGCGCTAAAGATGTCACGTTGGCACCAAGTTTGACCACAGTCTGCCCAATGCCGCACTGGGTATGCCACATCGTCTCTTCCCCACACCTCTGCGATGGAGGTCAGAACTGCGACATCCAGCGTTGGAAATCACGCGGTTTTCTTATGAGTGCCAGGGGACGAGATTTCAGACACACCGCCGGTCAGAATCTGGTAACCAGTCCCTCACACCAGCTTCTTGATTCCTTCACTGTTGTCCAAAACCATTCAAAATCCAAGACCGCACAAAATATATTTTTATTCAAGAGGACCAGTTTCGACCATCTTAGATTTCATCTTCAGGTTCTTAAACATCTTTTTCTGTACTGCATATGTCGAATTTACTCTGAACCTCATGTACAAGATGTCAAGTGGATAAAACTCAGCACCTGACATCTTGCATATGAGGTTCAGCGTAAAATGAACACATTTCACTACAAAATAAATGTTTAAGACCTGAAGATGACAGCTAAGACTGTTGAAACAAGTTGTCTTGAATAAAAAGATGTTCTTGTATGGTCTTGGCTTTTGAATGGTTTTTGACAAAACAGATCGCCCTTCAGTACTCTCATAATGAGAAAATACAAGCTTCACTCTTGGCTCTGCCTAGAACTGCCTTCTTCGTGTCATTCCAACAAGTGGCCAGTTCCAGCATCTTCCAGCGCAGTCCGCCGTAACTGACACCATGGCCTCAGTGCAAGGTAACCCAAGCAGACGTGCTCTGCCATATTACTCAGCTCTCCCAAAGTCGACGGCACTGGCCTCGAAGATGGTGCTCGCTTCAATCGCACCTCATGATTATCACAATCCCAGCTTCTTTCCAGCTCGGCCGTCGCCTCCATCACGAGCCCAAGCCATACACCCTCTCGTGGCACGAGCGCAACACTCGACTCGAAAGAAGTCGCCGGGCCAGAGTAACCGACCGTGCCGTTTGAGACTGAAACGATTTTTCTCGCAATTTCAGCTTCGCGAATTCCTTATCTTACATCTTTCTCTTATCCACAAATTCTGCTGTGTGTTCCTTACTTCCACGTTTGAGTACTTCATCTTTTTTCGTGCAAAACGAACCCCATTCACTTACATTGCACCTATCTCAGGGGCTAACGTTACACATGCTTGCCACACTTGCATTTATCTTCTATAAAACATTTTTAGCAATATAAGTAAGGCGTTGGTAATGCAGCTCTTCCGGTTATAGGGTGACGGCCACGACGTCATCGTAAATTGTTGTTTTCAACACAGAGGCTTTTTATTTTCAGGTTATTAGTCGGTTACACGAAGAAGACAAAAACATATGCTGTGCAGAAATCTAGTACACAGGGCGCGATTTACTACACTTTGAGGCCGTGGAGTACAAGGTGTGTTACTTGCGAGTAACATCACCTCATTTCGTTGAGCTTCACGTAAACTCAGCCATGTTGGAATTCGATTCCAACTTAGATCACGATAAAAATGGGTCATATTCAGTGTCTGGAGGTATATTTTACGGCATAAACTTAGTTCATCATCTTATACGAATAAACAGTTGTAGTTACGAAATGCCCGATATGCGGGCCACAGTACAGCAAAATTCTCGCCATTTTGGTTATCACTGTTAGCATTCAACCGCGATTCTTATACATATATTTTAACAACGCGTTTCAAGAGACAATGCTCTCATCATAGCGATGAATAACGGTTACAAAATAGATATGGTTAAAAAACTGTCACGGGAAAGTAATAAGCGCAAAAAGAAAAAACCTGATGGAGAGAAAGTGACAATTACCACGATGCCATACTACGGAACAGTCTCACAAAAGATAGCACATATTTTTAAGCCATGCGATGTTAAAATAGCTTTTCAGACTAATAACCTAGTGAGGTATAGCCTTAAGCACGATATTGGCGAGAAGAGAAATAAGTTTGAAAGATCGGGAGTTTATAAGATTCAGTGCAGAAGTTGTGATGCAAAATATATAGGGCAGACAGGAAGATCATTCGCGATCCGGTATAAAGAACATAAAGATGCGTTCAGGTTAGGAAATTATGACAAATCAGCTGTTGCGAACCATATATAGGAAACAGGCCATCCGATTAATACGAGGCCTGTTCAGAAAGTAAGCTCCGATTGATTGCCAAATTGAAACCACAGTGAACATCAGAAATGTTTTACTTGTAACAATTAGCTACACCTTTCAGCTACTTCTGTACGTAGTCGCCGTTCTGACTTAGACTTTTGTCATAGCGTTGTACCAACTTTTCAATAGCCTCATCATAGAAGGCAGCCGCCAGTGCTTTCCGCCAATTCTCCACGCTGGCCTACACCTCGTCTGTGTCAAAATGTTGTCTTCAAAGACAGCGGTTCATGTGACCAGAGATGAAACTCAGGGGAAGACAATTGCGGACTGTATTGTGGGTAATCTCACATTTCCATTTGAAAACGATGCAGGAGCATCTTCATTGCCCCTGCAGAATGCGGCTGAGAATTGTCTTGAAGAAGAAACAGCACGACAGTTATGTAATGTTAGCTGCATTGCTTCAGGCGAAATTTCTCACCAGGCCCTCGTACTTGGCGGCAGACATTATTTTCTAGACATCTTTACGCACTCACTGCGAGCTCAGAAATGAGAAGAGCGACGTGATGCTAACTGGGGTTATACTAGAGACACTACCCAACACATCTGTGCAAAGCTTTATCGGATTTTCATAGTCGTTTCCATTTCGCGACCGATCGGAGCTTACTTTCTGAACGCCCCTCGTAGCATAGAAGATAACGTAGAAATATTGCATGTAGAAAAGAAAGGGAGGAAACTTGATTTACTAGAGGAATTCGAGATAGCTATCCATGAAAAGAAACAAAGCAATATTCTAAATGCAAAAGATAATTTTAAAGAAATGACATTTTTTTGCGGGTTTTTAGAATTATTTTATGGTAGGTATGCGACTTTAAACTTGTAGCATGTCACTGACGGAGTTGCGAGAGGCTAACGATGGCAGACCATTGCAATAAGGAAATAAGGCGCCCGATAGCATAGCGTTACCGTCAAGCACACGGCTGTAACCACGCCACAACACCTAGGCACGTCAGCCCACAACAGCTCCCGAGCCGGCACAATGCGACAGCATACTTGGTAGCTATGGGACGGCCATCGACTTGTGTCAACAACTTCAATGTAAGACGAGGACCCACAGTCCAGTATACGTTTAATTCTGTTTTACTCTATGGACTTCCCAACTATTTGTGATGGTATTTTGTCTTTTTAGTCCGTTTAATTTCATGATACAGACTTTACAACCTGATGATGAGAGCATTGTCTCTTGAAACGCGTTGTTAAAATATATGTATATGAATCGCGGTTGAATGCTAACAGTGATAATCGGTATAACGACAACTGCTACCTCGACTCCATAATGGATTATATTATCTCGCCATTTTCGTGCTTGGACAGCCACCAGTAAATAGCTGTGTCATCCATAACCATTGCCTCGATGTCCTACGTGTGTGCCTAGGCTCAGCACACATCGCGGGCCACAGAAAGCTTGACATACGCGGAGAAATTCGACAAATGGGCGCTAGAACGTGGAAGGAGGTCGTCGGGATGGAAGAGGCAGTTCCCCCTAGCACGCCGTCATGTCAGTGTACGAGAACGTTGAAAACTTCATGAAGAGACACATGGCGAGATGTTTACTTGGATTCAGAAAGAGCCCATTATATGCTACTATACAATACCACCAATTACTTACTTACTTCCGTTTGTTCTCATACCGTGCCTCAGTCCCGACTCTCAACTTCAGCAGGACAATGCATCATTGCACTGCTCTCGAATTTTGTCAGAACGTTTAGATAAAATAACTGTGGATATTAGGGCGTCGTTAACCGCCCTGAAGAGCACCGCTGCAAAGCCAATAAAATGTCGTCAGTGCGGTTGTTTCAGTGTTTTATAAAGGCGTTGTCTCGGTGAAACAGCACACGCGCAGCCCTTCCCGGACGTTTTTGTTGCAGTGCAGGAAGGAATTTGTTCTTCAAAACATTTTCGTAGGATGCACATGTTACCGTAGTGCCCTTTGGAACGCAATGGGTAAGCATTACGCCCTCGCTGGCCCAGAACATGGACACCATCATTTTTTCAGCACTGGCGGTTACCCAAAATTTTTTTGGTGGTGGTGAATCTGTGTGCTTCCATTGAGCTGACTGGCGCCTTGTTTCTGGATTGAAAAATGGCATCCACGTCTCATCCATTGTCACAACCGACGAAAAGAAAGTCCCATTCATGCTGTCTTTGCGCGTCAACATTGCTCGGCAACATGCCACTCGGGCAGCCGTGTGGTCGTCCGTCAGCATTCGTGGCACCCACCTGGATGACAGTTTTCGCATTTTCAGGTCGTCATGCAGGATTGTGTGCACAGAACTCACAGAAATGCCAACTCTGGAGGCGATCTGTTCAACAGTCATTCGGCGATCCCCCAAAACAATTCTCTCCACTTTCTCGATCATGTCGTCAGACCGGCTTGTGCGAGCCCGAGGTTGTTTCGGTTTGTTGTCACACGATGTTCTGTCTTCATTAAACTGTCGCACCCACGAACGCACTTTCGACACATCCATAACTCCATCACCACATGTCTCCTTCAACTGTCGATGAATTTCATTTGGTTTCACACCACGCAAATTCAGAAAACGAATGATTGCACTCCGTTCAAGTAAGGAAAACGTCGCCATTTTAAGTATTTAAAACAGTTCTCATTATCGCCACTGGCATTAAAATTCTATCTGCCGTACGATGCTGCCATCCCTGGGACGTATTGACAATGAACGCGGCCTCATTTTAAAACAATGCGCGTGTTTCTATCTCTTTCCAGTCCGGAGAAAAAAAAATCGGAGGCCTTAGAACTTGAATGCACCTCGTATGTCACAATGGTTTGTGATACACTCCATAGTCAGGAAGTACCTCTGAAATACTTAAGACGATCTAATATCAATTTAGTTGGTACCGTATCTTACCAGCAATAGCTTGTTTCCATCTGTTCACACACCATACCTCAGCATCAACTCTCGCCTTCAGCAGGACAATGCACCATTGCATTTGTCCTGAATCATGTCAGAATGCACTGTGAAACGCTGCCTGATCTAGGGGTGCTTCTGTATCCCATTACATCGGATGTCAATCTTGTTGGTGTAGTGTATCTTACAGAAATTATTTGTCTCCGTTTCTACACGACGTACTTCACTCCCGACACTTACCTTCAGAAGGACAATGCACCACTGCATGGCTCCCGAACTGCCACAGAATGGTTTTTAAAACACTCCAGGGGCAGGGCGTGCTTCAGTAATCTTTGAGACCATTTGGTATCAGTCTTCTTGGCGCATCTGTGACGCATTTTCACAAGGTATGCCCACCATGGAATCCACCTTAAACAGACACTGTGCTGTTATCAGCTGTCGAACAATCACGAAACAAAGTTGTTACCTATAATTCCAGGCTGCGACTGTGGGTTCGCCTTCTTGTATACGATGGTCGCTGGAGCCTATGTCTGGTATCCGTTGGAAGAGGATGCTTTGTGCAGGCTGAAGATGGTGGTTCGCACATAATCTGCATCTACATCTACTCAAGTACTCCACAAGCCACCGTACGGTGAGTGGCGGAGGGTACCCTTGTCAAACTTGACACAAACATCGTATAATGGGTGGTTCAAATGGCTCTGAGCACTATGGGACTTAACATCTGAGGTCATCAGTCCCCTAGAACTTAGAACTACTTAAACCTAACTAATCTAAAGACATCACGCACATCCATGCCCGAGGCAGGATTCGAACTTGCGACGTAGCGGTCGCGTGGTTCTTGACTGTAGCGCCTAGAACAGTTCGGCCACTCCACATCGTTTAATATTCACATACGCAATACATGTTCCAATAATGGTCTTGCAAGTAAATATTTGCACATGTAGCTCGTGGTGGGCAGCAAGATGTCTTTCAACAAACACAAGATGTGTAGCATCCACCATAAAATGTGGTAAATAGCAAACTAAAAGTGACTGTTACAAATATTTAAGTAAATGTAATTTTTTTGTGTAACGATCAATTCTTCATAATTTTAAATGGGATCAGATAACGTAAAAAAATTATTTCCACTCGAAGGCTGACGGAATGACACGGTATATTGCTGGCAGCCCATTTATTGCGCCCCTATCGAGGGCACGGATGCGTAAATATTACGATATGTTCAGCACATAATAAAGCGATCCACACATAGTGTGGCCAGCCTGGTGGACCCAAGTTATATCTGGTTCACCTCACGTTCCCATTCAGTACGAGACAGGACCACTGTCACATTCGAACACCTGACATGTTCGGACAGTTTGCAATCCTGCCACCCGTCCAAATGCAGAACCACAATTGCGTCCGGTCACGAGCTGAGAACGTCGTCTCAGACTAAGACGCCTTCAGATAATCGTATCCTGGTTACCTGTGCCGCAACTTACTACCATCGCATGTAACAAAGGGAGAAAAACACCGGGAATGGCTCAGAAACCGTCCCCCAGTCGTTGGCTCCACAGATACATAACCAAAAAACCGCACCACGAAGGAATATTCCGAATACAATGAAAATCAGTAGATATGATGTACGTATAGAGACAAACAAATGATTATTTCAGGAAAATGGGACGATTTATTCAAGGCAAAGAGCTTTACAAACTGAGCAAGTTAATAATGCGTTGGTCCACCTCTGGCCCTTAAGCAAGCAGTTATTCAGCTTGGCATAGACTGATAGAGCTGTTGGATGTCAAACTGACCAGTTACATTGTCAGAATCCCGATCTGGTTGCGGGGCCCTGCTGCCCATTATCTTCCGAGCGTTCTCAACCCAGGAGAGACCCAACGACGTTGCTCGCGAAGGCAGGGTTTGCCAGTGCGGAGGCAAGTAGCAGATACCCTCGAAGTGCGCGGGCGGGAATTATCTTGCTGAAATGTTAGAACATAGTGGTTTGTCATGAAGGGCAACAAAATGGGGCGCTGAATATTGTCGACGTGCGGCTGTGCGGTAAGGGATGACAACCAAAGCCGTCCTGCTACGGAAAGAGATGAAATCCCAGACCACCACCCTTGGTTGCCGGGCCGTATGGCGGGTGGTATCAGACGCATCTCCAGATGCGTCTTCGATGGTCATCTGGTCTGGAATCTCCTTGGGGTAGAAATGTCTTAAAGGGCAAGTCCCGCTTCCAACCGAGCCCGATGTACTGCGAAGGTGTGTTTGAAGACGCGCTAGGCAGTACGTGATAACAAACAGACTGTCGCCCGCCATGCGCTTCGACAACCAGGTCTAATACACTCCTGGAAATGGAAAAAAGAACACATTGACACCGGTGTGTCAGACCCACCATACTTGCTCCGGACACTGCGAGAGGGCTGTACAAGCAATGATCACACGCACGGCACAGCGGACACACCAGGAACCGCGGTGTTGGCCGTCGAATGGCGCTAGCTGCGCAGCATTTGTGCACCGCCGCCGTCAGTGTCAGCCAGTTTGCCGTGGCATACGGAGCTCCATCGCAGTCTTTAACACTGGTAGCATGCCGCGACAGCGTGGACGTGAACCGTATGTGCAGTTGACGGACTTTGAGCGAGGGCGTATAGTGGGCATGCGGGAGGCCGGGTGGACGTACCGCCGAATTGCTCAACACGTGGGGCGTGAGGTCTCCACAGTACATCGATGTTGTCGCCAGTGGTCGGCGGAAGGTGCACGTGCCCGTCGACCTGGGACCGGACCGCAGCGACGCAAGGATGCACGCCAAGACCGTAGGATCCTACGCAGTGCCGTAGGGGACCGCACCGCCACTTCCCAGCAAATTAGGGACACTGTTGCTCCTGGGGTATCGGCGAGGACCATTCGCAACCGTCTCCATGAAGCTGGGCTACGGTCCCGCACACCGTTAGGCCGTCTTCCGCTCACGCCCCAACATCGTGCAGCCCGCCTCCAGTGGTGTCGCGACAGGCGTGAATGGAGGGACGAATGGAGACGTGTCGTCTTCAGCGATGAGAGTCGCTTCTGCCTTGGTGCCAATGATGGTCGTATGCGTGTTTGGCGCCGTGCAGGTGAGCGCCACAATCAGGACTGCATACGACCGAGGCACACAGGGCCAACACCCGGCATCATGGTGTGGGGAGCGATCTCCTACACTGGCCGTACACCACTGGTGATCGTCGAGGGGACACTGAATAGTGCACGGTACATCCAAACCGTCATCGAACCCATCGTTCTACCATTCCTAGACCGGCAAGGGAACTTGCTGTTCCAACAGGACAATGCACGTCCGCATGTATCCCGTGCCACCCAACGTGCTCTAGAAGGTGTAAGACAACTACCCTGGCCAGCAAGATCTCCGGATCTGTCCCCCATTGAGCATGTTTGGGACTGGATGAAGCGTCGTCTCACGCGGTCTGCACGTCCAGCACGAACGCTGGTCCAACTGAGGCGCCAGGTGGAAATGGCATGGCAAGCCGTTCCACAGGACTACATCCAGCATCTCTACGATCGTCTCCATGGGAGAATAGCAGCCTGCATTGCTGCGAAAGGTGGATATACACTGTACTAGTGCCGACATTGTGCATGCTCTGTTGCCTGTGTCTGTGTGCCTGTGGTTCTGTCAGTGTGATCATGTGATGTATCTGACCCCAGGAATGTGTCAATAAAGTTTCCCCTTCCTGGGACAATGAATTCACGGTGTTCTTATTTCAATTTCCAGGAGTGTACATTAAAAGTATTCGCATTGGGCAACCATTAACTGTATAATGGAATGGTGACAGTGAGACTTTGTGCCGGATCGGGACACGAACACGGATTTCCCGCTTATCGCTAGCGGTCGCCTTACATTTAGGCTGTCCGATCATGACTCACCACCAGACCCAAACTTCCATATGTCACCATCTCACGTGCCGACAACCTATACTCGACAACCTGCTCTTGCTCAAAATGGTTCAAATGGCTCTGAGCACTATGGGACTTAACTTCTGAGGTCATCAGTCCCCTAGAACTTGGAACTACTTAAACCTAACTAACCTAAGGACATCACACGCACCCATGCCCGAGGCAGGATTCGAACTTGCTTCCGTAGCGGTCGCACGCGTCCAGACTGTAGCGCCTAGAACCGCTCGGCCACACCGGCCGGCTATACCATTGCTCTTTACATCTTTAAACCGACTTCAGTTCCTGGTACCACATTGTCTGTATGTCTGTAAAACACGTATACAAAGTTTCACGGTACTTCTGTAGATGATCTACCTGTAGCAGCGGAGTAATAGCACTCAGAATACACTAAGCGCTGTACGGGCTAAGATGCGCCATCCCAGACCCCCGTGACTTGAGCAGCAGGAGACGTTGCGGTCAGAGTTCCCGTTCTGCGCATCTGGAAGCTCACTCCACGGATATTTACGTCTTGTGCCACCTCCATTGGAAAACATTTCCAGCCATACGTACATTCGTCTTTTTCTGCTCCTTATCCGCTCAGGGGTAGTTTTCTGTAGTTTGTACCCCTTATCGAAATAAAATCTCCCACTATGTGTCATCTTCTTCTTTATCGTTGCCTTGTCCCACGTCACGTGGGATCGGCGTTGCTCTTCTGGATCCTTCTCCCCCATAGTTCCATATCCATTGCCTCTTCCTTCTTAAATCGTTTCTCCCTTAGGTACCTGGATATCTTATCTTTCCACCTCTCCTTCTCGCTCCTTCAATCTTTATATCTTCAACTCTGTTTCCGATATACTCTTCCCCTTTTCCCTGTAAGTGTCCGTCCCACCTTAGTCTACTCTCTTGTATCTTTTTCCCCATGGGTCCCACTTTCACAGCTCCTCTAACAAATTCATTTCTATTCCTGTCCTTTCTTGTTACCCCAGACATCCACCTCAGCATTCTCATTTCCGCCACTTCCATCTTCCTTTCCTGGGCTACTGTGATTGGCCATGTCTCTGCCCCATATATCATAGTAGGCCTTGAAACGTCCCCTTAGGAAAATTAATGAATTACTGTGCTGATAAACCCCTTACGTTATTGGATTTTCAAACATCTGAGTAGAACTGAACGTACTCAGATATTTCGCTCTTTACCTATTCTGAACAACACTAAACTGACACACAATGTTTTTAGCGCAACGCAATCTGACATTCAATAATCCCTACAAAAGAATGGCCCTGACTAACATTAACCTATACCTTTCACGAATCACTTACCTCACAAAAATCTTCGTTACCCGAACTACTGCAATACAGCGAGCGCCACTACTGCTAGCTAAATAAAAGATTCTTACTACTGAAGGCACTAACTATTGATAGGCATAGTTAGCAAATGAAAGATTTTGATAGGGAACAAGCAATGTATTTACCTTAATAGTGTTCAAAAGTCATAATACGAGATATCAGTCCATGATATCTAATATTACAAATTTACTCTTTCTGATGGACACACGTCCAGATCGTCCGCTCTCAGAATTCCGCCCTCTCTCTTCCCCACATCCACCACTGCTGGCGGCTCACCTCCAACTGGGCAACGCTACGCGCTGTTAACAGGCAACTGCCCAACACTACAATAACAAATTCCAACAATGCACACCAGCCTCAGACTGCACACAGCACAGAGAGCGCTACGTGGCGTTAACAACATAAAAACCTAAACGGCCTACTTACAGCCTCAGCACCGACTTGTACACTTTCCCTTAGAACCCAATGCTCACCTTCTTGTCACACAACACTCCACTCATTTTCCTCCAGATGTTCCAACCGTAATTTATTCGGTGTTGTATCTCGCTTTCCAGTCCTCCATCCCGTTGTACTTACGACCCCAAGTATTTAAATTTGCAGACCGATTTCAGCTCATCATCCTGGATCTTGCAAGACCTGATATGCACATCCTTCAGTGCTAAATATTCTGACTTTGTCCCACTATGTGTACCGGTATTACAAAGCGGGAGCAAAATGCTGCACGCTTCCTTAACCCCCCCCCCCCCCCCCCGCCCTCCCATGTGTTAATGATGAAAGTTGCTGCCATCTCTCCAGTTGTATCTATCATGGTTGTTTTGATACAGGTTTGTTACACAAAGAAAAAAAAACAGTACCTACTGCTGACTAGGTGCCCACTGTTAACCAGTTCCACGGGATCAGAGCGATCTTAAACTGGCCTTATAACGGGCAGCTGAATCACTGCAAGCATTAACAGCGGGATCGTTGCTTCAAGCGAAGTGCAGCATGGTCAGCATATGCAGCACTCTGATTCGGCATTCTTCGAGCGGACGATGTGAAAGCGAACATTTCGCTGCCACATCGAGACAGGACACACATAGTGGAGGAAAGAGACCGTATTCTCATTTACGCAGCCGCCCCCGCCGCCGCCGCCGCCGCCGCCGCCTCCCGAAGTTTGGCTCCAGCTGCCAGGAGGCAGCAGGGCGGCGGCTCCGGGGGTGGGATCCGCTTCTGCCGCCTCCAGGGGCCGCGGCCGGCTCCAGGAATGAGTTTTGGGAGTCCTAACGCGCCGCCGCTATTGCATTAAAATGGATATCTCGAGCAATTTGAATTTCAAAATTTTTCCTCGCGCGACGTTTCCTTTCCATGCCGTATCTCTCTCCCTCCCTCCCTCTCTCTCTCGTTACTTTCCTTTTCTTCTTCCTCTCTTTCGTCGTCTCCCCGCCTCTCCCTCCCACCCCACGTCCCATTGCTTTCGCAGCGCACGGTTCATTTCACGTATTCCGCCGGCGGCTCCGCCGAGGAAGGAGGAATTGTGAGCATTACGAGAAGTTTCAGCTTTCTCGTTTTTATTCTTTTGCTTCCGTATTTTATTTTTTTTCCTCCTTCTTCCTTTTTTTTCCCTCCTGCGTCGTGTTGTCTCCCGGCCACGTCGCGTCTTCCGCGTCGCTATAGGAAAGGCATCCCGGCGGCGTTTTTACCGTCGGTATTTACGTTTATGGGGTGCTGTTGCGCGTTCTGAGAGAGAAACAAACCTATCAAAGCTTCTTTTTTTCCTTTTGTTATGCGTCCCCCCCCCCCTGCCCGCCCCTTTCCTTTGTTTTTCTTCCCCGTATTCCCGCCCTGTATGCGCGTTTTGATGTACTGCGAGTCCGTTCCCGGAATCTTTACATTCGTTACGATTCTCTTTTTCTTTTTTTTCTCCTCCTCCAATCCCGCTGCGGCATCGTCACGCCACGTGGTCCCTCCAGCCGTGTCGTCCGCTCAGCATTTCTGTGAAGATCGTGTCTTCCGAGAACGAATAAAGGCAGACGTACGAGGGTCACTTCAAACGAAATGCAGAATGTTTTTTTAAGCATCCACTTTACTTTCCATACCTTTGATATTTTTACAGTGTGATGACACGTTCTTGAGAGCTAAAACATTTTTACACGTAATCTCTGTCCCCCTCAAATGCCTCACGCCGACGTGGAACCGAGGCACAGTGAACGAAATTCCGAGCACAGGGAATAGGTCCTCAGGTACGTGGGTGACTTGAAGACTCTTTAAGTGACAGAAGCCAGTACATTGTCATCGAAGGTGAGTGCTCATCAGTAACAAGTGTATCGTCGGCAGTGCGCCAGAATGTGAAATGGGGTCGCTCTTGTTTTCTATAAAAATAAATGATCTGACGTACGGGGTGAACAACAGTCTGTACAGCAAAGTGTCGTCGTTGAGTAACTGTGGAAGAATAAAGGATGAGAATTTCTATTTCGTGTGATGAATGGAGTGATGAATCGGAGCTCGCACTGAAAACGGAAAAAAATCTAAATTAATGCAAACGTGTAGCAATAACAGTCCTCTAATTTTCGAATACAGTATTAGTGGGACATTGCTTGAAGAAGTCACGTCGATTAAATATGTGAATGGCATGCGGCAAAGCGATAGGCAATGGAACGAGCTCGTTAAGGAACGTAATAGGAAAGGCGAAAGGCCGATTCCGGTTAATTGGGACATTTTTATGAAAAGTGTAGCTCATCTACCAAGGAAATGGCTAGTAGAACACCTGTGCGACACATTGTCGAGCTCTGCTCTAAGGTTTGGGATCCGCCCCAGGTCGAACTAAAGGAGGACATCGATGCAATTCAGAAGTGTGCAGCTAGGTTTGTTACCGGCAGATTCAATTAACTCACGAGCGTTACGGTGATGCTTCGCTAACTCAAATAGGAATCCCCGGAGACAAGGTGACGTTGTTTTTTGCGAAACACTTTAGAGAAAATTTAGAGAACCTGCATTTTCTGCCGACTGCAGGAAGATTCTACTGCTGACCGTGTACATTTCGCGGGAAGACGAGGTAAGAGTAACTAGGGCTCGTTCGGAGGCATACAGACAGTCGTTTCACTCACACAGCATTTAGGAGTGGAACAGGATAGGGAATGACTAATAGTGCTACAAAGTACCCTCTGCGATACACCGCACAGTGACTTGTCTCGGGTCGTGCGGTAGCGTTCTCGCTTTCCGCGCCCGGGTTCCCGGTAGAGATGGGTAGTTCGCGAACGAACGGGTGCAAAGGAACGGTACACCAAGATGAGCGAAAGGACCGAGGAACGAATTCCAAGGAACGATCGGTTCATAGTTCACTTCGATCGCGGTGGTCTACTTATAGTTCCCGGGAACGAGGAACGATCGGTTCATAGTTCACTTCGGTCGCGGCGGTCACTTCGGCTGTTCTCGTTCCAGCCTCGGTCGCGTGCTCGTCCCAGTCTCGGTCTCCCTCGGCCGCTCTCGTCGTTCTTCGCATGACCACCTGTCTCAGTTCCACTGCCGACTGCTCCTAGTTAGTTCAGTATCCAGTTGTTCGTTTCTTTCACTGCGCTCGCCTATTTTACATGGTTTCCAAACTGTTCTTGCACTTGGTTCTGGTTATTCAGCGTCCACGACCGGTAATCAAAAAGTATTTTATAGTTACGTAAATTACATAAAAATTACGTTGTATGTAATAGGTACGTCTTTTCAGGTAATCAGATATGGATGAGCAGCAGAAGACATATTTATAACAAGGCAAGTTTTTTTTTTGTTATTGATATAGTTTTTGGTTTCATCGACTTGATTTAGCAGCTAACTTTCAATAATTTGCTTAATTTTTAGTTTAACAAAATTCATATAAAACGATTTTCATGCATCTTTCATATACGAAACATTACATTTCGGAAGGCTCTAATTATTTTTAAGTTTGGTTGTTTCCAATTTGCTTTACCTGCTAGTTTCTTAAAAAAAAATAAAAAATAAAAAATAAAAAAAATGGGTTGCGGGTCATTTTGGTTCAGTAGGAGAAGCGGTGCGTCTCCAATTGAAAAGACATAGATTGCCGTAAAATCGTATTTACTTATTATCTGAAAAACATTTTTTCAGAAGGAGCTTTCAGACCAAAAACTTTATTACTGCGAACTTAATTATTATTATTTCTGCGTTAACTTTAATAATGCAACATAAAAACCAAATTTTTAATAAGCGTGTGACGCAAGTATGAGAAAACCACATTTTATTTAATGCTTCCATAAAGTTTCTACTTCGCCTACGAACTCAGAGACAACGTGAAGTATATATAGGGTGTAAACGATTATTGTTTACGGCGTAGCATAGCTATGTAGTGGAAGTCGAAACGAAGAATTTTATACACGACACTTGCGGTCTGTTAAGTTGGGAAACAGCCACCAACAGGTTTACAAGACTACATGAGCTTTAGCCCATGCCTGTCGCGTGAGATCATCGATTGTTTCGCAATTGTTGCTTGCATTAGCTTGTTATTTTTTCACTGCCTATTTATTACATGTTTGTCTGTTTGTTGTATCTGCTCGTAACGGGCAACACATCGTCCGCAATTGGCGAGCAGTCTGTACTCGGGGTCGGTTTTCCGTGCGCCACCCTATATTATTTCCTGCGATCAGCCACACAAGGCTAGTTCGCTAAACGAGAGGTTCTGCAGAATCACAGAAATTACTTCTAAAAGTGTGTAAGAATTCTGTAATGAATAAAAACTCTATACTCCAGGGGGGGAGGCAAGTGCCCCCTCTTGGAGCCCTCCATCCTTCAGTCACCTACACTACTAGTTTTCAGTTTTTCATAAGAACCATATACCAAGCACAAATGAACGGTGAACGAGTAAAAATGAACGGTTCCCAAAAAAGAACGATCAGCAGTGAACTAGTTCCAAAGGATGAACGAGTTTGCCCATCTCTAGTTCCCGGGTTCGATTCCCGGCGGGGTCAGGGATTTTCACTGCCTCGTGATGACTGGGTGTTGTGTGATGTCCTTAGGTTAGCTAGGTTTAAGTAGTTCTAAGTTCTAGGGGACTGATGACCATAGATGTTAAGTCCCATAGTGCTCAGAGCCATTTGAACCATTTGAACTTGTCTCGTATAGACACTGATGAACCAAAGAAACTGTTACACCTGCCTAATATCGTGTAATGGCGCGAGCAGGCAAAAGTGCCGCAAACGCCGTGGCATGGACTCGAGTAGTGTTTGAAGTAGTGCGGGAGGGAACTGACACAATGAATCCTCCAGGGCTGTCCATAAATCCGTAAGAGTACGAAGACGTGGAGACCTCTTCTGAACAGCACGTTGCAAGGCATCCCAGATGTGCTCAATAATGTGAATGTCTGGGGAGTTTGGTGGCCAGCAGAAGTGTATATACTCAGAAGACTGTTCCTGGAGCCACCCTGTATCAATGCCGGACGCGTGAGGTGTCGCATTGTCCTGCTGGAATTGTCAAAGTCCATCGGAATGCACAACGGACATAAATGGATGCAGGTGATCAGATATGATGCTTACGTACGTGTCACCTGTCAGAGTCGGATCGAGACGTATCAGGAGTCCCTTACCATTCCAACTGCACACGTCCCACACCATTACCCAGGGTCTCCACCAGCTTGAGTAATCTCCTGCTGACATGCAGTGTCCATGGATCTATGATGTTGTCTCCACACCCGTATACGCAGTCATCAAGGTTACAAGAGTGGGCCTTCGGCTATTGAAGCCCATATCGATGATGTTTCGTTGAATGATTCGCGCGCTGACACTTGTTGATGGCCCAGCATTGAAATCTTCAGCAATTTGCGGAAGGGTTGCACTTCTGTCATGTTTAAAGATTCTCTTCAGTCGTCGTTGGTCACGTTCTTGCAATATCTTCTTCGGGACGTAGCGATATCGAAGATGTGATCTTTTACCGGATTTTGATATTCACGGCAGACTCGTGAAATGGTCATAGGGGAAAATCCGCCCTTCATCGCTACCTCGGATATGCTGTGTCCGATGCTCGTGCGCCGATTATAATACCACGTTAAACCTCACTTACGAGGTGTGGCTAGAAAAAAACCGGACTAGTACTGGTGAAACAATAAAACGAATGCAATAAGGCTGAAAGTCGCGTGGCCTGTCACGTGACTCTCGCTCCGCCTACTGCTCGAGTTTCATCTGCCTCCTGCACTCAGTCTACCCGTGGCGTCTGTTTTAAGTAGTTGACGTTTTGTCTGTGCGTCGGAAAATGTTGAGTGTACAGAAAGAACAGCGTGTTAACATCAAATTTTGTTTCAAACTAGGAAAATCTGCAAGTGAAACGTTTGTAATGTTACAACAAGTGTACGGCGATGATTGTTTATCGCGAACACAAGTGTTTGAGTGGTTTAAACGATTTAAAGATGGCCGCGAAGACACCAGTGATGACACTCGCACTGGCAGACCATTGTCAGCAAAAACTGATGCAAACATTGAAAAAATCGGTAAACTTGTTCGACACTTTCCTTGTCAACTCCTGTTAACTCAGACACTGCTCTGATTGTTAAACGGCGATCTTGTCGAACAAGTTTACCGATTTTTTCAATGTTTGCATCAGTTTTTGCTGACAATGGTCTGCCAGTGCGAGTGTCATCACTGGTGTCTTCGCGGCCATCTTTAAATCGTTTAAACCACTCAAACACTTGTGTTCGCGATAAACAATCATCGCCGTACACTTGTTGTAACATTACAAACGTTTCACTTGCAGATTTTCCTAGTTTGAAACAAAATTTGATGTTAACACGCTGTTCTTTCTGTACACTCAACATTTTCCGACGCACAGACAAAACGTCAACTACTTAAAACAGACGCCACGGGCAGACTGAGTGCAGGAGGCAGATGAAACTCGAGCAGTAGGCGGAGCGAGAGTCACGTGACAGGCCACGCGACTTTCAGCCTTATTGCATTCGTTTTATTGTTTCACCAGTACTAGTCCGGTTTTTTTCTAGCCACACCTCGTAAATCTTGATAATCTGCCATTGCAGCAGCAGTAACCGATCTAACAAGTTGCGCCAGACACTTGTTGTATTATATAGGCGTTGCAGACCGCAGCGCCGTATTATGCCTCTTTACATATCTCTCTATTTGAATGCGGATGGATATACCAGTTTCTTTGGCGCATCAGTGTAGACGGCAGAAATGTAGGACAGCTCATCTGAACCAATATTTACAGCCCCAGAATAGAGTCTTCACTTCGCGCCGCAAAGCGATTCCTGTAGTTTACCTAAGAGGTGGTGATAGCATGGTGCGAGAGCAGAGTTGTGGCGTGGGTGCTTCAGTGTTTTCCGCCCAAGCTTTGTGGTACTGGTGGTTTTCCCATTGACTCGTGGCGAGCGTAGTCATCCAACACTAAAGCACCATGCTTTTGCCGATGTTGTCGATCGCAACACATTGGAATATGAAGTTCGTTTTAATGGTTGTCATGTACGTGTCAAAATTGACAGTGGTTTAGCGTGTGTGGCATGATGTCCAGAAGCAACAGCTCAAAAAAGGTTCAAACGGCTCTGAGCACTATGGGACTTGAAATCTTAGGTCGTCACCTAGAACTTAGAAGTACTTAAACCAAACTAACATCCATGCCCGAGGCAGGATTCGAACCTGCGACCGTAGTGGCAGCGCGGTTCGAGACTGAAGCGCCTAGAACCGCTCGGCCACACGGCCGGCGAAGCAACAGCCCATCTGAATCAAAAAACACAGTATCCATCACCTTTCCCGCGGAAGGGGGCAGGTTTGAATTTCTTCTCCTTTTGCGAGTTTGCACGGTGCCCTTTAATTGCCGTTTCGTCTCCTGTTCGGAGTGATGCATCCAGGTGTCATTCCACACCACAGATCAGGCAAGGACTTCATCTCCGGAATTCGCTGTACACTGTCTTCCATGTTTGTTTGAGCGCCCAGAACCGCACGGCCACTCCTGCCGGCCACTTGAATGATGGGGAGCGACTCTAAGGCTACGTTGAGATTAAAAACGGATCAAAAGCCCAGATCGCACAAAATACTTTTTGTTCAACACAACCGGTTTCAACAGTCTTCAGGTCTTAAAGATTTTTGTGTAGTAAAACATGTTCATTCTACACTGAACCGCCGCCCGTAGTGGCCGAGCGGTTCTAGGTCCTACAGTCTGGAACCGCGCAACCACTACGGTCGCAGGTTCGAATCCTGCCTCGGGCATGGATTTGTGTGATGTCCTTGGGTTAGTTAGGTTTAAGTAGTTCTAGGGGACTGGTGACCTCAGATGTTAAGTCCCATAGTGCTCAGAGCCATTTGAACCATTTGAACACTGAACCGCACGCACGAGATGTGAAGTGCATAAAACTCATCGCATTATAAACGTTTGTCATCGCTGAATTATTTAAAAACACACAGCACCTTGTCTAAAACGATATGCCCATACACACATCGCTCACAGATGCTTGTTACATGCTACAAATACGGAACACAACGTAGTCTGTTTACATATGCTAAACACACATTGAACAGTGCAGACCCAATTTAAATGGCGCTAAGTTGCGTAGTACCTTATACGCCATTTAAAGCGATTAGTACTGTTTAGTATGCGTCCAACATATGTAAACAGATGTGCTGTTGTGTACCGTATTTGTAGCATGTAACAAGCACCTCTGAGCGATATGTGGATGGACATATCGTTTTGGACAAGGTGCTCTGTGTTTTTAAATAATTCAGGGGTGAGAAACGTTTATAATGTGTTTAGTTTTATCAACTTGACATCCTGTGCGTGAGGTTCAGTGTAGAATGAACATGTTCTACTGTAAACAATGTTTGAGACCTGAAGACGACAGCTAAGACTGTTGAAACCGGTTGTCTCGAATAAAAGATATTTTCTGCGCCCTTGGATTTTAAACAGATTTTAACAAATAAAACAGACCGCTCTCAGTACTCTCATAACGAGGAAATTCAATCAATTATCTTTCTGCTTTGAGCTGTTCAACAGAATATGTGTGAGCACTTCTCCTGATGAATGTTTGTCACTGAAAGGATCTCTATAGCAGCAGATCTACAGCTACATCTACGTCTTCATGGCTACTCTTCAATTCACACTTAAGTACCTGGCAGAGGGTTCATTGAACAATTTTCATACTACCTCTCTACCATTCCACTCTCGAATGGCGCTTGGGAAAACGGAAAACCTAAATCTTTCCGTTAGAGCTCAGATTTCTCTTCTTTTATTGTGATGACCATTTCTCCCTACGTAGGTGGGTGTCAACAAAATATTTTTGCATTCGGAAGAGAAAGTTGGTGACTGAAAACTTCGTAAATAGACCTCGCCGCAAAGAAAACCGCCTTTGTTTCAGTGGCTGCCACCCCAACTCGCGTATCATATTAGTGACACTCTCACCCATTTTGCGCAATAATACGAAACGGGCTGCCCTTCTTTGCACTTTTTCGATCTCCTCCGTCAATCCCACCTGGTAAGGATGCCACACCGCGCAGCATTATACCAGCAGAGGTCGGACAAGCGTAATGTACGCTGTCCTTTTAGTGGGTTTGTCCATCTTCTAAGTGTTCTTCCAACAAAGCGCAATCTTTGTTTCGCCTTCCCCACAATATTATCTATGTGGTCTTTGCAATTTAAGTTGCTCGTAATTGTAATTCCTAGGTATTTAGTTAAATTGACAGCCCTTAGATTTGTGCGATTTTTCGTATACCCAAAATTGATCCCATTTCTTTTAGTAGCCATGTGGATGACCGCGCATTTTTCTTTGTTTAGTGCCAACTGCCACTTTTCGCACCGTACAGAAATTCTCTCTAGGTCATTTTGTGATTGGAATTGATCGTCTGATGATATTACCAGAAGGTAAATTACAGCGTCATCTGCAACTAATCTAAGGGGGCTGCTCAGATTATCACCTAGATCATTTATGTAAATCAGGAACAGCAGAGGACCTACGGCACTACCTTACAGTACGCCAAAAATCACGAATCCAGTCACACAACTGAGACGATACTCCATATGCATGCAATTTGATTAATAGTCGCTTGTGACGAACGGTATCAAAAGCCTTTTGGAAGTCTAGAAATATGGAATCGATCTGAGATCCCTTGTCGACAGCACTCATTACTTCATGGGAATAAAGAGCTAGCTGTGTTGCAAAAGAAGGATATTTTCTGAATCCGTGTTGGTTATGTATCAATAAGTCATTTTCTTCGAGGTGATTCATAATGTTGGAGTACAGTATATGCTCCAAAGTCCTACTGCAAATTGAGTTCATTGATATGGGTCTGTAATTCAGTGGCCTATTTCCTTTCTTGAATATTGGTGTGACCTGTGATACTTTCCAGTCCGTAGGAACATATCTTCCGTCAATTGAGCTGTTGTATATGATTGCTAAGAAAGGCGCTATTGTGTCTTCATACTCTGAGAGGAACCTGATTGGTAAACCATCTGGACCGGAAGACTTGCCTTTCTTAAGTGATTTGAGTTGTTTCGCGACACCTAAGATATCTATTTTTATGTCACTCATGCTAACAGCTGTTCTGGTTTCGAATTCTGGAATATTTACTTCGTGTTCTTTGCTTCAGACGAACGTCAGGTGCAGCAAGCAGCTTGACTGTATGTTACTACAGAGCGAATTGGGGAAACAGGCTGAATTAAAATTGAAGAGGGGAGAATGTTTCTATGACCGCCATGAATAGCAAGGTGGGAGAACGAGAGTTGGATACTTGATGAAAAAAATTCTGTGCATTTATTTTGGAGTGATCCCCGTATTTTATCTCGAGAAATGGCATGTGATCTCGCATTGTCGTTTAGTCAACAAAACACTATCTTACGGAGCAGCAAACCAGATATGTGACTGCGTACAGAACGTTCTAGCAGATGAAACATATCACGAAGTTATAAATGAGACTAAATCGACAGATGTAAAGGTAATTAAGGAAGTATCGCAAGGGAGAGCTGCAGGGCCGCTACTGTTCACAGTTTAGGGCATTAATGATTTAGTGGTCTACGTCGGAATCTCCATGGGGCTGTCTGAGACGATACCATTGTCCGTGGGAAGTTTTCAACGCCACTAGACTGATGCAAAAAGCAGGAAAGTGTACGGAAGATCGATGGTTTGTGCAAGGACTCATAGTTGACAATGAACGTAAATAAATGCCAAATATTGAGCATAATTAGGCGAAGGAATCTTCTATTGGACGACGGCATTATTGGTGACGAGCCACTGGATACAATAACTCCACTACATTACTGAAACCTGGTTGGTAGGTACTCAGAGAGCGCACAGGATTAGGTTACGATTGTGGATGGGGCCGTAAACAGTTACTGTGACTTACACAATCAAACACAAAACTTTATTTTTCGAAGAATCTCTTATTTACACACTTCTTTAAAATATCGCAATTAGACAATACAGCTGAAGGCCTAGTTAAGGAAAACTTTAGATGCTTTCTAGGTTGAAGGCCCAAAACCACAACAAAAACAAGATCGGCTGGATGCCTGGCTTAGAAATCAAAAGCAATTAAAAATAGAAGGTAAATTAAAAAAAACATGCAGTTGATAAAAATTAGCAGCTGAAGACCTACACTACACGTCTGAAAGACAACTATAATTAAAACACATTAATTAAACAATTTTTCCTAACCAAGAAATTTCCTTTTAAACTTACAACAGAATAGCCGAAAGCCTAATTAAAGAAATATTAGCTTATTGCACGGCTGAAGGGCACAAACAAATTTGAAACAACGGCTGAAAGCCTGAACAACAAGTTCTTATTAAAAAAAAATTCCTTTAAAGATTACACATGGCTGTAGCCCTTATTAAATGGGGTTCATGTAAATCCTAGGCTGACGGCCACACATAACACATCGAACAACTAACGGCTTAGGGCCTGGATTACGAACAATTTCAGATAGAACAAATTTTAAGGAAAAAATATTTTTTACACAAATCAATCTTCAAAATTTTAATTTAAAACGCCTGAAGGACTTTATGCAACATTTAAAAAGCACTGAATAAATACACGGCCGAAGACCTCGCACAATACTTCAAACTAAAATGAAAATCATAATCGAAAACAAACAGAACAAGTGGTGCTCAGAAGTGTTCCAAGGGTCGGTCTGAGAAGGTAGCTCAAACGTAAGGTGAGGTGAGACAGGCAGCCAAGACCTGAAGTTTAATAATCGGATGCCAACCCTAACTAGGGATGGCCCAAGGACCGACCAACAATTTAACCACTTCCTTTCTGCCCGACCAATGGCTCAAGCATGGAAAACATCGGCCGAGGACAAGGATACGAACAGCACTACGTCTTCAGAAATTGGTTTCTAACAACAGCCAAGGGAACAATAACCACTCTAAGCAAAATATGAACCAAACAACTTAAAAGGCTGTCGAACTAGACGCTGTGCAGGACAGCAACAACATGATGAGGAAAGGGCACACTGCCAGAAAACTACACTAACGATCAGGGCAGGTAACTGGGGTGTTAACGGCCACAGGGCAGAAAATACCGCTGGTGCACTTCACTGGCAAGTAACAGTCAATTTAATAATTAATCACAATATAGGAAGATGGCTGCAAGGTTCTGCCGACTCCAGCATATCATTGTTGTTGTTGTGGTCTTCAGTCCTGAGACTGGTTTGATGCAGCTCTCCATGCTACTCTATCCTGTGCAAGCTTCTTCATCTCCCAGTACCTACTGCAACCTACATCCTTCTGAATTTGCTTAGTGTACGCATCTCTTGGTCTCCCCCTACGATTTTTATCCTCCACGCTGCCCTCCAATACTAAATTGGTGATCCCTTGATGCCTCAGAACATGTCGTACCAACCGATCCCTTCTTCTAGTCAAGTTGTGCCACAAACTCCTCTTCTCCCCAATCCTATTCAGTACCTCCTCATTAGTTATGTGATCTACCCATCTAATCTTCAGCATTCTTCTGTAGCACCACATTTCTAAAGCTTCTATTCTCTTCTTGTCCAAACTATTTATCGTCCATGTTTCACTTCCATACATGGCTACACTCCATACAAATACTTTCAGAAAAGACTTCCTGACACTTAAATCTATACTCGATGTTAACAAATTTCTCTTCTTCAGAAACGCTTTCCTTGCCATTGCCAGTCTACATTTTATATCCTCTCTACTTCGACCATCATCAGTTATTTTGCTCCCCAAATAGCAAAACTCCTTTACTACTTTAAGTGTCTCATTTCCTAATCTAATACCCTCAACATCACCCGATTTAATTCGACTACATTCCATTATCCTCGTTTTGCTTTTGTTGATGTTCATCTTATATCCTCCCTTCAAGACACCATCCATTCCGTTCAACTGCTCTTCCAAGTCCTTTGCTGTCTCTGACAGAATTACAATGTCATCGGCGAACCTCAAAGTTTTTATTTCTTCTCCATGAATTTTAATACCTACTCCGAATTTTTCTTTTGTATCCTTTACTGCTTGCTCAATATACAGATTGAATAACATCGGGGAGAGGCTACAACCCTGTCTCACTCCTTTCCCAACCACTGCTTCCCTTTCATGCCCCTCGACTCTTATTACTGCCATCTGGTTTCTGTAGAAATTGTAAATAGCCTTTCGCTCCCTGTATTTTACCCCTGCCACCTTTAGAATTTGAAAGAGAGTATTCCAGTCAACATTGTCAAAAGCTTTCTCTAAGTCTACAAATGCTAGAAACGTAGGTTTGCCTTTCCTTAATCTTTCTTCTAAGATACGTCGTAGGGTCAGTATTGCGTCACGTGTTCCAACATTTCTACGGAATCCAAACTGATCTTCCCCGAGGTCGGCTTCTACTAGTTTTTCCATTCGTCTGTAAAGAATTCGTGTTAGTATTTTGCAGCTGTGGCTTATTAAACTGATTGTTCGGTAATGCTCACATCTGTCAACACCTGCTTTCTTTGGGATTGGAATTATTATATTCTTCTTGAAGTCTGAGGGTATTTCGCCTGTTTCATACATCTTGCTCACCAGATGGTAGAGTTTTGTCAGGACTGGCTCTCCCAAGGCCGTCAGTAGTTCCAATGGAATGTTGTATACTCCGGGGGCCTTGTTTCGACTCAGGTCTTTCAGTGCTCTGTCAAACTCTTCACGCAGTATCGTATCTCCCATTTCATCTTCATCTACATCCTCTTCCATTTCCATAATATTGTCCTCAAGTACATCGCCCTTGTATAGACCCTCTATATACTCCTTCCACCTTTCTGCTTTCCCTTCTTTGCTTAGAACTGGGTTTCCATCTGAGCTCTTGATGTTCATACAAGTGGTTCTCTTATCTCCAAACGTCCCTTTAATTTTCCTGTAGGCAGTATCTATCTTACCCCTAGTGAGACAAGCCTCTACATCCTTACATTTGTCCTCTAGCCATCCCTGCTTAGCCATTTTGCACTTCCTGCCGATCTCATTTTTGAGACGTTTCTATTCCTTTTTGCCTGCTTCATTTACTGCATTTTTATATTTCTCCTTTCATCAATTAAATTCAATATTTGTTCTGTTACCCAAGGATTTCTACTAGCCCTCGTCTTTTTACCTACTTGATCCTCTGCTGCCTTCACTACTTCATCCCCAGGGAGCAACAACCTGCAAATGAACGAAGAGATGTCACAATAGTTGAGGTTTCACAACAGGTTAACTGATCGCTCAACTTCAGCTTCCAGGTTTGGTAAGCAAGGAACTTTGTCCTTCTCGCAGCTAGCGCCTCACGATCCGACAGTGCGTGCACGCCGCCAGCGGTCCCGGCCTGTCCTCGCGCCGCGGAGACTTCCTCGCTGCTCCGTCCCAACCGACTGACCACCACGACCCGTAAATACTAGCGGTCACACCAAAGATAGTACGACAATACTAGTATCGATAAGCGCTGCTGCTGCCACTCAAGGAAGCAAGCCAGCAACTTCTTTACACGAGTAAGTAAGGGAGAAACAAGAGGCCACTAGATGTGACATAATGCCATAGAACAAATGGGATGAACGTGAGCTGCATGCAGCTCAATTACGTAGAAGTAACCAACGATAAGGAGGTTTCAGACTGTGACTGATAGGAAGAATCTTAAGGAAATGTATCTCATCCACGGAAGAAGTGGCCTACAGACCACCTGTAAGACCGATTCTAGAGTACTTCTCATCACTTTGGGACGCTTACCAGGCAGGACTAATAAAAGAGATAGAGCACATCCAATGGAGAGCAGTGCGTTTCGTCACACTGTCGTTTAGTTGGGGCCAGAGCGTTACAGAGATGCTCAGCAAACTGCAGTGGCAAGCGCTCTAAGACAGGCGTCGTGAGTCACGGAATAGTTTACTACTGGAGAACCGGAAGAGTATGTCCCGGCAAGTGTCGGGCAACACGGTACTTCCTCTGACAAACGTCTCGCAAAATGACCAGAACGACAGATTTCGAGATATTAGACGTAGTACTGAGGCTTACGACAATCGAGGTACTCACGTGCCATTCGCGAATGGAACAGCGAAGGAGAGGGAGGGGGGGGGGAGATCAGTTAGTGGTACCAGAATTACCCTCCAATACATACCGTCGTATGGCTGGCTGACAACTGATGTAGACAAGGAGTGTGCAACAAGAGGACTATTTTAACTTATACCTGACATTTTTATTACATTTTCTAGTCTCAGTTAACTATTCAACGTACTGAAATCACCTGACGATGACTTGGTAACAAGTATAAACCGATAACGATACCATTTGTGTGAGATGATGACCAATGATGAAATTATGGAAACTATTGACTAATTTACATACCTAGGACAATTAGAAAAAAGAAGCGAATGAGCACTCGAAGAAATAAACAACGAACAAGGGTGGACGGATAGGGGGGGGGAGGGGGGGAAGATATCTTGGACCTCATTTGGGCAACTGAACGTTCTATTCAGCAGCAAATTCCTAAAGTATCTTAAACGCAAAATGCGTAACCTTGCTAACGATGGAGTAGCGTCGTCATTAAATGCGCAAATACTTCAAAAACCCAGGAACGCCCCACGCTCAATGGAAATATGTATGTTGCACATGACAAGGACAGGACAAATAAAGAAAACAAATCGATAAGAGAAAGATTGTAGCTGATGACGTGACAGTGTCAAGAACCCGCCATCCAGATTCGATGGAGCATATAGCGAGACGGAATGTGGGAGATGAAGGAAGGGAACACCGTTGTGAATTCCTCGTGATGGGAGAAGATTTAGCGGACCGCCAAATGGTAGGTGGACTGATGATTTAAAGAAACAAGTAGGACAAAACTGGTTGCAAAAAGGCGTGTGACCTTATACGCAGCTCCGTAAATAAAGTTTTCTCTCCTCACCAAGGCTTCTGGAAAGATGTGTGACACCTAGATCCTTTGGCACCAGGTTGTCTAGGGCAGGGTTTTCCAAATTGTGTTCATTGAAACGCTGGTCTTCAGCGGGAAGTGAATTAATGCTCCGCGAAAAATTGTTAATAACATGGCGATATTTTCGACGTTTTGATAATACCGACTTTTAAAAAATTTTATTATCATTTCTTTGTTATTAGTAATGATTTAAAATCACTGAATAAGACAAGTTTTCTCATGTCTCAAAATTTAATTAATCTTCAAAGAAGCATGGTGTTCCATCAACGTACGAGGATTTTCTAAGCGTTCCGTCAGAAGAAAAGTTTGGAAACCCCTGGTCTAGGGGAACGACCACCCACAGTCGTACTATGTCCCACTCACTTTCAAAGTTTGTGCTTCTGACACGTGAGAATATTTATAAAGAGGAAGTGGGCAATCAATAACTGTAGCTTACACACGAAATTCGTTTGACAAATTGAAGATGAACTGAAGCCGGACGAAAGTAATGAGATTAGCAACGAACTAAACACCAAAATTGGAAACTACGAAGAACAGAGAGTTCCTGTTACCTAGGTACCTTGGAAGTGAAGTTACACATGACAGACGAAAAAGCGAGGACATGAGAAACACACTGGCAAACCACAGATATCATTCTTGGGCCAACGATTCCTACTAAGTATCAAATATCAGATTAAATATGAAGTAATAATTAATGTACGTCTGGGACACAGCATTCTACGGTTGTGAATCATGGACTACGGGAAGACCGGATAGAAGACAATCGAAGCGTTTGTGATGTGGTGCTATAGAAGAATGTTGAAAATCAGGTGAGCTGATATGGTAAGGACCAGGAGATTGTCCACGGAATCGGCAAAGAGAGGAGCGTATGGAGAACACTGGCGAAAAGAAGAAACAGGATGATTGGACATCCGTTAAGACATCTGGCAATAACATCCATGGTGGTAAACGGAACTGTAGAGGATATAAACCATGAGGGAAGAGGGAGATTGGAATACAGCCAGCAGATGATTGAGGGCGTAGGTTGCAAGTGCTACTCTGAGATGAAAAGTTTAGCACGGGAGAGGAATTCGTAACAGGCCGCATCAAATCAGCTAGAGGACTATTTATACATAAATGAAGTATGTAGTCTGTACACCCTTCTCCTTTACAACGAAATCTGCTGTGTAGACCTTAGCCATAGCTTGGGGGATGCTTCCAGGATGAAATATTCACTCTGTAGCGCTGATATGGAACTTCCTGCAACATCAAAACTGTGCGCCGGATCGAGACTCGAACTCGGGACCTGAAACTTGCCCAGTAATGACAAGGGTTCCAATTTCGGTTAACAGTCCGACACACAGAACTTATCTGCCATGTAGTTTCAGAAGATTGACTATGGCAAAATAAACAGATACCGGGTGAAAATTTTTTTGAACTAGTGGTTTTGAACGGAAGTGGAAAATGGATAAATAACAGAGCAGTGTCATTGTCTCGTACCAGTCTATTGCTCTTTCTGTGTTTCCTAAACCTAATACTCTAGGTAGCGTTATCAGTCGATGATTCATAACGGCGTTTTACTGACGAAGCGCGTTATCCCGGTATAAAGCACCCGACGGCGACTCCTTAAGCACGATTAACAACTTACCCAATGTTCACTCCCTCAAAATCAACGGCTTGGAATGGACGCAGTGCTGAGATACGTCCCAGCAGGTCCACGCAGGGGTGCGCTGGCCGGAATAAAGCGGACGCTAAATTTTTATCACCGCCACTGCCGCTGTCTCCACACGCCGTTATTCTTCGTTTCTGAGTATTTACGCAGACAGGGGTGTGAGGCGCCTCTCTGTCCGTCCGTCTCTCTCTCTCTCTCTCTCTCTCTCTCTCTCTCTCCCTGCCCCCTACTGCCGGCTGCTCTTCACCCCACATTCGGACTCCCCCACGTGACGCTCGCTATGTTACTGTACAATATGTGTCTGTATATATACATCTGTGTGTGTGTGTGTGTGTCCAGCAAGTGAGTGAGTGCGCAATGTCTGCCTGTTCCGCACCATTTCGCTCCGCGTTCTTTTTTTCCCTCCTGTTTTGTTTTGTACGTATCGCTGGCGACCGTGATAGGATTACTCTGTTTTGTTGGCCGATATATGCCCACGGCCCTTTCGGTGCTGCTGCTGCTGCTGTTCCTGCTACGTGGTTGAGAACGCTTGAACACTCTCCCGTGTGTGTGTGTGTGTGTGTGTGTGTGTGTGTGTGTGTTTGAACGTTCATGTGCACGCCGAGGATACAGAGCTGGAACTGTGTAGGAGGAGGAAGACAGCTGAAGAGGGAACCGGCGAAAAAACGCACAGACACGAACGTACTGTCGCATCCACACGCTCACGCTCACGTGTGTGCAGAACCCTGTCGAATACGCAACCTGCGCCGCAGAGTTCAGCGCTGTTTGTTGCTGCGTGCAAAGAGGGAGCCCAGCGACCGTGAAATGGCTACCCACCCCTACACACACACACACACACACACACACACACACGGAACGCAGCCGGCGCTTCACTCCGCTCCTGTTGTTTCCGCAGCCTGAGGGTGGTACCGTCGCGTGGCTTTATTTATGTCTTAATCCAACAAGAGAACTGTGAAAATCGAACACGGGCGGTCGGGATCCGGTAGTAGTAAACTCTACAGTTACTCCGAAGCTTCGCTGCAGAATAAACTGTCTCCCAGTAACCCTGTGAGAAACTAATGGCTGCACAAGGCAGAAAGCATCCATTTTGTTTATTTTTTTCAACTAATTATTCAGACCGACCTGATGCGTCTCACCATGAATTATTCTCATGTGCCATCCTCTTCATCAGTCCACAATTATTTATTGGATATATTTTAATCTCTGTCTAGCCTTACAGTTCTTATTCTGTATGGCTCCCTCTAACATCGCAGAAGTAACACCTGATGTCTTACTTCACGTCCTCCCATCCTCTCTCTTTTTTCTAGTCAGAGTTTCACACATATTCATGGCCGATTCTGCGCAGAACCTTCCTCATTCCTCACCTAACCAGTTCACATTATTTTCTTCATTCTTCTGTAGCATCAAATTCACACGTTTCGACCCTGTATGCTGGGACGATTGTGTTGGACAGAAAGGAATTTGGGCTGATGGGAAAAGGTGTTTCTGCAATGTTTTTCAGACATGAGCGTTATGGTCGAGAAGAGATATGTGGGACGGAGATTGTTCATAACACAGTATAAAAAAAGCACTCCGTGTTCAGGCCACGAGTGGCCTACCGGGACCATCCGACCGCCGTGTCATCCTCCGTGGAGGATGCGGATAGGAGGGGCGTGGGGTCAGCACACTGCTCTCCCCGTCATTATGATGGTATTCTTGACCGAAGCCGCTACTTTTCGGTCGAGTAGCTCCTCAATTGGCGTCACGAGGCTGAGTGCACCCCGAAAAATGGCAACAGCGTACGGCGGCCTGGATGGTCACCCATCCAAGTGCCGACCACGCCCGACAGCGCTTAACTTCGGTGATCTCACGGGAACCGGTGTAACCACTGCGACGAGGCCGTGATAAGACAGTATGAGGTACAGAAATCTCTGCGCCTGTCTCCATGCTGCCAGGATTGCTGTGGACATGACGGTGAAATATAATCAAAGATTAGAGTATCACAGATGTAACGAATACTGACATTCATAACTAGTTTCACGAGCCGTGAGCTTTTCCAAGATACGTCTCGTAGGATAACATTGCTGTAATCAGTAAATGGAAGCATAATTGTTCGTACAAATTTCTTTTCAAGGTCAAGAGGGGAGAACATTCTATATATTTGTAGGGCCTGGAGAGACGCTGCTGCCCTCTCGCACACTGCAGTTACGTGCTCAGTCCTACTGTAAACAAGTGTTTATCGCAGAAAGTACCCGTTTCCGGACCCACGTTTAGGGCCTCATCTCAAAGTGTATACATTTCCAGACCCATCTTTACTGGACTTATTTTTCTTGTTTCGATGAGTACCACCACCTCTCAAAGTATTCGATACATTTTGTTTAACACCCTGAAGACACTGAAACATCTCAAACTCCACATCGGGCCAAAAAACGTTATAATTCCAATTTGTTTGTCTCAGAGGTGACATCCAATGATACCACACTCGACCCCCCACCCTACTCCCTGCGTTGGTGGCAGGGGGCTACTTTAAAATCTTCAATGGAAACCCTCGTCTGTCTTTTTTCTTTTTTTTTGTGGATTACGATTCTACCGCAAATTCTACATCGGTTTTGTCTTAAGCATTTTCTTCGTGTCGCCTGAGATGATTCCATAATCAGAGGAATGAAAATGGGTTCAGAATCGTAACTTCCGACATACCACCCAACGGTCTTGGAATATCCAGTGGTACGGTGGCGGTCAACCTCCATGCAGGGAGGGCAGGACGGGTCAGTATTTCATAGCTTCCAACTGGAAACTCCATTCGCAACGTTGTGCTCTTCCGACACATCTAACAGGGGACTACTGGACGCGCCACTCTGGCCGTGCCTCGAGGCCAACGCTACACAACTTTTTCGATTAGAATGAGTGTTAAAACGTAGCACCGCCAACTTCGATACGCTTAGTGGTCCGCTCTTCAAATGACCGTACACAGGAGAGAATTAATTCTATCAAATGATGAAAAATAAAAGGATGGCTTCTGAAGTACCAGTTAAGATGGAAACAGAGGACGGTACCGTGACTCAAGATCCAGAGAATATAAAAGATCTCCGGAAAGAACATTTTAAGAAACTGTTAAACGCTGAGGAGCAGGTACACGAGGAAACAACAAATAATGGAGATATTGAGAGAAATTGGGAAGCAGAATTACGACAAATTACACTGGAAGAAATGGAAATAGCTGTGAAGAAGATGAACGAGGGGAAAGTCCCAGGACCAGATGAAATATTAGTGGACATGATAAGAGCAGCAGGTGCAGTGGGAATGCAGTGGCTGTATAGATTACTATCAAGTGTGTGGAGAAATAGTACAATACCTGACGGTTGGAGAAGAGGAGACATTGTTCCCATGTTCAAAAAAGGCAATAAAAGACTTTCTAAAAAATACAGAGGAAAAACTGTTGTGACTTGGCCAGACAGCCAAGCCACTAGGAGGTAGCCGAAAGGCACGCGTTTAATTCACGCAGGCTGGCGTGAGGTCTGGAACAGGTAAAGTAATTATACTATCAAGAAAAGTACGTAGCTGCTGGAATACTTAACTTTAATCCATAATTGGTGAACATCGGTCTGACTGTGCATGCATCACAAGATGAATAGCAAATGATAATGGCGCCTTGCTAGGTCGTAGCTAATGACGTAGCTGAAGGCTATGCTAACTATCGTCTCGGCAAATGAGAGCGTAATTTGTCAGTGAACCATCTCTAGCAAAGTCCGCTGTACAACTGGGACGAGTGCTAGGAAATCTCTCTAGACCTGCCGGGTGGCGGCGCTCGGTCTGCAATCACCGATAGTGGCGACACGCGGGTCCGACGTATACTAGCGGACCGCGGCCGATTTAAAGGCTACCACCTAGCAAGTGTGGTGTCTGGCGGTGACACCACAAAAACCCTTATGAGTCTTACAGCCGAGATTTTTCAAAGAATTTTACTAAATCGAGTAAGTGAAAAGACAGAAAAGGAGCTGGGTGAAGAACAGCATGGGTTTAGGAAAAGAGGAAGCAAGATCGACCTCATATTTTCTATCCATCAACTGATGGAAAAAAGTTGGGAGTATTACAAAAGAGTGATAATGGTTTTTATAGACGTAGAAAAGGCATATGACTCAGTTAACAGGGAAAGACTCTGGGAAGAAATGAAGAAGATAGATATAGAAGAGGGATGCATTAATGTAATAAAGACAATGTACAGAGGACACAATTGTAGAATTAGAACACCACTGGGGGACTCTGAATACTTCGAAACAAGACAAGGACTTAAGCAAGGAAGAATTCTATCTCCTGCACTTTTTAGTTTTGTGATGGAGAGAATGAATAGGGCAGTTAAAGATATAGTAAAAGAAAAAGACAAAAAGATGATATTTGCAGATGATATGGTAATATGGGGAGATAAAGAGGTAGATGTACAGTTACAACTTGATGCGTGGAAGGAAATAATGAAAAGGTATGGATTAAAAATAAATAAAGATGGTATTTGGAAGAGAGAAAGGGATCAATGGAAATATTACCTTGAATGGAGAACCCCTCAAAATGGTAGAAAGTTTCACTTATTTAAGGAGTCAAATATGTAGGGATGGAAGAATAACTTACGAAATTAATAGGAGGTTACAGAAAGGAGGCAATTTCAACCAAACAGTAAAACACCTGATTTGGAATAAGGAAGTTTCAGAAAAAGCAAAACTCCGTATGTATAAGAGTTATTACTTCCCTAATGTCACCTATGGAGGAGAAACATGGACAATGACAGAAATGGACTGGAGCAGACTGGAAGCAGAGGAAATGAAATTTCTCAGAGCAGTTAAGGGAAAAACACGAATCGACAGCGTAAGGAATGTAGGGACTAGAAAGGACCTTAAACAAGAAAGTATGAGAGAAGAAACTAAAAAAAAGGGATTAAGATGGTTTGGGTATGTTAAGAGGATGCATGGGCAGAGACTCCCCAAAATTATGGAAGAACTAAAGATGGATGGGAAAAGACTTAGAGAGCGCCCAAGAACAAGATGGAAAATGGGAGTGAGAATATCTGTAGAAAGGAGAAGTGCGATCTGGCAGCAAGTGGAGGAAGAAAAGTGGTGGGAGGACCAAGCCAAACGGAGAAGACTCATAAGCACCCAGACCCGGCAGTAGCTGGAGCGGAATCCGGATGTACGTTAGATAGGAGAGAGAATTGTATCTGCGGGAACGCAATCACAGGCGTTTATGATACAATCGATCGTGTCTTCACGGGCTATCGGTACTGACTGGTACACCTCATCTTGTAAATATCCCCTCACATGAAATTCAGCGGCGCCAAAGAGGGGGACCTAGCATGGCAATTATTAGGGCCACATTTGCCGATCCACCGACCAGTGCTTCAGTTGCGTAAAGCACAGGGCAACCGTCATGCTCAGACCACGTGCGCTGTGGAACGTCCAGGGCAAAATTCTGCAGTAGTACCGGTAGTGCGTGTTAAAAAAACATTCGACATTTGCGTCGTTTCAACTTGCCGTGGATATGATAAGGACCAATGAGTTTGTTCTCGATGACGCTGTACTATACATTAACCGACCGAGGACGTTGATGGTCCACTTGTCATAACCGATGGGGACTGTCTACACTCCAGTAATGCATGTTATGCTGGTTTACGCTGCCATGATTTGTGAATGTAGACTCATCGGAGGTCGTTTGCATCTGTTGACGTGCCCATTCGCAAAAGACTAACCGATTATGGAAATCGGCGCCATGAACTTCTTGGTGCAGTGATTCAATATTGTGACAATACTACCTACGGACACAGAGGAATCGCGGTGTAATTGCCGGGCGCTTATGCGTGGGTTGTGGTGCACTGCCGCTGGTACAGATATTTCACTAGCTTCTCCTGTAACACGTTTGCTGCTTCTCCTCTTGCCGATCTATACGCTGGCAATCAAACAATAAGGTGTACACAAAGTTTAAAAAAAAAAAAAAAACGAACGAGAGCGAGCTTTCTCTGGAAAACGCTCGCCATTCACAGCAACAGAAGTCTCAGCATTTCCCCTAGTTTATGTGTAAATCAGAATCCTTTCAGTTTTTCTAATCTGGTTGCAACATTCATCGGCCACTTGCACGTCTGCTCTCCAAACGCTAGGTACGTGTACAGGCAATAAACACTGCACAAGTTCTGCACTGTTTACAGCCACTATCTTCCCTACGTCAGTACGATACGTGAACTCCAGCCGCCATGTACTTGCCTTTTACGACAGGTCGTAGTTCTCTACACGGCAGCGGTGGCGCATCGAGTAGTCCCTTGTTCGCAATGTTGGGGGAATAGAACGTTGTGAGTGGGCTTTCCAATTAGAAGTTATGAAATACGGGTCTCTCCTCTACTCTAAGCATGGAGGTGGGGCCCCACCTGTCATTGGATAGCCAAGGGCCTTAGAGTAGAATGTCGTAAATTACAATTGCTATTTCTCCAATTACAGCGCTATCTGTGGCGAAACGAAGAAAATGCTTCAGACAAAACATATGTAGGTTTTGCCGTAAAACACGGGGGGTCCCGTTGGAGATTTCAATTTCCCATCCCCTCCTCCAGTCACCCACGCAAAGGGCGGGGTAGTGGCTGGAGTGTGGTCACGTTGGATGTCCATTGGAATTGTAACTTTTTTGATATGATACATTGTTTTGGAAATATTTCAATGCATTCAGTTAAAATGAACACCATTTATACAGGGTGATTGTAGTTAAAGTTAAAATTTCGAAACGCCGTAGAAATAACACCACTGGTCAGAAAGACGTCAAATTACAACGGAATACTATCGGAAAAGAGGGAAAACGTATGGCAGAAGAAAAAGAAATGGTGTGAACGTTGATCAATAGATGGCGCTGTTTGTGCCAGAGGACGTAAGTGAAAACACCTGTAATGCGACGATCCATTGAAGTTGGTATAAACGCGCCGGGTACAAAGCTTTTCCTCCTTTCGCGTCAGCGAAGTTCGCCATTACTTTCTGAAAACAGGATCGCATTCTGCTTAGAAAGCTGTGTTACAAGAATGATGACTTTCCAGACGTCGCTCTGCAGAAGTTCCGGACACTCAAGGGCTTGAAAAAAGGAGCTGGTCCGATGACTGCCATGGGTCTGGAGAGAATGATTTGGAAATTCGAAAAGATGGGTTCTTTTGGTGTTCAACCTGGTAGAGGGAGGAAACGAACTGATTCGACGTCAGTGGAAGCAGTGGCCGCAGAAATGTAGGAGGAGACGAGTGGTGGTGTGCAAACGTTTAGTGCACGGAGAATTGCCCGAACATTGGACATACCCGCGAGCACGGTGCGTATAATCCTACGAAACATCCTTCTCTGCTATCCATTCAAAATGACCCATGTGCACGAGTTGCTTCCTGTTGACCTGCAAAAGTGACCATTGCTTTAGAATTTCCAACTCGCATGGAAGTGGACAATGATTGGCCGTGGAAGATTTTGTGGACAGACGAAGCCCACTTCCAGGATATGTCAATATACAGAATTGTCGAATATGGGCAACGGAAAATCCGCACGCAAATCAACCAGTACCAGTTCATCCCGAAAAGGTCACTGTGTGCTGCGGGTTTACGGCATCATTTATCATAGGGCCATATTTTTTCGAACAAACGGGTGCTTCCGGTCCTGTTACTTGTACCGTCACTTCTAAGTCCTATGAGTGCCTTTAGAGCAACCACGTCATTCCAGCTCTCCAACAGGGTAGATGTGTCGATGGGATTATTTTTATGAAAGATGGCCCGCCTCCACACATTGCTATTCCAGTTAAGCAGCTGCTGAAGCACTATTTCGGAAATGCTAGAATTATCAGCCGCCATTACCTCACAGCCTGGCCGTCCCGATCACCTGATCTTAACCCGTGTGAGCTCTCGCTGTGAGGCTGTCTGAAAGATGATGTGTTCAGTGTTCCGATTGCAAAGTTAGCTGCACTGAAGGTACGCATTGCGCAGCACATTCTGAACGTGACCCGGAAACAATTCGATCAGTTGTGGAACATGCGGTTTCTCGATTTCAACTTGTTGCAGAAAATGGTGGGCAGCATATTGAACAGAGAAATTGATAACCCGATTTGATTTTGATTGATGCTTTTCTATGCGGTTTTTGGCCTCAGGACAATTAAAAACTGATGTGATTGATGCTTGTTATGCGATGTTTGGCCTCAGTACAATTAAATACCGATTTTTCCCATCCGATGTGATACGACCTTGCTCTGGTGGATGGGGTTATGTAGTAAAAGTACCAAATCTGTACACCCATGCATACTAAGTAGTACAGTTTGTTTAATATCGAACGTACACCTTAGGCATTGTTGTAGGATTCATTAGTTATTTTTAGTCGAGCACTATTAATTTATGATGCTTACAGCGCCATCTATTGCTACATTTTGTAACTATTTATTTTTCTTCTGCCATATGATTTCCCCCTGCTCTGATAATATTTCGTCACAATCTGACGTCATTCTGACCAGTGTCGTTATTTCTACAGCTGTTTGAAAGTTAAAATTTAATTGTAACCACCCTGTATATAAAGGAAGATAAATACATTTAAATTTAATTAAGAAAAAGTATCGTTTCTCTTAATTAAATTTAAATATGTTGAAGACCACAACAACATCATTTTTTGTCTTGGAGGAAACGGTTTATGTGATCTTTTGACGTTATTTTGATGTTCAGAGCGTCCACTTGATCTTAGAAACGTAAGCAGCTGCTGTTTTGACATTCCATGCACAATCATATTAACTGTACTCCACAAGTTTTGGCCAATGACAATTGTTTGCAGATAGCAGAGAGATTTACTGCTTCCAGAACGAGATTTTCACTCTGCAGCGGAGTGTGCGCTGATATGAAACTTCCTGGCAGATTAAAACTGTGTGCCCGACCGAGACTCGAACTCCGGACCTTTGCAAAGGTCCCGAGTTCGAGTCTCGGTCGGGCACACAGTTTTAATCTGCCAGGAAGTTTCAGATTTACTGCTGTCTCTTTCTACATGAAAAAGTGAGCATCTGAAAACGGCGTGATCAGCGAAACCTTCCTCCCCACATCGACAGATTGGTGTGTATCTACAGGCCACTCGATGCAGATGTTTGAGATTTGGACTGTGACCGTGCCCTGGACATCGAGTAAAGGCAATGTCTCGTAGTTTGAGCCTGTTCCTGGTGCTTGGTGATATGCTGGAAACCCTGTAGTGCTTCTTGTGTCCCAATCAGACTTCCATTCACCTAACCTCCAGGCTCGCAAATGTTTTTCTCTCGGTAATATGAACTGCTCTTTATCTCGTACGCAAGATCATATTGCCCATGCTCCAACCAAAACAACGCTGCCCTATAACGTACTACGATATCCATCGGATATATCCCGAGAATCACCAGTAATCCTTTGACAGATTCAGTGCGAAAGGCACAGTTGAGTTTCAGAAGTACGCTCCACTGAATTCGTCAAAGTACTGTCGTTCAAAACCTTTAGTCGAGAAGTGATCCGAAGCAGTAAAGTGCTTTTTTTTTCCATCCATCCTTTTTCGTGCCCGCCTGTGACGCGATCACGAAAGGATACTTCACTGGCACATGCGCGAATAAAACGGCTAATTGTCCCTCTAAGACCACATATTTCACTCATGCTACTTTTGTTGAAGACGTTAGAAATGTGAGTGTCGGAGAGTTCGACACCAATTCAGCTGCGACGTTTCTCCAGCGCCTGGGGTTTAGGTAACCTCTCCGGCACATTCAGCTGCAGTTTGCCTACCTTCAGGTGCTACAGCAGCCGCAAGGCTGAACTGCTGTCAATGTTTCGGACAGGTTTCTTCCTTAGCTCGGTGAGGCTAAGATTGAAAGTAACCTTTGACCATTCGTTCTGCCCTCTGTATCCGTCAAATATACCCCCTGCTAATCCCGTTTGGTACGGGTCGCACACACACTGATATTCTAGAATTGGGCGCACGAGTGTCTCTTATACAGTCTTCTTCGTAGACTGATTGCACACCCCTAGTAACACACCCTAGCCGAACAAAGTCTTTCACTCCCTTTACCAACATACGGACATGTCATCGCTCCAGTTCATCTCGCTCATTTGTCACTTTTTCGAAGACTTCTTAAATAACAGAATGGAGTATGCTGTCCTCGACGGCGAATGTTCGTCAGAGACAAGTGTACCGTTAGAAGCGCCCTATCGAAGTATGACACGAACGTTCTTACTCTCTATATACGAAAATGACCTCGCGAATGGAGTGGGTAGCAATCTGCGACTGTTTTTTGATGGCGCCTTATCTTACGGTACAGTGTCGTCGTTCAGTGACTGTAGGAGGATACGGGATGAGAATTTACATGTGGCGTGATCAATGGAGTGATGAATGACAGCTTACTCTATTTGTAGAAAAGTGTAAGTAAATTACTAGGAAAAACTATCGTCTAATGTTCGAATACAGTACTAATAGCGCGCTGATTGAAGAAGCCGCGTCGATTAAGTATCTAAGAGTAACGTTGCAAAATGGTGTTAAATAGAACTAGGACGTAAGGACGGTAGTAGGGAATGCGAATTGTATATGTTTATTGAAGAGTTTTAGGAACGTGTAGCACATATAGAAAGCAGACCCTGTACAGAACAATATTGCCACCCATTCCTGAGTATTTCTCGCGTGAAACATCCTGGCAGATTAAAACTGTGTGCCGGGCCGAGACTCGAACCCGGGACCTTTGCCTTTCGCGGGCAAGTGCTCTGCCATCTGAGCTCCCCAAGCTGGACTCACGACCCGCCATCACAGCTTCAATTCTGCCAGTACCTCGTCTCCTACCTTCCAAACTTCACTTGCCCGCGAAAGGCAAAGTTCCCGAGTTCGAGTCTCGGTCCGGCACAAGGTTTTAATCTGCCAGAGAGTTTCGTATCAGCGCACACTCTGCTGCAGAGTGAAATTGTCATTCTGGAAATATTTCTCGTGTGTCTGGGATCCGTATGAGGTCGGACTGGAGGAAGACGTCGAAACAATTCAGAGACGTGCTGCTACAGTTGTTACCGGCAAGTATTAAGGAAATACTTCATGTGATCAAACAGGTATTCCAGGAGGGAAGACGATGTCCTCCTCCTAATTTTCGTGATAGTGTTTTCAGGAAAATAGATATTTGAGGATGACTGCAGAGCGATTCTGCTGCCGCCAACGTACATTTCGTGAAAGGACCTCCAAGACAAAGTAAGAGAAATTAGAGCTTGTACGGAGAGATATAGATAGTCGTTTTTCCCTAGCTCCGTTTGCGAGTGAAACGAAAAGGAAATAACTTGTTGGTAGGTTTGTTTGTAAAGTAAAAGGACTAAACTGCATGGGTGTCGGTCTCTTTTTCCTTAGTCACACAGCTCTCGAATTAAACCCACTCCCCAAAAGACACCACCGCCTGAAATCCGGGGAAGGAACAAAACGCGAAATACTAAGTGTGTAGCGCCACGAAGGAGAAAAAGTTGTAAGCTGAAGCTGAAAACATTAACTAAAAGGAAAGAAGCGGTAGAATGTGTTAAAACAATACAGCAGAGAGTCTGCGCCGGCTGATTGCAAGAATAAAGATTGAGCAGGTCAATCTGCAACACACTAAAATCTTCAGCCTAAAAATACAAGGCAAGAGAAACACAGATGGTGAATAGACGAACACCAAGTCGAACAGACAGTACCACGGGGAGCGACGAGGAGTTAAAATGCAGGTAGGGTGAAGGCGTGGGAGAAAAGACCACACACACACCCTCAGATTGAGTGATAAAAACCCCGGTCTCGAATAAAACGTAAAACTTTGTCAGTCATTCAGACATTGTCACCTGATACAGTAGGTAGTGCGTTGGGAAGGTCAAAAGTCCGCCTCAGGGTGGCTGCACTTGGACAGTCCCACAAGATGTGGACCACTGCCAAGCCTGAAGCTACACGGGGTCCTCGTGACATAGGAGGTGAACATGAGTCTGCCAAGTATGGCCGATGCGGAGCCGGCAAAGGACAATGGAGTCTCTGCGAGAGACTCGCATGTAGGACCTCCATACATTCGTCACCTCCTTTATCAGACAAAGCCTATTCGGCAAAGTCAGGGAGCGCCATTCTGTATTCCAGAGCCCAAAAACTTTGCAGCGTAGCACGGATCGAAGATCAGATTCCGCTATGCCGATTTCCAGACTCAGCTTACCAGTAGCCTGTTTGCCTAGCCTGTCGGCGAGCTCATATCCCGGCATTCCGTGTCGCGGTGTCCATAGAAAAGCTACTGACCGTCCACGTTGTTAGAGGAGGTAAACCGACGACTGGATGGCGACGGTAGTACTGGTCCAGAGATTGTAAGACGTTCAAGGGGTGCCGGCCGCGTGGTTCTAGGCGCTACAGTCCGGAACCGCACGACTGCCACGGTGGCAGGGTCGAATCCTGCCTCGGCCATGGATGTGTGTGATGTCCTTAGGTTAGGTTTAAGTAGTTCTAAGTTCTAGGGGACTGATGACCTCAGATGCCAAGTCCCATAGTGCTAAGAGCCATTTGAACCATTTTGAGCTCAAGGGGCCTCTACAAATGAGAAAGGGCTGCCCAGCTCAGGAACGGATATGCTCAAGAGTGCGAGAGACGGCTATAATCTCCGCAGTGAAGACACTGCAGCCATATGGGAAGGAGCGCTGTTCAGTACGTCCTGCATGAGCATATTCGAACCCTATGTAACCATCAATCATCGAGCCATCCTTGTAAACTACCTCTGACTGGCGGCAGAGGGTCGAAGGATGAACTGAATCTCTTGGGACACGTGACAGGTCCAGACGAATAAACAACTTTTAGTGGTACAGTTTACTCTCAGGCCTACAACACATGGCGGCTTGCAGTCTATGTACGAAGAAGTAGATATAAAGCATGTCGTCAACTCTTGCACCACTTAGAAATATTATCAAGATCTCGCTCAGCATCTGTGCAGCTTTCTTCAAGCTGTGCAGGATTGTCGGTAATTGCGTAATATGAGACGAGTTTAAGGTTACTGTTAACATCCCACACTGCATTTCCACTCTGCAGCAGAGCGTCCTGCGATATAGAGCTTCCTAGCAGATTAAAACTATGTGCTGGACCGCCACTCGAAGCTGTAGACCTTTTACTATTCCGAGCAAGTGCTCTACCAAGGTGACAGTTCAGTCCAGAAAGAGCCCTCTAGGACAGGGGTAGCCAACCTTTGTTATTTACCTCCCACTTCTGTATTTCTGTTAGCAGTACATTCTTCTAACTGCCCACTGGGCTTCACGGTAATGGTGATTTAAGAAATAGGGAAGTCACTTTACTAAACAAAGTTTATAAAACAGATTTACAGCAAGTTAGAAAGCACTCCGTCTTCAGGCCACGAGTGGCCTATCGGGACCATCCGACCGCCGTGTCAACCTCAGTGGAGGATGCGGATAGGAGGGGCGTGGGGTCATATCACCGCTCTCCCGGTCGTTATGATTGTATTCTTGACCGAAGTCGCTACTATCCGCTCGAGTAGCTCCTCAATTGGCATCACGAGGCTGAGTGCACTCCGAAAAATGGCAACAGTGCATGGCGGCCTGGATGGTCACCCTTCCAAGTGCCGACCACGCCCGACCGCGCTTAACTTCGGTGATCTCACGGTAACCGGTGTATCCACTGCGGCAAGGCCGTTGCCTGATTCACAGCAAGTTATAGCATATATCTTTGTAAAACTCCTGTAGTTCACCGCCGCCATAAAAGCAGGAACGCCCACTAGTGGGCTGTGGGGACCAGGTTGACTGCACACTGACCTAGGATGTGGATAATCCATGTCTCGGCAGTATCCTTTCTTGCAGGAATGCTGCTACCTCATGGTATGTAGCAGAACTTTTGTGGTGATTAGGAAGGTAGAAGTGAGTTACTGGCGGAAATGAAGCTATCAGGTCCAGTCGTTGGTCGTGCCTGGATACCTCAGTCAGTAGAGCAATTGTCCACGGAAAGCACTCAGATTCGAGTCTTGGCCCAGCACAGAATTTTAATCTACCAGGGGGTTATTATTAAGAAGGTAATGTACAGGATAAACAGCAAAGGTCCGAAGATAATTCCCTGAGGAACACCTGAAGCACCTTCTGCATCTGTCGATGATTGCCCGTCCATGATAACTACATCATTCCTTTCAGTAATTCCTCAATCCAGTCACAAATTTCGTGAAATATGCGATCGTACTTTCCGTAATAAGTGCAGGTGTGATACCGAGTAAAATACTTTCAGTAAGCCCAGAGAAACTGCAACTACTGACTCCCTTGATGCATGGCTTTGAGGATGACATCTGATAAAGGCACATGAACTATGTTTCATGAACCCATGCTTACTGGCATGGAGGAGGTCATTCTATTCGTGATAACGTTACTTGCTTTCCTAGCGCACGTCACACGCGTTCCGGTGGAATAAAAGCTCGGCCCGTGTCGTAGCGACTCTCGCAGAGCCCAGAGAAAGGGACAGAGAAACCTGCGCGTAAATAAAGCGGCAAGGGGGCGCAAGCGTGGGAGGGTGAGGGCGCGGGAAGGGGGTGGCCGCCCTTACACGAGCCAAAAATAAAAGCAGGCGCCATTGCCGCCAGCGAGAAAAGGGGCGGTTTTTCTGTACCGTGTCTGCGGGGCAGGAAAGAAAGCCGCCCTGTAAAAAAAAAAAAGTCTAAACAAAGGGGTGACCCCTCACGTGAGATGGGCGGACGGGTCACCCGCTTGCAAGGGCGCCTGCGGGGGTTTATCCTGCCTGCCGGGATATTACAGTCGCGCCAGGGCGGGTAGATAAGGGGCGAGCCCGGGACAATTCGAGAATGACGCCATAACAGTATTTCAGACTTTAATTATCGTAGCAATGTTTGTATTGCGAATCCTCTAGAGCCTCATCTGCCCTCTCCCTCCCTCCCTCACCTCTCTCTCTCTCTCTCTCTCTCTCTCTCTCTCTCTCTCTCTCTACCACTGTGCGAAGAGGGGTGAGTGGTCCCGGCTTGGCCGTGGGTGAGTCCTGTGGCCTTATCAAGTCGTTAAGGGCGCCCCGTGCGTACGCGCTTGTGTGTGTGTGTGTGTGTGTGTGTGTGTGTGTGTGTGTGTGTGCTGTAGCTGGCGGAAAGGGGTTTGATGAGCGTGTAAGGTGCGGCAATGGATCAGTAGCTGCTGCTACTGCTACCACCAGTGTGGGGAGCTTTAATACAGGGGGGAGGGACGCCAGCGACGCCGAGTGGTGAGCTAGCGAACCAACCCCTCAGTAATCAGCCGTGATGAAGGCCCGTGAAGTTTACGGGTGATAACTCGTCCGAGATGAGGGAAGCAATTAGTGTAATAGTTGCGAGAGCTGCGTTTCCTATTTTAATGGTGACGCATCTTCATTAGCGACAGTGTAACACTCCAATGCGGCACCTGAGCATCAACTATCCGTTGCAATTAATAGTTTTTATCCACTGCCGCTGTCCAATACTGTGCTCTTTCTTTACTTTTTCATCCTATACATTCGATTCCTTATTTTTCTGGTGAAATGCCTGAACTTTATGAAGGAAGCATACTGGTCAAGAGCTCATTATAATGGATATGGAGTTTTAAAAAGTCAAAATTGTGTCAAACAGTGGAAAAGACTTTATTCCTATTTTTTCAGTAATTTATTATATTAGCAATGTAGCTTTCAGGTTATTAAGCTGTTGTGTAGCATCGTCAAGAAGCATGTTGTTGGCACAATGTACAATATACACAGCAAATGTTGATAACCCTCAAAGAAATTAACTGTGAATATCAAATGTACAAAGTAATGGCCTGCTTTCAATATTACAGAACACTAACATACAATGAAAAATCCTTATATATTAATATAAAATGGCGGCTTTACAATGTGGTGATTCAATACGGGTGCCTTTATGCTTCGGAATACCTCATTATAAACACAGTCAAACAGTTAAATCATTTGGAGAAGAAAGAATGAAGGGTAATTCGCAAAATTTTTGGTCCAAAGTAAAAAAATGGGATTTGAAAGCTGAGAAGCGAGAAGAAGGTATAGGAAACATATAATTCGATACGCTGCGAAATCCGATGATTGCATTTTATAGCCACTTCAAAAGACTAGGCAGCGAGACGCTTAAAAAAAAACTCGACTTCCATGACAGAAATTCACAAACCCAAATTCCACTGTTTATAGAAGTGAAAAAAGATCTACAGGAGTTCTGCATAACAGTCACAGAAAACACACATGAATTCATGGAAAAGTTACGAAAACTGTAGGATTTTCAGAAATTAACAGAAAGGAAGAGAAGATGAATAAAAGAATAAAATAAAGAGCAAGAAGTTGTGAGACAAAAAGATGATCCACATGGACCGGATTAAGCCAAATACGATTAATAATAATAATTATAGAACACTACGCTGCATATGTATTGTATCATATACTGTATATAGTTGCAATCTGTTTAAGTCCACCTAGACGTTGAGCGACGTATTCATACGTAAGGAGAAATTTATTTAAATAATTATAAAAAGTCCGCCTCGATTGCACAAAGTACCTGGTGTTTGTGCAATCGAGTCGGTTTTTTTATAATTATTTCGATACTTACGATTGCTGACGCGCTGCAATGCTGAAAGTTCAGAAAGTTCTTTTATCATGAAAAACCGAAGTGTTCTACACATATGATTAACGCGTTTCTTTGTTTGGTAGCAGCTTTTGATTATTAATTTGGGTAATTTATCTGTATTAAATAGTCTTCTGTAATAAGGAAAATGAGCCGGCCGGGGTGGCCGAGCGGTTCTAGGCGCTACAGTCTGGAACCGCGCGACCACTACGGTCGCAGGTTCGAATCCTGCCTCGGGCATGGATGTGTGTGATGTCCTTAGGTTAGTTAGGTTTAAGTAGTTCTAAGTTCTAGGGGACTGATGACCTTAGAACTTAAGTCCCATAGTGCTCAGAGCCATTTGAACCATTTAATAAGCAAAATGTACTCTTCTACAAGCATGAAGCAGTTCTTAAAATTTGTTCTATATTTCGAAGCACTACTTGGATTTACGATGTTTCCGTAGAATTTCTAAGTACAGGCCAACATGATTTTATTTTTTCTATTTTTGTGAGACAGATCATGAGACTGTCGTTCAACTCTCATCCTCGCTGAGTAATCTGCACGTTGGGCGACATATGTGATGTGGATGAGCGTTGTTTTACTGTGGTTAATACTATGAAATATTAGTTTTGTTACTGTTTTTAACGTCGATCAGTCTATAATATTGTGTGTAGAGTACTGTTTTTTAAATAAAAAGAAACAGTTATGCTGGCTGTTGTCATGATGAAAAAATCGAAACATAACTGGGGTATCCAGATACGTATCACAAAGATGGCACAGATTACACCATAATACTAATAACCTGCCTTGAAGATTGCTTTAAGTTCTTGTCTACATTTAACATACAGTGAGATTAAGAATTTCTTACTTCCTTTACATATGTCACAGATATTTTTATCCTAAAAAAATTGTCAAAGTTATGTTCTGGACTTCCAGTACAGCACTCGTGGCTGCCGCATCGCGGTCGCGAAGTGGGGCCGAGGCAGTTCCAGATACGTTTTTACAGTCTGACGATAATTTATGGCTTTGTAGTTTTAGCTTGACGATGTCCACTATGGACTACCCGAAGTTACTTTTATTCTGAAGAAGGTTGGCATATCCCGACTGAAACCTAGGTAAATCTAGGTAATCCTTGCAACTGAAGCTGTTGGTTTAAAACTTGAAAAAATAAATAAAAGTGGTCCTTAACAGTCCGTGAATAATTATATGGAATTATGTACCATGTTTTTGCTGTATACAGCATAGTAATCCAGTCAGAGGGCCACATGCCACCTCGTGGACGTACGTGATGGACACCACTTCCGTCAGTCTTCAGTTGTTGGTGAACATTAATACTTGTAATCGGCGCATTACAGGAATGTTTATGGTTGTACACAGTAATTTTACATACTATGACCTGCCAATTTCATGGTAGCGAGAAGTGCTATGTGAAACGACTTACAAAACTAATGGACAATATATCGTATATCTTAAAGCGTAACGTATGTTATATCCACAGGCTGTGTTACACGACAATATGTCAAGTTACGATGATTTTAAAATATTTTTTCTATCAATTTCTGTTCAGCCTCTTTCAGATCCAATGAGAACTGCATAGATGAATTTATTTTCGACCGTCCTGGCTTGTGAAGTTTTCTTCAGTTACCACATACAATCAACAAGAACTGAACCAATCTAATGTAATTGGATGTCATAAGAAGCTAATTTTTTGATCAACCTACATTTGCTTTTTTCAGCAAAGTAGTGAAAACAGGTGGTGCATTAGAACATAAAAGAGTACGGTGGGTGTTTGTGTCGTAATGTAACAGAGGAAATAATAAGTGAAAGTACAGAGGTTGAGAGTGTACGTCTCTTTTATTTCAGGAACTCATTGTCTGTGACATACCGCCTGAGCTACGGTAGGTACATTGTTCATACCCCACAGCGATTGTTGCCTAGCAGTAAGAGATATGTGTACGAGGTTTGGTTGGAATCGGTCAAGTGGTTCAGGAGGAGATGTGGAACATACGTACATACATACACAAATAAGTAAATCGATTTTATAATATGTATGAATTCCGTTATGCAAGTAAACATTTCAGAATTAATTTTTTTAGACATTTACGAATTGGCGTACTATTTTCGATTTTCCACACCAGAAGGGTATGTTACAATGCACACCCTTGCTTGTGTCGCTGGTAATTCATCAAGGAGAACGGGACTACATCTGGACACGAAGTACTTGAACAATGATAACAAAACCCGCGGCTGTATTTTAGTCTAACGTCCAACACTAAATATCCATTACCTGCAGTTCATACACTATGAAGCACAATTGTTACGTTGTAATAACTATGTACCATGTCATAGTTTATATATACACTAAGAGCAAACGTATTATATTTTCATATAGATAGCACTTAACTTGCAAAGCTAGTCTTAGGGCTGTTTCCTTTTCCTGTATACCCTATTGAAAAGACTTTGTTCTTGGTCGTTCAAATGGCAGGTAACTGCTACACTATGTTGCTTTTAATACTTTTTCTTTTATTTGCATGATCTAGAAATACAATTTAACATCGCATATTTGACACTTTTCAAACATGCGCTGTGCAACTTGCTTGAGCCGTCCAAGGAACATAATCGATGACAGAGCAATATGAACCAAACTCGTTACATGCTAAATCCTCTCTTTCGCCATCAGACCCAACTCTGACATTATATGAAGCAACTCTGGCGCAACTGGCGCCAAATCGTGTATTAGGAACCCGGTTTCCAGTACCTTCTAGAGCAGGATGTAGTCCAAATCAATATTAACATGACTATCTTAATTGAAATTATTTATGTAAACAATTACAGTCTTCATGATTAGAAACAACGGTTGCAAATTTTGACAATATGAAAAATAGTAGCTTCCCATCTATTTTATAGACCCGATATCATTATCAATAGCGAAATTAGGAAATTTATAAATGAAGTTAGAAATTTTGTTTACATGAAAACTGAAACATAACAATATTTACTGAAATTTTTTATCAATACTGTTGCGAAGTGTGATAAATTTTCATAGAACAAAATTGATATCGATTAATAACAGTAATAATAATAATAATAATAATAATAATAATAATAACAGAACAGCAGAGATATAAATATGGCTTTTGGAACAGACAAATGTAAGAAAAATAGCATAGTCAAGGGAAAACACACTAAACAAGAAGATTACATATTGGATAACCACAGCGACTGCATAGAAGCGATGGAAAAAACAGATGCCTATAAATATCTAGAATACAGACAAAAAATAGGAATAGATGATACAAATATTAAAGAAGAACTAAAAGAAAAATATAGACAAAGACTAACAAAAATACTGAAAACAGAATTGACAGCAAGAAACAAGACAAAAGCTGTAAATACCTATGCTATACCAATATTGACCAATTCATTTGGAATAGTGAAATGGAGTAACATAGACCTAGAAGCATTCAATACACTTACACCATCACAATGCCACAAATATAGAATACATCACATACATTCAGCAACAGAAAGATTCACATTAAGCAGAAAGAAAGGAGGAAGAGGATTTATCGACATAAAAAACCTACATTATGGACAGGTAGACAATTTAAGAAAACTCTTTCTAGAACGAGCAGAAACTAGCAAAATACACAAAGCAATCACTCATATAAATACATCGGCTACACCACTGCAATTTCATAACCACTTCTACAACCCTTTAGATCACATAACATCAACAGATACGAAGAAAGTAAATTGGAAAAAGAAAACACTACACGGGAAGCACCCGTATCATCTAACACAGCCACACATCGATCAAGACGCATCCAACACATGGCTAAGAAAAGGCAATATATACAGTGAGACGGAAGGATTCATGATTGCAATACAAGATCAAACAGTAAACACCAGATATTACAGCAAGCATATTATGAAAGATCCCAATACCACAACAGATAAATGCAGACATTGCAGTCAACAAATAGAAACAGTAGATCACGTCAGAAGCGGATGTACAATACTAGCAAATACAGGATACACCAGAAGACATGAAAATGTAGCAAAAATAATACTTCAACAACTTGCCATACAACAGAAACTAATAACACAACACGTTCCCACAAACAAGAATGCACCACAAAATGTACTGGAGAATGATGAATACAAATTATACTGGAACAGAACCATTATAACAGATAAAACAACACCACATAACAAACCTGACATCATACTCACCAATAAAAAGAAGAAATAAACACAACTAATAAGATATATCCATACCCAATACTACAAATATACAAAAGAAAACATGAGAAAAAATTGAAAAATGCATCCAACTGGCTGAGGAAGTCAAGGACATGTGGCATCAGGATAAAGTTGACATTATACCAATTATACTATCAACTACAGGAGTCATACCACACAATATCCACCAGTAAATCAATGCAATACAGCTACATCCAAACTTATATATACAACTACAAAAATGTGTAATTATTGATACATGTTCAATTACCCGAAAGTTCCTAAATGCAATGTAACATATACCGTACAGTTAAAAGGAAGTCACGCTTGATCAAGGTCCGCGTCACTTTTATTTTTGACCAGACATAACGTCTGAGAAAAGAAAGAATAACAATAATAATAACACAACAAAATAAATATTTCAAGACAGTTTAAACTCGGGTACTGCAGTTCAAATGGTTCAAATGGCTCTGAGCACTATGGGACTTAACATCTATGGTCATCAGTCCCCTAGAACTTAGAACTACTTAAACCTAACTAACCTAAGGACAGCACCCACTCATCACGAGGAAGAGAATACCGCAGTACAGTTGTACTACCAGAAGCACTCTACACAACAGAAACGACCACAATCGGAGCATCAGACATCACAGAGATAGAAAAAATAGAACGGAAAAATATTTAGAAAATCTTTGGTGCAGTATACAGAGATGGTATATGGATGAAGAGATCAACCAAAGTGTTATGTGAACACACAGATAGGCTCACAGACACGATCAGGAAACGCCAACAAATTTCTACTGACGCATATGTAGAATGAACAACAACAGATTAATAAAGAGAATGTCTGAAGTAATAAACAGTTGCATCAAAAAAACCAGTTGGTTTCAAGAAATAGGAGAAGACCAAAAACAAGCAGGGATTAGTATTGAAATGATAAATGAAGAAGACAAATTCAGAAGCAAAATTATGAACACGAATTTTTGAAGTAATACAAAGATAGAAAATAGGCAAAATATTAACCGAGCAAAGGAAAAAAGAACACAGGCAAGGAATGACGAGGTCTTGGGAAGAGAAAATGAAGAAGACAACAAGAAAAATATTATTCAGTCTACTGACTGGTTTGATGCGGCCCGCCACGAATTCCTTTCCTGTGCTAACCTCTTCATCTCAGAGTAGCACTTGCAACCTACGTCCTCAATTATTTCCTTGACGTATTCCAATCTCTGTCTTCCTCTACAGTTTTTGCTCCCTCTAGTACCATGGAAGTCATTCCCTCATGTCTTAGCAGATGTCCTATCATCCTGTCCCTTCTCCTTACCAGTGTTTCCCACATATTCCTTTCCTCTCCGATTCTGCGTAGAACCTCCTCATTCCTTACCTTATCAGTCCATCTAATTTTCAACATTCGTCTATAGCACCACATCTCAGATGCTTCGATTCTCTTCTGTTCCGGTTTTCCCATAGTCCATGTTTCACTACCATACAATGCTGTACTCCAGACGTACATACTCAGAAATTTCTTCCTCAAATTAAGGCCGGTATTTGATATTAGTAGACTTCTCTTGGCCAGAAATGCCTTTTTTGCCATAGCGAGTTGCTTTTCATGTCCTCCTTGCTCCGTCCGTCATTGGTTATTTTACTGCCTAGGTAGCAGAATCCCTTAACTTGATTGACTTCGTGACCATCAATCCTGATGTTAAGTTTCTCGCTGTTCTCATTTCTACTACTTCTCATTACCTTCGTCTTTCTCCGATTTACTCTCAAACCATACTGTGTACTCATTAGACTGTTCATTCCGTTCAGCAGATCATTTAATTCTTCTTCACTTTCACTCAGGATAGCAATGTCATCAGCGAATCGTATCATTGATATCCTTTCACCTTATATTTTAATTCCACTCCTGAACCTTTCTTTTATTTCCATCATTGCTTACTCGATGTACAGATTGAAGAGTAGGGGCGAAAGGCTACAGCCTTGTCTTACACCCTTCTTAATACGAGCACTTCGTTCTTGATCGTCCACTCTTATTATTGCCTCTTGGTTGTGAAACGTCCCCTTTGAACAATTATTCATGACTGTGCTTAAGCTGACACACAATATTTTTAGCGCAACGCAATCTGACTTTCAAAAATCCCTACAAATGAATGGCCCTGACTAACAATAACCTAAACGTTTCACAAATCACTTACCTCACAAAAATCTTGGTTACTCGAACTACTGCAATACAGCGAGCGCCACTACTGCCAGCTAAATAAAAGATTCAAACTACTGAAGGCACTAACTACTGATAGGCATAGTTAGCAAAAGAAAGATTTTGATAAAGAACAAACAATGTATTTACCTTAATAGTGTCGAAAATTCATAATATATATAGCAGTTCATGACATCCAGTCTTACAAATTTCAAAACTCCGCCATCTCTCTCCCCACATCCATCACCGCTGGCGGCTCTCCTCCAACTGCGCAACGCTACGCGCTGTTCGCATCCAGCTGCCCAACACTACAATGGCAGACAACAATGCAATCTAGCCACAGACTGCACACAGCACAGCCAGTGATTTTCATACAGAGCGCTACGTGGCGTTACCAATAAAAAAAACTAAACAGCCTACTTACATAGTCCCCATGCTCCCCACAAAAAAATTTTACAAATTCTTTTGGGCAGTGGCCAATAATGATTTGATAAAATTTTTCATAATTACAATAACCAAGAAATCAAATGCACGCACTTATTGATACAATGTTGTTTTCAAAAGCTAAAATTGTCTCACAGTCCATAAAGACAGTCCTGATCGTTCATCACAGTAAAATAGCAGTGTTTTTCTCAAAGTCTGAGCAGTAGAAGAAAATGCACACGGAAGTAGTGGACTTTCATGCAGTCTTGAAGAAGTAGTGTTGTCCTTCCAACGAAAAGACAGTGCTGACTCTTGACATGCAGACAGGTAATGGGCCACAACAGAGCAAACCCACAGCAGAGTCAGTCGAAGTTTTGAAGAATATTGGTAGGTAGGTCGTCACAGAGTAGACCCACTGTAGTCCTGGTAGAGGTTACGGTATTGGTGGGGCACCAGAGGTGCAGACCCACTGCAGTCCTTGTAGAAATAATGGTATCGATGGATCATCAAAGGTGTGTTTCAGTTGTTGTACATATTGTATATGACCCGTCTCTCTCTATGGCGTACCCCTACTTTTTTCAGAATCTCGAACAGCATGCACCATTTTATATTGTCGAACGCTTTTTCCAGGTCGACAAATCCTATGAAAGTGTCTTGATTTTTCTTTAGCCTTGCTACCATTATTAGCCGTAACGTCAGAATTGCCTCTCTTGTCCCTTTACTTTTCCTAAAGCCAATCTGATCGTCACCTGGCGCATTCTCAATTTTCTTTTCCATTCTTCTGTATATTATTCTTGTAAGCAGCTTCAATGCATGAGCTGTTAAGCTGATTGTGCGATAATTCTCGCACTTGTCAGCTCTTGCCGTCTTCGGAATTGTGTGGATGATGCTTTTCTGAAAGTCAGATGGTATATCGCCAGACTCATTTATTCTACACACCAACGTGAATAGTCGTTTTGTTGCCACTTCCCCCAATGATTTTAGAAATTTTGATGGAATGTTATCTATCCCTTCTGCCTTATTTGACCGTTAAGTCCTCCAAAGTTCTTTTAAATTTCGATTCTAATACTGGATCCCCTATCTCTTCTAAATCGACTCCTGTTTCTTCTTCTATCACATCAGACAAATCTTCACTCTCATAGAGGCTTTCAATGTATTCTTTCCACCTATCTGTTCTCTCCTCTGCACTTAACAGTGGAATTCCCGTTGCACTCTTAATGTTACCAAAGGTTGTTTTGACTTTCTTGTATGCTGAGTCTGTCCTTCGACAGTCATATCTTTTTCGATGTCTTCACATTTTTCCTGCAGCCATTACGTCTTAGCTTCCCTGCATTTCCTATTTATTTCATTCCTCAGCGACATGTATTTCTGTCTTCCTGATTTTCCCGGAACATGTTTGTACTTCCTCCTTTCATCAATCAACTGAAGTATTTCTTCTGTTACCCATGGTTTCTTCGCAGCTACCTTCTTTGTACCTATGTTTTCCTTCCCAACTTCTGTGATGGCCCTTTTTAGAGATGTCCATTCCTCTTCAACTGTACTGCCTACTGCGCTATTCCTTATTGCTGTATCTATAGCGTTAGAGAACTTCAAACGTATCTCGTCATTCCTTAGTACTTCCGTATCCCACTTCTTTGCGTATTGATTCTTCCTGACTAATGTCTTGAACTTCAGCCTACTCTTCATCACTACTATATTGTGATCTGAGTCTATATCTGCTCCTGGGTACGCCTTACAATCCAGTATCTGATTTCGGAATCTCTGTCTGACCATGATGTAATCTAATTGAAATCTTCCCGTATCTCCCGGCCTTTTCCAAGTATACCTCCTCCTCTTGTGATTCTTGAACAGGGTATTCGCTATTACTAGCTGAAACTTGTTACAGAACTCAATTAGTCTTTCTCCTCTTTCATTCCTTGTACCAAGCCCATATTCTCCTGTAACCTTTTCTGCTACCCTTCCCCTACAACTGCATTCCAGTCGCCCATGACTATTAGATTTTCGTCCCCCTTTACATACTGCATTACCCTTTCAATATCCTCATACACTTTCTCTATCTGTTCATCTTCAGCTTGCGACGTCGGCATGTATACCTGAACTATCGTTGTCGGTGTTGGTCTGCTGTCGATTCTGATTAGAACAACCCGGTCACTGAACTGTTCACAGACACACACCTTCTGCCCTACCTTCCTATTCATAACGAATCCTACACCTGTTATACCATTTTCTGCTGCTGTTGATATTACCCGATACTCATCTGACCAGAAATCCTTGTCTTCCTTCCACTTCACTTCACTGACCCCTACTATATCTAGATTGAGCCTTTACATTTCCCTTTTCAGATTTTCTAGTTTCCCTACCACGTTCAAGCTTCTGACATTCCACGCCGCGACTCGTAGAACGTTATCCTTTCGTTGATTATTCAATCTTTTTCTCATGGTAACCTCCCCCTTGGCAGTCCCCTCCCGGAGATCCGAATGGGGGACTATTCCGGAATCTTTTGCCAATGGAGAGATCATCATGACACTTCTTCAATTACAGGCCACATGTCCTGTGGATACACGTTACGTGTCTTTAATGCAGTGGTTTCCGTTGCCTTCTGCATCCTCATGTCGTTGGTCATTGCTGATTCTTCCGCCTTTAGGGGCAATTTCCCACCCTTAGGACAAGAGAGTGCCCTGAACCTCTATCCGCTCCTCCGCCCTCTTTGACGAGGCCGTTGGCTATATGGGGCTGACGTCTTATGCCGGAAGTCTTCGGCCGCCAATGCTGATTATTTATCAAAATTTAGGCAGCGGTGGGGATCGAACCCGGGACCGAAGACGTTTTGATTATGAATCAAAGACGCTACCCCTAGACCACGGGCGCTCTTAAATGTGTAATAATAGTAGTAATAATAATAATATTTTCAAAAAAATAATTTTTTCCGTAATCAGATATGTTCAGAGATACCTTCAGGTGAGAAATGTATAATTAAGTATGAAAATTAATTCAGGTCTGGCTACTGTTGATAAGGAATCGAACGTTTCAGTTGACATGTGGAAGTTCCGAGGAGGCGTATATTATATTACTGAACACGAACTGAGGTAATAGCTAGCCAATGTGGCCGCCCATCACTTCTGCATTACTTAAAGTGAAATGAGATCTATATAACGACGAAACACAGCAGGGCCCAGGACGAGCTGAACGCCGGGTGGGGCAGTGACAGCAATGCTCTAGAAGGGTAGGCAAGCAGTTCCTTGAGCCAGATAAGGTGGTGAGGGGGTGTTTACATTGCGAGGGCGCCGAGTGACGGCTTACTAGGGCGAGCGGTGAGGGGCCCTTCCGTCTCGCTGCAATCTCCGGGTAGAGCCCTTTCGCCTGACCGGCAGCCGGGTTTGCGATGTGGCTGTAAATTCAGCGACAAATCTCTGTAAACGGACGGGGCACAAAGGGGGCACTTAGACCGCCGTCGTGGGCGCGACTGAAGGGGCGCAGAAGCGGCCGTTACTGCCGACAAATTGCTTTGCCCGGGACGAGAGGGTTCGAAGGCGTCGCTAGTCGATGTCAAGATTTTGGTGATAAGACCTTGGCAATGTGGGCGGGAATAGCAGTCGACAAGTAATCTCCTTCACCGAACATCGCTGTCGAACAGCTTTTTAAACAGTGCTTGTCTTAGTTTCCTTCATCAGCCGCGTCACTGGAGACCTAATTATGGTTTCGTGATGATGCAAACGCTGCGTATGGAGGAGATAAAGTAAGTTAATTACTGGTTCAATACATCACTTGAAAAACCATTTTTGTCGAATTGGTGTGAAATGAGCCAGGTTACAGATTGTGTCTTATTCACATTATTACGAGGGTGAGTCAAATAAAACCTTAAAATTGTAATAACAAATCGAAATTTCGCGCCGTTATCCTGTAGGTAGGTAAGCGTGCTACAAACAGCGTGCAAAATGGCCTGTAGGTGGCAGCATAGTGCAGATGCACGCATACCGTCGCAGTATCAGTATAAAGATGGCTGCCCCACTTGCGGCTTGCACCAGGGAAGAACAGCATTCTGTTATTCGGTTTTTGCGTAGTGAAAGTGTGGAACCTATTGAAATTCATCGACGAATGAGGGTTCAGTACGGTGATGCATGTTTGTCACAACAGGAAGTCTACGAATGGATTAGTAAGTTCACAAATGGTGTGATTTCAGTGGAAGATTCTCCTCGTCCAGGTCAGGCACAACAAGTTGTAACTCCACAGAACATTGCAGCAGTTGAAGCCATAGTGAAGGAAAACAGCCGAGTTACACTGAATGACACTGCAGCATGTTTACAGATTAGTCATGGGTCAGCACACCACATTGTGCATGATGTGCTCCAGTTTCACAAAGTGTCTGCAAGATGGGTGCCACGGCAGCTGACTCCTGAAGTCAGAGAACGACGTGTTGATGCTTGTGAAGAACTTCTTCTGCGCTTTGAACGAGAAGGTGATGGCTTCCTTGCAAGACTCGTTAGTGGGGACGAAACCTGGGTTCACTTCCACCAACCGGAAACGAAGAGAGCGAGAAAGGAATGGCGCCATTCCTCATCACCAAAACCAAAGAAGTTTCGAACAGAACCATCAGCAGGGAAGGTTATGCTGACACTCTTTTGGGACGAAAAAGGCGTCATTTTGGAGCATTACATGCCTAGAGGGACCACTGTCACCAGTGCATCATACACAGATCTCCTAAAAAATCATCTGTGGCCTGCTGCTTTTTGAGAGTCTTCCTCATCCACCATACTCACCAGACCTTGCCCCAAGTGATTTCCATATGTCTGGATCACTCAAAGACACAATGGGAGGAAAGAAGTTCCGTTCTGATGAAGAGGTAGCCACGCGGTGCATGAGTGGCTGCGCGGAGTAGCTAAAGAATTTTTTTCTAAAGGAATTCATGCACTTTGTAAGCGTTGGAGGACTTGCATTATGCGTGGGGGAGATTATGTTGAAAAGTGATACAGTTTTGTACCTCTTCCGCACAGTAAATAATATTTTAATAAATATTTAAGGTTTTCATTTGACTCACCCTCGTAGTTTCAGCCATCAACGAGTTCCTAAATGACACACTGGCTTAAATTTGACTTTAATGAAGACATTATTTTGTTCCACTCGTGCAAATATATGTAATATTATTGGCTTGGCTCTGAGCACTATGGGACTTAACATCTGTGGTCATCAGTCCCCTAGAACTTAGAACTACTTAAACCTAACTAACCTAATGACATCACACACATCCATGCCCTAGGCAGGATTCGAACCTGCGACCGTAGCGGTCACGCGGTTCCAGACTGAAGCGCCTAGAACCGCACGGCCACACCAGCCGGCTATCTAATATTATTCTTTTGTTTTAAACAGACTGCTAGTTTTTCAGTAAATGGAATGGAAGGAATTGTCCAGAACAAATAATTGTAGTTTAGGTTTTACACTTGCTTTACTATGTGTCAGACATTTTAAGTATTTCGGTAAATGAGCAAACATTTTTGTTGATGCATATTCAACTCCATGAGCCTCTGACAACTTCAACAATGAGTAATAGAAGTATTTTTTTCTTCTACTGGTTTAGGTATGGACATCGCTATTCTCCTCAAATTGTGGTGAATTATTCGTGACGAATTTTATTAGACTATATATTATACACACTGTTCACTTCTGTCAAATGATGAGTTACCCCGTAAAATTTTTCCGTATCGTACTACTGAGTGTAAATATACAAAATATAGGAGCTTGATTCGCTGATATTTAAAGGCTACCAGCTACACCGTTAACAAAAGCAGTAGTAGTAATAGTAGTAGTAGTTGCTGTCTTCAATCTGAAGACTGGTTTGATGCAGTTGCCCATCCATCTCCTGCGTGTCCCATCCTCATCATCTCCAAATAATTAGTGCAAACTACGACCATCTGTATCTGCTTACTGTATTCATCCCTTGGTCTCCCTCTACGGTTTTAACCACTCCTGCCCCCCTCCTCCTCCCACCACATCCCTACACTTCCCTTGAATACGAAATTGGTGATCCTTTGATGTTTCAGAATGTGTCGTGTGAACTGATCCCTTATCTTGGGCCGGCCGGATTGGCCAAGCGGTTAAAGGCGCTAAAGTCTGGAACCGCGCGACCGCTACGGTCGCAGGTTCGAATCCTGCCTCGGGCTTGGATGTGTGTGATGTCCTTAGGTTAGTTAGGGTTAAGTAGTTCTGAGTTCTTGGGGACTGATGACCACAGAAGTTAAGTCACATAGTGCTCAGAACCATTTGCACCTTCTTTTGGTCAAATTGTGCCACAACTTCTTTCTCCCCAATTTTATTCTGTACCTCACCATTAGCTCCCTGACCTACCCATTTCATCATAAATATTTTTCTGTAGCACCTCATTTCGAAAGCTTCTATTCTGTTTTTGCCTAAACTGTGTACCGTCCGTGTTTTATTTCCGTACATGGCTACATTTTCAGAAAAGACTTCCTATCACTTGAATCTATATTCAATGTTAACAAATTTCACTTCTTCAGAAGTGCCTTTTCTTGCCACTGCCAGTCTACATTTTATATCCTCTCTATCTCGGCCATCATCAGTTGTTTTGCTGCCCAAATAGAAAAATTAATATACTACCTTAAGCGTCTCGTTTCCTAATCTAATTCCCTTAGCATCGAATAATTTAACTGTCCTTGTTTTGCTTTTGTTTCTGTTCATATTGTATCCTCACTTCGAGTCAATGTCTATTCCGTTCAGCTGCTCTTCCAAGACTTTTGCTATGTCTGACAGAATTATTATGCCATCGGCAAACCTCAGAGATTTTATTTCTTTTCCTTTACTGCTTACTCAATGTACAAGCTGAATAACATGGCGGATAGGTTACAAAGTAGATGAACTTAATTCATTGAGAAACTCATCAATATGATTCTTCCGTTTATAGAGTTCAAGTTTTCATCAATATGTACATCCGAAAAAACTGGTATATTTTACTCTGTTTACTGATTCTTGTTCATCTTCTACATCAAGTACTGGTATTACTGTACTTGTTGCACAGACCAGAATATAATGTGTTACTTAAAAATTAATTAGAGTCCATTTTCAGAGACCCACTTAATAATTATTCGAATTAAAAAAAAAAGCACTCCGTCTTCAGGTCACGAGTGGTATACCGGGACCATCCGACCGCCGTGTCATCCTCAGTGGAGGATGCGGTTAGGAGGGGTGTGGGGTCTACACACCGCTCTCCCGGTCGTTATGATTGTATTCTTGACCGAAGCCGCTACTATTCGGTTGAGTAGCTCCGCAATTGACATCACGAGGCTGAGAGCACCCCGAAAAATGGCGGCCTGGATGGTCAGCCATCCAAGTGCCGACCACGCCAGACAGCGCTCAACTCCGGTGATCTCACGGGAACCGGTGTATTCACTGTGGCAAGGCCGTTGCCCAATTATTCGAATAAACAAGATTAAAATTTATTCTGTTGCTTTTTCAATAAAGGGATTTACTATAATACAAGTGTACTCTGCAAAAAGTGCAAATTCTGACTGATCAATGTTGGGTGAAATGCCATCCATATTTGTAAGTAATGTGAGTGGACAGAAAATTGAACACAAAGGGACTACCTTCGTGATCCCTCCTCAGTCGCTTAATGAGGAAGAAAGAAACGTTGGAGGAAGCTACGGCGAGAGTGTACTGATTCATCAAAGTCAAATTAATCAGTCAGATCGTAAGATTTGTTGTCATAGCTTGATGCAGTGTTCAGGGACTACAGGGGACAGCCAAAGAGATCGAATCACTACCTCGAAAAAATAAAATTAATTTTTTATTAGTTTCTAGAAACACACCTGAAGTGCTGTTATAATGTCATCGCGCCATAATACATTAGCACACTTTCAGACTGGGTGTTGTGTGTGCTGTCCTTAGGTTAGTTAGGTTTAAGTAGTTCTAAGTTCTAGGGGAGTGATGACCATAGATGTTAAGTCCCATAGTGCTCAGAGCCCTTGAACACTTTCAGAGTAGTCATAAACAAAATAGTGGAGCCGAGATCCTCATTTCGAGTGGGCTGACATGAAGCAGCAACAAGAAAATTATTTACATGTCTTCAGATTTTCGAAGTGATAATTAAATCTGTATGATTACCTCGTATACCATAAATGATTTGGGGTAGCTCACGAAAACCTGAATCAGGAACGCCTGACAGGTATTTGAATCATAGTCTTTCAGTATAATCAACCATCTGTAACAAGACGACCCTGACCATGTTCGTTATGTGTAGCGACGAACACAGAATGAGACGCCAAATAACTAACAATCCAAGCAAATCAAACAAATCACAGCAGATTCCGAATGTACTGTTAATAGCCGACTAACTAGTGAAGTTATTATTAGTTTATTAATTTTCTTTCGTGTTCCCATGAATAAACCCCTCCTTAAAAATTTCAGAGAATAATAGGCAGATACTTGACATCGACTAAAACCAAAGTGGTAACTGAAGTTTCCTAAGGAAGGTTGTAAGCTGTCTGCTCTTCCTCATCTACATAAATGATTTAGTCGACAAACTGAGCAGTTCTCTTAAATTGTTCGCAGATGATGCTGTCATTTACCGTCTAGTCATCAGATGATGTAAATCAATCGTAAAATTGTTTGGAAGAAACACCTGTATGGCGCGAAACGTGGCAATTGGCTCTAAATCGTGGAAATTGTGAAGTCCTCCACATGAGCACCAAAAAGAATCCTCTAAATTTCAGTTTCACGGTAAATCGCAAAAATCTCAAGGCTGTAAATTCAACTGAATGCTTATGGATTCCAATTATAGATAACTTAAAGTGGGAAAGCAAACCAAAGACCGCATCAGAAAAAAATTTACGGAGAGCATTCAAAAATTTCAAAGAGGGACAGCTCGTTTTGTATTATCGCTAAGTACGGGAGAGAGTGCCAAGGATGCACAAATTGGGGTGGCAATCATTAAGATAAAGGCATTTTCCGTTGCGGCAGCATCTTCTCATGAAATTTCAATCACAGCTTTCTCCTCAGGGTGTGAAAATATTTTCTTGGAACACACCTACATAGGGAGAAATGATCATCATAATAAAATTGGAGAAATTGGAGCTAGCACGGGAAGATTTAAGAGTTCGCTTTCCCGCAAGCTGTTCGAAAATTGAACGTCGGAGAAATAGGTTGAAGGTGGTTGTTTTATGAACCCTCTGTCAGGCTCTCAGTTGTGAACTGGTGAATAATCATGTGGAGGTAATTAGATGTAGATACTGAGTAGAGATTTTCCGGAATCTCATTTCGTATGTAGTCATTTGGAGAGGATATACGTGACTATTTGCTCAAGACTGTGGCAACCGTTTCATAGATAACTGATTGCTTTTTATTCGTTCCTCTGTTTGGAGAACATTTAACTTTTTGTTTCAGTTGGCGACAGCTACTGAATGCAATGACTAGTGTTTAGGTGTTTAATTTCTTCTTAAATTATAGTGCTTTCAATTCTTTATTTTTGTCGTTGAGCACGTGTTTTGATAAGGCGCTAACACGCATATTTAGTGTAGGAAGCAGATGCTGAAAAACTCCCGAAAACAGTTGTACCTCGTCTTTATGCAATTCGTCGACTTACTGAGAAATTTCAAGAGACATGCTCCGTCTTGGATGCCGGAAGAACTGGAAGACAAGTTAAACCGAAGGAACAGAAGTTGATGGGTATTTCTGACTGTATGCAGCAGAGCCCAGCAATATCATTGCGCAAGTTGGCATGAGAAAAAAATATATATATTGGGTTTGCGAACGACCATTAAGTGCTTAGGCAAATACTGAAACAGTTCCCGTACAAAGTGACAGCAGAGCATAAACTGAAAGATACAGATCATGAAAAGCGAACCCGTCACTGCAAAAGGTTTACGTCGTTTATTGAGAAGAGTGCCGCTGATATGCTTGATGTCACCTTATATAGTGACGAGGCCTGGTTCGACCTTTCCGGTCATGTTAACGCGAAAAACATACGGTTATGGTCAATAGAGTATGCACGTGCTGTGTTACATTAAGATGTCGATATTTACAAGCATCTGCATGCTTAAAAAACTATAGTGTGGGTAACAGTATCCAAATATGTTTATCTTTTGAAGAAACCGCGAACAGTGAACGTAATTCTTTAATGATCCATGATTTCATTGGTCATGTAAAGGAAGACGAAATCAAATGCTCACAGTATCAACAAGATGGCACTACTATCAACACTACGCGTCATCTTTTTTGGGGGGCGGGGGGTGGGGGTTGGAGGAACGTGTCATCTCGAAAAACTTATGTCGCTCTAGCTCGCCGAACCTTACTCCACCAGACTATTTTATTTAGAGAGCAGCAAAATCTGTAGCGTATCGCAATTTCCCATGCACGCTTTGCGACTTATTAAGCTTAAATAACTGTGTTCGTGAGAAGCATATCACAAACACATCTGCAGAAAGTGATTTTCCAATAAAAGTGAGCGAGTCCACACTTGTGTAGCCGCCGTGTACGCCATTTTCAACGTACGGTGTAACTGCACAGCAATTTCCCGAACATTGTAGGATGGTTTCCCTCCCGCGCAGCAATAATGTACTCGGTAAATCGCAGTTGGTTATCATACGAGTTGGTCAAATGAGAATACCGTTCACACACTCGCTCACCAAAGTTTAGAACCATAATTAACATAATAGTACCGGTTGGTATTTTGTGTGACTAATATAAGGCGTTTTACTGTGTAAATCACAACACTCTCTTAGTGGTTTTATGGAACTGGTTCCTCTGAATGTGGAGAAATCACTTCCAGGGCTTCACAAGGCTCTAACGTAACTCCGCTATTGTTTCTAATCTATGTAAACGACCTTCTCTCTAACATACAACAAACAGGATTACTTCTTTTTGCAGGCGACCGTATTATTGTCATTCTTGAAGTTTTTCAGGCGTGAAGACTATTCCAGGGATTGCTGACGGATGAGGTCCACCTCTCGCCACAATATTTCGGCTGAAAACCATTCAACCGCACAAAATGTTCTAATGTGTGTGAAATCTTATGTGACTTAACTGCTAAGGTCATCAGTCCCTAAGCTTAAACACTACTTAAACTAAATGTTCGTAAGGACAAACGCGCACACACACACCCATGCCCGAGGGAGGACTCGAACCTCCGCCGGGACCAGCCGCACAGTCCAAGACTGCAGCGCCCCAGACCGCTCGGCTAATCCTGCGAGGCCATTCAACTGCCTTCAGGTGAATGGTTTAGACTGGAGACTGCTAATACACACCGTTAACCTCGTATCTAAAACTGGATGGGAGACGCATGCGCAAAGTCAGTCTCTGCATGATCGACCACTTCGAATATTGCTCCATCCATGGCGTGCGGGCGCATGCCTAAAGGTGATACTACACAACTCGAAAAAAGTTCTGCATCACCCCGGTTACCTGAGCTCCTGAAAATAGACGCTGACTGTGGATGTTGTATCACAGACATAGTCCCTTTAACTGTTCAGAGATGTCACTAAACCCGCCCAAAGATGTAAACCATGCATGAGCAGCGCCTATTAGACGGATGGGGTCCGACAGCCGATCACTTCAGTCATTCCACCAGGAAGGAGGTACACGCGATGTTGTTCGGACATGGAGGAGATACAGAGAGACAGGAACTGACGATGACATGCCCCGCTCAGGCCGTTCGGAGTACGAGGGTGACCTCCTTACGCCGGAAGTCTTCGGCCGTCAATGCTGATTATTAATCAAAATTTGAACAGCGGCGGTATTCGAACCCGAGACGTTTGGATTGTGAATCAAAGACGCTACCCCATGACCATGGGTGCCAATCTTAAGCGTAATAAAATCATACGATCTTTTGTCTTCAGTGAAACGACAGTTACAATCAATAGGTCTATCTATCTTGCCATATTCCAGTTATTTGTTGTGCGACAGGTTCAGGGCATTCCGGTCTTAATTACCCAATAAGATGGTGCGCCACCTCATTGGGAGTTAAATGTTGTTCCTATTTGGATACAACATTTCCCGGAAAATGGATCAGGCGTGGTGGTCCCATCAATTGGCCTCCACGATCACCAGACGTAATTCCACTGGATTTCTTCGTTCGGGGTTATGTCAAGGACCGGGTGTACCAGCACCAAGGAACGAGATCGCAGCATTATGGCGCAGAATTACAGGCGTCATAACATGCATCCCTCACGAAATGTTGTCCAGCCCACAGAAGGAATTGGAATATCACATGGATATCCTTCGGACAACGAAAGGAGCACACATCGAAATTTATTAACTGTATGTGTGTGTGTGTGTGTGTGTGTGTGTGTGTGTGTGTGTGTGTGTGTGCGCGCGCGCGCGCTAAACCGTATGTTATCTACGCTTCAATGTAAAAGTTATGTCTCCATGTGTCATATTTTCTGCCTTATGCATGTTTGCAATCAGGGAAAGTCTTCTGGTACATCCTGTATTTTCATTTGCGAACTGCGGATATGTAGGAACGTTTCGACGCAACACGGCTGCGCCATCTTCAGGCAGAGGTTCGAGAGCGTGCGCGCGCGCCCGGAGCGCGCCGGCGCGGTGAGATATGTTATTAAGGAAGCCGAGGCAGCAACTTGGGCGGCTGGAGGGATTGCAGGCGAGCCGGGGCGCTGCGCCGCTCCCGGGAGCTCGCAAGTTTCAAGACGGAACACATTAAGGAAGAGCCGTTTCGGAAAGTTTTAATTTAGCTAAGTTGGCGGCATTAGGGCCCATTACGGCGAAGCGGGCGTGCCGCGCGCCCCGGGGCCCGGCTTGCATGCGACGCCCAGGGCTGCCAACTTCTCAATTTAACACGCGCCTAACAACCGAACGGCCCGGAGACGGCACAGGGCGAACCGGGGCCAAACAAAACTTTTTAATCGAATCTTAGCGCCGGTTTAATCCGCCCTAAACAGCAAGAAAGGGTTGGACTGAATAGGAGAAAAAGAGAGAGAGAAAGAAAGAGAGAAAAGGTTTGGAGATTAAGTGGCAGATACTCTGCAGTTACCTTAGTGTGGCCAGGGAAGGCTGAAAAGTCGACCATTGTCAGTCCAACAGTAGACTAAGTTAATCGAGGAAATGCATTGGTGCTGAACTTGCATTTAAAATAAAATATTCACAAGTATTCTGGTCTGCTGTGCTGGACGCACGAATAGCAATATTCTTATGCTGAGAAATATCTCATGGAGTGAAAAAATGATGCTGAGAAAAACAATGTGATGACTTTTTCTTCGTGGGGAAACACAGTCATTTAGAACCTTTTGAGATAAATGTCGGCCATTCGACTGTAAATTGCTATTCATTTATTTTGCGAGATCATAATTTCGGCTGCACAGCCGTTCTCGTGCGGAAATTTAAATGCCACAAAATGTCAGACCTGCTGAAAAAGCCGATTTTACGGTTCTATGAAATACATCAATAGTAATGTACGTGCTGTTTAATGTAAACTTGAAGTGAGCAACTTTGTTGAGGTTTTCGGCTGTAGCGTTGCATGAGGTAGCTGAATCCTTTAATATTTCGACAGTTCACCAGCACTTGCGGGTGAACTGAATCTCCCGATACCAGATATCAGCTCTGTTCCGTAGTGTAATGAGGATTTGGCATGTGACCTGCTTAGGCAGAAGGCTAACAGTACACTGGCAACACATCTTTCGCCTCTGTAGTAGTTATTTGAATGCTAGCCTGTGCTGACAGATCAGTCTGTAGCGTAGACTGAGGTCTAGGTTAAGTTGGAAGTTGAGAGTCTGGCTGCAGGTTGGCGAAGTGGTATCGAATGTTTCAGTTGATGAGCTGTTCAGCCAACGATGGTAGGTAGTAACGGAAAGAGACCAGCGGGATGTTAAACTGTCTTGCCAAAGCGCGAATGAGCAAGTAAGTGCCAACAAACTTCGGCAGCCTCATAACACAACACCCCACTCAACGGTGGTGTAAATAAGCCCTCTGACAGCCCACCAATTCTGGAGACGCACTAGCTGGTGTCCCACACCAACAATAGCCAACGGAACCTGACGATTCTGAGCAGGTCTCATGTTAAAATTTTAGTCACGACGTCAGACGCTATATGACAGAGTGTCAGCAACGACACATCAACTTTTGAAATGTACTGCCATTTCCCCAAGGGGTACCGTTGCACATTTGAACTTCCTACTAGTAACAGACACCTATTGTTTTCCTTTGGCCTCTTGTTTACACGGAACACAGCAAGTTTCCAAACAGATGAAATGGGTCTCATCGGCTCGGTTTCGGTTTCAGTGGCAAATAGCACCTTGGTTGTGTGGATGGGTGTAACAACACGAGCTGTCCTTGGTCGCTGTCTAGACGAGTGGACGAGTGCTGATAGTTTCTGTACTACTTCCAGAGGAGACAGGGTCCACAGGAGATGTTAGTGCTCGAGGTACATTTGGTACCTCTGGTATACCATTCTCGGGAGTTCCCGGGACATATCCGTTCGTAGCGGCTTCCAATCATTTGACAATAGTCAGGGCAATTTCCAGCTGCTTTCTAACTTCATCTCGTCCCGTGTTCGATAACATCATTCTCAGCGCGGCTGCAATGCGGCCTGTGTGATGTATTACAGAACAGTAAACAAAAAACTCTAAATTAAGCCTGGTGTTTCTCTTTTAATTTCTGGATATTTAAAGTTAAAATTATCAGTAATACCCGTTAAAAAGTGAAGCGATTAGTACACTAAACGAGATTTTTCTTAAAGACAAAAGAAAAACCTTGAATAAAAGTAACAAACTTCACGAAATGTTTTTCGAGCTTACAATCTAAAATACCGTTGATTTACGATAAATCCAGACAATATACACTCTTGTTGAAGAGGAAAACTAAATCTAACGATACGTTATTTATAATGTGTGTTGTAGTAACTAAATCACAAACTCCGACTTACTATGAAATATGTTACGCATAACACTCGTAGCTTCCGAAAATTCCGGACAATGTACGCTTATTTGCGTGGATGTAACTGAAATTCACAGTGAATTATTGTTTGTCAAAAAAATATGAACGTATGTGAAAACAGACGAAACCATTGCCCGTAGGGTATCTATTCTTCTCCTTTGAATCTTAAAACCAGTATCCGGCGTAGGATGGGCGGGTACAAGTCGTGTACTAAAACAGTAACATCACAACAACATGTGTCTGCTCCTCCGAAAGCATGGCAGCTGATTGAGAAAGCGTTCTTTGTAGAGGAAATCGACAATGGGGTTACTCATGCAGAACGCTCCACAAAAACTCAATCATATTCCAGTCAGGTGACTGCGAAGGTCGCATGAGTGATGGAGTGTATCACTGTGCTCTTCCTACGACTTGTAACAAAATTTGTTATTAATTACGTTTTTCGAAGAATTGTTAAGTGTTCTCAAATGGTTCAAATGGCTCTTAGAACTATGGGACAACATTTGAGGTCATCAATACCATAGACTTAGAACTACTTAAACCTAACTAACCTAAGGACATCACACACATCCATTCCAGAGGCTGGATTCAAACCTGCAACCGTAGCAGTCGCGCGGTTCCGTACTAGAGTGCCTAGAACCACTCGGTCACTCCGGCCAGCGCTCTGTCCTCAAATTTTTAGAAAAACACTATGTTCAGCTCTGTACAACCATTAAAGTCATGCCATCAATTGATGGCACATGAACAAGAGTCAGTAAACAGGATAGATACTCCAAATTTTTCGGTGTAAATATTGATGAACACTTGAACAGGAAAAGTCACAGAGATGCCGCGTTAATACATGAGGAGGAGGCGCTCACGCCACACAGTTTATAAAGCTGTAGACAACATTGATATTAATGTTAATAGTGTTAATGGGCAGGTGTTTTTGCATCGCCCATCTGTTTTTTGTGATATTGTTGACCTGCTCAAGCAGTTAAGTTCAGGTAGTTTCGATCCACTAATATGCTATATTCACCCCCGGTCGTCATGTAGAAGAAAATGTAAACAACCACTTAACTGACAGCGCAGGGTATATTAACATACTACAGCTTATTGTAGAAACATTCTTACTCAAAATTAGTAAAAGCAGGAAGAAATTATCTTTATTTCTCGAAGCTATCCTAATACTGTAATGAAAAGCTTTCTTCAATCAAATCCTGAAAACTACAGGGAGCTTGCAGTAACCAAAACAGGTAATGTACAAGTGGCATAAAGTAACCACTACAGCCAGGCACAGTAAATTCAGTTAAAGCTAGAGAAAAATAAAGTTACATTAGCATATAAGCTACATCACGACTCAGCAGGTTATATGAAATAATAAGGTAAAGTTTTACTAATTTAGTTTACACAATAGAAAGAAGGATGGAATTCATCGGTTACTACAATAAACGTTCTATAAAAATACCAGGCAAAAGAAACTTACTGCATATTTTAACACTGGCTTTCCTACAAAATATGCGGTGTCCGAAACAATCCATCTTTACTGAAAGTGAACCTGATGTGATGGTATCAGTCAGTATCTAACATAACCGATTATTCGTCATTATTTCTTAAACAATGGGTTTGTTTATAAATAACTTTCTGCTATCAGTAACGATTTTCGTTTATTTGTGTTTTACATGATGCGTTTTCGCAAATGATTCCGATTTTCAAGTGTATATTTTTTTGTATTGTGCCATTTTATCGGAAAGCTTTCGAAGTTTGACGTTCTGATTTGTTTTATTGACTTTACTGCAATATAAAAAACGCGCGCATTACTTGGTTATTGATTTTTATATGCAGTTAGTGATGAAATTTGGAAGAATTTGTACTTACGGTTTTCGAATGGTCCATTTGTGCAGAGTCTCTCAAATTTCAGTGCACAGTACACATTCTGAATAACTTACATAAACAAATAATTAAAAATATGTTTTTAGATGTGGTTGACAGAGATAATGTTACAGGTCCTCTAGAGACATGCTTTTGTACAGAAGGTATCCTGAACAATATGGATTTACTTACATCTATTTAACAGGCATGGAACGGATTTGTTAGAAGAATTGGTGATACATATCCACATTACAGGAAATGCGAAGAACAAATGATAAACGAAAAACTTGAAAGTGATTCAATGAATTTTCTCACTTGCTTCGACAATATGCTTAAATAAAAGTAGTAACACACAGAAATAAACACCGTTGTCAACTAGATGCTAGTAAATCCATATTCTTAAGATAATAACTTCCTGTACAAAAGCATACCTGCGTAACATCTATAACACTACCTCTATCAACTGCATCTAAAGACGTCTTTGGAACTGTTCGTTTATGTAAGTTATTGCCAATGTGTACTGTGTGCTGAAAGTTGTGAAAGACGTTTCACATGTCTGAGACTCTGCACCAATGGGCCATAAGAAAACTGTAAGTACACGTTCTTACAAATTTCATCACTAACTACATATAAAAATCAATAATCAAGTTAAAATTGTGCGTTTTGTTTTCACAGTTACAAGCTTAAAAAAATTATAATGGACAAAATCAGGTTTCTTGTATACTTTAGTTAATACGAGTGGACTCCGCCAGCCTAGATGTGGTTTTTAACCGTTTTCCCACATGCAGCAAGGGTAAGAGGGGTTAGTACCTAAATCCCGTCTCATTTACACGACTCACAATCCCGTGTATAAAGTTCTCGCACTTCAAATCATGGCCAACAGCGGGCGCAAACACATGGGGTACAAAATTTCGGTGAAGGAGAGGAGGGGACGGTGATGGGGGGGGGGGGGGGGGGGGAGAAAAGGGAGAAAAAAAGACCGACTCTGTGATACAAACATGCAAAATCCAGATTAACAGATCGACCCCGGATCGGTAATGGAAGAAGGCCAAAGAAAAAGAACAATTTCAGAATTAATAGTGCACCTACTGAAAATGCCACAGCATGACGAAAAGGTTTTTGCTTTTGGGCATGAAGACCATACAGTCATCTCTCAGTGTTTCAGGTATTTTCTACGATATTACAGAAGAGGGTTACATTTACATTTAAATTTCCTTATCAGGTGAAAATAAATATATTATTTTGATGAAGAAGATGTGCTGTATTATTTCGAAATTGTTAATGAAATCTGATTAACTGTTGTATTAAATCAATTCGCTAATTCGTATACATTTCACATTTAAAAAATGTGACTGTATACTTCCTACGATTCGACATCACATTCGCAATAAGAATAATTATTTCGAACTTGGACTTGGTGAACGTGGCTGGAGAATGATGGTCTTCCCATTGGCGTATTGCTCTTCTACATAATATAGTCTTCAAGTCTGATGACGGTAATGTTTTGGAATGTGCCACCTTGACAGGTAGGCTACGCCGTGTCATCGAATATTACATTACGTTTTACGTTATCATGTCTCGTGTTCCACGGAAATTTTACCTTCTTCTCGCAACTTTCGTTTCCCTTGGTGGCGTTCATAGTGCCCATTACCAGTGCATTTGATTTCTTGAGATGGGCATATTTCTGAGCAAGTTTGTACAATCCGTCAAAATTAAAACTTTTGTTAGTGTAAGGTTCTATAAGTAACGTAAATCTGCCAGTACAGATGGGGCCGTTTGCAGTGAAAAACTACGAATCTCACTGGAAGCGAAAATAGTTCCTCGTAATCCATGCTTCGAGACAGGAGCTCTGAAGAAACGTATGACTGGCCGAGAGGAATATTGGTTCTGTAAGGGAAAATGTAATAAACAATAAAGGATATACACTCCTGGAAATTGAAATAAGAACACCGTGAATTCATTGTCCCAGGAAGGGGAAACTTTATTGACACATTCCTGGGGTCAGATACATCACATGATCACACTGACAGAACCACAGGCACATAGACACAGGCAACAGAGCATGCACAATGTCGGCACTAGTACAGTGTATATCCACCTTTCGCAGCAATGCAGACTGCTATTCTCCCATGGAGACGATCGTAGAGATGCTGGATGTAGTCCTGTGGAACGGCTTGCCATGCCATTTCCACCTGGCGCCTCAGTTGGACCAGCGTTCGTGCTGGACGTGCAGACCGCGTCAGACGACGCTTCATCCAGTCCCAAACATGCTCAATGGGGGACAGATCCGGAGATGTTGCTGGCCAGGGTAGTTGACTTACACCTTCTAGAGCACGTTGGGTGGCACGGGATACATGCGGACGTGCATTGTCCTGTTGGAACAGCAAGTTCCCTTGCCGGTCTAGGAATGGTAGAACGATGGGTTCGATGACGGTTTGGATGTACCGTGCACTATTCAGTGTCCCCTCGACGATCACCAGTGGTGTACGGCCAGTGTAGGAGATCGCTCCCCACACCATGATGCCGGGTGTTGGCCCTGTGTGCCTCGGTCGTATGCAGTCCTGATTGTGGCGCTCACCTGCACGGCGCCAAACACGCATACGACCATCATTGGCACCAAGGCAGAAGCGACTCTCATCGCTGAAGACGACACGTCTCCATTCGTCCCTCCATTCACGCCTGTCGCGACACCACTGGAGGCGGGCTGCACCAAGTTGGGGCGTGAGCGGAAGACGGCCTAACGGTGTGCGGGACCGTAGCCCAGCTTCATGGAGACGGTTGCGAATGGTCCTCGCCTATACCCCATGAGCAACAGTGTCCCTAATTTGCTGGGAAGTGGCGGTGCGGTCCCCTACGGCACTGCGTAGGATCCTACGGTCTTGGCGTGCATCCGTGCGTCGCTGCGGTCCGGTCCCAGGTCGACGGGCACGTGCACCTTTCGCCGACCACTGGCGACAACATCGATGTACTGTGGAGACCTCACGCCCCACGTGTTGAGCAATTCGGCGGTACGTCCACCCGGCCTCCCGCATGCCCACTATACGCCCTCGCTCAAAGTCCGTCAACTGCACATACGGTTCACGTCCACGCTGTCGCGGCATGCTACCAGTGTTAAAGACTGCGATGGAGCTCCGTATGCCACGGCAAACTGGCTGACACTGACGGCGGCGGTGCACAAATGCTGCGCAGCTAGCGCCATTCGACGGCCAACACCGCGGTTCCTGGTGTGTCCGCTGTGCCGTGCGTGTGATCATTGCTTGTACAGCCCTCTCGCAGTGTCCGGAGCAAGTATGGTGGGTCTGACACACCGGTGTCAATGTGTTCTTTTTTCCATTTCCAGGAGTGTAGATTGAAGACGTTGTGAATAAATATTGAGTTAAGAATAACAAATATGTTCTTCAGACATAAACAGATTCACAAATATACCTGATCAGCTAGAAGCCCTGCCACGATTATAGCAAAAAAGAATACTTGGTCTTTGGTTCAAGACACAAGGGTCTTCAGAGGTCCACATGACTCTTCAGGCCATTTCTTGGTAGTCTTAAAAATAAAATTACTCAACAGATGGAAGATATATTCCAAAGAGGAACAAAAAATGCTGGTGCAACATTTAAGTAAAGTTACTTCAAGAAGAGAACATCCAGTAACTATATCAGAAAACGTTTGACCAAATTTAAGTTTCAGTATAAAAGCGGATAACGTCCAGCAGGAATTGAAAATATAAAGAAAGCATTAATTAAAACAGCATCAGGAGCACTTAGCACGAGTAAAAGAAGCTTTTTCAAAAGAGACCAGCGATTCTGATGTAGTAAAATACGTAGTCTAATTGAAGATAAGAAACGTACCTGCTTAACAGTGTTGAATTCGCCAAAGTCAGAAAAGTTAGGAACCTTAGAGGGCAAAAATATATTACAGATAATGAACATCGTGTAAGAGAAAGACAAGAGGAAGCATACAAAACAATGAAAAATACAGTATCTGAGTGTAACTGATTACGATACTATAAAACACACTGGGTGGATGTGAAAGATACACAGATGATTCTGATAGGAGTGTAGACTTAATAACGTCGGAGGACCTACAGGATGTAGTAACGTCGAGCGAGAATGGGTATACTCCAGAGTGTGACGAAACCAATATAGAAATGATGAAATAGGCACCAAATACTTTAAAAAATAAGATTTTATTAATAAGTACTGGCCAAGTGGTCATATCCCTGAAGAGTGGAGTTTAACCCAGGTATGCCCAATTTATAATAAAACAGACATGACTGTCAGAACTACACAAGTATTAGCCTTCTGAATTCGTCTTATAAATTGTATGATAGAATTTTAACAAAAAGACTATCTCCAATCGTTGAAACTGTATTATTCGATGCCCAAAATGGTTTCGAAACGGCAAATCACGTTCGAAATATATCTTCACCATGAGAGAACTAATAGAAAAACATTGTGAATTCATTTAGCAATATTTTTTGCCTTCATTGAGAGTGAAGCGGCGTTTGATAAAGTAACTCTAAACAAAGTGTGGATATTTTAAGGAACAGAGGGATTCCATCTCGTAAGAGCTGTACAGGTTTTATATATGAATAACAAGATACAAGTAAAATTAGCAGACAGCAGACATAATATGGCTGATATATACCAAAGACTTAGATAAGGGAGTCCTCTCTCATCCACTCTTTTAGTATGTCTATTGACGATGTAAGCAGACGACAAAACATTTTAGAATTAACGATGTGGGTGTTAATAGAGAAGTGTTTGCTGACGACTAAGTAATTACTAGTCAGAATGAAAATGACTTACAAGAAGCCGCCTTTAATTTTAAATAAATCGCTAGAGCATATTATCTGAACGTCTCCGTCATAAAGACAAAATCAGTGGCATTTTTAAAACATCAGCCCATGCGACTTAAGACTGAAATTGAGAAGCAGAACATACAGTGAGCTAATAGACTTAAATATTTAGGGTGAAGTGTTACATACAGTGCACACAATGAAATACAAAATAAATTAGACGTATTTAACTATTTCTGTGCAACTTTACTCAGAGCAATGCGAAAGAAAGTACACAGAGATACTCTACTGAAGTTCCACAAGGTTATAGGTTTACCAGTACTGCTCTATCTATCTGAAAACTGGTCTCTTAAGAAGAGAATAGAAGAATCTGAAATGAATTTACTTAGATAGGTGGCTGGATATACTTTGATGGATAAAAGAGGAATGATTACTTTGGAACTGAATTGGATATGGAAAACATAACTGACATAATGAACATCATTAGTCAAGATGTTACTACTATTGGTTATCAGTCTTGAGCTGACAGCAATTTAATTTAAAAAAATTACACCAGGCGAGTTTCGTCTTTATTTACAAAGCAGCTTCCGTGATTATTCTGTAAACTGAATACACACGTTTGTACATTTTTTGATTGTTTTAGGTTCAAAACAGCGCTTTCTTTATGAAGTTGGTCTGCAAGCTACTTACAGTGTTTCTTTACACAATCTGCTCCTTCCCTTCTTGCTAGCAGTGATTGGTGTCGTTAGGCTTCATTTCACATCTGCACTACGCCGTTTTTGGCATCCTGCAGTATTTTCTGCGCTGTATTATGAACGTTGTGCGTGTTGCCAACCTATAAAGCAGTTTTTTGTGTGTGTGTGTGTGTGTGAGAGAGAGAGAGAGAGAGAGAGAGAGAGAGAGAGAGAGAGAGTTAGTGGAAGTGTCTTGTGTGTAGGTAGAGACGTAAGAGGAGTGGAGGTGACTTTTTATTTTTTTTTGAAAGGGGGCAGGGGGAGGGATTGGCCTGGACAGTGGTAAGACAGAACCTGGGAGGAAATGGTAGTGTTACATAGAGCCTGTGGTTGTATGCGTACTTTTAATGATCTATTAAGTGGTTAATCAGTTTAAAGAGTGCGTGGTTGGCCAAGTTGATCTGATCATTTATCAGTTGTTTCTTTTCCGTTATGGGTTTTTGGTATGTGGTAGCTTTCTTGTAAGGTGAGGAGGTGTTTTTTGTTGTTGTTTATCCTTATGATTTCCATGTCTATGTCTCTGGTTGTCATTTTCTGTTGGTGTCGGTGTAAGTGTTATGCAAAAGTCGAATGATTTGTCCTATACTTGAACGCTCTTACATGTTCTGTGTATGTGGTGTCAAATGTTATTCTGGTTTGACCTATGTATCTTCCAACACATGTATTGGATTTCAGTTGGTATATTCCTGATTTCTGATACAGATCAGTTTTTTTCCTAGTGTTTCTGGGAGGTATTTCTGAATAAGGTTGTTGGTTTGGGGTACTATTTTTATGCCTTGTTTTTTGAAAATGTTGGATATTGACTGTGTGTATTTGTTGTTGTATGCCATTGTGTACCATCTTTTACTTTCTGTTTCTTTCATCATTGCGTTGTTTCTATTCTTGTATTTTGTGTATTTGTTTGTGTGTGATATTGTCCTTGTGTTGGTGACAGTTGGGTGTTTAATCTTTGCTGTTTCTTGATTTTTCTTGTTTAGCTTTGTTACTAAGTTCTCTTTGTATCCATCGTTTGTGGCTATTTGTATTATAGTATTCATTTTTTTTTTAAATTCTGTGTGTCTAATGGTACTGTGTTTAGTCTGTGGAGCATGTATCTGAGTTCTGCCTGCTTTTGAGAACTGGGGTGTTGTGATGTCCCATGTATAATTGTGAGTGTTGTTGTCGGTTTTCGGTGTATGGCAAATGTGTGTTGGTTGTTTTGGATCTTTATAGTGATGTCCAAGAAATTCAACTGCCTATTTTGCTCTTTTTCTATTGTAAAATGTATCTTATCATGAACAGAATTTGCATCTGTGTGTTACTGGTCAAGAAGATGGCCACGCAATCAAACGTATTATGGACGCCTTGTCAGGTTTTTCGAAATGGCATCTACACGAAGTTTAGAACGATACATCTCAACCTACATAAAAATATCAAATAATAAAAAATGTACAAACGTAGGCATCCAATTTACAGAATAACCGCGGAAGATGCTTTTTAAATAAAAGCGAACCACGTCTGGTGTAATTCTTTTTAATTAGATGGCGGATAACCTAAGGTAAAAAATGTTAATAGCTGCTGCGTAGGACGGCAAACAAACGCATTAGCATATATATCGTATGTCAGATGCAAGAATCACTAAAGCCATAAAAAAATTAAATCAAGAGACAAAAGATCTTTAGGAGGACTAATGAGGAGATGGTGTGAGCAATTTTGAAAGAGACGGATCAAATGGTCAAGTCCTTGATGCAGATGTAGATACGGGAAAATGACACGGAAGAAAGCACGCGATAATAGAGGCCGAAACGTTCAAATACGTAAAGAGACCGAGAAACGAGTTTGAGAGAGAACTGCGGATGTGTGGTTACTAACTGCAGTATGAAATCACTGGTGTGCTAAACTTACGGGCGAGACTAACTTTCACATGATGTTCCACTGCCAACTAACAATGATCGGTTAAATAGAAACAATTGCTACAGTGTAGTACAGAAGGTAAATGAAACAAACAGGCAATGAGACGAACAGAAATGACGCTGTCATTCAGAGACAACAGTTACACGGAAGCCACCGCGATTCTTGATTGTTCCCTAAATATCACAGAAGACAGGACACGGTTCGTAATATGGTGTTTGTGTTCACTGCGGACGACAATGCATTCCCTTCGACGTGCTGCCATGCTGATCCCAAAGTTGGTAAAGAGTTCTTGTGGTGGTAAGGTCTATCTCTATAACCAGCACAGTTGAAAACTGTGCACGTAGTGTGATAAGCCTCTCCCACACATGCTGGACGGGGATTAGGTCTGGGGAACGTGGATGCCAATCAGATCGCCAATGTCCCCTCGTTCCACGATATCCTCCACTTGCGATGTGGTACCGCATTGTTATATTGTTATCCATAAAAGTTGGGCAAGTACGTGTATGACTCGCGAACGGCGAGTTCCGTACAAACTTTCATCCATCCTGGGAATCGAGAATCTCAAAAAGAATTTTGCATGCTATCGATGTCGATACAAGGAAGATATTGGTCCCGGGAATTCCAAAATGCTATCAAAATCTCTACAGTAGTTTCTTATACTAGCCTGGACACCCGAAAAGAAGCGGGCAGGGCGATTTAGTTTATGTATGTAGAGAAAGGACATGTAATAAAACATTATAATATAGGGTGATTCAAAAAGAATACCACAACTTTAGGAATTTAAAACTCTGCAACGACAAAAGGCAGAGCTAAGCACTATCTGTCGGCGAATTAAGGGAGCTATAAAGTTTCATTTAGTTGTACATTTGTTCGCTTGAGGCGCTGTTGACTAGGCGTCAGCGTCAGTTGATGCTAAGATGGCGACCGCTCAACACAAAGCTTTTTGTGTTATTGAGTACGGCAGAAGTGAATCGACGACAGTTGTTCAGCGTGCATTTCGAACGAAGTATGGTGTTAAACCTCCTGACAGGTGGTGTATTAAACGTTGGTATAATCAGTTTACAGAGAATGGGTGTTTGTGCAAAGGGAAAGGTTCTGGACGGCCGAGAACGAGTGGCACGCATCCAGCAAGCATTTGTTCGCAGCCCAGGAAAATCGACTCGCAGAGCTAGCAGAGAGCTGCAAATTCCACAGTCAACTGTATGGAGAGTCCTACGAAAAAGGTTAGTTATGAAACCTTATCGTCTGAAATTGGTTCAAGCACTGTCTGCAGCACTTCATCACTGGCCTCCAAGAAGCCCTGATCTTACCCCCTGCGATTTTTTCTTATGGGGGTATGTTAAGGATATGGTGTTCCGGCCACCTCTCCCAGCCACCATTGATGATTTGAAACGAGAAATAACAGCAGCTATCCAAACTGTTACGCCTGATATGCTACAGAGAGTGTGGAACGAGTTGGAGTATCGGGTTGACATTGCTCGTGTATCTGGAGGAGGCCATATTGAACATCTCTGAACTTGTTTTTGAGTGAAAAAAAACCTTTTTAAATACTCTTTGTAATGATGTATAACAGAAGGTTATATTATGTTTCTTTCATTAAATACACATTTTTAAAGTTGTGGCATTCTTTTTGAATCACCCTGTATTCTTACTAAAACATCACCAACTTACGTTTTGTGTTTGCGTGCAGTAATATTCGTCTGTTACGGTTACCGAAATATCAGTTTAATAAAGTCACGACTGCAAATACTAACACGAATTCTTTACGTACGATGGAAAAACTGGTAGAAGCCGACCTCGGGGAAGATCAGTTTGGATTTCGTAGAAATGTTCGAACACGGGAGGCAATCTTAGAAAATAGATTGGCATTCGGAGTGGCCGCGCATATGAGGCGCTACCTCACTGACCGCGCGATCTCTCCCGCCGGAGGTTCGAATCCTGCCTCGGGCATGGGTGGTGTGTTTTTCTTAGCATAGGTTAGTTTCAGTTAGTTTAATTAGTGTGTAAGTCTAGGGACCGATGACCTCTGCAGTCTCGTCCCTATTTTTCACTCATTTCAACATTTTTAGAAAATAGATTAAGGAAAGGCAAACCTACGTTTCTAGCATTTGTAGACTCACAGAAAGCTTTTGATAATGTTGACAGGAATACTGTCTTTAAAATTCTGGAGGTGGCAGGGGTATAACCCAGGGGGGAAAGGCTATTTACAATTTGTACAGAAGCCAGGTGGCAGTTACAAGAGTCGAGGGACAGGAAAGGGAAGCAGTGGTTAGGAAGGGAGTGAGACAGGGCTGTAGCCTATCCCCGATGTTATTCAATCTGTATACAGAGCAAGCAGTAAAAGAAACAAAAGAAAAATTCGCAGCAGGAATTAAAATCCATGGAGAAGAAGTAAAAACTTTGAGGTTCACCGATGACATTGTAATTCTGTGAGAGACAGCAAAGGACCTGGAAGAGCAGCTGAACGAAATGGAACAGTCTCTTGAAAGGAGGATATAAGATGAACATCAACAAAAGCAAAACGAGGATAATGGAATGTGGTCGAATTAAATCGGATGATGCTGAGGGTATTAGATTAGCAAATGAGACGCTTAAAGTAGTAAATGAGTTTTGCTATTTGGGGAGCAAAATAACTGATGATGGTCGAAGTAGAGAGGATGTCAAATGTACATTGGCAATGGCAAGGAAAGCGTTTCTGAAGAAGACAAATTTGCTAACGTCGACTATAGATTTAAGTGTCAGTAAGTCCTTTCTGAAAGTATTTGTATGGAGTGTAGCCATGTATGGAACTGAAACATGGACAATAAACAGTTTAGCCAAGAAGGGAATAGAAGCTTTCGAAATGTGCTGCTACAGAAGAATGCTGAAGATTAGATGGGTAGATCACATAACTAATGAGGAAGTATTGAATAGGATTGGGGAGAAGAGGAGTTTGTGGCACAACTTGACTAGAAGAAGGGATCGGTTCGTACGACGAATTCTGAGGCATCAAGGGATCACCAATTTAGTATTGGAGGACAGCGTGGAGGGTAAAAATCGTAGAGGGAGACCAAGAGATGAATACACTAAACAGATTCAGAAGGATGTAGGTTGCAGTAGGTACTGGGAGATGAAGAAGCTTGTGCAGGATAGAGTAGCATGGAGAGCTGCATCAAACCAGTCTCTGGACGGAAGTCGACAACAACAACAACAACAACAACAACAACAACGCTTCTGACGGGTTACGGATGCAGTTTATGTTCAAATGGCAAAATATATTTTTTATCTCCTATAATTACAAGTTAACAAGTTTCTGATTTTCTACTTCACTTGTACTGTGAAACTTGGCTTCCTGCCAAATGTGCGAATAATATTTCAACTGGAAATATCCTATAGGCTTAGATGAGTGAGTTTGTATCAAAATATGTGACATAAATGACCGTATCTGTTGATTGCATTGACGTAGAAACTTAAGAGTTTTACAACGCCAAGAGACAACAGACCTTAATATGTGACAAATTTGAGCTTTATACGTCTACTCATGCTTGAGAGAAAGGGTTCTTAAAAATCGGACAGACATAGGAGTGGACGACAAAGTTATCCTACATTGAAGTTCCAAAGAAACTGGTATAGGCATGCATATTCAAATACAGAGATATGTAAACAGGCAAAATACGGTGCTGCAATCGGCAACGCCCATACAGGACAAGAAGCGTTTGGCGCATTTGTTACATCGGTTACTGCTGCTGCAATGGCAGGTTAGTAATATTTAAGTGACTTTGAACGTGGCGTTATAGTCGGCGCACGAGTTATGGCACTGTGATATCACGGATCAGGTAGAACATCAAATCTTCGATATCGCTGCGGCCGGAGAACGATCTTGCAGGAATGGCACTAACGACGACTGCAGAGAATCGTTCAACGTGACAGAAGTGCCTTTCACAAACTGCTTCCGGCCGGAGTGGCCGAGCGGTTCTAGGCGCTACAGTCTGGAACCGCACGACGGCTACGGTCGAATCCTGCCTCGGGCATGGATGCGTGTCATGTCCTTAGGTTAGTTAGGTTTAAGTAGTTCTAAGTTCTAGGGGACTGATGACCACTGCAGTTAAGTCCCATAGTGCTCAGAGCCATTTGAACCATTTTGAACAAATTGCTGATTTCAATGCTGGGCCATCAACAAGTGTCAGCGTGCGAACCATTCAACGACACATCGTCGGTGTGGGCTTTCGGAGCCGAAGGCCCACTCGTATACCCTTGATGACTGAACAACATAAGGCTTTATGCCTCACGTCGGCCCGTCAACGCCAAATTGAACTGTTGATGATTGGATGGACGTTGCCTGATCGGACGAGTCTAATTTGAAATTGTATCGAGCGGATGGACGTGTGTGGGTATGGAGACAACCTCATGAACCGATGGACTCTGGATGTCAGCAGGGGACTGCTCAAACCAATGGAGGTACTGGGGGCGTGTGCAGTTGGAGTGATATGAGACCCCTGATACGTCTAGATACGACTCTGACAGGTGACACACACGTAAGCATTCTGTCCACCTGCGTCCATTCATGTCCACTGTGCATTCTGACGGACTTGGGCAATTCTGGCAGGACAATGCGACACCCCACACGTCCAGAATTGCTACAGAGTGGCTCCAGGAACATTCTTTTGACTTTAAGCACTTCCGCTGGCCACCCCATCCCCAGATATGAACTTTATTGAGCATATCTGGAATGCCTTGCAACGTGCTGTTCACAAGAGATATCCACCCCTTCGTTCTCTTACGGATTTATGGACAGCCCTTCAGGATTCATGGTGTCAGTTCCCTCCAGCACAACTTCAGACATTAGTCAAGTCGATGCCACGTCGTGTTGCAGCACTTCTGCGTGGTCGCAGGGGCCCTACACGATATGCACCCTGCCTGGGCGTACGAGTTTCTTTGGCTCTTAAGTGTATAATGGTTGTGTTTTTACACATTTAGGCACGGGACCCTAAAAATGAAGTCAGGACCGAATGAACCGCTGAAAATGCGCACAAGGGGAAGGACTGAAGTGTCACAACAAATTTGACCGTTTATCGTACCTTGTTCACAGATCTGGAAGTCAGTACGCCCCATGCAACATTATGCCTCCGCACACCGTAATACCTGGACAACCAAAATGATCATGCTCGCCACTGTCATATGTACCGCCATATGGCTAGAGGTTAGAATACGTAATACGCTCACGAACAGCGAGGAACATGATCGGTTTAGTGCTCCAGGTGTTACGGTATGGGAAGACAAACGTTGCTTTGGGGTGCTGACCTCCAAATTTTTGAACACTGTACACTAACCGGTGAATGTTATCGTGATACTGCACTCCTTCCTCAGGTGCGTCCTTTATGAGGTCCTCCCGCCTCTCGCTTCATTTTTATGGACGACAATGGTCGTCCGCATCGAGCAGCGCAGTTGGAGGAGCTGTCGGAATGACAGGATATTCAGCCAATGGACTGGCCCGCGCGTTCACCCGCACTGAAACCCCATCGAGCACTTTCGGGATGCGTTGTGGAGACTTCCTGCAACACGTCCACATGCACCAACGACCATCTACCGGTCGTCAACAGCGCTGGTGGAGGAATGGATCTCCTTGTAACCCTTATGCTCAGCACGTCAGCGCATTGCACATCATACAGTGCTGCTCGTGGTGATCACACATCCGATTTAAGAACCATGTCCTGCCTTTTGTATGGTCCAAGGCACAGTAATGAACCGCCGTGACATTAGAGTAGTTAGTTTAATGTTCCGTGGATGATTTGCATGATCAGTCGTAAAGTTGTGGGACGAATCATTTTACATACAGACGTCAACACATCATAACTCAATTTTTAAATGCAACTACTTGCTGAACATCTACGAGGTGTTCGGAAATTCCAGTTAAAAACTTCTAGGACTTACGGAGCGGAGCAGACACATAATATTTAGAACAGGAAACCACGTCCGGCAACGTACCGTTTCCGTTCGATGACCGTTTCAGTTCTGAAGTTTAACTCATCCACTTCTGCTTGAGGTACTGAATGCAGCGTGACGCATACAATTATTGGGTAACAATTCGGAAGGAAATCTAATGAAATATCCATTTGACAACTAGGAGCATTTGATGGTATCAACACTTGAACGTTGCGTGTTTACATTATCGCTAAACAGAAAAGAACCCACAGTACTGTATGCGCAGCACATCACTGATGCATTACAGCAGAGAATCGATGTGGTGACCACCAACGTTGTTACAGACATGGTATCTGCGAAGCATGTTCTGGTACACACTCTCCACCCCACTTGATGTCTTTTCAGTTTCTACTGCAGCCGCCAGAACTCGTGCCAGCAGGTCTTCCTCTGTCTCTACGGGAGTCTCGGCAATTAAACATTGCTAAGGGTGGTCGTGCGGTAGCGTTCTCGCTTCCCGCGCCCGGGTTCCCGGGTTCGGTTCCTGGCGGGGTCAGGAATTTTCTCTGCCTCGTGATGACTGGGTGTTGTATGATGTCCTTAGGTTAGTTAGGTTTAAGTAATTCTAAGTTCTAGGGGACTGATGACCATAGATGTTAAGTCCCATAGTGCTCAGAGCCATTTGAACCATTTGCTAAGTGATATCAGGTGATCTTCTGACGTAGTACACGTCATCCTGTCTACCCTCGTGCGTAACAGGACAGGCAAGTCTGAGACTTTTCTCTTTCTCTCAGTAAACGTGGAAGCGAAGACGTTGTAGAACGGAAGTATTACGTTTCCAAACACGGAATTTCATTCAAAATATTATGTGCTCACTCCCCTCTACAAGTCGTAAAAGTTTGTAGAGCTGAATTTTCGCCTACCCATCACCTTACATATATTACTGTAACAGAAATTCTTCGACGAGGTTTCAAACCGATTTTTCGAAGTAGTCACAGGATCCACGAAATGATACAGGGTGTCTCAAAAATGACCGGTATATTTGAAACGGCAATAAAAACTAAACGAGCAGCGATACAAATACACCGTTTGTTGCAATATGCTTGGGACAACAGTACATTTTCAGGCGGACAAACTTTCGAAATTACAGTAGTTACAATTTTCAACAACAGATGGCGCTGCAAGTCATGTGAAAGATTTAGAAGACAACGCAGTCTGTGGATGCGCCATTCTGTACGTCGTCTTTCTGCTGTAAGCGTGTGCTGTTCACAACGTGCAAGTGTGCTGTAGACAACATGGTTTATTCCTTAGAACAGAGGATTTTTCTGGTGTTGGAATTCCACCGCCTAGAACACAGTGTTGTTGCAACAAGACGAAGTTTTCAACGGAGGTTTAATGTAACCAAAGGACCGAAAAGCGATACAATAAAGGATCTGTTTGAAAAATTTCAACGGACTGGGAACGTGACGGATGAACGTGCTGGAAAGGTAGGGCGACCGCGTACGGTAACCACAGAGGGCAACGCGCAGCTAGTGCAGCAGGTGATCCAACAGCGGCCCCGGGTTTCCGTTCGCCGTGTTGCAGCTGCGGTCCAAATGACGCCAACGTCCACGTATCGTCTCATGCGCCAGAGTTTACACCTCTATCCATACAAAATTCAAACGCGGCAACCCCTCAGCGCCGCTACCATTGCTGCACGAGAGACATTCGCCAACGATATAGTGCACAGGATTGATGACGGCGATATGCATGTGGGCAGCATTTGGTTTACTGACGAAGCTTGTTTTTACCTGGATGGCTTCGTCAATAAACAGAACTGGCGCATATGGGGAACCGAAAAGCCCCATGTTGCAGTCCCATCGTCCCTGCATCCTCAAAATATACTGGTCGGGGCCGCCATTTCTTCCAAAGGAATCATTGGCCCATTTTTCAGATCCGAAACGATTACTGCATCACGCTATCTGGACATTCTTCCTGAATTTGTGGCGGTACAAACTGCCTTAGACGACACTGCAAACACCTCGTGGTTTATGCAAGATGGTGCCCGGCCACATCGCACGGCCGACGTCTTTAATTTCCTGAATGAATATTTCGATGATCGTGTGGTTGCTTTGGGCTATCCGAAACATACAGGAGGCGGCGTGGATTGGCCTCCCTATTCGCCAGACATGAACCCCTGTGACTTCTTTCTGTGGGGACACTTGAAAGACCAGGTGTACCGCCAGAATCCAGAAACAATTGAACAGCTGAAGCAGTACATCTCATCTGCATGTGAAGCCATTCCGCCAGACACGTTGTCAAAGGTTTCGGGTAATTACATTCAGAGACTACACCATATTATTGCTACGCATGGTGGATATGTGGAAAATATCGTACTATAGAGTTTCCCAGACCGCAGCGCCATCTGTTGTTGAAAATTGTAACTACTGTAATTTCGCAAGTTTGTCTGCCTGAAAATGTACTGTTGTCCCAAGCATATTGCAACAAACGGTGTATTTCTATCGCTGCTCGTTTAGTTTCTATTGCCGTTTCAAATATACCGGTCATTTTTGAAACACCCTGTAGGTTCCACCAAGGATGTAGTCAACAATCTTAACACTGCAGGTGTTTACGAACTACGGTGTGAGTGCGGAGCTGCCTACACAGGAGAAACAGAGAGACCTGTCAGCTTACGAGTAGCAGAACACGAACGCTATGTACGATTACAACAACATAATAAATCGGCGATAGCGGAACACCAGGAAGCCCGAGTACTGGCGAGAGAATCGTGGATGCGAGAACGCAAAATACGGGACGCGATCGAAATTATTAAGCAGCCTGACAACATCAACAGAGAAGATGGCTACAAACTCCCGGCGTCGTGGCTGCCGGCCATCCCAGTCCAACGGGCCGCGAGCGGTCGCGGGGCAGAAGCTACACGGGACACGGGCGTATCTGCACAAACAACTGTCAGTCCACCTCCGCGCACACCAGGAGGAAAACTTGCCGTCCAGAAGCCGAACGCTGATTGGCGGACATCTACCAATCGTTGACGACACGGACATCCACGAATAGCCTCTTTCCTTCCATCTTCCCTTACGTCATGACTAGCCAATCATATTAGAGGGCCAATTAAAAGTTTTACAACAGTGACGTAAGTCATCGATAGTCAGTAATAAATAGAAGCACCTATCCCCATGCAGAACCAGCCGTGCCCTGAGGAAGTCCGTTGCAATTCGGCCAAAACGTCGGTTTTAGTTTATTATTGTTGTTAGTTCTTAGCAATGACGCGGCATAATACCCAGAAGAATTTTAATCACCGTGACACCGGACGCGGAAGCCTACGTTCTTATATCAGATTAGAAGTTGTCCAGGAGAAGTTCGTTACGTTTTTTCCCTCTTTCTTTTAAATTTAATTTTGCTATCTATCAGACATTTTATATCCATGTGTAAATTACAAAAAAATCATTGTCACAGCATTGTGCACCCCTTTCCGTGTTGAAGTCAACTTCAGGGTGGAGTGATGAATGTCGTTTGTGATTTTTCCTTCTGGTATTGGGGTATGTCATTGTTCCTTTTGAACTGCTGTGGATTATTTGCAACGAACTTCGTGAGGGAATGAACATACTTTGAAGTAGTAGTGAAAATGACCAACTGCTTAAACAGACGTCTATAAAATGTCGTTGATGAGCTCCACAAATTATTGTTTTTGAGCAACGAGGGAATCCTTTCTTTGGGGTGAACTACCCAGAACATTACTGCAAATTTCGTTATTGAATTAAAACACGCAAATTATGTGAACTTACTGATTTGTCTCTCCCTAAGATTTACACTAATTGTAAGTGCAAATGTGGCTGAATTAAGTTGTTTTGAGGGTTCCAAAATGTGCTTTTCCTAGTTTGAATTCCCTTTAATATGAACACCTAAGAATTTTCAACTTTCCATTCTATTTGTGTTTTGCTCGCCATGTGTTACACTTATCATTGGTTTAGTACCCCAAAATGAGCAGAAACGAAAATGTTCCGTCTTTTTAAAATTTTTAATTATTATCATTGAATAAGAGTGTCATTTCTGTTCGTCTCATTGCTTTCTTCTTTCGTAAGCTTTCTGTACTGTACTAGCCGTAGCAGTTTTATTTCTGCGTATCGTTCAGGACTCGTCGACGTTTGTTACTTGGTAGTTACAAATCATGCGAAAGTTATTTTCGTCCTTCAGTTTCTGCACAACACTTTATAATCCAGTCACCTTAGTATCGTGTTAAACGTTTGCAGTGTACTTTTTAAATGATGTAGGAAAGGGATGAAGAATTATTACTTTGTATATGAGGTTAAGAGACGTTAAGCGTTCTCTGTTCGCCGCCTGGAACACTAGCGTCACACCATCGGCAAACGATAACAGCTATTGCAGCAGCACAATCACGCGGTTAGTTACTCAGTTATGTGTTCCGTTGATCATATTTACAATAAATATAATGGTGTGGAATATGACATCCAAACATACACGGAGCACAAGAAAACGAAAATATTTACAAGTTTTCTTTTGTACAAACGACTCACGATTTCTATTCGAGAATTCCTGTGTGATACAGAAGGAGTTGTCAAGGAGAAACCTCTGAAACCTGCACTTGATAACACTTCTGCTACCTGTCAGACAGTTTATTTACGGGAGTAGGTTTTCAAAGGGATTTACTGTCGTGTGTTTCACTCGTTTCTACGCCAAAGTTAGAGACATTAAACGGTACGGAGATCATTTTTCTAGTGTTCTTCTTGTGAATATCTGTGTGAGTCAAACTGCTAACAGATTTCATAAGTTAACAGTTGTAGTGTGGGGCAGAGGTTAAGGTCGGCAGTTGTTTAAAGAGATGTCTGCAAGAAGTACGTGTGCGAAACCCACAAATATGTGTGCCGTGTACGTGAATAACGGGTGAAACTGCAAAAAAAGAAAGATTTAGTTAGCTTCATCACTCAATCAAGCGCACAATGCTATTCACAGTCACTATTAAGCGAAAAACAGATTTTTTTAACTTTTAAACAGCTGTTGACAAAATATGAATTTTAGCAATGCGCGTATTTCAAAAGCAGAGTGGATCAGACTGTCTGCTGAACGGCTATTGCTACTGTGAATTCGATCAACTGTCAGTTTTACTGAAGAGGTCAAGGAACATTACATCTTGAACCCCTCTGATGTTCAACAGGTGCAGCTGGAAACACTACACTGCGAACCTAGGACATCTGAAGAAAACAGGAAGGATTTGGCTTAAATGATTTTGATACATATCAACAACGTGTAAAAGAAGAGACTAACTGGTTTTACGAAAACCTTTTGAAATAAGTAATAATGCGAATGATGGAAACTGTATAGGTATTTACGTCAAAGCCATTGCATAAAGAACATTTCATTTTCTTCAGAGGTTGTATAAATTTGTTTTTGTAGCTACTGACGCAGAATAAAGACGGATGTGTGACAGGAAACCTGAATAGATTTTGTGTTCCTATCGCGGTCCCTAACTTAACGGCCTTTGTATAACTGCTGTACACATTTCGTTCATTATCTATAAATGAGATTTTCCACGCTTGGCCCAGAATTTACTTTCATGCCACATTTCTAAGTACTCTTTCTTGCATTGGATAATCCATTTATCGAAGCAGGAACTCCTCTAGAGTAATATCCTGTGAGACATCAGTGAATGAATATACACAAAATACAGTATGTTAACTTGTGACTGCTACATCACCAAAGATGGCAATTATTCTTAAAGAAAAAGTAGCAGAACCTGCAGGTGTTTTAGGAACTTTTTCCAGTTTAACTTATCATCAGTTTACACACACCTAAGAACTTTCTAGCCTCATTACTGCTTCTTATTGGTTCTATAGGTTATCAGGAGATAGGGTACATTTGACAGTACAAAACTGGATGAGCGTTGATTTTTTTTTTTGTCGGAGTATGAAATTAGCAGATTTGCGGAAAACCAATAAACAAATCTCACAACAACATCGTTAATTATCCTTTTTCTCTTGGTGTTTCTTTGCTCAAAAGGACAAGAATCCTTGTGCCATCTCCACACAGGACTAATTCTGCATTCTAACTGAAATGAAGCGGTGTATTATTACCGTAAAGAAACAACAGTAGTCATGATCGAACCCTGTGGGACTCCCATTGTTCCTTCCTATGCATATGATGTGGCATCCATCTTTGTATTATTCGAAAAGCCTACGGTAACATTCTGTATTGTGGTTCTTAAAACAGAACTAACATCTCTGCACTGAACTATGTATCCCGTAAAAAAAATCTCTCAACTTTAATGACAGAATATAATATTGAGACACCCAAATGTTACTCATAAATCACGTAAGATCCCAACCGGAGATATTCCATCACTTAAAGACCTTATTATGTGCTCAGTAAATGTATCAATAGCTGTCACAAGGTGTCTCAAACCTTTTGCGTCAAATTGAAACAGGTGATAGAGGGTCCACAACAGATTACATTGCGATAGGGAACCAATGGTCGGAAATGCATACTTAGGGCTTGTTATGGACATACACAGCGTTCACCACGCAGCAACAACGTAGCTCATAGTAATTGTTCAAAGCTACAATCGCCAACCTAAATGCATGCTTCGCGACGGCGCACGAATTTTATTCCGCACTCTCTCAAAGATGGTGCCTGATGTACCAGAAGGCAGGCCACCGTGGTCAGTCAAGCGGGGAGGTAACTATGAGCCACAAAGTTGTTCTGTGGTATACTCCGAGTTCATTGAGAGGGTACGAGATTTCCCGTTGTTTTGTTGGTAATATTTTCAAAGAACGTAAAAATTTCATTGATGAGAAAATCTCGTACTAGCCTGCTATATTAATGAACTAGTGTACATAGTTATGCGCTTTACTTGGTTGGTTGATATCTGTTAGGGGACCTAACAACGGGATCATTGACCCCGTCGGATGAGGGAAGGATGTGGGAGGAAATTGAGTGTGCCCCCTAAAAGGAACCATCCCGGAATTTGCCTAAAGCGATTTGGAGAACTCGCGCGGAAACCTAAACCAGGATGGCAGGACTCTAGTTTGAACCATCGTCCTCCCACATGCGAGTGCAGCGTGCTAACCACTGTGCCACCTAGCTCGTTGTGTGCGTTTTTGTAAAGTTGACTAGAAAAGGCATTTAGAGTGTTAAAACTCTTCTGGTTGTTCTATTTATTTGCTTCAGGTATTCTTTACGGACTTCATGGGGAAACGAGGACTGCAGAGTTGTATAACATTACAGGTCGGGATTGATCTATGAGATCTTGAATGTCTTATTTGTATATGTCAGTTGCTATGGAGAAATTGAGAGTTGCGGGATTTATTTACATTCTTTTGCGTGATTTAAGTCCCGACGCTATGCAAAGCTGTCATTTAGTTACGTGCGATTAGCGATCTGTTTCATGTTATTTTCCGATAATAAATCATATTTTTTTCTGTTTACCCTTAAAATATAATGACGATAAATGTTTGAGATCATTTGGAATAATATTTTAATAACTATGTAGATGACGTGACGTCATTAGTTTTGTAAGTAGGCTGTTTAGGTTTTTGTGTTGCTAACGTCACGCATCGTTCTGTATGAAAATCACTGGCTGTGCTGTGTGCAGCCTGTGGCTGATTTGCCTTGTTGGAATATTTGCTATTGTAGTGTTGGGCAGTTGGATGTGAACAGCGCGTAGCGTTGCGCAGTTGGAGGTGAGCCGCCAGCAGAGGTGGATGTGGGAAGAGATATGGCAGAATTTTGAGAGCGGACGATCTGGACGTGTGTCCATCAGAAAGAGTAAATTTGTAATATTGGATATCATGAACTGATATATACAATGACTTTTGAACATTATTAAGGCAAACACATTGTTTGTTCTCTATCAAAATCTTTCATTTGCTGACTATGCCTATCAGTAGTTAGTGCCTTCAGTAGTTAGAGTCTTTTATTTACCTGGCAATATTGGCGCTCGCTGTATTGCAGTAGTTAAACGAAGATTTTTGTGAGGTAAGTGATTCATTAAAGGTATAGGTTATTGTTAGTCAGGGCCATTCTTTTGTAGGGATTTTTGAAAGTCAGATTGCGTTGCGCTAAAAACATTGTGTGTCACTTTAATGTTGATCAGAATAAGTAAAGAGCGAAATGTCTAAGTACGTTCAGTTCTACTCAGCTGTTTGAAAATTAAATAACGTAAGAGGTTTGCCAGCACAGTAATTCATTTATTTTTCAAAGGGCGTGTTTCAGTTTACTCTTAGGAAAAAAAAAAAGAAAAAAAGAGTGTTAATTGTGTGTTTATGGACGGTCAGTGTCAGGATCAGTCATCACGATCCCAGAAACAACTGATTGGACGAAGTTCAATTGCACACAATCGTGTAGGGCGAATTATGACCTTGAAAATGGTTGTAGGTGTATGCAAGTCAATTTCGTGACAGGCTAGTAATCGCGATATCAGGACTGCTTTCGCGCCGCCGATGCTTTGCTTTAAACTCGCGAAAATACAATTTACGCGAATACACGTATACATATACAAACGGTATACGTGGCGTCTTACAATACAACAACACAACGGACATCACGGTATAGCGATATCAACGGCTCTGAAGTAATACGAGGTGCATTCAACTTCTAAGGCCTCCGATTTTTTTTCTAATTAACTACTCACCCGAAATCGATAAAACTGGCGTTACTTCTCGACGTAATCGCCCTGCAGGCGTACACATTTTTCACAACGCTGACGCCATGATTCCATGGCAGCGGCGAAGGCTTCTTTAGGAGTCTGTTTTGACCACTGGAAAATCGCTGAGGCAATAGCAGCACGGCTGGCGAATGTGCGGCCACGGAGAGTGTCTTTCATTGTTGGAAAAAGCCAAACGTCACTAGGAGCAAGGTCAGGTGAGTAGGGAGCATGAGGAATCACTTCAAAGTTGTTCTCACGAAGAAACTGTTGCGTAACGTTAGCTCGATGTGCGGGTGCATTGTCTCGGTGAAACAGCACACGTGCAGCCCTTCCCGGACGTTTTTGTTGCAGTGCAGGAAGGAATTTGTTCTTCAAAACATTTTCATAGGATGCACCTGTTACTGTAGTGCCCTTTGGAACGCAATGGGTAAGGATTACGCCCTCGCTGTCCCAAAACATGGACACCATCATTTTTTCAGCACTGGCGGTTACCCGAATTTTTTTTGGTGGCGGTGAATCTGTGTGCTTCCATTGAGCTGACTGGCGCTTTGTTTCTGGATTGAAAAGTGACATCCACGTTTCATCCATTGTCACAACCGACGAAAAGAGAGTCCCATTCGTGCTGTCATTGCGCGTCAACATTGCTTGGCAACATGCCACACGGGCAGCCATGTGGTCGTCCATCAGTATTTGTGGCACCCACCTGGATGACACTTTTCGCATTTTCAGGTCGTCATGCAGGATTGTGTGCACAGAACCCACAGAAATGCCAACTCTGGAGGCGATCTGTTCAACAGTCATTCGGCGATCCCCCAAAACAATTCTCTCCACTTTCTCGATCATGTCGTCAGACCGGCTTGTGCGAGCCCGAGGTTGTTTCGGTATGTTGTCACACGATGTTCTGCCTTCATTAAACTGTCGCACCCACGGACGCGCTTTCGACATATCCATAACTCCATCACCACATGTCTCCTTCAGCTGTCGATGAATTTCAATTGGTTTCACACCACGAAAATTCAGAAAACGAATGATTGCACGCTGTTCAAGTAAGGAACACGTCGCCATTTTAAGTATTTAAAACAGTTCTCATTCTCGCCGCTGGCGGTAAAATTCCATCTGCCGTACGGTGCTGCCATCTCTGGAACGTATTGACAATGAATGCGGCCTCATTTTAAAACAATGCGCTTGTTTCTATCTCTTTCCAGTCCGGAGAAAAAAAATCGGAGGCCTTAGAACTTGAATGCACCTTGTATACTAGCAATAGTGTCAATATACAGGGTGAGGTGCGGGAACTTCCCTATCTGAAACGCTTGGCACACAGCGGCTGTTCGCCTTTGTTCCGTGCGTTTTAGTGCAATAAAAAGTGCTAGACTTAATTTTTTTAAGGTTACTTTAGTAGCGATCATGCAGAAGGGCCGGCCGGAGTGGCCGTGCGGTTCTAGGCGCTACAGTCTGGAGCCCAGCGACCGCTACGGTAGCAGGTTCGAATCCTGCCTCGGGCATGGATGTGTGTGATGTCCTTAGGTTAGTTAGGTTTAATTAGTTGTAAGTTATAGGCGACTGATGACCTCAGAAGTTAAGTCACATTGTGCTCAGAGCCATTTGAGCCATGCAGTGGGCAAGAGAGGAGCTCGAGTAGGTAGTAGCGCCTTGCTTTTCGAATGGACGATCGGTCATCAGAACTCAGCGTGCATTCGTGAAACAGTACAACATCGCACCGGCAGGTCGTGTTACTGGTGGGAAATCAATCGTAATGTGGGTAGACACTTTTAGAATTATTGGAAGTGTGCAGAAAAAGAAACCAGGACCTTCAAGAACCACCAGAATACCTGAAAACATCGAGAGGTTAAGGATGTCGATTTCCAATTCCCCCAAGCGATCTGCACGCAAACGTGCAGCTTCCCTTGCAACTTCTGAACGCACAGAGACGAATTCCTCATGAAGAGTTGAAACTTCACCCGTACGAACTGTCAGTAATGCACAAACTTCATCCACGTGATTTCGTTTCACGAAAAGTGCCTGTGAAGTCTTGATCGATGAGCTGCCTCATGACGCCTTAGTGTTCTTCAGCGACGAGGCACATTTTAATTTGTCTGAATAAACAAAATATGCGGCATTGGAGTGGCACGATTCCTAGAGAACTCCATGAGCAGCGCCTGCATACAGAACGTGTGACTCTTTGGTGTGCACTATCTAAAGTTGGCATTATTGGCGCATGGTTTTTCGAACAGAACGATAAGGCAGTGACGGTCACTTCTGAGCGCTATGTTCAGACGACTGAACAGTTTTTATCTTCCAGAACTTGACGAAAGGAATGTGCTGATATCTGGTTCCAACAAGATGGTCTCATCTATTTGAGGGACGATCTTCAGAGGCCAGCACGCTCGCCAGATTTAGCGCAATGCGACTTTTTCTTATGGGGCTATTTCAAATCTTTGGTGTGTACCAATCGTCCGCAGACCCTGCCTGAACTATGGAACAATATTCGTGTTGCTATTACCAACAGCGACAGAGAGATGTTGGAAAAAAGAGGACCGAAACTTCCGATTTCGACTCTCCAAACGCATTGAGCAGAACGGCGGCCACCTTCAAGATATCATTTTCAAAACGTAATGGAACAAAACTTTAGATGTTACTCTTTGTAAAGAAAAGAGAATTAAATTGATGTTTCTTTTAATTTCTGATTTATCATTTTTTTTAATAAGGAAGTTCCCGCGCCGCTCCCTGTGTACTGAATCTTTTTCAGTAGCATTTTATTTAATTGGTTGAATGTTATAACGTGAACTGGGTAAAGATAAAGACACATGCTCATCTGGTGTCTGATGTATAGTCAACGTGTAATAAAGTTCGGTTCTAACTCAACGTTTTTGGCGTTCTGATCTAGTAGACGATTGCATCGAATAAAGATTTTAAGAAAATTTCATCTAGTCCGAAGTTCGACGAGTACGACAGGAAAGATATGTAAAAATTCAGAAGACACACATCGACCAAAGTCTCGCAATGCCCGCAACGCAGTAGATTCCCATTTCCGACCACTGGTTCCAGATCTCAATATAATCGGTTGTAGACTCAGTATCACCTATTTCAGTTTGACCCAAAAGGTTTGAGACACCTCGTATGTTAAGCTCTGGCCAACCGAGAATCCAATCCTGAATTTAACAGTCTTTCTATAACGCTACCACTACTATTGCAATTTAGTATGCTGTTACCTAAATAACAGAAAATCCAGTCTCTATGTTGCCACGTATAGCCCTCTTACTAAATTTGTGTTTAGTTTCCAAATAAAGTACACTATGGGAGGGTACTTATGTTAATAGGAAAAGCTGGTCGATAGAGTTACCCTTTTTACAGGATTTGACCGTGTGTGGTGTCTAATGGATAAGTAAATAGACTGTTCACTTCTTTTCCTAATATCTTACCCAGCGGCTAGATAGAAACGCAGTATTAATAATATTTTACCGAAGCTAGGACAACTCAGTTCCAAGTTCAGTTAGTGGTTTAAAAGATGTTCTAATGGTCGGCAGCCTATCCAGGAAAATGAAACAGTGAAGTATTGGAAAAGCAGAAGTATGAATTTGGCATATTTTCTTGCTACTATTTAATTCGGTTCTTCAAATAAATATTACTCTGCGTAAACAATGTTGAACTACACCATTATACATCACGTTTTTAAAAGAGGAGAACCCCGTAGACAGCTTAAAGGAAGCTAAAAGCATTTGGCCAGGAGGGACCTTTAGAAAAGCACTTTCAAGAATAAACATACTAAAATACTAAAATACTTAGATACTAAGGCACACACTTTTTATAATGACCATTTCACTTCAAGAAAACCTCTTTCTTACTGGAATTTACTTTCAAAAGCTGTTATTCTTTGAACTCTGTATAGTCATTTAACAGATTCTAGTCACTAGGATTCACTCTGGCTGAATTTCACGTAAGCGGACTTTTACTATTTTACTAATAGTTACGAACATTTTTTCATTGCTTACACTCCTGGAAATTGAAATAAGAACACCGTGAATTCATTGTCCCAGGAAGGGGAAACTTTATTGACACATTCCTGGGGTCAGATACATCACATGATCACACTGACAGAACCACAGGCACATAGACACAGGCAACAGAGCATGCACAATGTCGGCACTAGTACAGTGTATATCCACCTTTCGCAGCAATGCAGGCTGCTATTCTCCCATGGAGACGATCGTAGAGATGCTGGATGTAGTCCTGTGGAATGGCTTGCCATGCCATTTCCACCTGGCGCCTCAGTTGGACCAGCGTTCGTGCTGGACGTGCAGACCGCGTGAGACGACGCTTCATCCAGTCCCAAACATGCTCAATGGGGGACAGATCCGGAGATCTTGCTGGCCAGGGTAGTTGACTTACACCTTCTAGAGCACGTTGGGTGGCACGGGATACATGCGGACGTGCATTGTCCTGTTGGAACAGCAAGTTCCCTTGCCGGTCTAGGAATGGTAGAACGATGGGTTCGATGACGGTTTGGATGTACCGTGCACTATTCAGTGTCCCCTCGACGATCACCAGTGGTGTACGGCCAGTGTAGGAGATCGCTCCCCACACCATGATGCCGGGTGTTGGCCCTGTGTGCCTCGGTCGTATGCAGTCCTGATTGTGGCGCTCACCTGCACGGCGCCAAACACGCATACGACCATCATTGGCACCAAGGCAGAAGCGACTCTCATCGCTGAAGACGACACGTCTCCATTCGTCCCTCCATTCACGCCTGTCGCGACACCACTGGAGGCGGGCTGCACGATGTTGGGGCGTGAGCGGAAGACGGCCTAACGGTGTGCGGGACCGTAGCCCAGCTTCATGGAGACGGTTGCGAATGGTCCTCGCCGATACCCCAGGAGCAACAGTGTCCCTAATTTGCTGGGAAGTGGCGGTGCGGTCCCCTACGGCACTGCGTAGGATCCTACGGTCTTGGCGTGCATCCGTGCGTCGCTGCGGCCCGGTCCCAGGTCGACGGGCACGTGCACCTTCCGCCGACCACTGGCGACAACATCGATGTACTGTGGAGACCTCACGCCCCACGTGTTGAGCAATTCGGCGGTACGTCCACCCGGCCTCCCGCATGCCCACTATACGCCCTCGCTCAAAGTCCGTCAACTGCACATACGGTTCACGTCCACGCTGTCGCGGCATGCTACCAGTGTTAAAGACTGCGATGGAGCTCCGTATGCCACGGCAAACTGGCTGACACTGACGGCGGCGGTGCACAAATGCTGCGCAGCTAGCGCCATTCGACGGCCAACACCGCGGTTCCTGGTGTGTCCGCTGTGCCGTGCGTGTGATCATTGCTTGCACAGCCCTCTCGCAGTGTCCGGAGCAAGTATGGTGGGTCTGACACACCGGTGTCAATTTGTTCTTTTTTCCATTTCCAGGAGTGTATTATATTCCGTAGACCTGTTGACAATGATTGAACCAGCAAGAAAAAGTCACTAGCGCAGACTTGAACATTTCTGCGACGAAGTTCGCCAGCGCTAATGAGGAACGGCTTGTGGCGCATCCTTCCGGCCGCAGACGCTGGGAGACGCTGGTTTCCAGCCACCACCGCCGCCGCCGCCGCCGCCGCCGCCGCCGCCGCCGTTGTCTCGCCCCTAAGGCGGCGAGACGTCGCACCGGCGGTGGAGAAATGCGCCATTAAGAAAAACAACTGAATCTCAAGTAGTTGCGCGATTTGCATTCCGCGGCAAATGCGAAGACAAAAGGCTGCACTGTCTGGCGTGGGGGATGGGGTGCACCGGCAATGGTGCCGGCGGAAGGCGGAAACCTTCACCCCCTAGATGTTCTGTAGGAGTAACTCTAACGTGCTCGAAGTTACCTCGTGGGTTTTGGCTGCCGCGGCCGTGACTCTGCAATCGAACGTGCGAGGCACACTTTACAGTCTTCTTTCTCAGCGAGTATCTCCTTAAAAAATGCAGAATTCGTTGCCGGACATGGTGGAATATTCCCCCTCCAGCCCCTATAGTTCCGTGGAGTTCCGGTGGTGGTAGCTTTCAAAATGGCGTCTGTAACGGGGTGTGTTCCGAGCGGAAAATCAGAGCATCACAGATATTCATAGGCGCTAGCAGAATGTCTACGGCGACCTGATAGGGTGAGTCAGTGGGGAAAGCGTCTCGTATCATCGCAACAAGGTCTATCTAACCTGTCCTATCTCCAGCGTGCCGGCGGGCTGCATACAGCTGGGACTCCTACAATGTTGGAACGTGCGGACACTCTCATTCGAGGTGATCGACAACATACAAGAATATACAAGGGTCTCTCCAAAAGAAATGCACACAATTTTTTAAAATCCATCTTTCATTCTACATGTTGGAAAGTTTTACAGTGTGTAGATACATCCTTTAGGAACAATATTTTCATTTCTCCACATAATTTCCATCCATCTCAACTGCCTTACGCCATCTTGGAACCAGCGCCTGTATACCCGCACGGTAAAATTCTGAACCAGCCTGTTGGAGCCACTGTTTGGCAGCGTGCAGAAGGGAGTCATCACCTTCAGACCTTGATCCACGAAGAGCGTCTTTCAGTTTCCCAAAGAGATGATGGTCACATGGAGCCAGGTCAGGACTGTAAGGCGGATGTTTCAGTGTTGTCCATCCGAGTTTTGCGATCGCTTCCATTGTTTTTTGACTGACATGTGGCCGTGCATTGTCGTGAAACAACAAAACATGCTGCTTTTGCCGATGTGGTAGAACACGACTCTGTCGAGCTTGAAGTTCAGTGTTGTCACGTACGTATCAGAATTTATGGTGGTTCTACTTGGCATGATGTCCACAAGCAAGAGTCCTTCGGAATCGAAAAACACCGTAGCCATAACTTCTCCAGCAGCAGGTGTGGTTTTGAATTTTTTTTTCCTTGGGTGAATTTGCATCATGCCACTCCATTTATTGCCTCTTCGTCTCTGCTGAGAAATGATGGATCCATGTTTCATCAGCTGTCACAATTCTTCCAAGAAATTAATCTCCACCATTCTCTTACTGTTCCAAAAGTTCGCTGCATACCGTTTTTCTTGTTTCTTTGCGAGCCACTGTCAACATCCAGGGAACCCACATGGCACAAACCTTTTTTAACGCCAACACTTTCAGTATTCTTCAAACACTTCCTTCCCCTATCCCAACGTAGTGTGACAATTCGTTCACTGTGATGCGTCTGTCAGCACTCACCAATTCCTTAACTCTCTGCACATTCTCTGAAGTGTGAGCAGTACGAGGCCTGCTGCTGCGAGGAGTGTCCTCAATATTGCCGTGCCCGCTTTCATCACGTAACCTGCTTGGCCACCGACAAACTGTACTGCGATCGACAGCAGCATCTCCGTACACCTTTTTCAACCTCTTGTGGATGTTTCCCACTGTCTCGTTTTCACAGCACAGGAATTCTATGACAGCACGTTGCTTCTGACGAACGTCAGGTGTGGCAGCCATCTTGAAGACATACTGTGACGGGGCCGCTCACGGGAACAGGTTGAACTTAAGTTTTTAAAAGAAGCGGGAAGGATGTATCTACACACTGTAAAACGTTCACACATGCAGAATGAAAACTGTATTTTTACAAAAATAGTGTGCATTTCTTTTGGATTGACTCTCGTATCAAGAGTCATCAGCAAACGTTGGTTGATGAATTCAATCACTAATTCCCAGAACACAGCAAAACAATACCAAAAGTTGACCAGTAACTGAAGGGCATCCCTTTTAGCGCTACTGCTGGAGAAGTTGCAGAACGTGTCCAGGAAAAACTCGTTGGATTCTAGAATGATAGAAACTGTAACGACACATTTGAGTCTGACTCTCCTGAGCATTTTTGGTGTAAAAAAGCAATCTCATACACTAAAATTCGAGAAACCGTTTCACGCTATCTCATGCGTTTCTCCACAACTTATTAAGGCGAACACGGGTTTTCTACTTTGCTGGTTACTAAAAAAACGTCCAGAAATCCAGAGAAAGAAAGTGATGATATGAATAAAGGGTTAAGCAATAATATCACTCCCAGGATTACTTAACTTTCCCAGAAAATGCGACCTCAAAAATCACACTGATGCAGTCCGAATTTATTTTCTACTAAAAGCTCTGTGTTTCCTATTATACCTGTGCTGTTAATGCACATTACTTTTGAGTTTAAGGAAGATGTTAACAATTTCGAGTAAAGTTTGATTGTAAGTGAACAATGTTGCCGGCCGGAGTGGCCGAGCGGTTCTAGGCACTACGGTCTGGAACCGCGCGACCGCTACGGTCGCAGGTTCGAATCGTGCCTCGGACATGGATGTGAGTGATGTCCTTAGGTTAGTTAGGTTTAAGTAGTTCTAAGTTATAGGCGACTGGTGACCTCAGAAGTTAAGTCACATTGTGCTCAGAGCCATTTGAACCATTTTTTGAACACTGGTTATTTTCCTTGAACATTGTGGTCCTTGCTAACAACAAAGAAATCTAAATGGTAACTACATCTTCATCTACATATGTACTCCGCAAGCAACCCTACGAAGCGTGGCGGAGCGCACCTTGTGCAACTACTAGCCATTTCGTATCCCATTAGACCTGAAATACACCGAGGGAAAAACAAATGTCCTTATCCCTCCTTACGAGCCCTAATTTCTCGTTTCTTAACTTCGGTGCTTACGCGAAATGTACGTTGGCGGTAGCAGAATCATTCCGCAATCAGCTTCAAATGACGGTTCTCTAAATTTTCTCAATATTGTTCCTTGAAAAGAACGTAGTCTTCCCTCCAGCGATTTTCACTTGAATTCCCGAAGTATCTCCGTAACAATTCTGTGCTGTTCGAATCTACCCGCAACAAATCTAGCAGCCCGTCTCTTAATTTTTTCGATGTCTTCCTTTAATCCGACCTCGTGGTGATGCCAAACACTGGAACAGTACTCAAGAAGAGGCCGTCCCAGTGTCCTAGATGCGGTCTCCATTACAGATGAACCACACTTTCCTAAAACTCTCCCAGTAAAACTAAGTCAACCATTCGCCTTCCTTATTACATTCTTTACTTGGTCGTTCCTTTTCTTATCGCTCTGCAACGTTACACCCCAATACCCAAACGACCTGACTGTACCTAGCAGCGCATACTAATGCTGTACTCTAACATTACGGGTCTGATTTTCCTACTAACCTGTATCAAAAATGGTTCAAATGGTTCTGAGCACTATGGGACTCAACTGCTGAGGTCACTAGTTAAACCTAACTAACCTAAGGACATCACAAACATCCATGCCCGAGGCTAACCTGTATCCCTGGTCAAAAATAGGTTGGGAACCTCTGGTCTACAAGAAATGGTCGAAGGACGATTTAAAAGAAAAGAAAAAAACATTAAGCTCTTTATCACATTGCAGGTCGTTGTTTGCTGTTGTTGTGGTCTTCAGTTGTAAGGAGTGTGTCAGAAATCTCCATTAAATAAAACAATGTATCCAACTTAACGCTATTCTTTTCATTCTGTAAACACTCAGATATCTATGGTAACAATCAGAGGGCGAAACATGGGAGCACGCTTCTGAGCACTGTTGTGAGACGAGGTCTGTCTGCGAGAGTAGGAATAGTAGCTTCGGTCGAGAGCTCGGAGACAGAAGACGTGTCACGCTGCTCTCACGTCGGTGATGGCGGATCTTACCGCACTCAAGGCCTCATTTCATTTATGTAGCCAGTAGAGATTTAGATGACTTAACTACGCTAGAATGTGGAATCCAAGTTAAAATTCGCAAGCATAGCGCAAAAGCAACCGCAGATTTAGGCCCGTGATTGTTAGTCCGAGTTTGCAATAATTCGATGGTTTGCTTGTCAGGTAAAGAAGCCTCCTTGTCCTCCAAATATTGATAATTATTCTCCACAATTAAATAATATGCTGTGGTTACTAAATGTTAATGTAGCTTTGAAATTGAAATAAATTGTTAATCTAGCACTCAGCCATTATTGACACATAGGTCATATGTCATTGCCGTTATTAATACATGTTCATGATGATTCTGAAGTTTTAAATAGACTTCATTAGTAGAATCCCTTCTCAAAGGTTATTTGGAAGTTAACAGGACCACGCAAACTCCTTTTCATTAAATTCATTCTTTGCAACAACAAGCTTTAGCCGCTGCTGCTGCTGCGCATTGCTGTAAACCACATGGAAAAAGGCAGTCATCTAAAGAGGCCAAAACAGAGACACTGACAAACCACAACGTGTCACGTACTCTAGTCCAGTAAATTCCGTTGAAAAAAAATGGCTCTGGGCACTATGGGACTTAACTTCTGACATCATCAGTCCCCTAGAACTTAGAACTACTTAAACCTAACTAACCTAAGGACATCACACACATCCATGCCCGAGGCAGGATTCGATCATGCGACCGTAGCGGTCGCGCTATTCCAGACTGAAGCGCCTAGAACTACTCGGCCACTGTGGCCGGCAATTCCACTGCATAGGTCAGATTTTTTATCACTTGTAAATTCTTGTTCAAAATACGCAGTCATATAGCTCAGGTTTTCATTGTGACAGGTTCATTTGCTTCTGCAGTTTTACATATTCAAATAGGCAGTTAGATAGCTTATCCAAATGTTAGTTTTAAGCTTTTCATGTGACGATCTGTTGAGGGCTTAAATGACACTGAAACTGACACTCATACAACCCGCACACAGTGTTATGCAGGTTAGATTCCGTTTACTGATGGCTCAGGTTGCTTATCGAATCCATTTTTACAGACGAACATAGGCAGTATTGGCTGTAGCTACGTTACATATTTGTTGCATATACACTATACAGTCCACTGACAGGTTTGATGCAGCGCTCCATGCTACTCTATCCTGTGCAGGCCTCCATCTCCAAGTACCTACTGCAACCTACATCCCTCTGATTCTCTTTACTGTATTCATCTCTTCGTCTCCCTCTACGATTTTTACCCCACACGCTTCCCTCCAGTACTAAACTGATGGTCCCTTCATGCCGCAGAACGTCTCCCACCAACCGATCCCTCCTTCTAGTCCAGTTGAGCCACAAATTCCTCTTCTCCCAAGTTCTGTTCAGTACCTCCTCGGTAGTTACGTGATCTACCCACCTAATCTTCAGCATTCTTCTGTAGTACGACATTTCAAAAGCCTCTGTTTTCTTCTTGTCTGAACTGTTTGTCGTCCATGTTTCACTTCTAAACATAGCTATACTCTACACAAATACTTTCAGAAAGGACTTCCTGACACATAAATGTATACTCCATGTTCACAAATTTCTCTTCTTCAGAAACGCTTTACTTGTCATTGCCAGTATACATTATATATCCTCCCTACTCCGACCAACATCAGTTATTTTGATTTCCATCCAACAAAACTCATCTACTACTTTAAGTGTCTTACTTCCTAATGTAATTCCTGCAGCATTACCTGGTTTAATTCGAGTATATTACATTATCCTCGTTTTGCTTTTGTTGATGTTAATCTTATATCCTCCTTTCAAGACACTGTCCATTCCGTTCAGCTGCTATTCCAAGTCGTTTGCTGTCTCTGACAGAATTACAATGTCATCGGCGAACCTCAAAGTTTTTATTTCTTCTCCCTGGATTTTTATACCTACTCCAAATTTTTCTTTTGTTTCCTTCACTGCTTGCTCAATATACAGATTGAATAACATCGGGGAGAGGCTACAACCCTGTCTCACTCCTTTCCCAACCACTGCTTCCCTTTCATGCCCCTCAACTCTTATAACTGCCATCTGATTTCTGTACGAATTGTAAACTACCTTTCGCTCCCTGTATATTACCCCTGCCACCTTTAGAATTTCAAAGAGACTATTCCATTCAACATTCTCAAAAACTTTCTCGAAGTCTACAAACGCTATAAACGTAGGTTTGCCTTTCCTTAACGTATCTTCTATGAGAACTCGTTGGGTCAGTATTGCCTCACGTGTTCGAATATTTCTACGGAATCCAAACTGATCTTCATCGAGGTCGGCTTCTACCAGTTTTTCCATTCTTCTGTAGCGGATTCGTGTTCCTGTTAGTATTTTGCAGCTGTGACTTATGAAACTGATAGTGCGATAGTTTTCACACTTGTCAGCACCTGTTTTCTTTGTCTTCTTATGTTCTTCTTGAAGTCTGAGGGTGTTTCCTCTATCTCATACATCTTCCTCACCAGATGGACGAGTTTTGCCATGGCTGGCTCTCCCAAGGCTATCTGTAGCTCCACTACCGGGGCCTTGGTTCGACCTAGTGATGATGGAGCTCTACAACAGACATGATCCCCTGCTGCCCGAACCTCATCGCCAACTATGAATACTATCAGTACGGGATGACAGAATTTGGATCCTCTATCAAGGGAAACGTGGCTTTTGGTCAGATGAACCATGTTTCCTGTTACACCGGACCGATTGTAGTGTCCAGATATGCTGTCATATAGAAGAACGGCTCCTCGAAAGATAGAATGCACCATGGAAGCAGACTGGTGGTGACTGAATAATGCTATGGAAGTCTTTCACGTGGATTTCCGTGGGGCCTGTGGTAGTAGTCGAAAGCATAATGACAGCTGTGGACTATGCCAACATTATTGAAGACTATGTGAAGCTATGGGGAAAACTATGTGAAGCTATAGGGAAAGGCAGATAATATACAGAATGTACAAGGGCCAAGAGAACAATAAGACTAGGAGACCAAGAACGAAGTGCTCGGATTAAGAAGGGTGTTATTGAGGTATGTAGTCCTTCGCCCCTACTATTCAATCTACACATAGAAGAAGCAATGACGGAAATAAAATAAAGGTTCAAGAGTGGGGTTAAAACTCAGGGTGAAAGGATATCAATGATAAGATTCGCTGATGGCATTTCTATCCTCAGTGAGAGTAAATAACAGGATCTGTTGAATGGAATGGACTAATGAGTACAGTACGTGGACTGAGAGTAAATGGAAGACAGAAAAGAGTAATGAGGAGTAGCATAAAAGAGAACACCGAGGTACTTAACATCAGAACTGGTGATCACGAAGTAAATCAAGCATTTCTGCTATCTAGGCAGTCAAGTAACCGATGACGGACGACACGAAAAAAGCAGGCTAGCACTTGCAAAAAGGGCATTCCTGGTCACGAGAAGACTGCTAGTTTCAAACATAGGTCTTAATGTGAGGAAGAAATTTCTGACAATGTACCTTTGGAGCACAGCATTGTATGCTATTGAAACATGGATTGTGGGAAAAGAAGAGAACAGAAGGGTCTGAGATGTGGTGGTGCAGAAGAATGTTGAAAATTAGGTGGACTGATAAGGTAAGGAGTGAGAAGGTTAGCACAATCAGCGAGCGAAGGAAGATATGGAAAATACTGACAAGAAGAAGGGACAGGACGATGGGAGATCTGTTAAGACATCAGGTAATAACTTCCATGGTACTAGACGGAGCTATAGAGTGTAAAAGCTGTAGAGAAGGACAGAGATTGGAATTCATCCGGCAAGTAATTGGGAAAGTAGGCTACGACTGCTATTCTGAGATGAAGAGGTCGCCGCAGGAGACACATTCGTGACGGACCGCATCAAATTAGTCACAAAACTGATGACTAAAAAAAAAAAAAATGTCTGCATGTCGTAATGCCTGATGTCTTCCCCGATGAAAAAATGGCTCAAATGTCTGTAAGCATTATGGGACTAAATATCTGAGGTCCCATAGACTTAGAACTACTTAAACCTAACTAACCTAAGGACATCACACACATCCATGCCCGAGGCAGGATTCGAACCGGACTGAAGCACCTAGACCCACTCGGTCACGGCTGCCGGCTTCCCCGATGATGGTGGCACCTTTCTGCAGTGTAGCTGGCGGTGTCAAGGCCAGAATCGTGCTACAGTAATATGAGCAGGATGATTGTGAACTCATATTGATGTCTTGGCCACCAAATGCACCTGGTCTTCACCCAACTGAGCACATTTGGGGGGGGGGGGGGGGGGCGGAGGCTTTAGCTTCATGTCCAAAACCAGCCATTTTACAGAACGTGACCTGTGCGGAAAAATCTGCTGCCACAATCTTCTGGACATCTTCGAATCCATTAAACTCAGACTCGCTGCTGTACTGCGTTGCAAAGGTGGACCAACGCGCTATTAAGCTGATGGTCGTAATGTTTCAGCTAATTAGTTTAAGTGTATTACGACACCTGAAGATGAGGGAAAAACCGAAACATTTCTTGCAATAAATGAAGTGAAGCAAATGACGTAGTTTGTTCACGTAATTTCGCTCAAAGCTACGGAGCGTAACCAACAGGACCATGGATAAATTAACCCCAATGAATACCTGTAAATGGTCTCCAAGCAGCAGAACATAACCAATTACTGTCAATGATCGGTTCGTTTGGACCACAGTCGATTCCGTGTAAATACAGACCACAACATTAAGGAGCCAACACTAGCTTACATAGTGCCTTGTTGACAGCCTGGATCGATGGTTACTTATCAGACCAGGTCACTGTTTTCCAGTCGTCTAGGGTCCAACCGATGCGGTCAGGAGCAGAGGAGAGACGCTGCAGGCAACGTAGTGCAGTCAGCAAAGGCACTCGTGTCGGTCGTCTGCTTCCACGACCATGAACGCAAAATTTCGCAGCACTGTCCTAGAGGGTACGTTCGTCGTACTTCCCGCATTGATTTCTGTGGTTATTCCACTCAGTGTTGCTGGTGTGTTAGCACTGACGAGATACTAACGCCATCTATATATGTGCATATAGCTATCGTGTAACTTTCGTCACCTCAGGTTATCGTCTGTCATACTGCAAAGATGTACTCTCCTGATGAAGAGCTTCTGGTACAGCTCCTATTTTTTTTTGTCATCAGTCTACTGACTGGTTTGATGCGGCCCGCCACCAATTCCTCTCCTGTGCTAACCTCTTCATCTCAGAGTAGCACTTGCAACCTACAATTATTTGCTTGACGTATCCCAATCTCTGTCTTCCTTTACAGTTTTTGCCCTCTACAGCTCCCTCTAGTACCATAAAAGTCATTCCCTCATGTCTTAGCAGATGTCCTATCATCCTGTCCCTTCTCCTTCTCAGTGTTTTCCACATATTCCTTTCTTCTCCGATTCTGCGTAGAACCTCCTCATTCCTTACCTTATCAGTAAACCTAATTTTCAACATTCGTCTATAGCACCACATCTCAAATGCTTCGATTCTCTTCTGTTCCGGTTTTTCCCGCAGTCCTTGTTTCACTACCATACAATCCTGTACTCCAGACGTACATCCTCAGAAATTTCTTCCTCAAATTAAGGCCGGTATTTGATATTAGTAGATTTCTATTGGCCAGAAATGCCTTTTTTGCCATAGCGAGTCTGCTTTTGATGTCCTACTTGCTCCGTCCGTTATTGGTTATTTTACTGCCTAGGTAGCAGAATTCCTTAACTTCATTGACTTCGTAACCATCAATCCTGATGTTAAGTTTTTCGCTGTTCTCATTTCTACTACTTCTCATTACCTTCGTCTTTCTCCTATTTACTCTCAAACCATACTGTGTACTCATTAGACTGTTCATTCCGTTCAGCAGATCATTTAATTCTTCTTCACTTTCACTCAGGATAGCAATGTCATCAGCGAATCGTATCATTGATATCCTTTCACCTTGTATTTTAATTCCACTCTTGAACCTTTCTTTTATTTCCATCATTGCTTCCTCGATGTACAGATTGAAGAGTAGGGGCGAAAGGCTACAGCCTTGTCTTACACCCTTCTTAATACGAGCACTTCATTCTTGATGGTCCACTCTTATTATTCGCTCTTGGTTGTTGTACATATTGTATATGACCCGTCTCTCCCTATAGCTTACCCCTACTTTTTTCAGAATCTCGAACAGTTTGCACCATTTTATATTGTCCAATGCTTTTTCCAGGTCGACAAATCCTATGAAAGTGTCCAGATTTTTCTTTAGTCTTGCTTCCATTATTAGCCGTAACGTCAGAATTGCCTCTCGTTCCTTTACTTTTCCTAAAGCCAAACTGATCGTCACCTAACGCATTCTCAATTTTCTTTTCCATTCTTCTGTATATTATACTTGTAAGCAGCTTCGATGCATGAGCTGTTAAGCTGATTGTGTGATAATTCTCGCACTTGTCAGCTCTTGCCGTCTTCGGAATTGTGTGGATGATACTTTTCCGAAAGTCAGATGGTATGTCGCCAAACTCATATATTCTACACACCAACGTGAATAGTCGTTTTGTTGCCACTTGCCCCAATGATTTTAGAAATTCTGATGGAATGTTATCTATCCCTTCTGCCTTATTTGACCGTAAGTTCTCCAAAGCTCTTTTAAATTCCGATTCTAATACTGGGTCCCCTATCTCTTCTAAATCGACTCCTGTTTCTTCCTCTATCACATCAGACAAATCTTCACCCTCATAGAGGCTTTCAATGTATTCTTTCCTACACGTCGAGTATAAACAATGTTGACCGTAGGTGGCTGACAGAGAGAGGGAGGGAGCGCAGTAGCAGGTGCTGTTGTAGCCTGGCAACACGAGTGTTTCCTCCCGCTTGCCGACGAAAATCCTCAGGTTGCCCCTCGGCCCACGCAGTCTGGGGTTCCCCGGGGAGCACTGCTCCTTGAGCGTCCTCACCGGCGCCACCCCCCTCCCCCACCCCTCCTACCTATCTGGCTGCTTGCGCCGACGGAGCTCGGGACTTCCCCGGAATACCTGCCACCTCCCCGGGCCAGGCCTGCAAACTTGGCTGTGCAACGTAAGCGGGCGGGCGCCCAAACTGAGCCGCAAACTTCCACCTCTCTCTCTCTCTCTCTCTCTCTAACACACACACACACACACACACACACACACACACACACACACACACCGGCGCGGAGGCGGAAAATGGCGCTACGGGCGCATCCCCCTAATTAAAGACCCGTGTTAATTACCGCTGTAAATTGCGCCCCTAAATTTAATTTCGTTACGTCGCCCAGCGGGGCGGCGTGTTCGAGTTGGCGGAGAGGTGCCGCGGAAAGCCGACAGGGTCGAACGAACGCGCCAAACACCTGCGCTCAGCTTCACCTTCGCACACCCTGTTGCCCAGCACACGAGCTGTGTTCAGAAAATTGTGGTTATTCAGTAATTCATCGTTTCATATCAGCCCGATTCACGCTATTTTTTCGTTATTGTATTGATAAACAAATCTGGAAAGTACTTGCACATTGTTAGCCGTATCGGATATTTAATCTGTGCCTGAGAGGTTACACGTGTTTTCGTACTATCGGCGATTGCACAGCTGTACATATTATAAATTACAATACTCTGACAGTAAAATTTTTGACAATGGCTGCTGAAGCCCACGTTTATATTTATATAATCCTCTGGCCCATTTTTCTGTCTGGACGTTCAGGATTATCTCAGGAACTACTGCAGGGATTTTGATATGGTTCTCACTAATATACCGGGTGATCAAAAACTCAGTGTAAATTTGAAAACTGAATAAATCACGGAATAATGTATATAGAGAGCTACAAATTGACACACATCCTTGGAATGACATGCGGTTTTATTAGAACAAAAAAAATACGAAGTTCAAACAATGTCCGACAGATGGCGCTTCATCTGATCAGAATAGCAATAATTAGCATAACAAAGTAAGACAAAGCAATGATGATGTTCTTTACAGGAAATACTCAATATGTCCACCATCATTCCTCAACAATAGCTGTGGTCGAGGAATAATGTTGTGTACAGCACTGTAAAGCATGTCCGGAGTTATGGTGAGGCATTGGCGTGGGATGTTGTCTTTCAGCATCCCTAGAGATGTCGGTCGAACACGATACACTTGCGACTTCAGGTAACCCCAAAGCCAATAATCGCACGAACTGAGATCTGGGGACCTGGGAGGCCAAGCATGACGAAAGTGGCGGCTGAGCACACGATCATCACCAAACGACGCGCGCAAGAGATCTTTCACGCGTCTAGCAATTGTTGTTTTTTTTGGTTCTAATAAAGCACCATGTCATTCCAAGGATGTGTGTCAATCTCTACCTCTCTGTCTACATTATTCCATGGTTTATTAAGTTTTCAAATTTATACTGACTTTTTGATCACCAGGTACATACTGACTCAAGGCGAAAGTGTGTGTTTTAATCTATAGGCCTACATGTCATTAACATGTCTTCCATTTGTAGATACTTAGTGCTACCTGTCCAAAGCCGTGGCTGGTTCCTAGTTTGGTATAAAATGGTTCAGAAAATTTGCATTAAATTTTACTAAAAATGCAGCAATGTTCTATGAACATTAAACATTGATTCTGAAAAACGGATCATAGGGCTTGAATTAAATTTTTGCTATGAAGTGCAGGAATATTTTAGGAATGTTAAATATTGCGTTTGCTGGATACGCCTTGATCAAGACAAGGGTTTCCGAGAGGTATAAGCATTTGGAAGAAGGTGGTAGGAACAGGTCAGACAGCACAGTACGTCATCAACCGATGAACGATTCCCGAATCACAATCGCAGAAATCGCTGACAATGTTAGAATACGAGACGGCTCGTACCATTAAAATTTTTCGGATGTTTTTGGTATGTAACGTTCGACAAAAAAGACTTGTTCCAAAACTGTTCAATTCTGGAATAGAATAACAGCGAATGCAAGTTACTCAGGAGTCACGAGACAAGGATAACAACGATGCAGAACTACTGAAACGTATCATAAGGTGACGAATCATGGGTTTGTGGGTATGACGTGTGCATTAATAAAATTCAAGCGTCCTGGTAGATGTTCTCTGGATCGCTAAGACGTAAAAAGCTCCACAAGTGCTACCGAATGTGGGGATTTCACTCGCTGTGTTCTTCGAATTTAAATGCACCACGAGTTCCTGCGACAGGGTCGAACGACCAGTAAGTTCTACTACCTAAAAGGTCAACGACGTTTGTGTGTAGGAATCAGAAAAAATAGTTTCAAAAAATCCCAAATTTGTGGCGAAACAATTAACTACTTTCGTACCACGGTACTGCACCTGCTCTCACTTCGCTGCTTGTTCGTGAATATCTAACAAAAAAACAATACTGCTCGGTGCTCCACACAGGCCGCATGCAACTTTTTTCTGTTCTCTAGAATAAAGAACAACTCAAATAGCTGCTGTCTTACAAACATAGATGAGATTAAAGACCTGTCGCTGAAAACTGAAAGTTATCTGAAACATGTAGTTCTAAAAATGGTTCGGGAAATTCAAAAAGCCTAGCACAAGTGTATAATATGTGAGACCATTTTGAAAGGGATAACATCAAGGAAGACGAATAATTTGAATTTTTTCAGAAAAGTGCAGCTATTTTTGGACACATCTCGCATAGTACACAAGGCAATCTTGATGTCAACATGTGGAATCAAGATGGCATAAGTTATCCCCATGTTATTCTGTTTTTCACTAACGTAACTAGTGAAGAATGCTGGAGACAGCGTGAAAACGATGCTGCTTAAACTTGTTACGTCTATCTATGACGCAGGAGAGACACCGACAGACTTCCTGAAATGCATCATTGGTCCTGCTCCTAAGAAGGCAGCAGCCAAACTAAATTTAACAGTATCGAACTTTGAGAATAATGTCACATGCATCAAAAATTCTCATAAAAATAATTCTGAGGAGAATTGAAGAGAAGGTGGAGGATATGCTGAGTGAAGATTAATTGGGTTTCAGGAGGGGATTGGGAACAAGAGAAGCACTGAGACTCCTTATCGAAAAGCAATTACAGAAAAATAAACCAACTTATATTACCTTTGTAGACCTGGAAAAGGTATTTGGTAAAGTTATCTCACAAGAGATGTTCAGAGTGCTGAAGAAAAGTGGAATGAAGTACAAAGACATCCGTGTGATACTCAGTTTCTATAAGAATGAGGCGGCAGTGATTAGGAACTGTCACCAGGAAAAAGAAGAAAATATTAGAAACGGGGTAAGACAACGATGTGCTCTCTCTCCTCCAATATTCAACGCTTAAATCGAGAAAGCCGTAGACCAAGTTCGAGAAACTACTGAGGTTGGGATCAGAATGAATGCGCAGAAGATAGACATGCTACATTATGCAGATATTATTGCTACAGTCACGAAGACAAAAGAAGATCTAGAGGAAGTCCTGACAACAATGGAAAGCATTCCATGCAATCACTATGGAATGAGAATAAACAAGGAAAAGACTAAGTGATGGTATGCAGTACAGAAGCAGAATATGAACCTCTGAGAATTCGAAGAGAGGAGCTGGAAGTGATAGAAGAATTTAGCTACCTGGGAAGCAAAATCACAAGAGATGGTAGAAACCGGGAAGAAATTGCGAGCGGAATACTAACAGGCCAAAATTGCATTCAGTCTGAGGAGGAACTTACGCACCAGCAAAAACATCAGTCTGAAAATAAGGAAACGTATCATGAAAGCTTTCGTTTGGAGTGTGGTCTTATACGGATGTGAAACTTGGACAGTAGGAAGAGAAGACGGCCCTAGAGATGTGGAGCTATAGAAAGATGATCAGCTGGAGAGGCAAAGTAACAAATGAAGAGGTGCTTAGAAGAGTACAGGAGGCACATCCAAATAAAAAGAGACACATTTGTAGGGCACTGGAACAAAAGCAGAAGGAGCTACTGAGGGAAGGAATCGTTGGGGGTGACCAAGGATATGCAACAGATCATGAATGACGTTAGAAGAAACACAGACGTGGAAATGAAGAGGAAGGCAGACAGAAGAGGAACGGTGCTCTGCTGCAAACCCACGTCAGTGTTGAACACTAAAGGAAGTAGAACTTCAGAGTTGTTCAGTACATCATCCTCAGCCCTCACACACGGTACAGCCTATGTACACAGGGTGTTACAGGTGGAATGTTCGATATTCAGGCACGTGACAGGAACGATGATTCGAAGAAAACTGTCTAGTAAACATGGGATCTCAGGGCATACCATAAGAACTGTGAACACTTCTTTATCCTAGATACTGTGAAACAAATCTCTTCTGCTACAAGCTCTTTCCCTTCCATATTCTGGGAGGAGGTAGTATCGACACAAAAAGAAAAAAACAGCACAACAGATGTGTTTCACACTAGTGAAGATGAGCAAGCACTTAGAGCGCTTGAAGCATGTGCTTTACGTACCATGTTTATTTGCCATTTTTTATTGTTTTGGTGCACTCTACCACTTTCCAAAATATAGAAAACAAAGAGTTTGCATTAGCAGAGGTTTTTTTCACAGTTGGCGAAGACGAAACAGTGCTCATTGCTCTTAAGCCATCCATTTTAGAGTTCGTGTTTACTAGACTTTTTTCTTTCAAATGATCTTTCCTGTCGTACCCCTGAATACTGACCATGCCTACTGGGACACTGTAAACACAGGATGATTCTTATTAAGGGGCTCCGGAACGCCCTATACTTGCAATGTTAAAATAACGCTTATAAATTACATCTTTCCTCACAAAGTATTTGAGGTAGGAAGTTGAACTTTTTACAGATTATTTATTGGAATATGGGCTACAACTTAACACAGGGATTTTACAAAATTTTAGTTCAGTTATTAAAGATGATTTTTTCAATTGTAATGAAAAGTCACAACATTTTTTTGCAATTTTTTATTTATATATTCAAAAATATACAGTTTTTTGGAAAAAGGCTGTGTTAAATTATGCAGAAGGTACTGTGTAACATTTACTGAAAGTTTGAAACAAATGTGATCCTTAGAAAACATGTAATTAGTATGAGAAAATAAAAGTTTTGGGAATCGAGCGACAAAGATTGGATTAACTTTTTAGTGCATTCCAGGTCCATAGGATGGATTCTCTTCATCCTCTGCAATCTCCTCCTCCAGCTTCCTCTTGTTCCTCCTCCTGTTTACTCTTGCTTGTATTTCTAGACTCTTTACAGCCCTGTCTGCAGCCCGAAGGCGTTCCTTGTGTAAAGCAAGCATCGCTCGTACCATGTTAGAACCTATCTTCATTCCCATATTTCTAAATACCTTGCACCTTAGAATGTTGCCATCATTGAAAGTCGCAACAGCATCATACACACCAAAGTGAAGTGTTTCTATTCCAACAAATACAGTCTTGGGGATTCTCGACCATATAACACTATTTACACTTTCATTGGGGTTTTGAGTTTTTCCGTGAATACACTTTTTCAACAGTTCAGGTGCTGCTAAGTCTCTGAAAATTGGTTTTATCACCACCATTATTGCATGAGGCAGACTATGCTTATGAGTGTACACTTCACCAGTTAGCAATCCTTTGTTATATTTACACCAACTGTCTCCTTCTTTGGGACACAAGCTATGTTGGGGATTTTCATCGTCTTTATTGTTTACAGTAATAACACATACCTTTGGCTTTCCAACATTTCTCCTTTTCTTAAAAGCCTTCAGAGGATTTCTAATAACTTTACTTTTACTCATTATTATACTTCAACAAAACAGAGACTCAAGAAACAGAATTAATTACGAATATTTTCGAGATAACGACAGAGTAAATAAACATGAAACAATCGACAATCACACCAGCGATATATATTGAACCATCACAGGTTAGCCACAACACATACTTTATCTCACATCACTAAAATGTACCTGATGAACACGGACGTTAATAATACCATTTGACAGCAGTTTAACAGCGCCACAGTGGGTCACGCCCATGTAGAACACATTTCAAAAAAAATTTAAAAATAGTTGTAGTCTTCCGAATTGAATAAATTATATATCTATTAAAAGGTAATATAGTCTGCAGATTCAGAAAACGCAAAAAAGTAAAAATTGAACTTTTCATGATTTTGAGCCTTTCCGGAGCCCCTTAACGTTTCTAGCCTCTGAAGCGACGTAGACGTCTCTGAGAAAAGTAATTTAATATGGGGCACATGGGTCCGCAGGCTATTTGTAAACGTAGTATCCATCGGGCGCGAAATCGAAACCACAGAGAAAATCCGATGAACCTTCGTGCAGATGTTTTGGACAGTGTTTCTACTACGCCCTTAGATGGCGTCACGTCGCTCTTCTCAGTTCTGGGCGAGCAGTGAACGCTTAAAAATGCCTTTACAGCAAGTACGGGTACCCAACGAGAGATTTCGCCTGATTTCATGCAACCCCACATAACATACCTGTCATGTGCTTTCTTCTTCATGGCAGTTTTGCAGGGTCAGTGAGGAAGCTCCCGTGGAGTTTTCGATGGGAAGTGTTCGATCATCCGCAGTACAGCCTGGACTTGGCTCCCTATGATTTTCGTCTCTGCTCAAATGAACGAGTTGGCTATGAAAATATTTTGGCACTAAACGAGCCCCAGTCCAGGGCAGAAAATTGTCACAAAGCACAGGCCGCTGCCTTCTGTGACGATGGTATTGGAAAGATTGTACACAGCGAAGATAGATGTCTAAGTAGCAGCGTTGACTATGTAGACAAGTAGCTGGAAGGTGTAGCTAACTGTTACAAATAAAACAGTTTCGATTTTCACTGTTATTTGAATTTCACGACCGATTGTTCACTACTCAAAGTATAGGATAGATACACACTTGGCCGTTAAAATTGCTAGACCAAGAACAAATGCAGACGATAAACGGGTATTCATTGGACAAACATATTATACTAGAACTGACATGTGATTAACATTTTCACGCAATTTGGGTGCACAGATCCTGAGAAATCAGTATTCGGAACAACCACCTCTGGCCGTAGTAACGGCCTTGATACGCCTGGGCATTGAGTCAAACAGAGCTTGGATGGCGTGTACAGTCACAGCTGCTCATGCAGCTTAAACACGATACCACAGTTCATCAGGAGTAGGGAATGGCGTATTGTGATGAGCCAAGTGCTCGGCCACCATTGACCAGACGTTTCCAATTGGTGAGAGATCTGGAGAATGTGCTGGCCGGGACAGCAGTCGAACATTTTCTGTATCCAGAAAGGGCCGTACAGGACCTGCAACATGCGGTCGTGCATTATCCTGCTGAAATGTAGGGTTTCGCAGGGATCAAATGAAGGTAGAGCCATTGGTCGTAACAGATCTGAAATGTAACGTCTACTGTTCAAAGTGCCGTCAATGCGAACAAGAGGTGACCGAGACGTGTAACCAATTGCACATCATACCATCACGCCAGGTGATACGCCAGTATGGCGATGACGAATACACGCTTCCAATGTGCGTTCACTGCGATGTCACCAAACACGGATGCGACCATCATGATGCTGTAAACAGAACCTGGAGTCAGCAGAAAAAATGACGTTTTGCCATTCGTGCACCCAGGTTCGTCGTTGAGTACACCTTCGCAGACGCTCCTGTCTGTGATGCAGCGTCAAGTGTAACCGCAGCCATGGTCTTTGAGCTGATAGTCCATGCTGCTGCACATGTCGTCGAACTGTTCGTGCAGATGGTTGTTGTCTTGCAAACGTCCCCATCTGTTGACTCAGGGATCGAGACGTGGCTACACGATACGTTACAGCCATGCGGATAAGATGCCTGTCATCTCGACTGCTAGTGATACGAGGGTGTTGGGATCCAGCACGGCCTTCCGTATTACCCTCCTAAACCCAGCGATTCCATATTCTGCTAACAGTCATTGGATCTCGACCGTGCAGCAATGTCGCGATACGATAAACCGCAATCGCGATAGGCTGCAATTAGACCTTTATCGGAAACGTGATGGTACGCATTTCTCCTCCTTACACGAGGCATCACAACAACGTTTCACCAGGCAACGCCGGTCAACTGCTGTTTGTGTATGAGAAATCAGTTGGAAACTTTCCTCATGTCATCACGTTGTAGGTGTCGCCGCCGGCGCCAACCTTGTGTGAATGCTCTGAAAAGCTAATCATTTGCGTATCATAGCATCTTCTTCCTGTCGGTTAAATTTCACGTCTGTAGCACGACATCTCCGAGCTGTAGCAATTTTAATGGCCAGTAGTGTAGGTTAAGCAAAGTTCTCCCCATTTGTTTCCCACAAACGACGTTTCGAACCACGTGGACACCTCTTCAGGAGGATTGTACTTTGTGAATCCGACCTGCTCTGGGATGTGGTTCTGCTATCTGCTCTCTGTGGCCCATCCATTCTGGCCGCTCTCTCAGAGTTGGGGACAAGATCCGAAGTTACGACGAGAGTTTCTGGACGCGGCCCTTCTCTCTGCCGCCCATGTTCGTTTTTCTGGCGTCCCTCATTCCTCATTCTTTATACCCAGCCTCACTTCGGCACGACGCGCTTATAAAGCAGCGGGGCCCTTATTTACGCCAGGCGGAATCCCGGTACGTCTCCTTCTTCTTGCTCCTCGGTTCCCTCGGTGTCCTCCTCCTGAGCAGAAGCCGGTGCGTCGCCCTCCTAACTCAGGATAATGGCGGATCCTCCCTCCCCCCCCCCTCCTACTCCTCTTCTGTAGAGCCGTGCTGAGTTGTGCGGTCTGGAGCTGCGTCGCCGGCAGCGGAAACCTCCTCACCGCCATGTCGTATACCACCAAAAAGTGTGGCCAAAGCCTGATTTACCGGCTCCCTAACCGCAGAGCACTTTACACAGACGACGAAAATCTCGGCAATGTACGCGATCGCACCCGCAGACATTTCCTGTCCTGAGGATGTCTGTCGAAAAATGGAAACGATTTCAGTTCGCCAAGAAACAACAGAGTTGCATCACGTAAATTCTCTTATTTACAGAATTTGTTAACTAGTTTACTTCGGCGAGCGATTTACTCCAACTGGAGAAGTCTACATCTACATCCACACCTAGATGACTGATCTGCAATTCACACTTATGTGCCTGGCACAGGGTTCTATGTGCCACCTTGAGACTTTTTCCCGACCGTTCTACTCTTCAACGACGCTTGGCAACAATTAACACTTGCGTCTCTATATGAGCTCTGATATCTCTAAATTTTTTAATTATCATCATCATTTCTCCATATGTAGGTTGGTGACAGTAAAACATTTTCACGGTCATAGGAGAAAGTTAGTAAGTGAAATTTCGTAAGAGGAACTGGTATTCCAGTTTGCTTATCATTTGCAGTCACTTTATACCCTATAATACGAAACTATCTGGCCCTCTGAACTTTTTCCATGCTTTCGGTAAACCTACCTGGCAAAGATGCCATACTGCACAGCAATATTTTAGCAGAGGATGGACAAGCGTCGTCTAGGGAGAGGAGCTGGAAGTGATAGAAGAATTTAGCTACCTGGGAAGCAAAATCACAAGAGATGGTAGAAACCGGGAAGAAATTGAGAGCGGAATACTAACAGGCCAAAACTGCATTCAGTCTGAGGAGGAACTTACGCACCAGCAAAAACATCTGTCTGAAAATAAGGAAACGTATCATGAAAGCTTTCGTTTGGAGTGTGGTCTTATACGGATGTGAAACTTGGACAGTGGGAAGAGAAGACGGCCCTAGAGATGTGGAGCTTTAGAAAGATGATGATCAGCTGGAGAGGCAAAGTAACAAATGAAGAGGTGCTTAGAAGAGTACAGGAGGCACATCCAAATAAAAAGAGACACATTTGTAGGGCACTGGAACAAAAGCAGAAGGAGCTACTGAGGGAAGGAATCGTTGGGGGTGACCAAGGATATCCAACAGATCATGAATGACGTTAGAAGAAAAACAGACGTGGAAATGAAGAGGAAGGCAGACAGAAGAGGAACGGTGCTCTGCTGCAAACCCACGTCAGTGTTGAACACTAAAGGAAGTAGAACTTCAGAGTTGTTCAGTACATCATCCTCAGCCCTCACACACGGTACAGCCTATGTACACAGGGTGTTACAGGTGGAATGTTCGATATTCAGGCACGTGACAGGAACGATGATTCGAAGAAAACTGTCTAGTAAACATGGGATCTCAGGGCATACCATAAGAACTGTGAACACTTCTTTATCCTAGATACTGTGAAACAAATCTCTTCTGCTACAAGCTCTTTCCCCTCCATATTCTGGGAGGAGGTAGTATCGACACAAAAAGAAAAAACAGCACAACAGATGTGTTTCACACTAGTGAAGATGAGCAAGCACTTAGAGCGCTTGAAGCATGTGCTTTACGTACCATGTTTATTTGCCATTTTTTATTGTTTTGGTGCACTCTACCACTTTCCAAAATATAGAAAACAAAGAGTTTGCATTAGCAGAGGTTTTTTTCACAGTTGGCGAAGACGAAACAGTGCTCATTGCTCTTAAGCCATCCATTTTAGAGTTCGTGTTTACTAGACTTTTTTGCTTCAAATGATCTTTCCTGTCGTACCCCTGAATACTGACCATGCCTAATGGGGCATTGTAAACACAGGATGATTCTTATTAACGTTTCTAGCCTCTGAAGCGACGTAGACGTCTCTGAGAAAAGTAATTTAATATGGGGCACATGGGTCCGCAGGCTATTTGTAAACGTAGTATCTATCGGGCGCGAAATCGAAACCACAGAGAAAATCCGATGAACCTTCGTGCAGATGTTTTGGACAGTGTTTCTACTACGCCCTTAGATGGCGTCACGTCGCTCTTCTCAGTTCTGGGCGAGCAGTGAACGCTTAAAAATGCCTTTACAGCAAGTACGGGTACCCAACGAGAGATTTCGCCTGATTTCATGCAACCCCACATAACATACCTGTCATGTGCTTTCTTCTTCATGGCAGTTTTGCAGGGTCAGTGAGGAAGCTCCCGTGGAGTTTTCGATGGGAAGTGTTCGATCATCCGCAGTACAGCCTGGACTTGGCTCCCTATGATTTTCGTCTCTGCTCAAATTAACGAGTTGGCTATGAAAATATTTTGACACTAAACGAGGCCCAGTCCAGGGCAGAAAATTGTCACAAAGCACAGGCCGCTGCCTCCTGTGACGATGGTACTGGAAAGATTGTACACAGCGAAGATAAATGTCTAAGTAACAGCGTTGACTATGTAGACAAGTAGCTGGAAGGTGTAGCTAACTGTTACAAATAAAACAGTTTCGATTTTCACTGTTATTTGAATCACTGTTGCATCTTCTGAGCGCTCTGCCAATTAAACGCAGTGTTTGGTTTGCGTTGCCCACATCATTATTTACGAGGGCTATTCGGAAAGTAAGCTTCGTTGTGGAGCGAAATGGAAACCACATGAAAATCAGATGCTTTCCACAGATGCATTGGGCAGTGCGTCTGGTATGTCCACCGATGGCGTCATTTGCCCTTTTCAGTTCTGAGCACACAGTGAGCATGTAAAGATGCTTAGAGCAATATTGTCTCCCGCAAACTATGAGGGCCTGGTGTGAAATTTCGCCTGAAGTCATGCAGCCCACATAACATATCTGTCATGCATTTCTTGGTGAATGACATTTCTCGGCCGCACTCAGCAGGAGCAATGAAGATGCTCCTGCAGCGTTTTCGATGGGAAGTGTTTGATCAGCCACGACAATGCCCGTAATTGACTCTCCCTGAGTTTCAACTTTGCTCACATGAACCGCCGACTATGAAGACGATGTTCTGCACAGACAAAGAGCTGTGGACGAATGCAGAGAAGTGGCAGAAAGCATAGTCCGTTGCCTTATATGACGAGGGTATTGGAAAATTTGTACAACACTTCGACAAATGTGTAAGTAGGAGCGGTGACTACGGAGAGAAGTAGCTGGAAGGTGTAGATTACTGTTGCTAATAAAGCATTTTTGATTTTCACAGTGGTTTTCATTTTGTAACCGATCGGACCTTACTTTCATAATAGGCCTCGTATGTGATCGTTCTAACGTAAGTTGTTCGTAACTGTAACTCCTAGACACTTTGTCTGCAATGTCACAATTTAATATGAACAGTTTTATTGCTGCAATGACTGTTTGACATTGTGCGATGTATGTAGGAATCAAAGACGCTGTAATCTTGCAGAGAAAGAGACGAACAACATTATCAATGAACAATACTATCATCTCTGATTTATGTATAGTTTTTTCTTGTTATCTAGAATGTTAACTATTTTGAGTGTCGTTCTTCGCCGGCCGTTGTGGCCGAGCGGTTCTAGGTACTGCAGTCGGGAACCGAGTGACCGCTACGGTCGCAGGTTTGAATCCTGCCTCGGGCATGGATGTGTGTGATGTCCTTAGGTTAGTTAGGTTTAAGTAGTTCTAAGTTCTAGGGGACTGATGAACTCAGAAGTTAAGTCCCATAGTGCTCGGAGCCATTTTTTTTTTTTTTCGTTCTTCGGACTACTGTTGTCGTTAAGATTATCTTGGAAGTACTACAGCTATATAGATGTATTGTACTGTGTCAGAAGAAATAGAAAACCTCATTTCAAGTGATTAATAGGTGAGACTCGAAATTAATTATTCCTCTGGGAGGAGGTAGTATCGACACAAAAGAAAAAACAGCACAACAGATGTGTTTCACACTAGTGAAGATGAGCAAGCACTTAGAGCGCTTGAAGCATGTGCTTTACGTACCATGTTTATTTGCCATTTTTTATTGGTTTGGTGCACTCTACCACTTTCCAAAATATAGAAAACAAAGAGTTTGCATTAGCAGAGGTTTTTTTCAAAGTTAGCGAAGACGAAACAGTGCTCATTGCTCTTAAGCCATCCATTTTAGAGTTCGTGTTTACTAGACTTTTTTGCTTCAAATGATCTTTCCTGTCTTACCCCTGAATACTGACCATCTAGTGTGTTACAGATTTCTAAGTTGGCATGCATTTGGAGAGACGATGAAGACATACCATGCGAATCTGCAGTCAGTTAAATAGCGTTAACAGCACTTTACCAAGATTACATCACTGAAGATATTACGCAAACGACGAGTTAACATCACAATAGTACGAACCAAAACCTCGTCAAAATAATGTTCCAAACAATGAAACAGCATATGACACCACAACACATAAAATAACATAACAAGTCGAATCGACCGCCTTTAAATTTGTATGATTTATCGTGTAATCTAAATTCTTTTTATAATTAGGCAGATGACCTCACGCTTTTCATTGTTTGGGGTAAACTGCCACTTTTGGTACCATACAGGTGTCTTATTTAAATGTTTTCGCAAATTGTTTCTGATCTTCTGATGACTTTACTACACTTTAAACGGCAGCATGCCCGCCCGGTTAGCCGATCGGTCTAACGCGAGGCTCTCCGGACTGGGAAGGGGCGCCTGGTCCCCGGCACGAATCCGCCCGGCGGACTCGTGTCGGGATCCGGTGAGCCAGCCTGTCTGTGGATGGCTTTTAGGCGGTTTTCCATCTGCCTCGGCGAATGCGGGCTGGTTCCCCTTATTCCGCCTCCGTTACACTATGTCGGCGAATGCTGCCCAAACAAGTTCTCCACGTACGCGTACACCACCATTACTCTATCACGCAAACATACGGGTTACACTCGTCTGGTGTGAGACGTTCCCTGCTGGGGTCCACCGAGGGTCGAACCGCACAATAAACCTGGGATCGGTGTGGGAGACGGCGGAGGGGTGAAGTGGACTGCGGTAGTCGTCGTGGGGTTGTGGACCACTGCGGCTGCGGCGGGGACGGAGCCTCTCCGTCGTTTCTAGGTCCCCGGTTAACATACCATACAATACAATACAATACACTACAAATGGCAGCATCATCTGGGAACAATCTCAGAGGGCTGCTCACATTAATCTCCAAAATCGCTGATGTAGAGTAGGAACAGCAGAAGGCCTACAACATTTCCATGGGGAACGCCTGATATCATTTCTGTTCAACTCTAAGATTTTCCGTCGATTACTACGTACTGCGACCATTCAGATATGAAATCATGGATCCATTTTCCTTCGATTACTACGTACTGTGGCCTTTCTGAGACGAAATTATTAATCCAATCGCACGATTTAAGTGATACTCCATAGGCCTGCTATCTGATTAGAAGTCGCTTGTGAGGAACAGTGTCGAAAGCCTTCATTACTTCGTGATGTCGAAGACCTAGATGTGTTTCATAACAACGATATTTCACCGACTGCGCGGCATCTCCCGCCGGAGGTTCGAGTCCTCCCTCGGGCACGAGTGTGTGTGTTGTTCTGAGCATAAGTTAGTTTAAGTAGTGTGTAAGTCTAGGGACCGATACCGTAAGCAGTTTGGTCCCTTGGGAATTCACACACATTTGAACATTTCTGAACAACAGTATTTTCTGAATACCTGCTTACTCTTTGTCAATAGACGGTTACCTTCGAGGAGTTCACAATGTTCGAACACATTATATGTTCCAAAATCCTACTGCAAACCATCGAGCAACGTAGCGCAGTGTTAGCACACTGGATTCGCATTCGGGGGGACGACGGTTCAAACCCACGTCCGGTGGTTTCCCTAAACCGCTGCCACGATGGTTTCTTTGAAAGGGCACAGCTAATTCCCTTAATCCGAGCTTGTTCTCCGTCTCTAATGAGCTCGTTGTCGACGGCGCGTTGAACGCTAATCTCCCCCCCCCCCTCCCCCTCCTCCTCCTCCTAATGCAAGTCGACGTTAGCGATATGTGTCTGCAATTCAGCGGATTACTCCTATTTCCCTTCTGGACTGTTGGTGTGAGTTGTGCAACTTTCTAGTCTTTTAGGTACGCATGTTTCGTCGAGTGAGCGGCTGTATACGGCTGCTAACTATAGAGCTATTGTATCAGCATACTCTGAAACGAACCTTACTGGAATGCTGTGTGCAACGGAAGACTTGCTTTTATTAAGCGCTTGAAGCACTTCTGCAAATACCGGACTATAACAGTTTGCGGAGGTACGAAATGGGATGATCAGATCGCCTCAATTGTGTGCAAAGCAGATGACAGAGCTTGCTTCATTGATAGGCTACTGGGAAAACGTCTACAAATGAATTTGCTTACAGAATACCCGTACGACCCATTCTAGAATATTACTCAAGTATGCAAGGCCCATACCGAATAGAACTAACGGGGGATCTTGGACGCATACAGAGAATCCCACCACTAATTATGCCGGTGCTCTCTATGTTTCTCTGCGTAGGAAGCACAAAGACAAGACTAATTACGGCGCACCCAGAGGCATTTAAGCATGCTTTCCGCTCTCCATGCAGGAATGACGAACGCGAGAATCCATAATACTTGCACATCCTGCAATGGAAACTATCTTTGCTATGCAGTTGTTCACAGAGTACGCCTTAGCTCTCTGTGGATACTTGGATGAATTATTCGGTCCAAAATGAATACTGTACAAGGATGTTAACAAACAGTTACAATTATGTGTATAGGAAATTCATAGCCTTAAGAAACTGGTGAAGAGAAGCGTGTGGAATGTGAGTCGGTAGACTCACAAGTGGGGCCGGGGGGAGGGGGGGGGGATAAATAAAAAATAAAATAAAGGAAGCACCAAGAAGGAGTTATCCGAATGGGACAGAGATTGGTAGATGTGAGTGATGTACATGTACAGGCAAATGAATTTGTGTTGATCACAAAATATTGCTCCAAAAGTTGGACCATTATGGAATACGGGGAGTAGCTCACAATTGGTTCACCTCTTACTTTAGCAACAGGCAGCAGAAGGTCATTATTCACAATATTGATAACGGCTGTGATGTGGGGCCTGAGTGGGGTACTGTCAAGTGGGGAGTGCCCCAGGGATCAGTGTTGGGGCCACTCCTGTTCCTTATTTATATAAATGATATGCCCTCTAGTATTACGGGTAACTCTACAATATTTCTGTTTGCTGATGACACTAGCTTGGTAGTGAAGGACGTCGTGTGCAACATTGGCTCCGTTTCAAATAATGCAATACATGACCTAAGTTCATGGCTTGCAGAAAATAAACTAAGGCTAAATCACAGTAAGACTGTTTTTACAGTTTCTAACACACAATTCAAGAAAATCCGACGTTGAAATTTCACAGAATATGCATATGATATATCGAAAAATACGCCAAGCGTTCGAAACCTTTTGCTTAGCCCATATAGTATCTCACAGAGAAAAGAGAATATAGCATTTTCAGTTGTTAAACGACGTCTAAAGCCGAACCTTACATTTGATAGCCAATCGTGTGATATAAAATGATCAATCATCCTTACATACACAGCCTTTTCAGTAACTTTTGTGAACACTGATGGCATAGAAATAAGTCTAAAATTATCTATATTACCCCTTTCTCCCTTTTTATAAACCTGCTTCACTACTGAGTACTTTAATCGCTCAGGAAACTGACCATTCCTAAAGGAAAAAAATAGCAAATATGGCTCAATACAGGGCTAATATGTGCAGCACAGTACTTTAATATTCTGCTAGACACTCCATCATAACCATGAGAGTCCTCAGTCTTCAGTGATTTAATTATTGACTCAATCTCCCTCTTGTCTTTATCACAGAGGAGTATTTCAGACATCAATCTCGGAAAGAGATATTGCCAAGAAAGATATATGATTCCCTATAGAAACTAAATTTTTAATTAATTGACCAGCACCGAGCGAGGTGGCGCAGTGGTAAGACACTGGACTCGCATTCGGGAGGACGACGGTTCAATCCCGCGTCCGGCCATCCTGATTTAGGTTTTCCGTGATTTCCCTAAATCACTCCAGGCAAATGCCGGGATGGTTCCTCTGAAAGGGCACGGCCGACTTCCTTCCCCATCCTTCCCTAATCCGATGAGACCGATGACCACGCTGTCTGGTCTCCTTCCCCAAAACCAACCAACCAACCAATTGACCAGCAATGCTCAGAAAATGATAGCTAAATACTGTACATATATCTGATTTATCAGTCACAGAAATATTTTTACTGCGAACTAACTTTATATCGTCGACCTTGTGCTGCTGACCAAACACTTCCTTCACAACTGACCATATGGTTTTAATTTTATGGTTCTAATTTTATCCTGTGAATTAGCTATTCTATTTGCCTACCACATACTCTTTGCCTTCCTAATAACATTTTTAAGCATCTTACAATACTGGTTGTAATGGGCTACTGTAGCTTGGTTGTGACTACTTAAAACATTTTGATATAATTCCCGCTTTGTTCTACAAGATACCCTTATCCCACTAGTCAGCCACTCAGGCTGCCTATTACTGCTAGTACCCAGTTTAGAACGTTGTAATTGAGAGCAACTCTCAAAGAGCATGAGAATGTGTTAAGGAAAGCATTGTATTTATCACCTATGTTATCGGCATTGTAAACATCCTGCCACCCTTGTTCCTTGACAAGGTTTAAAAAACTCTCTATTGCTGTTGGGTTAACTTTCCTGCACAGTTTGTAATTAAATATGACATTGGTCTGAGTAAAAAAGCCTTTTAGTGTTAAAATCAGTGCATCACGGTCTGAAAGGCTATTCACGCTTTTACTAACAGAATGCCCATCTAGTAATGAAGAATGAATAAAAATAAGGCCTATGCTTGGAAAAAGCAGTCTTCATCAGATTATATGAATTGAGGAGGTCTACCAACACCCTTTTTCTTGCACCATCATATACAAAATTTATATTGGATTCACCACATACATAACTAGTTTCTAGTACTTCCTACAAAGTGAATCAAGAACCCTCTCTAGCTTGAGCAGAAATGCTCTGAACTCGGAGTTAGGGAACCTATAAACAACAACAAATAGAAGTTCAGTTTCACTTAATTCAACTGCCTCTGCACTCTATGGACTCAAATGGAATACTGTTTTTTTTTACGTACATAGCCACTCTCCCACCCTGCAAGGAACTTATTGAGAAACTGCCAACTAATATGTATCCTGGTAAATGAAGCCTCTGAATTGTCAAATTACTTAAGTGGTGCTCTGATATAGCAATAATTTCAGAGTCAACATCTATAAGCAATTCACTAGCTTGATCTCTAATACCTCTTATATTTTGATGAAATACGCTAGTTCCTTCTCTTCTTGGAAACATTACATCCTCAGAAGGTGAGCCCTTAGTTAGAGGGATGTATACCTAACAGCTGACTTCAATCTAAAAAAGGTGCAGCTCTAACACCAACTACTAGAGGAATAGCAGATTTCTGCCTACCCTGTCCTCCAAATCGTTTATGTATACAGACAACAACTGCGCGGCCCTAACACACTTCTCTGTGGCACTACTGGCGCTACCTTTGTCTCTGATGAACACTCGCTGTCGATGACAGTATACTGGGCACTACTACTTAAGAAGTCTTTGAGACACTCATATATCTATTAACCTAATCCATGTGCTCGTACCTTCGTTAACAGTCTGCAGCATGTTAAGCGCTCTCCGGAAATCTAGTAGTATGAAATCTGTGTGCCGCCCTTCGTCCGTAGTTGCACTGTGTCATGAGTGAAAAGGGCAGGGCGAGTTTCACTTCGAGCGATGCTTTCTAAAACCGTGCTGATTCGTGGACTGAAAATATGTCCAAGGATTCTGCAGCGGACCGATATTAAGAATATTGGTCTGTAATTTTGCGGGTCGGTTCTTTTCCCTTCTTATAAATAGGTATCAGCTGCGCTTTTCTCGAGTCCCTTGGGACATTGCGCTGGACCATAATCATTCTGAGATTCCTTTATCGAGTAGGAAGTAGACCACACAGCACGTGGTTCTCACTTGGCGGGATTTCTTACGGAGATCTTGCACACAGCTGGACACTACAAAGTGAGTATGCGTACCATGTCTTACCGCTAAGCCCTCTCTGGTCAGGTGTTGCCATCCCTCAAAGAACAAGAAACCACACCCCATTATGGTGACAGTAAACTTATTTTCTGACCATTTGTTGTATTCCTGTAGTGAACTTTCAACTGGGAGATCTCTAATTCCCACTTTTTGCACTTACATGTCTTGAACCTTGAAACACTTAAACAAGTCTTTGTCAATAACTGCAAGGCAAACAATTTTAGGGTGTGGATCAGCTGTAACAGAAGTAGAATGGAACTATCGTTATTGACTCACTCACAATTTATTACACATTTAAATGTCCTCCCTTTCAACACGCGTATTGGCTTTAATGGCACACTGTAGGAACACACAGATTGCGCACTTTATGGACGAGAACATTGTTGCAATGATACAGTTGACCAGGGCATAAATACCGGATATATATAACAGAACTGAACTGCAGCATGGGCTGTATTATCGTACGGGAGCGGAACTTGGTAGATATTCTTAGCATTTATTTTGAACCGATTAACTCTGGAAACATTTAGTTCCAGTTTATGGGTGCAAATTTTGCGCTGTGAATGCAAGAAAGACGTATAAAAATGTTTCCGTATGTAATAGATTAGGAATGGGAAGTGGCTAGAAAAGGTGAAACAGGTGAGAAACGTATAATGTTGATTTTATTATTAACTGCGGCTTGCACCGTTGTTCTATATGAGCATCGCAGACGTCGACAAGGTGCTGTACCTGGTGGGCAAAATGTGAACAAATTTTTTCGAGCTTAGATCGGTCCTGCATTAACGCATTAGCATATCTACCACGCTTCGCTGCAGCACGGTAGTTTTTAATTATAACCATCTGGTACCACATAGCTTATAAACGCGCTGCTCGACACTGGCTCTTAGTTGTTACCCTACTGGCCATTAAAATTGCCACACCACGAAGATGACGTGCTACAGACGCGAAGGAAGAAGATGCTGTGATATGCAAATGATTAGTTTTTCAGAGAATTCACACAAGGTTGGCGACGGTGGCGACACCTACAACGTGCTGCCACGAGGAAAGTTTCCAACCGATTTCTCATACACAAACAGCAGTTGACCGGCGTTTCCTGGTGAAACGTTGTTGTGATGCCTCGTGTGAGGAGGAGAAATGCGTACCATCACGTTTCCGACTTTGATAAAGGTCGGATTGTAGCCTATCGCGATTGCGGTTTATCCTATCGCGACATTGCTGCTCGAGTTGGTTGAGATTCAATGACTGTTAGCAGAATATGGAGTCGGTGGGTTCAGGAGGGTAATACGGAACGCCGTGCTGGATCGCAACGGCCTCGTATCACTAGCAGTCGAGATGACACGCATCTTATCAACATGGCTGTAACAGATCGTGCAGCCACGTCTCGATCCCTGAGTGAACAGATGGGAACGTTTGCAGTGCAACAACCATCTGCACGAAAAAAATGGCTCTGAGCACTATGGGACTCAACTGCTCAGGTCATTAGTCCCATAGAACTTAGAACTAGTTAAACCTAACTAACCTAAGGACATCACAAACATCCATGCCCGAGGCAGGATTCGAACCTGCAACCGTAGCGGTCTCACGGTTCCAGACTGCAGCGCCTGTAACCGCACGGCCACTTCGGCCGGCTGCACGAACAGTTCGACGACGTTTGGAGCAGCATGGACTATCAGCTCGGAAACCGTGGCTGCGGTTACCTTTGGCGTTGCATCACAGACAGGAGCGCCTGCGATGGTGTACTCAACGGCGAAACGGGTAGCACGAATGGCAAAACGTCATTTTTTTCGGATGGATCCAGGTTCTGGCATATCACCCAGCGTGATGGTGTGGGGTGCCAGTGGTTACACATCTCGGTCACCTCTTCTGCGCATTGACGGCACTTTGAACATTGGAAGTTACGTTCCAGATGTGTTGCGACCCGTGTCTCTACCCTTCATTCGATCCCTGCGAAACCGTACATTTCAGCAGGATAATGCACGACCGCATGTTGCAAGTCCTGTGCGGGTCTTTCTGGATACAGAAAATGTTCGACTGCTGCCCTGGCCAGCACATTCTCCAGATCTCTCACCAATTGGAAACGTCTGGTCAATGGTGGCCGAGCAACTGGCTCGTCGCAATACGCCAGTCACTATTCTTGATGAATTGTGGTATCGTGTTGAAGCTGCATGGGCAGCTGTATCTGTACACGCCATCCAAGCTCTGTTTGACTCAATGGCCAGGCGTATCAAGTCCGTTATTACGGCCAAAGGTGGTTGTTCTGAATACTGATTTCGTAGTATATATGCACCCAAATGGCGTGAAAATGTAATCACGTGTCAGTTCTAGTATAATATATTTGTCCCATCAGTACCCGTTTATCATCTGCATTCTTCTTGGTGTAGCAATTTTAATGGCCAGTAGTGCACTGGTGACTAAGCGCAGTGTGTAGTCCAGAATGAAACGAGACTCGGACTCGGGTCCCGAGTTCGAGTCTTGGTCCGACACACAGTTTTAATCTGCCATGAACTTTCGGAGACTGAAATGGACGGTGATGGCAAAAGGAATATGGTAACGTTGGTAGATGTAGGAGGGGTACAAGTCCTAAATTCGTAAAATGTGATTTTGAAATTATGAGTCAGAGTTACCGAGAAGCGACACTCGCAGAAATCAGTGATATCGGAAAGACACAGTGCGGCCCACTCCTAGTACTTGCTAGTGGCACACCGGCAGGACGTCCCCGGACTGTACAGCGCGAGTTACGGAGTCGGCCCCACAATGGCGGCGGCCACTTGGTATTCCCGCCTCGTGACGGACGGCGGCGCACGCAGCACCAGCGGGCTCGTCCCGTCCCGGGCCGTCTTAATCTCGACCCCCTGTCCCGCCGCTTCCTGCTGAGCGGGGCCGCCACGTCACTCCCACGCCGGGCAGTCTCACGGTCCCTCTGCCGCTCTGTGGGGGCGGAGGAGAGCGGGGACCGCAGGTGCTTCTGCTCGGCGCGCTTATTAATTACCCAGTACAACTCAAGTCTTGCACTGCGTCCAGACAGGCGACCACTGTAACACGGTTCCGTGGTATTCAGGGCTTGCTGACGGTCATCCTTGACAATAATCCACGAAATTTCAACCGGGAACCTACCAGTCATCTTCAGGTGATCCATCGAAGACTGGAGTATTTCTTCGACCTCCCGGTTATTAGCGCCATTTCTATATTCCGGGTGTGTGTTAAGACAGTGCTGGCAGGCTGACTACACCACCTGGGGAGCCTGCATACAGATAGCCTCTCCGACGCTAGACAGCGCGCTACTGGTCGTGGAATTGCGAAACTTACCTGTCCTCAGGGTGTCGCTTCCGACGGCCATTAGCGTACGCTCTGTTCTCCGATGGAGTAGAGCATGGAAATGGTGGGGTTCCAACTGGTAGCCACTATGGCTCGTCAGATTTTTCACCATGCATACCATAGGGAAGAGTGATAGGACTGTTACTTTTCACAATATATATGTATGATCTAGTAGAAAGCGTCGGATGATCTTTAAGGCTATTCGCAGATGATGCACATCTTCATACCGAAGTAGCAAACGCCCCAAGATAGTAAAAATTTGCGGAACGACCTGCGGAGAACTGATGAATAGTGCAGACTCTGGTTCAAATGGCTCTGAGCACTATGGGACTTAACTGCTGTGGTCATCAGTCCCCTAGAACTTGGAACTATTTAAACATAACTAACCTAAGGACATCACACACATCCATGCCCGAGGCAGGATTCGAACCTGCGACCGTAGCGGTCGCTCGGCTCCAGACTGTAGCGCCTAGAACCACTCGGCCACTCCGGCCGGCGCTGACTCTGGCATTTGACCCTGAACGTAAAGAAATCTAACACGTTGCGCATACACAGGAAAAGAAATCCACTATTGTACAGCTACAATAATACTTCGACTGCGTTTACTTAAACTTATGGATTGACTTTTTTCGGGTTCATAAACATTTATTGTTATCTGTTATTACTTTTACGTTGTAACTTCATGTACTGACACGTTCCATGACCTTGGAGATTTGCTCCTCAATTTGGTCCTACGGAGCTTAACGTGTAGATAAAATAAAATACACTATTGACGACGAACAGCTGGATACAGTGTCTACCGTAAAATACGTAGGCGTAACTTACCACAGCGACCTTAAGTGGAAAGACCATATAAAACAGATAATGGGAAAGGCAGACTCCAGACTCAGATTCATTGGAAGAATCTTAAGGAAATGTAACTCATCCACGAAATATGTGGCTTATAAGCCACTTGTTCACCCTATTCTTGAGTGCTGTTGATCTATCTGGGGTCCCTATCAGGTAGGACTGATGCAGGAGGTAGAGAAGATTCAACGAAGAGCGGCACGTTTCGTCACGGGATCGTTTAGCTGGCGAGAGAGCGTTACGGAGATGCTAAACAAGCTCCAGTGGCTGACGCTACGAGAGAGACGTGCATGACGGAGAGATTTACTATTGAAATTTCGAGACAGCACTTTTCAGGAGGAGTCAGACAACATATTACTTCCCCCCATATACATCTCGCGTATTGACCACGAGGAGAAAATTCGAGAAATTAGAGCCAATAAAAAGGGTTACCGACAGTCATTTTTCCCACGCACTATTCGTGAGTGGAACAGGGTTGGAGAGATCAGATGGTGGTACCGGAAGTACCCTCCGCCACACAGCATTGGGTGGCTTGCGGAGTGTGATGTAGATGCATATTTGCACATATTCTTTAATAATGGTCTCTCAATATGATGCTGCTGTGGGCAAAATTATTGTTTTATCGGTCGGTTCACGGTACCTATACGCAATGTCATGTAGATTCTAAATAACCCCATATGACTAGCGCCTGAGAGGACAGAGACACTGTTCGCTCAGCCGAGCAGGGTCGTACAGTCACGTCGCATACGTTGTTTCAGAAAGATAGTATCCAGATTGAGAGTGCATTGATATCTGGAGCAGCATGGACTGTTAGCATGATGACCACTTTTCCAGATTCACGTCGCGTTTTAGCAGAGAGGTACGTCGACAGTGTCGCAGCTATCGACAATACTGAGACATGTCCCAGTTCTGCATACAGCATCGCGATGTGTTCATATATTTGTACATTCACCTATTCATTTATTGCTTACTTAGCCTGAACAGATTAGGGTCTTAACGCCCTCTTTCGCATCTGTGAATTTCTTCTTACATAACAAACTCAACAATTGTGAGATTGATGCGAGAACGAACGTTCTCAGATTCAAGTCACTGATATATGAGCGCAGCGCTTGGCGTGACGTAGTATGGTACTGAAGATCACCTCTGATTGGCATAGCCGGTAATTTCGACAGCAGTCTTTACGCTGTGAAGTATTAAGGCCGGTGCATCTGCCCTACCTTCGAGGTCTTTGTGGTGTTATCTTTCAACAAGATAACGTAAGACCACACCTTGCTCGCCCTCCGCTGAGCTATCTGCATACAGAGGGAGTTTGTATATTGGTCTGGGCAGCACTTTCTCTTAATAACAGGCTCACTGTAAACGTATGGTTATGTGTCGTCTGGAGACTGTAACGTGATCATTCGGCAGCCACTTCCACTGATGAATCCTGGAATGGTGTTGAAACAATGGAATGACGTTCCCATACGTCTGAACCAAGCTTGATTCATATCGATATCCAAGCGCCATTGTAGTTGCTGCCAAAAGTGGCACCTCTGTTTCAACATATTACTTTCTGGCTCACCTGTTTGTTTTTCCTGTTGTTATTGTCCACGACAGAATCAGTTTATTAGGGAAAGAGACTTTTTACAGTGTGGAGCTGATTCCAGTATTCTCATTTTGAACAGTTAGTTTTCTGGAGACTGATTACCCCATGATAGAGGGTGCTTTTTTTTTTTTATTGAGGAGCAACTGCTGAATGTTCCTGCATGAAGCAGGAAGCAGAATTTTATAGATGTGCTGTAAGTGGGACAGGAAATTACTAATTAAAATGCCTGATTATGATTGGGCTAAGGCACTAAATGTCCAATTATTCCACGGTTGGCACTTTGCAAAATCGAGGGATCGGATGGTAGCACTTGCAGGTATTGGTAGTGCTCTCTGGGGAGGAGTTGGTGATCTAAAGTGCGTTTCGGAAGTCAGCAGCTGGTGATTCCGCGTAATCAGTCCAGTTATTTCTCCCGTACGTCTCCTCTAGGTCCGCCTCGGCAGCTGAGTGGTCAGGTCGGCTGATTGGCATGTGGAGAAACCAGCTTCGGTTCCTGGCGCTGACAGCGGTCGTACCTTGGTGGCAGAAACGGCTCGAGATGCACTCAGCCTGTGGTGCCAATTGCGTAGCTGCTTGATTAAGAAGTAGCTGCCACAGGTCATGAAAACTGACAACAGTCGGGAGAGCGGTTTGCTGGCTCCAACGCCCTCCATACTGCATCCAATGACGCCACTGGTAGAGGATGAGAGGGCGTTTGGTCAGTCCCCACGGACCCGCCCAGGGCCTGTGGACGCGGTTAAAGTTACGTCTACCCTATAATAACCCACGGCGAATTTCCGCGAGCTTACCAGGAATTCAACTAAGTGAGAATTGACGTGTCCACTAGGTGGAGTTCTTACATCAGAGCGCAGAACCAGTGACTTGATGGCCGGTGGTGTTTTAGTGAAGGAGACGCACTTGGCGAGGTTTTCGCTGGAGCCAATAATTATATTAGTTTCTGTGGATATCTAATTGTTGTTTGTGAGAGGCTTTCCTATTTCCCGTTTCGCGGCCTGGAGATTATCGAAGGGAGTTGCTCGGGGTTAATTGCAGTGCTCGTATGCACTGTATAAAATGGGCGAAAAACAGTCTGGATTGCAATGGTTACTTTATTTAAAATGACCGATTTCGGCCTAGTGAAACGTCCCCTTTCAAAAATTATTGAATTACGGTGCTGATAAACCTCTCACATTATTTGATTTTCAAACAGCTGAGCAAAACTGAATGTACTCAGACATTTCGCTCTTTACCTATTCTGATCAACACTAAACTGACACACAATATTTTTTGCGCAACGCAATCTGACTTTCAATAATCCCTACAAAAGAATGGCCCTGACTAACAATAACCTATACCTTTCATGAATCACTTACCTCACAAAAATCTTCATTACTCGAACTACTGCAATACAGCGAGCGCCAATACTGCTAGCTAAATTAAAGATTCTTACTACTAAAGTCACTAACTACTGATAGGCATAGTTAGCAAATGAAAGATTTTGATAAAGAACAAACAATGTATGTACCTTAATAGTGTTGAAAAGTCATAATAAATATATAGCAGTTCTTGACATCCTGTCTTACAAATTTACTGTCTCTGATGGACACATGTCCAGATCATCCGCTCTCAAAACTCCGCCATCTCTCTCCCACATCCACCACTGCTGGCGGCTCACCTCCAACTGCGCAACGCTACGTGCTGTTCACATCCAACTGCCCAACACTGCGGTAGCGAATATTCCAACAATGCAAACCAGCCACAGACTGCACGCAGCACAGCCAGTGATTTGCACACATAGCGCTGCGTGGCGTTACCAATAAAAAAGCTAAACAGCCTACTTACACTAGTCTTAGGCCATCTTCGGAACAGCACCACCAGCTGAAATTGACGATGTCCAGAACAATCAACAGACCTCAGTCGCTGAAATTGCAGTTTCAGTGACTCGGGTCTAGTGACTGTTCTGGACATCGTCAACTTCTGCTGGTGGCGCTGTTCTGAAGATGGCCTGAGAGTAAGCCGAAACCAGTCATTTTAAATAAAATAACCATAGTAATCTACACTGTTTTTCGCCAATTTTATGTAGTTTACAAGATTGCTGTTACACAAAATGTTACCAAACATTTTTAACGCGTATGTACTGTAAGTGGACAACAAAATCTCATCGAAAGTATGCGAACAACCTTGCACAATGCGGAATCGACCTCTAGATCTGACGGGAGGTGGACTCGCCAGTATGAAAGGAGGCGGGAAGTGTTGCGTTGTGAGTAGAGGGACAGGAACAGGACAATGGGTCGCTCAGAAGAGTTCAATCACTTCGAACGTGGAGTAGTCTTTGGATGTCACCTGAGTAAAATATCCATCAAGGATATTTAGGCCTTTCAAAAGCTGCCCAAGTCGACTGTTGCTCAGTTCTTCGTAAAGTGGAAACGTGAAAGAACAACGACAGCTTAACCAAGAGCAGGCAGACCTCATGTACTGGCAGACAGGGAGCACCGCGCAGGGTGGCTGTAAAACTGCCACTAAATCAGCGGAAGGAATCAATTCAAAGTGCTCTCAGATGCCCAGTTACAGTAATGATTGTCTCTATGATGTTAAAAATTTAGCGGTACAGTGATCGACCAGCTCCTCATAAGGCACACATTTCTCATTTCTGTTCAAGAAAGAATAGGCAGTCTCGGATGCAGAATGTTTTTTTTTCTTTTTCGTGTATTTCATTTGTGATGCGTTTCACTGTCACAGGAGCATCATCATACATTGGGTAAAAACCACCGAGGACCACTGGCAAGTGTTCAGGAAGTCCCGCAATCACCATTTATTTATTTAATGTATGACGCGTTTCACTCTCACTGGCACATCATCAGGTATCGGGTGAAAAGTGTACAGAAAACATAATCACCAAAAGTAGCTGGAATTTCTGTACACTTACCAGTGATCCACGAGTGTTTTTGCCCTATACCTGATGATTCTCCAGTAAGAGAGATGTGAGTCACAAATTAAATAAATAAAAAACCTTTTTGCAACCGAAGTCTATTTTTTCTTGAACATCTAAAAATGTTGCTCTACTGTTAGCCTAAAGATGGAGTGTTGTGATTTACACGTTTCTGTTCTTGGGGGTAAGCGACGCTGGAGGTGGTCTAGACAGCGACGCCATCTGACTGTGGATGGCGGGAAGCCAAACATCTGGAGTGCTGAATCCTGCTGTGCACTGAAGCGATCTGGCGTAGTGATTCGCTTTCTGCGAATGCCTGGATAATGTTACCTGCTATCGTATGGAATGTCAACTGTGAACAGCACGAAGCAGGTGGTGTTAACGGCGCTGCGGTCGGCGACGCCTATGTAAGACAACAAGTGTCACGTGCAGTTGTTAAATTGGATACTCCTGCTACAATGGCAGGCTATCAAGATTTAAGTGAGTTTGAACGTGGTGTTATAGTCGGCGCGCGAGTGATGGGACACAACGTCTCCGAGGTAGCTATGAAGGAAGCGTTTTCCCGTACGACCGTTTCACGAGTGTACCGTGAATATCAGGAATCCGGTAAAAAATCATCAAATCTCCGACATTTCTGCGGCCGGGAAACGATCCTGCAATAACGGGACCAACGAAGGCTGAAGAGAATCGTTTAACTTGAAGTTGAAACCCTTTCTTAAGTTGTTGCGTATTTCAATGCTGGGCCATCAACATGTGCCGGCGCGCGAACATTCAACGAAACATCACCAAGATGGGCTTTCGGATCCGAAGACCCACTCGTGTACACTTGATGACTGCACGACACAAAGCTTTACGCCTCGCCTGTGCCCGTCAACACCGACAATGGACTGTTGATGACTGGAAAGATGTTGCCTGTCGGACGAGTCTCGTTTCAAATTGTATCGAGCGGATGGACGTCTACGGGTATGAAGACAACTTCATGAATCTATGGACCATGCATGTTAACAGGGGACTGTTCAAGCTGGTGGAATCTCTGTAATGGTGTGTGGGGCGTGTGCAGTTGGAGTGATATGGGGCCCTGATACGCCTAGATACGACTCTGACAGTTGACACGAACGTAAGCATCCCGTCTAATCACCTGTATCCATTCATGTCCATTGTGGACTTGAGCAATTCCAGCAGAACAATGCGACACTGCATAAGTCCAGAATTGCTACAGAGGAACACACATCCGATTTTAAACACTTACGCTGGCCACCGACCTCCCCAGACAGGAACATTATTGAGCATATCTGGGATGCCTAGCAACGTGCTGATCAGAAGAGATCTCCACACCTCGTTTTTCTTACGGAATGAACGTGTCAGTTCCCTCCAGAACTACTTCAGACATTAGTCGAGTCCATGGCACATCTTGTTGCGGCACTTCTGCGTGCTCGCGGGGGGCGCTAATGGATATTTTGCAGGTGTGCCTCTTTCCTTGCCTCTACAGTGAATATAGTACTTCATGCGCAAAAAGAAACGTGTCAGTGGATGGACATATAATTAATTTCTACTGTGGAATCGTAACTGTAATAGTCGTGTTACGCATGTACATTAATATTAATCGTCAGAACATTTACATAGCAAATAAAATATTGAATCAAATCGTCAGTTCTTAATTGAAAAAACAGGCACACTTGATATTTGCAGATTACAGTGCCACCTACCACGAATGGGGAACAATCGTTTGAGTAAATCGTACATATTTTTTTGGCGTGGAAACCAAATATGCAAAAACGAAAATGGGGAAAATACGAAGCTGACACCGCCCACGCAGGAGAGATACTTCCGAAGTGGCCGGTTGCAGCAGAAGTAGACGTCCCCTTTACTAAGATGAGTTTTTCACGTAGAACATACTTTTCCTACGATGCGTCTTTTTCGAGATGTTTCGTTGTCTCACATTAAAACAAACGTCGTGCATGTACACGTTAATTAAGACAAATGAACGAGTAAATAATGTTTTAATTTCAGCCAGAAGGTGTACGTCGTCAAGGAATCATAGTTTCGTTATTTCTTCTCCTCCCTCTTTCCTTCCACTTTAAAAATATTCTCTCGCCTACCTCGTTGCTTTCTTCGTCGTACAAAAAAGTGCAACGTTGCCTCACACCCTTCTCAGCACGCACCTAGTCTCCAAAGATATCATACAATGAAAATTACACTCTCACACCCACTTTACAGATATTCGCGGAGCACTTTTCAATATATTCCGAAAAGAACGAAGTTAAGAAGTTGAAAAAATGTAAAATTATATTGCCAGAAAGAAATTAGTACACCATTTTAGAGGTTTCCAATTCATTCAAGACTTGTTGTTGGAACAGTTCATACTGAGTACATGAAATGATCACATTTACAGAACAATAGCATAGGAGGTTCTGAGGTACCTGGTATAGACCCGTGTAGGCTCCCAAGGGCGGGTATGCATGCCCTGATTCTGGCATTCATTCGATCACGCAGATGCAAATACTCTCCTGGGATACATTATGCCCCACCTGATCGACATGTTCACGTAATTTTGTAGGAGTTGTTGGCTGACGAGCCGTACGAGTCACTTCACATCCGATCATTCAACCCTCTGCCAGGCACTTTATTGTGAATAGCAGAGTAATCACGTAGATGTATATGAGATCATATGCCACACGTGCTCGGCTGCACACAAATCTGCAGATCGTGCTAACCAGGAAAGTTGCTACACATCTTGAAGAGCACATTGAGTTTCATGGGCAGTGTGTGGGCGAGCATTATCCTGTTGGAACAACACATAATCTTTCTGCTGCTGGAACGGCAGAAGAACAGCTCTAACAACATTCTGCACAACACTAGCGCTGGTTAGCGTCCCCTCCAGAAACACCAAAGGTGAACGAGATGGTTCAAATGGCTCTGAGCACTATGGGACTTAACTGCTGAGGTCATCAGTCCCGTAGAACGTAGAACTACTTAAACCTAACTAACCAAGGACATCAGACCGATCCATGCCCGAGACATGATTCGTACCTGCGACCGTAGCGATCGCGCGGTTCCAGACTGTAGCGCCTAGAACCGCTCGGCCACTCCGGCCGGCTGGTGAACAAGAGCTGTAGCCAATCGCGCGCCAGACCATAACGCCTGCGATGGGGCTGGTGTGTCCTGGACGAATGCACTCTACGACAGAGCGCTTACCAGGTCTATTTCGTGGGTGCAAACGACTATCACTTGCGTGCAGAGAGACTCATTGCGCCAGTTCATCTTCGTAGTGGGTCTCTGCGACACCAGTCTCTCCGTGCACGTCGGTGCTGTGGTGTGAGTGGAAGACTGGCTCGAGGTGGGCGTCCCCGTAGTTCCACTGCCAATAACCAGTTCGCAACAGTTCTGCGCTCAGAAGATCTCTCACATGTGCGGTGGTAGCTGTACGATCTGCCACTGCTGCCTTCACAATACAACGACCCTGGCGGGTGTCTGCGCTTCGTGGGCGTCTAAAAACTCGTCTATGGGTGTGAAAATCTTGACGCGACCACCGATACAAGCACTGTTGTACAACTACCGTAGTATGTCCTACTTGTGTGGCAGTTCTGCTAGAGGACCATCACACTACACGGAAGGCCGCAATTTGATACCTTTCAAAATCGCATAGTTGGTTGCAGGAAGCAAGATTTCGTTTCGGTGGCATGGTTTGCCTGCTTCCTTCGCGTGTTTCCACCGCGTCAGCCTTCTGGCTGTAAGTACTGCCTATTATATGGTAGACACAGATGGCGCCCTGTTAGATACGCCACTACGCTATCTGTTCGCGGACGACGCTGAAATCATTATCAGTACATCTATTGTCTCCTAGGTGGTACATGCCACCATCGATTAAAAATCGACGTCGTCTTTCCAGGTGTACTTTTTCCGGTAATGAATTTAAGAACTGACAAAGCAGCAAAGTAGTTTGTGGCAAAATTTGTTTGTTTCTATTGTAAAGAAGGACATAGCGAAGGGAGACGCGAGATGTGGAAGAAGTAGACTCTAAGGAACTGGAAGAGGAAGACCGCAGGTGTGTGCAACAGTCAGCGATGCGGGGGCGGAAGGACCTGCCGCGCGTAGTAAAGCCTGCGCTGTGAGTCACTGCTCTGGGGGGGGGGGGGGGGGGGCACAATTTTGAAATACGACAGCGGCTCCCGTGAGAAATTTTCCCTCCCATAGGAACTGCGGCGGAGAGTTTGCGTGCGAGGAGGCGCAAGGGACGGCGAAGAAGACTTGTTGCTGTTGTTGTTGTTGCTTGAGGTGGTGTTGCAAGTTGGAGCTGTGGCCGGGTGCGCTCCCCTCTCGGGGGGCCATCCGTCACGGCGACCGCGCAGTCCTGCACGCTGCGGGGTGGCTGGCTTTGTCCCGGTGAGGCACGGCGTGCGGCGAGCAGTACAGCACATCGCAATTAGCCGCGGGCACTACGAGCAGAAGCCAGGCACCGCCTTGCGAAACACGGGGTGGACGCGAAAATTCTGAAAAAGAACTGACAGATAGTAGCAAACCAGACTGATGACGCTCGACGAGCCAGATACCCTCTCTCCCCATCTCACGAAGATACGTTAATTACCGGGTGTTTCTTAATTTATTATCAAACACGAACACTCTCTCCTTTCTACATCTACATCTACATCCATACTCCGCAAGCCACCTGACGGTGTGTGGCGGAGGGTACCCTGAGTACCTCTATCGGTTCTCCCTTCTATTCCAGTCTCGTATTGTTCGTGGAAAGAAGGATTGTCGGCATGCTTCTGTGTGGGCTCTAATCTCTCTGATTTTATCCTCATGGTCTCTTCGCGAGATATACGTAGGAGGGAGCAATATACTGCTTGACTCCTCGGTGAAGGTATGTTCTCGAAACTTTAACAAAAGCCCGTACCGAGCTACTGAGCGTCTCTCCTGCAGAGTCTTCCACTGGACTTTATCTATCATCTCCGTAACGCTTTCGCGATTACTAAATGATCCTGTAACGAAGCGCGCTGCTCTCCGTTGGATCTTCTCTATCTCTTCTATCAACCCTATCTGGTTCGGATACCACACCGCTGAGCAGTATTCAAGCAGTGGACGAACAAGCGCACTGTAACCTACTTCCTTTGTTTTCGGATTGCATTTCCTTAGGATTCTTCCAATGAATCTCAGTCTGGCATCTGCTTTATCGACGATCAACTTTATATGATCATTCCATTTTAAATCACTCCTAATGCGTACTCCCAGATAATTTATGGAATTAACTCCCTCCAGTTGCTGACCTGCTATTTTGTAGCTAAAGTATCTTTCTTTCTATGTATTCGCAGCACATTACACTTGTCTACATTGAGATTCAATTGCCATTCCCTGCACCATGCGTCAATTCGCTGCAGATCCTCCTGCATTTCAGTACAATTTTCCATTGTTACAACCTCTCGATACAACACAGCATCATCTGCAAGAAGCCTCAGTGAACTTCCGATGTCATCCTTTCTCTCTCTCTCTCTCTCTCTCTCTCTCTCTCTCTCACTCTCTCTAGTCCGCAGCTCGTGGTCGTGCGGTACCGTTCTCGCTTCCCACGCCCGGGTTCCCGGGTTCGATTTCCGGCGGGCTCAGGGATTTTCTCTGCCTCGTGATGACTGAGTGTTGTGTGATGTCCTTAGGTTAGTTAGGTTTAAATAGTTCTAAGTTGTACGGGACTGATGACCATAGATGTTAAGTCCCATAGTGCTCAGAGCCATTTTCTCTCTCTCTCTCTCTCTCTCTCTCTCTCTCTCTCTCTCTCTCTCACACACACACACACACACACACACACACACACACACACATGCCAGGGTCATCGAGGAGAACTACCGGCCCTGGGACGACGAGATTTCATCGAAGTAACAGCGCTATAAACCTGGTGTGCAGCGTACCATCTGCCACAGTACACTGACAGTAACATTCCTTGCTGGAAACACTCTAAATGGAGAAGGATATTTTAGAAGCGAATCAGCACCTGTAGGCGTACCCTTTCGCCTACCGTAGCAGGATACTGTGCTATAGGCAATACGCAAGACATACGCACGCTGTCTAGTGCCTGTGACCTGCTGCCTCCCAGGCACGTAACCTCAAAAAAAAAAAAAAAAAAATGGTTCAAATGGCTCTGAGCACTATGGGACTCAACTGCTGAGGTCATTAGTCCCCTAGAACTTAGAACTAGTTAAACCTAACTAACCTAAGGACATCACAAACATCCATGCCCGAGGCAGGATTCGAACCTGCGACCGTAGCGGTCTTGCGGTTCCAGACTGCAGCGCCTTTACCCGCACGGCCACTTCGGCCGGCCACGTAACCTCCTCTGTCCTTATGTATCACATATGCTAAACCCCAAATTTTTCCTAGATTAAGGAATAAACTGAACTAATTGTTCCCCACTGTAGCATATACCAGGAGCATTCCGTGCATAACTTGTTTCCGTATCTACATTTTCCCAATACGTAGCAGCTTCTGCTTCAAAATCACAGTATCAAGCGTCTTCGAGAAACAAAATTAATTTATGTTTGTTTTTAGTAATTCTGGACCAGAATGCGTTTAGAATATACTGCAGTATGCTAGTACACCCCAATCTATCGAATAAGTGATTCTTTTTTGCACGATAATAATACAGCGATATACACTAATGGCCATTAAAATTGCTACGCCACGAAGATGAAGTGATACAGATGCGAAATTTAACCGACAGAAAGAAGATGCTGTGATATGCAAATGATTAGCTTTTCAGGGCATTCACACAAGGTTGGCGCCGGTGGCGACACCTACAACGTGCTGACATGAGGAAAGTTTCCAACTGATTTCTCATACACAAACAGCAGTTGACCGGCGTTGCCTGGTGAAACGTTGTTGTGATGCTTTGTGTAAGGAGGAGAAATGGTACCATCACGTTTCCAACTTTGGTAAAGGTCAGATTGTAGCCTACCGCGATTGCGGTTTATCGTATCGCACCACTGTTGCTCGCGTTGGTCGAGATCCAATGACTGTTAGCAGAATATGGAATCGGTGGGTTCAGGAGGGTAATACGGAACGCCGTGCTGGATCCCAACGGCCTCGTATCACTAGCAGATGAGATGACAGGAATCTTATCCGCATGGCTGTAACGGACCGTGCAGCCGCGTCTCGATCCCTGAGTCAACAGATGGGGACGTTTGCAAGTCAACAACCATCTGCACGAACAGTTCGACGACGTTTGCAGCAGCATGGACTATCAGCTCGGAGATCATGGCTGCGGTTACCCGTGACGCTGCATCACAGACAGGAGCGCCTGCAATGGTGTACTCAACGACGAACCAGGGTACACGAATGGCAAAGCGTCATTTTTTCGGGTGACTCCTGATTCTGTTTACAGCATCATGATGGTCGCATCCGTGTTTGGCGACATCGCGGTGAACGCACATTTGAAGTGTGTATTCGTCATCGCCATACTGGCGTATCACCCGGCGTGATGGTATGGGGTGCCATTGGTTACACGTCTCGGTCATCTCTTGTTCGCATTGACGGCACTTTGAACAGTGGACATTACATTTCAGATGTGTTACGACCCGTGGCTCTACCCTTCATTCGATCCCTGCGAAACCCTACATTTCAGCAGGATAATGCACGACCGGATGTTGCAGGTCCTGTATGGGCCTTTCTTAATACAGAAAATGTTCGACTGCTGCCCTGGCCAACACATTCTCCAGATCTCTCACCAATTGAAAACGTCTGGTCAATGGTGGTCGAGCAACTGGCTCGTCATAATAAGCTAGTCACTACTCTTGATGAACTGTGGTATCGTGTTAAAGCTGCATGGGCAGCTGTACCTGTACACGCCATCCAAGCTCTGTTTAACGCAATGCCCACGCGTATCAAGGACGTAATTAAGGCCAGAGGTGGTTGTTCTGGGTACTGATTTCTCAGGATCTATGCACCCAAATTGCGTGAAAATGTAATCAAATGTCAGTTCTAGTATAATATATTTGTCAAATGAATACCCGTTTATCATCTGCATTTCTTCTTGGTGTAGCAATTTTAATGGCCAGCAGTGTACTTTTCTTCGATGTGGGACAGCGTCCACATTCGACAACTACCTATACTCTCACGTTCTAGTAGCACTGTTTTTGTAGTTTTTGTGTGTCCTCACATTGAGTTCGTGGATATTGGACACATTTAAGTTATTTTATAGCTTTAACAAATTCCAAATCGAAGATGTCCTAAAATTATGGTGCATCTCGCATTTTTATTTTTTAATTTTGGTATTCCAGTCATACTTTGTTACACAAGAACCCACTAATCACCAATTTAAACTTTTAATTCACAAAATCTATGCTCAGGACTGAGTAGGAGAACCAATACAAAAGGTTTTGTCGGTAATCGTTCTACCTACGGTATGGTGCGCACTTACGCATATCGGGAAATCCAAAGGCATGGACGACTCTGACAGAGGGCTCATTATTACGTCCGGATGTCTATCAATGAAGCACCTCGAATAGTATTAATCTGGTCGGCTGTGCTACTGTCGTGAGCAGCTGCGGAAAGAGACTGAAGGAAAATCAAACCACGATTGCGGCAAGGTGTTGGACGTCCGCGCCTCATCGCAGGCAGTGGAGATCGGAGACTTGAGACGGTGGTCTGTGGCAAAATCGACAAGAGAGTTCAGTGCTGGTGCACGAACAAGTGCTTCAGTTTGTACAAATACTGTTATATCCTACCGTAACGCTCTCAGTGACGAGTCTGCACACTGTTTTGGCTTTTCGAGATGTATTTAATGATCATCTTAAAGATCATAACTGGTCTCAAAATAAAGAAAACAATTAGGCCTTCAAAGACTGTTCCGTATTCCACAAACTGTTTTAGAAGTGATATTACTTTTGTTCTAATACTTTCTGTATTTTCCGACCATTCGTGGAGAGTAACCTATGTCTGTGGTGTAGTATCACGCTGCCATAAGCGCTAGCGTCATATGATTCATTTGAATTTTGCGACAGTGCAAATGATAGACATATGTACATGTATATCATCCTCGCAAAATGTAGACCCAAAAAATTTGATTCAGTACAAAGGTGGCCATTTCTTACTCTTATTGTTGAAACAAGCTGAGTACGTGACACTGCCCAGAAATGTATTTGTTTCAATCTTCTACTAGTCCATCTCCACCTTTCCCCTCCCCCTGTCACCTCCTCCTTCTCTATTCACCACCTCCACCCCCTCGCTCCATCCGCCTCACCACCCCTTGCTTTCTCCCTCCGCATATATCCCTCTCACTGTCCACCTACTCCTCCCCTCTCACTTTGTCCATCTATTCCTCCCCCATCCCTCTGTCCATCTGCTACTCCCCCATCTCTCTGTCCACCTGAACCTCCACCCGCCCCCAATCCCTGTCCACCTGCCCTTCCCCCTCTGTCCATCACCTCGCAACCTCCAACTACTCCTACCTACCTCTTTCTCCATCTCCTCTCCCCCCTTCTTTGTCGATCTTATTTCTGTCCGTCTCCACCTACCACGTCCCTCTACTCACCCCTACCTGCCTATAGTCATTGTCCATAGCTTCTCATTTCATTTCTCTACCTATATCCCCCTCTAGTTCTCTCTCTGTTCACCTATTCCATTTCTTTATTCATTTGTCCCTCTCTCTGTCCATCTGACACCTCCTCTACTCTTTCCATCCATTTCCTCGTCCTCTTTGCTCCACATATTACCATTCCCACCCCAAACAGGAGGATGCTACTTCTTACTGCAACAGTATTTCTTTCCAGATAGTAAGTAAGTCTGGTTGAATTCGATCTAGAGGTTTAGAAGGAGCTTCTTACCCATAGCTTTGGCTGCACACGCATATGCCACATATGTTTAACAAACCTCACTCGTATCTGTTCACATATTTCACTTGTATCTCTAGCGAATTTGGCGTGCAGTTTCATTTTCCCGCAGTTCAGTGTTTATGACGTCGTATCTTCTGAAATGTGAGTCGTACAATGACGTAATTTTGGTAGTATATTCAGTGTTATATGTTAATACTGTCTGCAAAATTCGTCACGAATCGAGTTACTAGTAAAGACGTAATAAATTAAAATGTCATGCTTAACGCGGAATTTTTACTGTATAAACAGCCAAAATGTAGGATGCAACTAACTTTTCTCCTTTGCTCACTCTGTGGGGGGTCATCATCAGGAAAATGTTTCGAAAAGGTATGAAGTTACCGTAAAGTAGTCTTGTCAAATACTGGATGAACAAAGTCTGTGTATTCGCGTGTCATGGGCCATGGTTCTTTATTGCCCCACCCCACCCCTTTGATAGACAGATGATTCTTACAGCCACAGAAATTCTTTCCTGACGGAAAGAGAGGTGTGTACCAGATTTGGTTGAAATCTGTTCTGTGGTTCTGGAGGAGATGTGGAACATACATCCATTTTTATAGTATGTAAAAATGTATGAAGTAGAGAACGTTTCAGCGCTGGTTACCATGTTATTTCAGGAATTAAAGGCTGAACCCTTTCAAAGCTGTGTCCTATCTTCATCTGGGAGGTTTCACAGAACAGGTAAAATTCATGAAAAGCATCTGCTTTCTGTGACTTCAAAGTCTGGTTAAGGTAAAAGTAGATGTACGAAGTTAACTTTGTTGCTTCCATGACACTGGATACTGTGCATTTCAGCAATGAATTATTTTGTTAGCGTGAGCTTTGTGACTTCAGCGTATGCGCCCTTCACATCTGTGGTGTGACCGAAAAGGGGGGGGGGGGGGGAATTGGGTGAGGTGAAGTGAGAAGCCGTGATACGTAAAAGTTTCCGGTAACGAATGATATTAGTAGTTTTTGGGGTTCAGGTTACCTTCCATTCGGAAAGTGGATGCACTCAGCTCTTGTTATGTGAATTAGAAATTATTGAGTGCAGCAAGCAGTCATCCTTTTTAGATTTTATTACGCAAATACAGATTTCGGCTAGTAGCTGGCCATTCTCAGTGCACTATTTTCTATTGCCAATGCATGTAAGCCCCTGTTGTTTGACAGCCGGCCGCGGTGGCCGTGCGGTTCTAGGCGATTCAGTCCGGAACCGCGGGACTGCTACGGTCGCAGGTTCGAATCCTGCCTCGGGCATGGATGTGTGTGATGTCCTTAGGTTAGTTAGGTTTAAGTAATTCTAAGTACTTAAGTCCCATAGTGCTCAGAGCCATTTGAACCATTTTGAACCCTGTTGTTTGGCCGTCAGTCACAGTTCCTCCAATTAAATGACGACCGAACAACAGGGACTTACATGCACTGACAATAGAAAATAACGCATTGAGAATGGTTAGCTACTAGCCGAGATCTGGATTTTCGTAATAAAACCTACAAAGAATGACTGATTGCTGCACTCTATAATTTATAAGTTTTTGGGGGTTGTTAGGGTTACTGCTGACAGTCTCTGTGATATTTCACTTCTGGGAGTCAGGTTGCAAGGACAGCGGCAATCTCTGAAACGCCTGAAGTGATGTCTGCCAAACGTGGCTCACATATATGACGCAATCTGGGAAAAAGTATCAGTGATTGTTGGTCACCTGTAGCATGGTGGGAGGACTTAAAAGATTGGACATAACAGTAACTAAGAAACGACTGGAGTAATTTCTAACAAATTTGGTAAATACGTGACTCATTGTTTGTATAAAACTGCTGTGGAAGTAAGATGGCCGTACTAAGCGCAGGGGTGGGGGATGGTCATGACAAACAGTGACATCTAAAAATGTTAGAAAACCACCTGTTGTTATTTCTTCCCTGTATGCAGTTGATTTGGAATTCTCAAAAAGTATGAAGCGCAATTTGTCTCTTATTTGTACTGTTCAGTGTGTCAAGCAAGCCGCAAGAATGAACGCTGCAGCGAGACAATAGTTTTGGCAACATATTCCAGGGTCAAAGATCATTTCACGGGGCCGAATACCACAGATACATTCAGCGACCTGTTTACAGTCACATGGCGTAAAAAAGCGGATAATTAAATATGAACCCAGCAACAGTTCTTTTTCTCGAAACAACAATTGGCTAATATTACCAATATCCCTCAAACGAAGCAGAAGTTTGTCTGTCTGCATCAACGGACAGGAAAAAAGTAGAACTACGGCATGGAAATAAAATACATGATCGACGTCACCATCAGACTATGTGGGAAGGCGTCAGTAAAATGTGAGCTGCTGAATATGAAGATGAAAGTGAACGATGCATACAAGATAATATACTAAATATGTGTATATACACACACATAAAAAAAAATGTTTAGCACCACATCGGTTCCGACAGTTCCGGAACCTGTACAGAAAATTGGAATACAGAGCAACATTAACACTATTTCCGCTCCTTTTATTGCTCATGAAAAACACACATTGCATGTTGTACCACGATACAGCGAGACTTCAGAAAAAAGAGAGATGGTACACACTAACATACATAACAAAATAACACATAGAATAGGAAACATCTTAAAAAAGCAAGGGATCCCAATAACATTCAAAACAAACAATACAGTTCAGAAAAGACGAAGACCAGTCAGAAAAACCTCAGACAATATCAGCAACGCTGGAATATATCAACTCACCTGCAACTCTTGTCAGGCCCACTACATAGGACAAATAAGCAGAAATTTCCAAATGAGGTACAGAGAGCACATGAGAGCTCTAAGAAGTGACAGCACTCATTCAACTTTTGCACTACATCTAATGAACAAAAACCATAACGCCACCAATTTCGAAAACGACCTACGCATTCCGAGAAACAGCAACAGTCTATACCGACTACTAACGATAGAAGAAAATTACCACATACAAAAGGCTGTAGTCGAAGGGAAAAATGTAGTAAATGAAAACACAACTCTCTTCAACAACACACTCTTTACCGCTCTGAGAGAATTGATCAAGGGCACAGAACAGAAAGCACACACACGCAAAACAACCCCATCCCCATCACACACAGAGACATAAATAATGAACAGAAGTCGTCGTAATTCGCGCTATAGTTTTTCATAGGCTTTCTCGCCACTTGCGATACGCCTCTCGCGACACACGCGAACAGCAAGATGGCGTAATATTCTGGATCAGAAACAAAGTGCTAAAGTTTTGTTTTTCTGTGTAAAAAAGCAGCCACACACCAGCCAACGAACGAGAGTACACGAATAGCTAAGCAACAGCTGAATACACACCAAAATAACTGGTTTCCACAACACTGCCACAACCCCAATTATATACTGCTAACATACGAAGTTCATCTCTGAGTATTTGTTTACTAACAGCCGCTCACATGTTTGCAAAAAAATGGTTCAAATGGCTCTGAGCACTATGGGACTTAACATCTATGGTCATCAGTCCCCTAGAACTTAGAACTACTTAAACCTAACTAACCTAAGGACATCACACAACACCTAGTCATCACGACGCAGAGAAAATCCCTGACCCAGCCGGGAATCCAACATGTTTGCAGATGACATGATGTTCGCTAAGTAAAAAGACGGCGAAAGAGTACAGAAAATATGTCACCAACAGCGCCAATAAAAGCTTAAAACATGTTGTACCATACAATAAAAAAGGTAGTATAAAAGTATCAATATACAACTATATTTCAAAAGACGAATTTTTAAATATGTAATGATGTTTTACTGTGTTTGTACAACCATACCATTTTCTGCATGTTTTAGATTAAAAAAAAACCACTGATGATGGTGATATTTGTCGCCGAAACTAGTTTGGGACAAAAAAGAAATAAACAAATAACACGGTGTTTTGCATCAAGGCGGGCTCAATTTGTGATATTACCGAGACGTTCGGTGGTGGTACAGATTTCTGTACACACCGCTACCTCTAATACCCAGTAACATTGAACTGATGCGTGCCTGTGTTCGTCGTGGCATACCAGCCACAAGTTCATCAAGGCACTGTTGGTCCAGAATGCATCACCCCTCAACGGTGATTCGGCGTAGATCCCTCAGAATGGTTGGCGGGTCAGGTCGTCCATAAACAGCCCTTTTTTCAATCTATCCCAGGCACGTTCGATAGGGTTCATGCTGGTCACTCTAGTCCAGCGGTGTCGTTATCCTGAAGAAAGTCATTCACAGGATGTGAACGATTGGGGGGGGGGGGGGATTGTCGTCCAGGAAGACGAATGCCTCGCCAATATCTGCCGAAATGGTTGCACTGTCACTCGGAGGACGGAATTCACGTATCGTACAACCGTTACGGCGCCTTTCATGATCGGCAGCGGCGTACGTCTACCCCAAATAATACCAGCCCAATACAGCAGGGAACCTCCACCTTGCTGCACACGATGGACACTGTGTCTAAGGCGTTCAGTGTGACCGGGTCGCCTCCGAACACGTCTCCGACTATTGTCTGGTTGAAGGCATATGAGACACTCATCGGTGAAGAGAACGTGATGCCAATCCTGAGCGGCCCATTTGGCATGTTGTTGGGCCTATCTGTACCGCGATGCATGGTGTCGCGTTTGCAAAGATGGACCTCGCCATGGACGTCGGGAGTGAAGTTGCTCATCATGCAGCCTACTGCGCACAGTTTGAGTCGTAACACGACGTCCTGTGGCTGCTCGAAAAGTGTTATTCAACATGGTGGCGTTGCTGTCAAGGTTCTTCCGAGACATAATCCGTACGTAGCGGTCATCCATTGCAGTAGTAGCCCTTGGGCGGCCTGAGAGAGACATGTCATCAACAGTTCCTGTCTATGTATCTCCTCCATGTCCAAACAACATCACTTTGGTTCACTCCGAGACGCCTGGACACTTCCCTTGTTGAGAGCCCTTCCTGGCACAAAGTAACAAGGCGGACGCGATCGAACCGCAGTATTGACCGTATAGCGATGGCTGAACTACAGACAACACGAGCCGTGTACCTCCTTCCTGGTGGAATGACGAGAACTGATCGGCTGGCGGACCCCCACCGTCTAATAGGCGCTGCTCATGCATGGTTGTTTACATATTTGGGCGGGTTTACTGACATCTCTGAACAGTCAAAGGGACTGTGTGATACAATGTCCACAGTCAACGTCTACCTTCAGGAGTTCTGGAAACCGGTGTGATGCAAAAATTTTTTTGTTGCGTGTATACTACAGTAGGGTAGTAGGGTAATTGTGCACAAAGTATTTGTCCCTCCAGAGCAAAATGTCGACAAAATGTTTTACAAAGATGTCCTTGTAAGGCTCACGAAAACAGTGAGTCGAATGAAACTGGACATTGCAGACAAGTGGATGCTGCATCATGAAAACACCCCATGTCTCACGGCTACCCCCATCACAGAATTTTTTGATCGCAAAAGGCGTTCCTGTTGCTCGACAGCCTTCCTTCTCACTTGATCTGAGTCCTTTTGACTTTTTTCTTTCCCCAATATTCAAAAATGTGATACATGTACATCATGTTAGGACTCCGACAAGCATACAAAAAAAAAAAAAAAAAAGTGATCGGCATGTTAAAGTTCCAACCAGTTCAAGCCTTTCCAGTGCTGCTGCCAAGACTGGGAACGACGATTCCACCGGTGCGTAACTGACGAAGCGAAGTACTTTGAAGAGGACAGTATGGTATGAAAAAAAATGAAAAATAAAAAGTTTTATATCAGCGCACACTCCGCTGCAGAGTGAAAATCTCATGCTTGAAACATCCCCCAGGCTGTGGCTAAGCCATGTCTCCGCAGTATCTTTTCTTTCAGGAGTGCTAGTTCTGCAAGGTTCGCAGGAGAGCTTCTGTAAAGTTTGGAAAGTAGGAGACGAGATACTGGCAGCAGTAAAGCTGTGAGGACCGGCCGTGGGTCGTGCTTCGGTAGCTCAGATGGTAGAGCACTTGCCCGCGAAAGGCGAAGGTCCCGAGTTCGAGTCTCGGTCGGGCACACAGTTTTAATCTGCCAGCAAGTTTCAAAAAATAAACGCTTTGACACATAAAAAAATCAGTCTCATAACTGTCCGATATTTCGTCCAAAACACATTCTGAGCTCGTGGCTTCTCTACAGAGGAGATGACAGCAAGCAGCCACTTTTTATAATGCTCTTTATTTACTTAAATATCGGAGTAACCTGATTTACATTTCTCACACATCTTCTACAGCTTATCACTTTCATGTGTCTTCGATTTACCTTAGAACACTATGATCACGGTGGACTTTTATGGTTTATGTTGTTTCACCCTAAGTTTTAATACCAATTTTTAATCCCATCAGTCTTTTATTTGCGTCATTGCTTCTTCAATGTACAAGTTGCACAGTAGCGAGAAAAAGCTCCCTTCTCGTTCTACAACGTATTTAGAAAAGCCATAACAGCGTATTGTTCGAAAGGGTCGAAGGGTTACGGCAGGCATGATACTAGAATGACTGAGGGGAAGGAGCGACAGAGAGAGTGAGTGAGTTTGCGAGTGAGTGAGAGAGATAGGGGATAGGGGGGGGGGGCTATAGTGCTCGCGATTATGCGATATTGAAACACGGGACAGCGCGGGACATTGTGGAAATCTCTGCAGGCAGTTTCTATTCATCACCGCCGCGCCGGGAAAACAATGTCTGTACAGCGGTACGGGGGAGGGGGTGTCGTGTGCGCGCACAGTTGTGGTCGGGGGTGGAGGAAGAGGCGAGACACAGGCGTGCCACCCACTCCACTGGGCTATGAAGAAAACAGCGCTAGTGCTGCGGCCACGCCCCGCCGTCTCCCGTGCAGCGTTTATACGGCGAGGCGGGCAGGCGGAAACACGGCGAAAGAGTCCGCCGCGACCGTTATGCGGGCCGTTTGGGGCTCAGCACACGGCAGTTGGGGCTCAATTTCCTCCCTCCCGAACCCCCCAACCACCCCCGTCTGCTGCTGCCACCCCTGTCCCGTCGCGGCGGCGGCGGGGGTGGCTCCAGCGGAGCACAATATTAAAACCCATATCTCAATCGAGGAGGCGCCACCTACGCTACCTCCACACGTCGTGTGTGTGTGTGTGTGTGTGTGTGTGTGTGTGTGTGTGTGTGTGTGTCTGGAGGCGTCCTCAGGAGTCGCTGGGGGAACAGAAGAAAGGTACGAGGCCGTGCGGCCGGTGGCTAGCGATAAAAAGGATGTAGCCCGCCGCACGGCACGGAATACCGAATGAGATCCGGCGCGTTGCCTTCCGCAATTATAACAACTCAGGCCTGCGCAACGTGAGCGGGAAAATGGCGAGAATGAGAACGGGAAAAAAAGGGGAAGAATGAGTGGGCCGGGCAGTTGCGTCTTGCAGAAGTACGCACTGAGACTCATCGCTAATGGGGTGACGAGCATGGGAGCCGAGAATGCGCCCAGAGATTCACTTGGCCGGCAATTTCTGCCGTGTCGTGGGATGACCAGGGGATGAGCTACATTCCAGCCCACAGTACATTGTCGTTATAACGAGCTCAACTCACATCACTCGCGTACTCCACCTCGGATTCAGAGCCCCTATATTTGATTTTAACCAATTGGTTGGTTGATTGATTTGGGTGGAGAGGACCAAATAGCGAGGACATCGGTCCCGTCAGATTAGCAAAGAATGGGGAAGGAAGACGACCGAGCCCTTTAGCCGTCCGCTGTGGTCGAGCGGTTCTAGGCGCTTCAGTCCGGAACCGCGCTGTTGCTATGGTCGCAGGTTCGAATCCTGCCTTGGATGTATGTGATGTCCTTGGGTTCGTTAGGTTTAAGTAGGTCCAAGTCTAGGGACTGATGACCTCAGATGTTAAGTCCCGTAGTGCTTAGAGCCATTTCAACCGACCCCTTTCAAAGGAACCATCTCGCCACTTACCTGAAGCGATTTAGGGGAGTCACGGAAAGCCTAAAGCAGCACGTCCGGACGCGCACACTCCGCTGCAGAGTGAAAATCTCATTCTGGAAACATCCCCCAGGCTGTGGCTAAGCCATGTCTCCGCAATATCCTTTCTTTCAAGAGTGCTAGTTCTTCAAGGTTCGCAGGAGTGCTTCTGTAAAGTTTGGAAAGTAGGAGACGAGGTACTAGCGGAAGTAAAGCTGTGAGGACGAGGCGTGAGTCATGCTTGGGTAGCTCAGTTGGTAGAGCACTGCCCGCGAAAGGCAAAGGTCCCGAGTTCGAGTCTCGGTCCGGCACACAGTTTTAATCTGCCAGGAAGTTTCATATAAGCGCACACTTCGCTGCAGAGTGAAAATCTCATTCTGGAAACATCCCCCAGGCTGTGGCCAAGCCATGTCTCCGCAATATCCTTTCTTTCAAGAGTGCTAGTTCTTCAAGGTTCGCAGGAGTGCTTCTGTAAAGTTTGGAAAGTAGGAGACGAGGTACTAGCGGAAGTAAAGCTGTGAGGACGAGGCGTGAGTCATGCTTGGGTAGCTCAGTTGGTAGAGCACTGCCCGCGAAAGGCAAAGGTCCCGAGTTCGAGTCTCGGTCCGGCACACAGTTTTAATCTGCCAGGAAGTTACATATCAGCGCACACTTCGCTGCAGAGTGAAAATCTCATTCTGGAAACATCCCCCAGGCTGTGGCTAAGCCAGGTCTCCGCAATATCCTTTCTTTCAAGAGTGCTAGTTCTTCAAGGTTCGCAGGAGAGCTTCTGTAAAGTTTGGAAGGTAGGAGACGAGGTACTAGCGGAAGTAAAGCTGTGAGGACGAGGCGTGAGTCGTGCTTGGGTAGCTCAGTTGGTAGAGCACTGCCCGCGAAAGGCAAAGGTCCCGAGATCGAGTCTCGGTCCGGCACACAGTTTTAATCTGCCAGGAAGTTTCATATCAGCGCACACTTCGCTGCAGAGTGAAAATCTCATTCTCAAATGGAAAAGTTTTACCAACAGTCTCTCGCAGCGCAACGCCTTTGGCAGAGATGTTCCCCGCTATTAATCAGATGCTATTGAACCTTTACTTTTCTGCGTGACATAGAAAATATTACCTGAATCACAATTTTCTGTATACAACAGAACCCTTACAAAACCTACGTTTATAGCGACTGCAGATTTAGAGAAAGTTTTTAGAATGTCGACTGGGACACAAACTTTCAAATTCAGAAGCTAGCAGGGGGTAAAATACATGGAGCGAAAGCTTGTCTACAACTTTTACAGGAACCACAGAACAGTTAGAAGAGTCGAGAGGCATGAATGGGGAATAGTGATTGAGAAGGGAGCGAGAGAGGATTGTAGCTTATCCCCGATGTTATTGAGTCTGTACACTGCGCAAGCAGTAAATTAAAGCAAAGAAAAATTTTGAGAATGAATTAAAGTTCAGCGAGATAAAATGAAAATACTGAGGTTTGCCGATGGCATTGCAATTCTGTCAGAGACAGCAATGAACCTGGAAGGGCAGTTGAATGGAATGGACATTGATCTTGAAAGGACGATACGAACGTACGATGACCGAAGTAGTGAGGATACAAAGTGTAGACGGGCAATGGCAGCAAAAGCACTTCTGAAGAAGGTAGATTTGTTAACAACGTATATCGATTTAAGTGTTAGGCAGTCTTTCCTCAGGGTATTTGTATGAAGTGCAGCCTTCTATGGAAGTGAAGTGTGGATGATAAACAGTTTAGACAAGAATAGAGTAGATGCTTTTGAAATATGATGTTGCAGAAGAGTGCTGAAGATTAGAGGCGTAGATTATGTAACCAATGAAAAACGTGCTATACAGAACTGGGAAGAAAAGAAACTTGTGGCATAACTTGATTAACAGAATGGATAGGTTGATATGATGCATCCTGAGACTTTTAGGGACCGCCAGTTTAGTATTGGAGGGAAGTGTGATGAGGCAAATGTAGTAGAGCCTGAGGCATCACTACATTAAACATGTTCTGATCGGTTAAGTTGTAATAGTCACGCATAGTTGAAGAGGCTAGAACAGGATGGAATAGCATTGACAGCTACATCAGAACAGTCTTCCTAATGAAGTCCACAACACCACACTGCCTGGTCTTAGGGTTTTCTTTCTCTATGCCCATCATGTACGGATGTTTCTGAGATTTCCTGTACCCAGCCATTCAAGCTACCATGTAGTTAATCTGACTCCCGTTGAAGCCCACGATTACGGAACTTCTGCTAAAACACGGTTTCGGCCTCATTAGCTTGACATATTTGTACTTTTGTCCCGTGTTCTACATGCTGCCACCTGATTTAGCTATGTAATTTAGATTTCAACATCGCCTTAGAGATTGTTAGGACAGGTTCCAGTCGAACGAACGGAATCGTTGCTCCTGCAATGGCCAGCCTATAAGCTTGTTCATTACATCTAATTCCTGAGTGACCAGGGATCGACGGCAGGTTTACCCTGATGCTTTCCTCTACCCTCATGCTGGTTTCATGGCATTCTGCAGCCGTCTTTAATCTCGTTGCAGCACCTGATAGATATGTCAGAGCTCCTTGGCTATCTCATTGAAGCATTGCTACAATTCTTTTTACACCTACGTAGATTCTGCTCCACGCGCACTCTGATAGCGGATATCTTGGCCTGAAATGCCGTGTCCAGTTTCTCTTGGTTGTACCTCACCCACCGCGGCCCAACACCTTCGCCTGGTTTCGACGCGTCCGGATATCAGATAAACCGTAGCTAGTGGTCAACGCAACAAGCCTGGGGTTCAATTCCCTGCAGTACCACGGACTTTTCCTTGGTGGGATGACTGGACCAGGGTGCCCTCAACCTCATAACGTCAACTGAGGAGCTACCTGATGTAGAGGCAGGGGCTTCAAGGTTTGAACTTTTACTATGGCCAGAAGCGTGGTGTGCTGGCGCCACAGACCTCTAACCGCATCCAATGACGGCCGACTGAGGATGGCACGGCGGTCGGTCGAGTACCTTGTGGTTTTTAGGGTCTTTCCGTTTTTTCCCTTTAAAATCCATGAAATGTTTTGCACATGTCTGACCTTTTTTCTTCTCACTGCTTCACGCAAACGGCGTTGAACTCGTAAGTAGTATTACTGATCGTTGGACATCGGGCCATTAACTTGAGGCAAGCTATGCAATTAAAAATCAGAGAACACAGTGAACATTAATTTCAGATTTGATCAAAAATTTTTCTGAACTTTGTTATAGGAAAAACAGCTCTCCACGTCCACAGCTGGCCAATTGGATTCTACTTCACATAGGTCATAGCATGTTATTACTTAGCGAGTCTCTTCGGAGAGTTGTTTTGTCATCTTTTGGTTTTGGTGCTCCGGTGTTTGCAGGATTGGCCGACTAGGTCGTTTCCAGGGGACGCCGCATTCCTTGTTGTTCGAGTGGTGAACGCAATCTTCGTGGAGGCTCCTGCAGTGTCCCCCAGTGATATTTTAGTGTTACAAGAAACACACAGAGCACCAACTAGCCATTGACCAAAAATACAGGGCATGAAATTAGTTCTTGAGAGACCACACGAAAGGTACGGAAGTGCTATATTTGTGAAACCGAACTTAGACGTATGCTCCTGTGCTCTGACCTGCGAAGAAAATACAGAAATTTTAACTATTGAGCTACATTCATGTACTGTAACATCCGTGTACAAACCACCCAGTGCGAGGTTCAAATTTACGGAGCCTGGAAATTTCCATTCAAAAAACATTAAAGTTGTAATAGGACATTTTAACTATCACGGTCTCGCATGGGGTTATAAAGAGACAAATGACGATGGCGAAATGCTGGAGATCTGGGCAGACCGGGCTAAACTGAAATTGATACATGACCCAAAGTTGCCTGGATCCTTTAACAGCGGAAGATGGAAACGAGGATATAATCCAGATAACATTTTTGTCTCCGAAGACGTATCCCTGCAAATTGTAAAGCAAATCGAGGACCCAATTCCAAGATCGCAACACAGAGCAGTAACTTGCTGCATTACTGCAGTAATCAAATCAGATGTAATGCCCTTCAAGAGACGCTTCAATTTCAAAAAAGCTCATTGGGAATTTTTCACAGAGGACCTTGATAAGGAGATCCTGGAAATTAAACCAGAGATACAATCATATGAAACTTTTATAGACCTCGTCAAGAAAATCTCTCGACGGCGCATACCTAGAGGGTGCCGCACCCAGTATATCGCTGGACTCAATGGTAGCAGCAAGGAAGCTCTGAAAAAGTATGAAGAACTGTACAATAAGGACCCCCTCTCAGAGGAAACGATCCAGGCAGGTGAGGTACTGATGTCTGGTATCTCCGAAGCGAGAAAGGAAAAGTGGTGCAACCTCCTACAAGAGACGGGCATGAAGCACAGCAGTAGGAAGGCATGGAAACTGGTCAAACAACGACCCAACAGAACCACAACCACATTACAGCGAAGTTACACCTGATCAGATAGCTCACCAACTACTCATGAACGGAAAAACTAAAAGGAAGATCAGGAATGGCAAAATTAAAAGAAAATTGAACGAGGAGATTAGCTTCCTAGCTCGCCCGTTCTTCATTCAGGAGCTACAAGATGCCATCAACGATTTGAAAAACAGTAAGGCCGCTGGCCTCGACGATCTGAGATCTGAGCAAATTAAACATTTTGGACCGGGAGTACAAGCATGGATCCTAGAGCTAATGAATAACTGTATTATAACAATGCAAATTCCTAAACTGTGGAGGAAAGCTCGGGTTATTGCGTTACTAAAACCAGGGAAAGACCCAGCTGAAGCTAAAAATTTCCGGCCTGTATCACTGCTTTGTCATTTATTTAAAGTGCTGGAGCGAATGGTCCTGAAACGCATAGCTGATTATGTGGACAAAGCCCTCATTAACGAACAAGCTGGATTTCGACCAGGAAAATCATGCTGTGGCCAAATCCTTAATCTCACACAGTACATCGAAGACGCCTATCAGAGAGGAGAAGTAACTGGGGTCGCATTCCTGGATCTCAGTGCGGCATATGACACAGTTAACCATAAGTTGCTTACCCAGAAAGTGTATAATGTCACTAAGGACTACAACCTTTCTATGTTCGTGCAATGCATGCTACAGAACAGACGCTACTACGTAACCTTACAATGTAAAAACAGCCGATGGAGGACACAGAAAAATGGACTTGCACAGGGTAGTGTCTTGGCTCCAATATTATTTAACATCTATAGCAACGATCTAATTACCGAACTATCAGTTTAATAAGTCACAGCTCCAAAAGACTAACGCGAATTCTTTACAGACGAATGGGAAAACTGGTAGAAGCGGACCTCGGGGAAGATCAGTTTGGATTCCGTAGAAATGTTGGAACAAGTGAGGCAATACTAACCTTACGACTTTTCTTAGAAGAAAGATTAAGAAAAGGCAAACCTACGTTTCTAGCATTTGTAGACTTAGAGAAAGCTTTTGACAATGTTAACTGGAATACTCTCTTTCAAATTCTGAAGGTGGCAGGGGTAAAATACAGGGAGCGAAAGGCTATTTACAATTTGTACAGAAACCAGATGGCAGTTATAAGAGTCGAGGGGCATGAAAGGGAAGCAGTGGTTGGGAAAGGAGTGAAACAGGGTTGTAGCCTCTCCCCGGTTATTCAATCTGTATATTGAGCAAGCAGTAAAGGAAACAAAAGAAAAATTCGGAGTAGGTATTAAAATTCATGGAGAAGAAGTAAAAACTTTGAGGTTCACCGATGACATTGTAATTCTGTCAGAGACAGCAAAGGACTTGGAAGAGAAGTTGAACGGAATTGACAGTGTCTTGAAAGGAGGATATAAGATGAACATCAACAAAAGCAAAACGAGGATAATGGAATGTAGTCAAATTAAATCGGGTGATGCTGAGGGGATTAGATTAGGAAATGAGACAAAGTAGTAAAGGAGTTTTGCTATTTGGGGAGCAAAATAACTGATGATGGTCGAAGTAGAGAGGATATAAAATGTAGACTGGCAATGGCAAGGAAATCGTTTCTGAAGAAGAGAAATTTGTTAACATCGAGTATAGATTTAAGTGTCAGGAAGTCGTTTCTGAAAGTATTTGTATGGAGTGTAGCCATGTATGGAACATGGACGACAAGTAGTTTAGACAAGAAAAGAATAGAATCTTCAGAAATGTGGTGCTACAGAAGAATGCTGAACATTAGATGGGTAAATCACGTAAGTAATGAGGAGGTACTGAACAGAATTGGGGAGAAGACGAATTTGTGGCACAACTTGACTAGAAGAAGGGATCGGTTGGTAGGACATGTTCTGAGCCATCTAGGGATCACCAATTTAGTACTGGAGGGAAGGGTGGAGGGTGAAAATCGTAGAGGGAGACCAAGAGATGAATACACTAAGCAGATTCGGAGGTATATACGTTGCAGTACTCGCAGATGATGAAGCTTGCACAGGACAAAAGAGCATGGAGAGCAGCATCAAACCAGTCTCTGGACTGAAGACCAGAACAAGAAAAACAACACCATGCAGATAATTCCCACTAGTTCTCTGATAATCCATCCCGGAACAAACAAGTCCCAATGGTAATGGACAGGTTAAAGCCTGTGCTGCTTTCGCCTACAGATTGCCTCTCCTCCCGTTAGATCCGTCGACTTGCCGAACGTATTTTAGGGCGGCTTAGCAGAGGCGATGTGGTCTGCAGACTGTGACCCGTATTCCGGGATAAAATATTCTGGAAACAGCGCCAGATCGGCGGGGCGTGCAGCCGGCACAGAAAGCCGGAATCCACTCGCGAGCGACCGGCGCCGCCGCTGCCGCCGTATTTCTGCCGCCGGAGACTTAAATCCCGCGTGTCGCCCGGGCTCTTAACTTTTGTCCCTCGCAGGGCTTTTAAATCTTTTACGGCGAGTGCGTTCCGCCCGCGGGCTCTCACGTGTAAAATAGCGTTACTGCCCGCGGGCCGGCCGGCGTTGCGTTACGTATTGCCTTTTAGTTTTAAAATATCGCGCTGCGCCCTGGAACACTCCACGGGCCGCCGCGGCGCTGGATTCCGGGAAACGTGCGCTCCAGCTCCAGCGAGGAGAGAGCTGTCTGGATAACTCTGCCCCCGCCCCCACCACCCAGTCACTCAGCCCTGTCATCGGTCTCGTGGACCTTCTACTCCTATTCTAAGAACTGCATAAAGAAATACACCTAACAAGGGAACATTCCCAGGCGCCAATAAACGATCTTGATGAAACTTGCGGATGTGCAGAGGGAGCAAAAAATGCAATACGTATGTTTTGTTTGTGCCCAGTTTTTAGTGGTAAAAACACCATGAAAGTCATTTGGCTATTGAGGTTTGGAGGGAATGTCTTCAAAACGATGACATATAAAAATTGTTTCTCATATAAATCTTGATATGCAATTATCATTGTTGAAAACTCCCTAATGGAACTATGTAATAACATAACCTTTTTGCAAAATACCCCACCACCATTCATCAATTCTGAAAGTGGAAACTTACGTAACAACATAAATTAAAGAAGCCTTCAAGCTACACACATCCATATGTAATAAATCTGGTTATTCATACACCATTTTTGGAAAACAAGTTGTACACAATGTGCTGTCTGAGTATTTTCAACATCCCTAATTAATATCTCTAAGCATTCAAAAATGGTTCACATAGCTCTGAGCACTATGGGACTTAACATCTGAGGTCATCAGTCCCCTAGAACTTAGAACTACTCAAACCTAACGTACATCACACACATCCATGCCCGAGGCAGGATTCGAACCTGCGACCGTAGGAGTCGCGCGGTTCCAGACTGAAGTGCCTAGAACCGCTCGGCTACACCTGCCGGCTCTAAGCATTCATTATTAGTCTAAATACTTTTTCCACTTATATTTGTTTTATGTTTTAAACCGTTATTTCACGTTTTACATTCGTTTTAGTTCTCTTTCTAGTTTTTCAGTTTACTGTTGCATATACTTGTATTTTATTCAGTGAAAAAATAAATAAGTCATTATTATGATAAAAATCATTAGCATAATGATAATTTATGAATAAAGACTTAAAACGGAATATTTTCTTACACCATTCCTATAAAATGAACGAAATTTTTTCACATGATATACACGGTGGAGAGCACAAGATGAAACTAAATGTAGCAGGATTTCAAATTGTTGTGAGTGGCCCTCTAAATATCTTGATTTATATCAGAATATTTCTGTACGTTGCTAAGCCTTAATGAATAGAATTCTTCACGTACTAGTGACTGCAGTTTGATCTCAAAATCTTCTCATAAAGTTCTTCCAACGTTGAAAGCCGTATACGTCTGACGAGTGCATCTCTGCCGTCGACCATTTAGGATCAGGAGTTGAATATGTTACTTGTCGTCGGGTATGATGGGGGAAAGGTTTTTTCACACTGACCACCCGACTTCTTGTAGTTTTAAAAGAAACTAATGGTGAGTTTGGACGAAGAATTCGACAATCTCTTTTTGAAGCTCTGAATGTCATTCTGACAGCATCGAAATCTTGTAAACAGACGTCTGATTATATCAAAAGATAATTAAAAGATGTTTTCCCTACCAGTGACTTAAAAAAATCAGTATTATTGTTATATTCTTAGGGCTGTTAATATGAAAGAACCTTATAGAGAATTGTACCTGAGGACAAAGGATCCGTTCATCTGGTGATACCTAAGCGCTCGACGGCGTAGGTACAGTCGTGAGATGTACACGTCTTTCGATGTTAGAAGAACTTTGTGAGAAGATTTTCAGATTTAGATCTACTGAATGATCGTGATGTCAGTCTCCACTTGAGGAACAATATAATTAAGCAGCAGTCAATAGTTCATAAGCAATTCCCCTCACTGAGGCTTGGCAATGTACTGAAATATGCCTGATTCAAATCAGGACATTTTGGTCACCCGTGACAATCTGAAATCCTGTTGAATTTTGATCTTGTGTTCTTTGTCGTGTGTATTATGTGAAGAAATTTCTTCCAATTTAAGAGCGTGATGTAAGAAAGCGTTATATTTTAAGCGTTTATCTACAAATTATCATTATTGTAATCATTTGTGTCATATTATAGTGTTATTATTTTCAGTTAACAAAATACACGTATGTGAAGTGGTAAACTGAAAAACAAAAAACAGAAATATATAAAAAGTAAAATAGCAATTTAAAACATAAAACAAATATAAGTAAAATAAACAACTAGACTAATAATGAATATTTAGATATTTTGATTAGGCATGTTGAAAATACTCTGCCAGTACGTTGTGTACAGCTTATTTTCCAAAAGCTTGTTACACATGGATCCATGTAGTTTGCAAGCATCTTTTATTTATGTTGTAATAAAAGTTTTCTTTATCAAAATTAATTAATGTTAGTGGGGTATTTTGCAAAAATTCATATTATTACAAAATTCGATTACACAGTTTTCAAGAAAGTTAATTCAATATCAACTTTTAGATGAAAAACATTTTTACATATCATCATTTCGAAGATATTTCCTCAAAAACTAATATTCCAAATCATCTTTGTGGGTGTGTATTACCGCTTACAAGTGAAATGGGGTGCCAATGAAAAAACTACGTATTGCATTGTTTTGTGACCTCTACACACCCGCCGATTTCCATCAAGATCGTTTACTGACACTTGGGAATGTTCCCTTGTAAGTGGAGTATGACGCATTCCATCACTTATGGTCTTGTATCCGAGTCAACATTATGTCATCTTCCGATTTTTGGACTCCTAAGGGGTTGTAGTCAAAACAACGATCAATAACCAACCAGCTGAACATGTCTGTAGCTTTGGCTACCTTGGATGTAATGTATCTTTTGAAGACAACAGAGACATGGGTATTAAATGAAATAAGTTCCAAACCATGTGCAGAACCATAAGAAGAACATTAGAAAGTAGAACCTGAAAGGACACCCAGGTCAGGTTCTATGATGCAATGCCTGCTGCTATGTTGCTTTATGGAAGTGTCATGGATAATGGGAAATAGAAGTAAAAGCTGCGTGCAAACATGAAAGTGAAATTTCTAAGCTCTGTAAAGGCATGTTGTAAAGAAGACAATTTAGAAATGAAGAGATTTACAGCCTAAACGATAAACTACGACTACTTGACAAAATGGAAACAAGATCTAAAACATATGAGTGCGATAAGAACACTCTGAGGAGAAAGTAAGTGACATTTCATAAGAAGGTACTACCGCAGCGAAAAACACCTTTGTTTAAGTGAAAAAACACCTTTGTTTAAGTGAAAAAACACCTTTGTTTTAGTGAAAAAACACCTTTGTTTTAGTGAAAAACACGTTTGTTTTAGTGAAATAACACGTTTGTTTTAGTGAAAAAACACGTTTGTTTTAGTGACTGTCACCTCAATTCGTGTATCATACCCGTGGTACTCTCTCCCCTGTTTGGGGATAATACAAAAGGAGCTGGCCTTCTTTGAACTTTCTAAAAGTCCTACGTCAATCCCATAGGATGTGGATTCGACACCTTACAGCAATATTAAGCAGTCTCTTTCCTTGCACTGCCTGTGGATTCGACACCTTACAGCAATATTAAGCAGTCTCTTTCCTTGCACTGCCTGTATATTTCCTTTACCAGTAACTTATATTTCTGTATTTCTGAATTCCACTGGACAGCTTTACTCCTCCTTCTTACGTAAATTAGTTCAGTTGTTTCTATCGTTTCTCAAGAGTTCTCCGTAGTTACACTGCTTGTACCTACGGCTGTCTGTCCAGCTTCTTAAAGATACCCATTGCTCTTCAACTGAACTGCCTACTGCGGTATTTACAGTCGCAGGACCTCTATTCTCAGACCACATGTGTATCACTTCTCAGCAGTTCAATATCCCGCCAGAAAGGTAGTTCTGTCTTTGCCGTTAATAATGGAATCAAGACTTTTAAAAAATGTAAAGACTTGTTCATATCATCTGGCGATCCAGGAAAAGGGTTCAGATTTGTAACATGGTGCAAGGTGTTCAAAATTCAAAGAAAAATACAAGTAAACTAAAGGGAAAGACGAAAACTTTATAATATGTAAAAGAACCACGAGAGAAAAATGAAAATGGAACAGCCAGAACGAAGTGTTCGTATGCAGTAAGTCGGCATGCAGTCTTTCGCCCTCTCCTGTTCAATCTATACATCGAAGAAACGATGACGGAAAAAAAGGTCAAGAGCGGAATTAAAATTCATGGTGAAAGAATGTCAACGACAAGATTCGCCGATTCAACGACAAGATTCGCCGATAACATTGCTACCATTAATTAGCGAAAGTGAGGAAGAATAATTATTACAGAACATCTTGAATGGAATGAGCTCTCCAATGAGTACAGATAATGGAATGAGGGTAAACTGAAGGAAGATGAAAGTAATGGCAGAAATGGCATTTATGGTAAACTAAAAATTTCTTTGCAGCAAGTAGACGAAGTTTAGGAACTTTGCAGCCTTGGGAACAATATAACAAATGACGGACGAAGCAAGGAGGACATAATCTGCAGACTAGCACAGGTACAAAGATCATTTTTGTCCAAGACGAGTCTGCTAGTGCCATACACTCGCCTTAATTTCGGGAGGAAATTTCCGACAATGTACGTTTGTAGCACAACGTTAAATGCTAAGGAATCACGAACCGTAGGAAAATGGGGAAAGAAGAGATTCGAAGCATTTGGGGAAAGGTGTTACAGATGAATGTTGGAAATTAGGTGGACTGAGGAATGAGGTGGTTTTCCGCAGAATCGGCGAAGAAAGGAACATCTACATGATTACCTTGCAATTCACAATTAAGTGTCTGGCAGGAGGTTCATCGCATCAGCTTCAAGTTACTTCTCTGCTCTTCCATTCTCGAGCAGCACGCCGGAGAAAGGAACACTTATATCTTTCTGCGTGAGCTACGATTTATTTTATCACGATTATAATTTTCCCCTATATAGGTGGGTACCAACTAAATATTTTCAGATTCTGAGGAGAAAGTTGGTGAAATTTCATAAGAACGTCCAGCCGCAGCGCAAAACACCTTTGTTTTAGTGACTGTCACCCCAATTCGTGTATCATATCCGTGGTAATCTGTCCCCTGTTTCGGGATAATACAAAAGGAGCTGGCCTTCTCTGAACTTTCTCAAAGTTCTACGTCAATCCTATCTGATGTGGATCCGACACCGCAGAGCAATACTCCAGCAAAGGGCGGACAAGCGCAGTATGAGCGGTCTCTTCAGGAGGCCTGTTACATTTACCATGTGTTCTGCCAATAAATAGCAGTCTTTGGTTTGCTTTCCCCGCAACATTATCTATTTGATCGTCCCAATTTAGATTATTCCTAACTGTAATCCCAAAGTATTTAGCTGAGTTTACAGAATTCAGATTTGTGTGTTTTATCGTGTAAATGAAATTTAGCGGATTCTTGTCGGCGCTCATGTGGACGACTTCACACTTTTCGTGATTTAGAGTCAATTGCCATTTTTTTACCATACAGATATATTGTCTAAATCATTTTGCAACTAGTTCTGATCGCCTGATGACTTCACATGGAGGTGAATGACAGCATCACACGCAAACAGTTTAAGAGGACTGCTCAGATTGTCTCCTAGATCATTTATGTAGATATGGAACAATAGAGAGCGTATAACACTTCCTTGGGAAACGCCCGATATTACTTCTGTCTTACTCGATGTCTTTCCGTTAGTTATTACGAACTATGACATTTCTAAAAGGAAATCATGAGTCCAGTCTCAGAACTGGGACGAAACGCCATAGGCACGCCGTTTAGACAGCAGCCGCTTGGGTGTCAAAAGACCTCTGTACATCTAAAAATATGGAATAAATGTGGTGTCCCCTGTCGATAGCACTCATTGCTTCGTGAGAATAAAGAAAAAAATGGCTCCAAGCACTATGGGGCTTAACATCTGAGGTCATCAGTCCCCTAGAGCTTAGAGCTACTTAAACCTAACCAACCTAAGGAAATCACACACATCCATGCCCGAGGCAGGATTCGAACCTGCTACCGTAGCAGCAGCGCGGTTCGGGACTGAAGCGCTTAGAATCGCTCGGTCACAGCGGACGGCTGAGAATAAAGAGCTGGTTGTGATTCACAAAAACGATGTGTTCTGAGTCCGTACTGGCTGTTTCTCAATAAATCCATTTTATGTTCCAAAATCCTACTGCAAATCGACTTTAGTGAGATGGGTCTGTAATCCAGCGGATTACTCCTAATTCCTTTCTTGGGTACTGATGTGACTTACGCAACTTTCCAGCCTTTCAGTACGGATCTTTCTACGAGCGAGCGGTTGTACACTGATAAGCCAAAATATTATGGCCTTTGCCCAGCGCGACATTGATGTCGCCTGGTAGATTTGCGCGTACGTGATGGGGTAACTTACAAAAGTGTGTAAGGGGAACAGACACGGATGGGGAACCACGCTAGTGAAGATATGGATTGTAAATGGGGAAATCAGCTGAGATAAGCGACGTAGAAAAAGGGCAGATTATTATTACGCAGAGCCTGCGAAAGAGTATCTCGAAAACGGCGGATCTGTTCGAATGTTCGCGTGCTACTGTCGTGAGCATCTACGGAAAGAGGTAAAAGTACAGTGAAACTACCACTAGGCGCTAAGTGGTTGAACGTCCACGATAACAGAACATGGGGTTATGTTATGTTATGTTAATCGGGGACCTAGAAACGACGGAGAGACTCCGTCCCCACCTATGTTTGCGTGGTAGGGTAACAGTGGTGTACGCGTACGTGGAGAACTTGTTTGCGCAGCAATCGTCGACGTAGTGTAGCTGAGGCGGAATATGGGGAACCAGCCCGCATTTGCCGAGGCAGATGGAAAACCGCCTAAAAACCATCCACAGACTGGCCGGCTCACCGGATCTCGACACAAATCCGCCGGGCGGATTCGTGCCGGGGACCAGGCGCTCCTTCCCGCCCAGAAAGCCGTGCGTTAGACCGCACGGCCAACCGGGCGGGCTGAACATGGGGTACTGAGGCCTGTCTGCTCTGTAGAGTAGGATAGGCGGCGGTCTGTGGCATCTCTGCCCAAAGACCACGATGCAGGTGAACGCCCAAGTGTTTCAGAGCAAACCGTCGATCGGACATTGTTGAACAAGGAGCTGTACAGCAGACCACACTTACGTGTTCATATGTTGACTCAACGACTACATCAATTGTGATTCCAGGGGGCACGGGACCATCGGGAATCGGCGGCCGATCAACGGAAAAGTGTCGCCTGTGTGGGTGGATCACATTTTTTCTTCACTAGATCGACTGTCGTCATCACAAACACCGAAATCGTGGTGAACGGTGGCTCGAAACGTACAGCGCGCCATGGACGCAGACTGTTGGGAACAGTACTATGGTATGGGAGACATTGAGTCGTATGAATAAAACAGAGAATATACTTTATACTCAGATGTTCGGAGAAAGTTCTCTGGTTGGCATGAATAAAGCGAGTCTGAGAATATAATTTACCCGAGTATGTTCTCAGTGTGGGTTGGAGGGTGGGGGAAGTTGCTCAAAGCAAAGTATATTTTCCGATTTCGTATGAATAAAGCCAAAGAAGTTTCTCACAAGCGGAGAAGATTCTCTGTTTTTGTGAGTGAGCTCCATAGCATACTTCGAGCTGAGTGAGTTCTGTTGTGATTAAGCGTTACCGAGTGTTTTTAGCGAAAATGGCGGAATTTATGTTTCTTGAAAGGCAAAAAAAAGATATACGTAGTACGCAGGAACACAGAAGAAAGGAACTGTAGAAGTTTGTATAGATTTAACAGTCAAAACATTAATTGGCTGGCGAATCACTTTCTTCCGGAAAATCACGAAAGAAGAGGAGGCGCCCTTTCCAATGAATGCAAAATGAAAATATTTTTGCGCTATTTAGCGGATCCAGGCTTTCAGATAGGTGTAGGAGAAGATTTGGGAGTACACCAGACTACAGTATCACTAACATTTTCGTATGTTCTGCAACAGGTCAACAGGAAAGCACCGTTGTGGATCAGATTTCCGAGAAATATTAACGAACTAGAAACAGCGAAAGTTAAATGGCAATCGAGATACAAGTTTCCATGTTCGGTAGGGGCCCTAGACTGCACTGCACTCACACTTGCCACTTGCTACAGTGAATAAGTGCACAACTGTCTAACCTGCAGCATTTAAAATACAAACAAGTTAGCCATACTCTTTTTGCTTTACTTTACCAGAAATTGTTTCAATGATGTGGTGAAGATACTGGCCAGACACAACAATATAAGTGCATACACTTTTTTAACATTTCAAATTGGATTATATTACTCTTATTGTTTCACTGAAAAGACATTTGTACTGAATAATTTTTGTAAGAGGATATGGAATTCGGTAAATGGGGAATGTAAATGAACATTCACTTAAAAAAGATGTTTTTATTAATAAAAGTCGGTATGTAAATAAGACACTATACAATTTGTTTTATTGTTTATCTTCATCATGCATCAATTTCTGCTGCTTTCCTTCCAGTATGTCAATTGATACAATAGCACCAGCCTTTGCAGCTCTGGAGTAGACAAATTACGTGTCTCATCTGTTTCCATGCTTAATCTCCGACGTTTAGGCACACTCTCATGCCCCGAAGCAGACGATTGAGAAGGTAAGACTTTGGGGCCCACGAGATCCATATGGTCGGCTGGAAAAATTAGTGGTAGCTGCAAAATTGACTCTTGTTCATACAATGAGCAGTCTGTGTCAGCTACCTCCGAATTCCTTGGTGAAGTGATGACAGAGGTGGAACCACCACCTACTGCACAAGCTCCTAATGAAAATTAAAAAAAAAATTAATAGTAGTGTGTCAGGATTCAGTTTCTAGTTAGTAAATGTACCAAACAGGTTTACGCAGAAATGTGGGAGGGGTTCGTCCAATTTCATGCATAGTACACTGTGATACTTTTACTGAAAAGTGGTGATATAGTAGACGAAATTTACCAAACATTGTTTCATTTTCACATATTAAAAATACGTATTTTTCTGAATCACAATTTCAAAGCATTAAGCGCGTAATAAAAAAATCGGGAAGTATGGGACTCAGGAACTCTGTGGATAGTTGGGTTGCAGTCATCTCCGTCCAAAAACTTTAAAAATATCTGCTCCCAATTTTTCAGGGAAATCTTAATGTTTCCCGTCTCATTAACATCCGTTTTCGCCTTGATACAGGATTTCATGTTGTGCAGTTTCTTCACTATCTGCCCGCCCGTTATTTCTTTCCCGAAACTAACCATATAACGGTGTTGTATTTCTTTAATACAATCCGCTTTCTCTCTTCTTGCGGCCGGAGTTTGTGATTTACTGATGATTGCGGGGTAATCTTTAATATTGTTGACAAAGGCTAATTCTGGGTCTTCCATTTCGGCACAGAAATAACTTGAGAAAACTTTCGCAAACACAAAACACACGCAAACGAAACAAACTGAGAACCAAAGATGTTGGATTTTAATCTGTTTGCTGAGAACTTACTCAGTAAGGAGGGGAGGTAGAGAGAAAGTACTCCAGGGTCAGAGACTATGCTTCCTAGTTTTTATTCATACGAAACTGAGAACTTTCTTTGAGAATGTTCTTTTGCTCTGAGTATCAACTCTGGAGAATGTTCTCGTTTTTATTCATACAACCCATTCTCCTGCGCTTGCATGGGACATGGGGTAGAGATCGAAGACACGCTGACAGCTGCGAACCTGATGCTTGTCGTCTTCCCCCGTGGTGATGCCATCTTTCAGCAGTATGTATCTCCGTGTCTCGCAGACAGAACGATGGGACAGTGGTTTGGCGAGCATTATAGAGAACTCACGTTCGTGTCTCGCCTGCCGAAGTCGCCTGATACAAATGCTATGGAATCGTCTGGGTTTCTATCGGGAGCCATCAGCACGCACGAAAATCAGAGGCACGTTATTCACTCGAATTATGTGACCAATAAAGTGTCGTATCCCTGATAAGCAGAATGAGTAATGTATTTCGTTCCAAAGACGGGCACACAAGCTGTTCAGCAGGTGGTCATATTGTTTTGGCTCATCATTATTATAATACCCACGCATATATTGATTCAGAAAATTATTTACTACATCGTTGTGTGTGGAATGTGGGTCAACGTTCTCGTGATATTAATAAAAAAGTACTTCATCGTTACTAAAATAATAAACAATTATTGTCAGTGACATTATTTAATATTCCGTAAAAACCTGTATCTCAGACAATACCTATGGAAAAGGATAATCAAAATGTCTAGCTTTTCTTATCTATGATTCTACTAGAATAACCATTCTTCTTGTTCACACTGTTCTACTGATCGGACGTGATTGATATAGCACTGAGGTCTGTAAAAGCTGTATTATGTTGTTAAGTTATATTTGAAAAAATAGAATTTCTGTGTGAGGGAAATCAATACGTGTGTTTGAATTTTTATCCTAATATGGTTCTGGTCCAATATAAATTTTAAGTTTTCTGTTCAACTGCAATGGAGCGCAGCCGCTAGCGCTATTAATCTGCAGTACTGTTTATTGGTAAAATGCTGAATAATACGTGATTAACAGTGAGAAATACTTCTAAATGTTAATACATACAGAAAAGGTACAGAAAAGACTACATATGTATATGTATGTTAATAGTAAAACAGTGCCTGAACCGGATTCGATAAGTGATTGTCTTATGTTAGCCGCTATCTTAGTGAAAAATTGCAGCGGCAGTTTTAAATTGAATTTTTTAAGACATGAATCTTGATGTTCGATCATTGCGATAGTAATTGTGTATTGGTGGCCCAGAACCCACTCATAGGTAATAAATGTCACTTAGATTGTGAATAATATTTAAATACAGTGCAAACAGCTTCTTACGTGATAAAAATCGTTCTCTGCTAATGTACGAAGCCTGATTATTTCGTAAAAACTTTTATGAAATATTTTTGACGGGAAAGAATACATTAGTGTTGCGCGCGTGTGGTATTGTGTGTAAAAACGGTTCATTTTTCTTAAATAAAAGTGTTCCCACCTCGAATAACAGTAACGGTAAATAGTATAAGACCGCTTTCATGCATGAACTGCTTGACAGACAAAATAGTTACACGTTCCCAGGTGGAGATTTCTTTAACAAAATAAGGACCATTATCCGGGAGAGACAGTGATTAAATAAAACCTCATGTTACGCTAATAATAAGTAACTGGTTTTGTTGTAGTCCTACCTAAAACTGTAAAACACCGATACTATGTCACGCCACACTGTATATGGTGCGTAAGTATGAAGCTGTTGTAACAGCATACTCTGAAAGGAACCTCGCTGGTATACAATCTGGACCGGAAGCATTACCTTTCTAAACTGTTTTAAGCTGCTTCGCTACACCGAGGGTATCTAATTCTAATCTACACACGTTAGCATTTGTTTTTCATTCGAATTCCGGAGTATTCACTTAGTTCCCTTTTATGAAGGAATTTCGGAAAACTGGGTTTAGTAATCTCTTATAGTGGCACTGCCATCAGTGATTTCACCGTTGTTATCGCGCAGTGAAGGTATAAATTGCGTCTTGCCACTGGAGTGCTTTAAATACGAACAGAATCACTTTTGGTTTCCGGGCAAATTTCGTGACAGAGTTTCGTTGTGGAAACTATTGAAAGCATCTCGCATTGAAATTCGCGCTAAATTACTAGTTTCTGTAAAACTTCTCCAATCTTGGGGATCTTGCGTTCTTTTATATTTGACATGCTTATATCGTTGCTTATGCAATAGTTTTCTGATTTGTTTTGTGTACCAAGGGGTATCAGTGCCATCTCTTATTAATTTATTTGCTATGTATTTCTCAACCGAATTTAAACCACATCTGACTTACGCTAACACAGTTAGCTTGGTGGTAATAGTGTCCGCCCTTAGAGAACTGTTAAGCTAATTTTTATCTGCTCTTTTAAACTGATGTATTTGCCGTTTATATTTGCTGGGTTTGGATGTTACGGTATTCAGTCTAGCTACAAAAGCCTTGAGTCTACTGATCCCTGTATCTGTCGTGATGCTCCTTATTTTATCAGGATTACTTGTTTGCTAAGAAATCACGTAATATCTAGCAACCATTTACACTTCGAGTGGGCTCTTGAACTAGTTTTCGAAAATATTTTTCAGGGAAGGCATTCACTACGATTTCGGAGTACGTTTTTTGCCTACCTCCGAGTTTACACATATAGTTTCGCCAACATGTCGAGGGTAGATTGAAGTCACCATCAACTATAATTGTATGAATGGGGTACCTGTTTGAAATCACACTCAAGTTTTCTCTGAACATACAGGAAACACCGATAAGTAGAAGGGAGACGATGATAAGATTCCATAGAAATAGATGGAGTTGTAAAGGGTAGAATGTGTAGGGGGAGACGGAGACTGGCATAAGTGCGGTAAATAACTAAATTCGTAGGGTGCAGCTACTCCTCTGACATTAAAAGGATGGCACAAGAGATGAATCTGGGTAGGATCACATCAGTGCAGTCAGAGACCTGATGACTCCAAGAAAAATAAACATCTAAATTATCACAGTGACAAGTGGTTTTAATTCAGTTGACGACTCCCCTGTGGCTAACACCCGATATACCAGGGGGTGAAATGTCGCTGTCTCGGATGCACACCCAAAGGATGATGAAATGTTTCATCCGCCGAAAAGAACTTCAACAATCACAAGTACAACATAATTTCCAAAATTGGCGAACCAATGATAGAAAACTATTTTCAGTCTGACTTTTGACTCTATTGTATTGAATGTCAACATATGTTGCGGAAACTCAGTTTATTCATAATGAATATGGTCCGTCCACAAAATGGCAGTGAGATCGCCAACGAACTCTTGTTAATGAGCCTCGGAATCGTGGAATCCTAAATTTGGCCTTGCTGTAAATATGCCTGCTAGCGAAATCTAAAGGGAACCGGTGAATTTACTCCGGGAATACTAGACAGGTCTACGATGTGCCCTTGAATAACACAGTCGAAACCACCCTATTCAGACTGTTTTAGTTTTATTTCTAGCCCATGCCCTTTTAGACATATTATAGATTTAGGTATATCTTCTGAAGAAGGCTCAATTATTTGGGCTGAAACCTAGGTAAAGGATGGTTTCATTACCGCAACCGCGGCTGATAGTTTCTTATATATTATGTATGGCATTTCATTTTTATTTTGGATGATAATTTGAAACGCTCCCACTATGCACTTCCCACTCCAAAAACATTGGATCCACTGCGATACTGCAGGCGAGCAAGAGTGGTGTGAGTCTGAGTATCGTCCTGATGTTTGTCGCGCATCCAGCGGACGACGCATTAGACATTTCACATAGGTAGATGAAAACTGGTAGTTAAAAACAGGTCGTAAAATCTAACGGTTCTCTTGAAAATAAATATAGTCTTATCCGTAAGTTAAAGGTTCTCGCGAGTTTCTAGCTTCCTTCATGAAAGACATATACTCCTCTGAAATCGGATGAATCTTTTTGGAAGACGTTATATATTATTATTATTATTATTATTATTATTATTGTTATTTATTAGCTTCGTCATTTCATCGCGGTATTACATGTTATCATTTAGTTAACTTCAGAGCGCAATACAATTAAAGGACCAATTTTTCTAAACCCCGTAACTTCCATCCATTACGACGCGTAAGTTTGAAATTTGGCTCATGTGTGTCTGCAACCTTCCTCTGTAACGGTGCAAAAGCGTGTCATGCTGCTACGTCACCTTCGAGAGCGGCGATCTCTCGAACAGCAAATGGTCGACACATGCGAAAAAAACGGCCACAGTTCTGAAGTTCATGTGAGCTGTAACGTGGGTTAATGATGTGACATTGGCGCCAAAGTTCACCACAAGTCTGCCCAAAGCTACAACGGATGAGTCACATGATGGGAAGGTCGTCAACAGCCCGTGTTCCTCACATCTCAGCCCTTACTTTGCCGCCTATTCGATGGAGGTCAAATCCGCAACGCCTAGTGTAGAAATCACGAGGTTTTCTACTGCGTGGCCGAGGAAAACATTTGAGACACACCACCGCTCTCAATCGACATGTCTTTAGGTGTTGGCATAAAGGGCCCCAGTTAAACTGCCCCTATCCGTCAGGCGATGGTTCCCGCACACTTCGCTGTCGAAAACGACAGTCACAGTGTGAAGAGCGACACGCCGACGTTGTTGACAACCTGTCACTTTACTGACACTTGCCGGACTCCTTAGCCCTTATCTAAGGACATCGTGGGCCCAACCCAATGAACGTGATGCCACTCGTTGGGAGTGCAGTGCAACCACAATTTTTTTTGTCTGATGGTCAGGGTGGAACCACTAGCGACGTTGAAAACCATTCGACGAAATGTGAACGCTATCCGAAGCAGAAAAGATTGTTTATGCATTTTCAGCCATTCTATTTGCATCCTTCTATGGTGGAGCAGCGAACTTACATGCTTGAATAAAACTCCCTCTGAGACCACCCTCGGTGCCACCAAAACGGCTTTACTGAGCCCTTTAACAATGTATCTGAACAGATAAAACATGTGACGAAGTCCTATGCCCTTGCAGACAGTCAACACCTTCGACATGCTCCGACTGTGGATAGACTACTAGCAGGGCGCAAGAACAGCAGCATAGCCTGTCTAGGGCTTTCATCCCGGGTTCTGTATGTTCACGTACCATGTCACTATGGACAGCCAATGTGGGCGGGTGGTTCCGAGGTTGTAGCCGAACTGGGTGGTCTTAGAGTAGCCCCTTTTACCGTTTTGCTCACGCGCGTTTAAATGCCACACCCCTCCCTGATCACGCCACGATGGCGTAATACAGGATGACTGAAAAAACATAAGCACCCTTTGATGATTCGTATCACGTTCAGATTTCCTCGACTGGTTTTCAATGGTCCCTTGCTATTCCACACTGCACAGCAGAGCAAAAATTGCGGTCGCACTGCAATACACAGTATTACTGTCACGTTCAGTTGGATTGTTCGCTCACGACGTCGTTAGAGAAGGGTTGAGGTCCGGGGCATTTCAGCAGTGTCACAGATTATCACGAAGTCTCACTCATAGCAATGCGAAGTCGTTTTAGATCGCGAAACGTGTGCGAATCGAAGCCGCACAGAAAGACGTCGTTTTACTGACGCATTTATGTCATCTCCTGTGGCCTTTCCGTACGTTTTCTGAGTGGCGGTGTGTCTAGAATGTTTCCCTCGTCTAGCCACAACAAAACCGCTTGATTTCAATGCTACATGTCGCGGTTCCTGCATCCACCGCAAAGGCTGCAAAAGAAGGGGTTAATGTGTGTAAGAGAGATGTGTGAGCACATGTGGCACGTCCAATATAGCATTGGGCAGAACTGTGGGGACATTTAGTGCCAATGTGACATCCTTAACCCATCTTATACTTTACCAGATCTTCTGTGTTTCGGTCTTTCCTCGTGTCGACAGCTTGCTGTCTGAAGCGTCACGCAGCCCGAGGGTGAAATCGCAGGGCCGGCCGCGGTGGTCTAGCGGTTCTAGGCGCTCAGTCCGGAACCGCGCGACTGCTACGGTCGCAGGTTCGAATCCTGCCTCGGGCGTGGATGTGTGTGATGTCCTTAGGTTAGTTAGGTTTAAGTAGTTCTAAGTTCTAGGGGACTGATGACCACAGATGTTAAGTCTCATAGTGCTCAGAGCCATTTGAACCATTTTTTTGAAATCGCAGGACGCCGCGCTTTTACACCATTACACAGGCATGTTGCTGTTATCTTTGAGCCAAATTTCAAACTTACACGTTGCATTGTGTTTAGAAAATGTGAGCCCTTAATTTGATTGTGAAGTGCATGTTCTTCTGTAGTTGGTCAATTGAACTGTTTTCCGCAGTTGCCAGCAGAATGATGGGTCAAGTGTTAGGTCTGTAGGCTATATACAGTCCATTTCGGAATACAGCCAGTGCATACAGACTCTCACGCACACTGAAGCTGAGAAAAGACCGCTCAGATCGGTCACTGCCAACGGCGTTCTAACACAGACAATTTTACTGAACGCCTCCCAAAGTTCCAGTACTCGAGAACAGCGTAGTTACAACGTGAACTTGTGAAAGCTGTCGGTCTCTGGCCGGCTCCAGTCTGCTGCTGACGCAACCAGTGCCACGAGGAGGTTCAGGTCCGAGCGAGTCTTCAAGGGCTGGGACCAGTTGTCGTTCCTCTGGGGGCGGCATCCCAGCCTGCTCTGTGGGATTCCTCTGGGGTCCGACGGCCGTCCATCGCGGCGGCGGCAGGCGTAACTCTGCGGAGGAGCAGAGGCGGACGCGGCGCGATTCCGCGCTCCGATACGGCCGCCCGCTCTTAATTAGAATATACTGGCGACCGTGCCAGGAGCGACCGGACGGCGGTACCGGCGACAGCACGCCCACGCATGGCTCTACTGGGCTGGGGGCGGCCTCCTGCTAGACTCTCTATCATCCATTCTGCCGGTTGTGATGCGGCGTACCTCTGGTAGCATTACTCTCCTCTGGACAAAGTGTGCAGACAGAACAGATCCCTGCTAGTGGATGGTGCTCTCGATGTCCACACCGCCAGAGCGCTTCATAGCCCAAGAAAACGGGTGCCAAACGCCACAACGCACCATCTTTGACGTTCCAGTAAGATTTACAAGTGAATGGAATTCAGTTGCCGGGAGGGAGCTACGTTTAGAAGTGTATGTAGCATCAAATGTACCCCAGACAAATGTTATAGCGCCATTACTGGTCAGAATGTTAATGATTTTTTCAAGAAGGTGTTACAGCCTTCTGCTGTTCTTAAAGGAAACAATCTGAAGAGTTCACTTTGACTGTTTGTAGTTGTAAGGTGCCAGGACACGGGCACTTACACGTTAACTTACCAACATTAGTATTAATAATAAAGGGACTGGCAAGGGTATCAGATCATGACTCTATCGAATTATGATAAATATTAGGCACTCTCGAGCAGTGTGTCTGCATGATTAAGTCACTAACTTAAAGCGTTGGTGAAAAGTGTCGGAAATTGAGAACTGTGGAATATAAAGTCTGCAGATGGCAGTAGCTCGCCTGGCCGCCGTGGGCGGCAGGTAGCGGCCACCGGAAACGCGGGACAATACGGCGCTTTTGGGGGTAATCCGGCGTCCGGAGCCACCTGTGCTGGTCAATAAGTGGCGAAGACGGGAATTTCGTTTGCCTAGGGGCGTTATGACCTACTCAATCGTCGGGTAGATCTCAGGAATGCCGTTGGGGGGATTTCAGCGATGATAGAGCGTTCGACATTGGCCGAAACAGAGTATTCTTCCTCCGCGTTTTCGTACGCGTCAGAGACGGGAGAATTTTGGAGAAGTGGACTTCGGCTTCAGCCATCGAGCGGTACGGACTTGGCGTCTTGGCCATCGCCTTCGAAGGGAGATATACGGTCTGTATCGCAGCACTGCACCAACGCGTGTTCCGTGCAGAGTTCTGCGGTAGGAGCTCTTTGTGTGCTCAGAAGCGAGAATTTCACCAATGGTTAACCGCTTCCAACAACTTACCTACTATTTTTGATTTGGTAGTTATCCTTGCGAGGTGCCGATTATTTATCAACGTAGCTGCCGGTAATAGGGGCGCGTAATTTCAAGTTAATGTGCCATTCTCAGGAGTGTGTGGGTGGACAAAGATATTCACATATTTTTGAAAATTTTGTCAGTTGCGGGGAATATCAAACTGAAATGCCAGTATTAGAATCGAATTATCGACTTGTGGAGAGGGGGACTTCGCCTTCATCCATCAAGCGGTACGGACTTGGAGACGGCGTCCCAGTAAGCTTTACATGTACTCTAGCTACTGCACAGCTTGCTCAGACGGGAGCCGACCGATGTGGCCGTGCGGTTCTAGGCGCTACAGTTTGGAACCGCGCGACCGCTACGGTTGCAGGTTCGAATCCTGCCTCGGACATGGATGTATGTGACGTCGTTAGGTTAGTTAGGTTTAAGTAGTTCTAAGTTCTAGAGGACTGATGACCTCAGAAGATGAGTCCCATAGTGCTCAGAGCCATTTGAACCAACCCAGACGGGAAGGAAAGAAGGTTTGCAGTTTTCTATGTCAGCGACGGACAAATAAGCTTATAAAGTTTATGGTACCATCCACTAAAACCAAAGAAGATAGAAACGAATTGCAAAATGATATATACAAGATTCAATGACAGCTCTCTGTTTGGAACACACCTCCATTACAGACTCCATTTCGAAGATTATGTGGAGCTCCATCATCTATCGGAGTTTTATGAAACTATAGTTGTTAAGGTGGGAATATTGCACAATGTCCCACAGCAAATTCCACTTTTTGTCAACTGAAGATGGCGGAGAAGAAAAATGCGTTGCCTTACTTATTTATCGCCCCTTGTATAATGGATCTGAGCAATTCCACATAGACCTAACCAACATTGCAAGGCCATGTAAAATGGTTCAAATGGCTCTGAGCACTATGGGACTTAACTTTTGAGGTCATCAGTCCCCTAGAACTTAGAACTACTTAAACCTAACTAACCTAACGACATCACATACATTCATGTCCGAGGCAGGATTCGAACCTGCGACCGTAGCGGTCGCACTGTTCCAAACTGTAGCCCCTAGAACCGCCCGACCACTCGGCCGGCCAAGGCCATGTAGTCTGAAGTTCTATGGCCAAATGATTCAGTCATCCAGATGGTTGACGACGTTATTTCTGTGAAGGGTGCAAACCATCAACAGGAATTATATGTTAGTCTGAAATTTCGCAGACATCCTTCGAGTGTGGTTGAACCTATAGCACTGCTAAACAGTATATGGTTGGATGTTTCCTTTGTCAGCAAGGTCTGTGTGTCATGTGGGTGGTTAAGAGGTGGAGGTGGAGGTAGGTAGGAGTGTGGATGTACTGTGTGTTTTTTTAATGGTTGGAAACGTTTGGTCGAGTGACATGTAATTCGATAAATCAGTAAAAACATCAGCACAAGGTTTACTGGGTGACGGGAAGAAATAACGAGGCTACGATATTTTCTTTGGCAGAAGATCGTTTAGGGACGGAAGACGGTTAACTGCTCATCGGCTGTTCCAGTGTAAAAGGGACGAAAGTCCCTCATGAAATCTGCATAAGACTGTGAGCCCTTCCCCACCAAGAAATGGGTCAATCCACAATTACGAAACCGCAAAGAGAATCTGGCGGCGACAATTTTCAGAGAATAAATGGTTGCTTCAACCACCGCTCATCCCGCCACGAAATATCCGGCCTAATTTCATTTACCACCCTCCCTGCCCTCTCTCTCTCTCTGTCTTCCACCCTCAGCCCCATAGGGCAGTCTATAGGCGCACTACACGCACCGTCCCTTGCCAGTAAGGGGACACACCTCACCCCCCTTCCTCTCCATCCCTTACTGCCTGATAAAAACTAAATACCTCTTCAGTGGTCTTTTCGCCTGAGGGGTTGGAATAGACTGTGCCCCCATCTCCTCTTAACAATACTTTGAATATAGACGGTGGCATTTAAGCCTGGCGTGCTCCTCTCTTGTGTGTGTGTGTGTGTGTGTGTGTGTGTGTGTGTGTGTGAGGTTGCTAGGGCAGGTTTGTGTCGCAACGAGCAAACCTTATCGTGTGCGCCCCGGGGTGAGTTTGGAGGGACGCGGTGATCATTTGGAGCCGTATCTCGACGGAAGGGGTGCGCCGCATTGGAGGGTGGGGGGAGGGTGGTGGAGGAGGAGGAGGGGGGGCGGGCGGGGGTGCGAGCGCCGGTCCGTATCGATCAATCGCAACGACCTATCGCTTCCGAATCAAATGAGCCATTTCGTTTTACGGCAGCCATTTTCTATTCTGGCGCTGGTAGGGGGTGTTTGGGCAGCGGTGCGTGGGTGGGGGTTTTTGGCACGGCTCGCGCGAGAGGAAAGGGTGTGCGAGGGAGGAAGGGGGTGGATTGGCGCCGGTCGACGGTGGCGCCGCCCGTTAGGCCGCGGCGGCTTGGCAAAGCACGGCGCGGCGCCAGTAACCGCACGAATATCGCGCTCCCGCCCCGTCCCAACCCGGCTGGCTTCAGACGCGCGGGCCGTGTCAGCGCAACCCCCGCGAGGCCGTAATGCAGCCCCAATTTATGTCAGGTGCCTCCGCAGCCGCTGTCCGCTGACCACGGGACTGTTGTGCGAGGGCGGACGGCCTTTTATGTCCTGAAAATGCGCGCCCAGCCCCCGTTTGAAACGATGCCAGCGTCCGGTTACGGGCGCGCGCCCGCGCGCGCTTGTGTGTGTGTGTATGTCTGCGCTGGTTTTCGGGAGCGAAGGCAGGCACTGTTTTATGGGCGACTGCGTACGGTTAATGAACAAGCGCGACGCCAGAGAGCTGTCGCACATTCTTAAAGTGGGTGTTCAGAAACGGATGTGCAAAAATACGGTAGGACCCTTAAATTGGCAAGGAATAAATGACGATGGTTTCAATTTGTTGGAAATTACACTCAGTAGTCGTGTTGATTACGATAAGCGCTACACTGCAGCAAGTTCCTCTTAGAAAATCAGCTTCGAAAGTACGTCGTATGGAAATTTATTTCTTTATCTACGGTACTCTAGCAGGATTGGTGGTCATTAGGGCCTGTCTCAAATCATACCAGGCATTACGCATGTTTCATGCCACATTCATTAAGGCTAGGTAATATGCAGCACTTGAGAATAGTTAGGATGAAGGTTGAATCCGACCCTGAACGACATAATTTCGGAGGCACTTTAGGGATATTTTGAGGGTATTTTGGTGCAAGGAGATGTCCAAAAGGTTCAAATGGCTCTTAGCACTATGCGACTTAACATCTGTGGTCATCAGTCCCCTAGAACTTAGAACTACCTAAACCTAACTAACCTAAAAACAGCACACACATCTATGCCCGAGGCAGGAATCGAACCTGCGACCATAGCGGTCACGCGGTTCCAGACTGAACTGCCTAGAACCGCACGGCCACACCGGCCGGCCAAGGAGATGTGCTCTTTGGTATCAGTGCAGTTATAATTTGTTCGCCTGGCCACCCCAACTACCACTGTTGCTCTGAAAGTAGCATCACAACAATGAAAAACTCTGTAATAAGCGATGTCAGGTCTTACGTCCACTTCCCGTCCAAATTAGTTAGATGTATCTCATTCTAACTACGTATGTTTGGGCACGCTAACAAATTAAGTTACACGCACATGTCTTGCCAAAAACTGTGCCCCTATGTACACAGTTTTCGTGTCATATATATGGAGGTCACAACCACCACGATGCCCAGCCTTGAAATCATGTAGTTTTTCTTATATGTGGCCGAGGAACACATTTCAGCCACACCATCGCTCAGAATCGATACAAAAACGCCTCAGGAGGTGACATAAAGGCCGTCAGTGAAACCACGTCTTTCCTTGGGACTTTGATTGCCACACATTTGGCACTCGAAAACAGCTGTTTGCAATGCAACAGGAGGACGCTTCTGAGAGGCTTTCATGAGGCAGACATCTACCTGGCACTTCAATCCTCCTCTAAAGGAATGGTGGACTGACAACCCGACTGAACGTGATGTTTCACGCCCTCTTGTGCTGTAATCAGGGATAGGTGCTACATTGACACATGCGTGAATAAAACGGTAAACGGTCCATCTAAGAATCCAATTCGGCCAAGACCTCGGTGGAATCCGCCCACATTTGGTGAAAATATTAAATGTTAATCAATACAGAGACAACCTGCACAGTAGTCCTCCGCTTCTGCAGGTGGGCAACCACTTGTCACGTCTGCCATGTCAGCTGTCTGTCAGCTGGTGCTTTGGACTGTTTCGTGAGTCTTCTTTGTAAAGACATATTTTTAAAATTCTCAATAAATGTGGGCAGATCCCACTGAGTATATTGTGGAAATGGGGACACATGTGACGGACCTCACATTATTATTGCTTAGGGTCAGTTGTCAATTTGTCATTGAATACAAGAAATGTTTAATTAGTTAAAGCACGTCCCTCGTATTTCCCAAGCAAATATAGTTCTTCCGTATAGTATAATGACGTTGTGATAATCTTGGCTTTCATTTGTGTCTCCAGTGAAAGCTGCTGAAGATGATGATGTTATCAAAAAATTGCAAGAATACTGCTTTTGGCAACGGAGAAAAGTGTGCATGCGTGTGGGGGGGGGGGGGGGGGAGGGGACTGGGCGTAAAGATTGTTGGGGGATATCATGGCGTGACCACAGCAAACAGGTTTAACTGGATGTAGGTTGCCATAGTTATGGAGGGATGAAGGGGCTTGCACAAGATTCAAAAGCTGCATCAAACCCTTCTTTCGATTGCAGACCACAAGAGCAATTGTGTGTTTCCTTCGATGAATTAGCTTCTGCTCGCCTCAACTGAACATACGCGAAGGCATCTGAGATAGTCGTACATTCAGCGTTGGAGCATTTATACCGAAAAAGAGTAATAAAATAATGTCCTTACAGTGCTGGACATCCGAATGCCACCCCTACATACCAATCATATCCCTATGAATATCCTTGCAGAAAGAGCGGTACACCATCTACTCACTACTTGCGCCCCGCTGTTCTATCGGAGGCGTCTCACACTTGACGAGTTGAGCAACTATTGGAATCAGTGACGTCATACATGAAATGTTCACTTTCAGGCTAGTGTTGCAACAGAACTTTCTGGAGCATCCATTTTAAAACACTAATCTAAACCAAAGCGACACAGAGAGAAATGCTTCACGCGAGGACGTAAGCTCCCCCCGCTAATTTAGGTGATAGAAATTTCTTTCTTTCCTTACGACAAGGAAAAAATATTTTTGATTATTTGTTATAATGTTTTTCTCATCGAATTTATGTCTGACTTCGGTCTTTTTTTCTCAAGTAAGTTTTTGACACAATGTGACTTTTTTACAAACTCTAAAAAGTACAGGGGGTCAATTATCGAACTATAGGAAATACACTCCTGGAAATGGAAAAAAGAACACATTGACACCGGTGTGTCAGACCCACCATACTTGCTCCGGACACTGCGAGAGGGCTGTACAAGCAATGATCACACGCACGGCACAGCGGACACACCAGGAACCGCGGTGTTGGCCGTCGAATGGCGCTAGCTGCGCAGCATTTGTGCACCGCCGCCGTCAGTGTCAGCCAGTTTGCCGTGGCATACGGAGCTCCATCGCAGTCTTTAACACTGGTAGCAAGCCGCGACAGCGTGGACGTGAACCGTATGTGCAGTTGACGGACTTTGAGCGAGGGCGTATAGTGGGCATGCGGGAGGCCGGGTGGAAGTACCGCCGAATTGCTCAACACGTGGGGCGTGAGGTCTCCACAGTACATCGATGTTGTCGCCAGTGGTCGGTGGAAGGTGCACGTGCCCGTCGACCTGGGACCGGACCGCAGCGACGCACGGATGCACGCCAAGACCGTAGGATCCTACGCAGTGCCGTAGGGGACCGCACCGCCACTTCCCAGCAAATTAGGGACACTGTTGCTCCTGGGGTATCGGCGAGGACCATTCGCAACCGTCTCCATGAAGCTGGGCTACGGTCCCGCACACCGTTAGGCCATCTTCCGCTCACGCCCCAACATCGTGCAGCCCGCCTCCAGTGGTGTCGCGACAGGCGTGAATGGAGGGACGAATGGAGACGTGTCGTCTTCAGCGATGAGAGTCGCTTCTGCCTTGGTGCCAATGATGGTCGTATGCGTGTTTGGCGCCGTGCAGGTGAGCGCCACAATCAGGACTGCATACGACCGAGGCACACAGGGCCAACACCCGGCATCATGGTGTGGGGAGCGATCTCCTACACTGGCCGTACACCACTGGTGATCGTCGAGGGGACACTGAATAGTGCACGGTACATCCAAACCGTCATCGAACCCATCGTTCTACCATTCCTAGACCGGCAAGGGAACTTGCTGTTCCAACAGGACAATGCACGTCCGCATGTATCCCGTGCCACCCAACGTGCTCTAGAAGGTGTAAGTCAACTACCCTGGCCAGCAAGATCTCCGGATCTGTCCCCCATTGAGCATGTTTGGGACTGGATGAAGCGTCGTCTCACGCGGTCTGCACGTCCAGCACGAACGCTGGTCCAACTGAGGCGCCAGGTGGAAATGGCATGGCAAGCCGTTCCACAGGACTACATCCAGCATCTCTACGATCGTCTCCATGGGAGAAAAGCAGCCTGCATTGCTGCGAAAGGTGGATATACACTGTACTAGTGCCGACATTGTGCATGCTCTGTTGCCTGTGTCTATGTGCCTGTGGTTCTGTCAGTGTGATCATGTGATGTATCTGACCCCAGGAATGTGTCAATAAAGTTTCCCCTTCCTGGGACAATGAATTCACGGTGTTCTTATTTCAATTTCCAGGAGTGTAAAATCGCCGTGGCTTCTGTACGTTTTGCATTCGCACGTTTAAGCTGCACGGTTGGCTGTGGGGCGTGATGGGAATTAGCATGCGCTGTATCGTTTGGTTGACCAACGAAGCCCTCTTTCATTTGGATGGGTTCGTCAGTAAGCAAAATTGGTGCGTTTGGGGGACTGAGAACCCCATTTGGCGATCGAGAAGTCTCTTCACCGTCAAGGGGTGACTGTGTCGTGTGCGATGTCCAATCGCCAGATAATCGGTGCGATGTTCCTTGATGGCCCGAATGGTACGTGAAGATTTTGGAAGATGATTTCATCCCCATTGTCCAAAGTGACCCAGACTTTTACAGGGCGTGGTTCATACAAGACGGAGCTCGACCCCATAAAAGCAGGAGAGTGTTGTCCTGGAGGAGCACCTTGGGGACCGCATTCTGTCTATGGGGTACCCAAAAGCCAGTGGCATGGGCCTCGATTGGCCGCCATATTCTCCGGATATGAACACATCGGCTCCTTATTGTGGGGCTATTTTAACGGTGTACAGCAATAACTCCAAAACCAGTGCTGAGCTGAAAACAACCATTCAGGAGGACGTCGTCAGGATCGATGTTCCGACTCTTCAGCGGGTCATGCAGAACGTCGCTATTCGTCTGCGTCACATTATTGCCAATGACGGCAGACACACCGAACATCTCATTACCTAAATCCCAATGTCTGTAGTGACTTATACGTGTTGAATAAAGTGTGTACATGCCGTAGTTTGTAACTAATTTACGTTTTCTTTCATACAGTTCAATAATTGTCGCCCTGTATTTTCAGTATGAACAACTGTCTCAATAAAGTTTGGACATCAGCACATGTCTTTGTTTTGAGGGGGCAAAATCAAGAGGCGTTTCCAGAAACTGAATCCTTTGATTTATCAAAAAGCGTAGTTCCTTGACCTATTCCAGCACGTTACCTACCAAGAAATATGAAACAGATCTTTTCTGCTGCCTATGACCTCATTAACAACCTCTTTCAATGATACTCACACCTCCCTCTTATATACATATTTCCTTTATTGAGAGCGAAATCACTCATCAATTTTCGGAAGGCAGGTCCAACAAAAACGGACTCTTGCCATTCAGCTTCTGATAGTTGAGAACAATTTCTACTGAGATACTAGAAGAATGTTTCTCACTTTTGGATAAGCCCGTCTTAAAGTGTAAGAGTTGTAACAGAATATTATTTTGCGATCCATGAGTGTTTTGCGTGAAAATAACAATTATTCAAGGGCTTCTCTGGTTAGTTACGATATATATTCATCGGTGGAAACACTGCTACCGAAATTTCAACTTCATGTTATTATGAACTGGAATATTACATGAACTATATCATTAAAATCGCTGAAAATTAATCTTCTTAAATATTGTGTTAATTATAAGAAATGTTTGTCTTTTGTCGTTTGTCGTAATAACCTTCAATCTACAACAAACCGAAGCGCTAAGTCACTTTCGTTGGAAAACCGACTTCTGTGTATGCGTATTGTGCCCGTAAATTTTTCTTATTTAGAATATACTTATTTTTGCGATGTTTCATGTTCACCTTGTTTTTGTAATTCATTCCTAGTGAAATTCATCTCTGATTTCCTTTCCAATTCCGCAAGTAAACATCTGCCTGGGAAGCTAACACAGCCGGAGGCATACATACATGCTGGTATTACGACGAACTTGTAATGATCAATTTTGATATTTATTGAGAGGAACTGAGTGTTGTAAATATTTTGTGTTGCATGGAATACTATTTCCATTTCCGTGGCTCTTACTTTCAAGAATTCTTCATCCAGCCCGTTGGTAGCAATCTATTCGACTGGTGTGTAAGTCTTTTCACGTTTCTTCCTGTTCTGCATAGGGTGTTTAACTGCGTTGTATTATACTCCGTATTTGACGTCCGTCATTTTCAAAAGATGTTTCCGAGCTAGTATCTTGTACTACTTCTTTCAATAAAGCAATTTGTTCCGTAGCGGTTACAAAATCTTCGGTTATGAAATCTTGTATTTGTGTAGATCCACAACCTCCAGATGCTCAATAAAGGTAAACATGGTCCGTAGTAGGCTGTAATAGGAATGTTTATTTAAGCACGCGATTAGCTAATTTCGACTAAACATCACAGTCAAGCACGTTTGTAACATCTGCATTTCATGTCATTTTTTTAGACCACTCTTAATTATATTTAAAAATTAGCCATATTCCGTCATTATACGAAAGGATCCACAGCACAGTTACACCTTTTAGGATCGTATTCCGAACTTTGTTTTATGTACAACAACATGCCAACTTTCATACAATGACGGAATATGGCGGCTGGTCCCGGCGGAGATTCGACTCCTCCTTCGGGCATGAGTGTGTGTGTTTGTCCTTACGATAATTTAGGTTAAGTAGTGTGTAGGCTTAGGGACTGATGACCTTAGCAGTTAAGTCCCATAAGATTTCACTCACATTTGACCATTTTAACGGAATATGGTTATTTTATACTTGTGATAAAGAGTGATTTGAAAATGAAATGAAATACATATATTAAAAATGTGCTTGACAATGACGCTTAGTTGAAATTAGCTAATAGCAGGCTTAAATGAACATCGCATTACAGCCTGTTACGGACCATGTTTACGTTTACTAAATCTTTGGTTATGGCTATATCATCCGCAAAAACTAACCATTATTCTGAGTTACGGTTCTTCAAGGTCAAGTTGTTGTTATCATTATAATAGGAATACGTTTGTGCCACTGTGGGACAATACGTTCCATGCCCTCATGGGAAAATGTTTCCGGTTGTCTACGGAACAAAGATCTTATCCAGGTGTGCACCTCCTCGTCCGAAACAAATCGAACGACCACGAACGTCTTTCTTCTGGGTACCGAAAAAACATATCGCATGGGGAGAGATTGGGACTATGTGGGGGATGAGTAGTAAGGGCTTCCCAAAGGAACTTCAGCGTAGGGGCGCCCACATATTGCTAAGGTTGTTTACAGTGCGCTGCAGAGTTTTGTTGGGAAGCCCTGACTACACATTCCCCGTGCAGTCCCTATCTCTCTCCCCATGTGATTCCCACATTTTGGAACCCTGAAGAAAGACGTTCGTGGTCATCTATTTGCTTCGGATATAGTGGTGCACACATCGGTCTCACCATGAGTCCGTAGTCAATCCCAAACATTTACCCACGAAGGCATTGACCGCCTTGTCTCACAGTATCACGAATGTGTTGACAGTTATGGCTATTACTTTTTAATTAATAAAGAGTTTACTTGCTTTTCTCCATATGCCTCTTCTCAATTTTACTCTCCCTTATTATTTTTATTATTCCGTTTATTCCCCGTTAAGGAGAGCGCTGAAACACAATTTTCATGGCATTTTTTTCTGTATCTCTCGTTTTCCTCCCCAAAAACGTCTAATATATTCGCAATGTTTCTTCTTCCTCTCTTATGTCCATTTCATCCCTATTTACTTCTCTTTGGGCGTTTGCTGAAATTTCTGTCCCCTGATTTTCTTTCTCTGTATTTTTCCCTGTCTTTCATGTCTTCTGTGGATATGTTCAGTTTCTTGAGGTCTTCCATGGTTTCCATTACCCAGTTGGTTTCCACTGTATTAGTTGTCACTATGTTAAAAATTTTCTCGGCCAGTCTATTTTCGTTCATCTTATTTATGTGCCCGTAGAACTTGGCCCTTCTTTTCGTGAAGTTGTTTGTAGTCGTCTCTCTCTGTTCGTACAGTTCTTTTGTCAGCCTCTTTATCCAGATCCCCTCATTCTGACCTGGCCCATACATCTTTTTCAGTATTTTTCTCTCTCGCATTTCCATCTCCTTATTGTTCGTTCTTCTCTTGGTTACTGTTCTTTCTGGTGCGTACACGGTCTCTGGTAAGACTACTGTACTCTAGTATCTTAAATAGGCACTCTTGCGAATACTTCTTTCGTTGTAATGGTTCCATATACGTTTGTATGCTTTTTGTAGTTTTGTGATCCATTCTTAATTGCACGTCGCGTTCACTCCTGTTTTCTGTATAATCTTTCCCATGTATTTGAAACTATCTATATGTGTTATCTTTCCATAATTTGTTACTAGTCGGTGTCTATCTGTGGATTGTGTGTCCATGTATTGCGTTTTTTCATATGACATTTGTAGTTCAGTTTTAGGTGAGATTTCGTGTAGAATCACCAGATACTTCCTTGTTTCTTTTCTGTTATTTGTTATGATGCCCATGCCATCGCGCAAAGGCCAGACATTTTATGTTGAGAGTTCTATTCTTGTATCTCCCCATTATTACCTCATTAACTCCTTTCCTGATTATTTTCTTCAAACGCGAGTTAAGTAGAATGGGTGACAGGCCACTCAGTGCCTCACTCTGTTTTGATTTCGAATGGTTCCGAGATCTCTCCCACAAACTTCACTTCGCATGTTGTTGTGTTTCCTGCATTAGCTTTCTACCCTTAATATTATTATTATTATTATTGTTATTATTACTATTATTATTCTATTCTTTGTTGATTTGGAGTTGACTTTATGCTTTTTTCTGCTCGCAAGGCTGCAGTAAACAATACTTGAGTTATAATGAGCACAAAATGACAAGGAAATTGATTACTGAAACTGTGGACACCACACGAAGCTTCCTACATACGTCTCTCACAAAAAGCAACATTTCTGAACTGAGTTACTATAGAAACGACACGTATCTACCTGCAGCACCGCGCACTGCTTAATTAGGTACGCGACTCCTGTTCATGCGAAGCGAGTATCCGGTTACTCTCTCCACAGGCGACAGTTAGCTTTCCAGTACTAAGAACGTAACTTCTTTGTGCGTAATTTATGCAGCAGTGCCCATCTGCTTGCGGCGGGGAAATGGCAGTAATTTGAGCCGTGTCGGTTACGTTAATGAGACTAGACGTCTCAGAAACTCCGAAAGATGTTTACAAGTGCCACCAGGACATTCCTCTTTCTTCGCGTGGCAAGCATGTTAATTAGTTGTACGTAACAAGACCGCAGCCGTTGTTGGGTCTCGTGTAACAGTAAGCTTCGAAACAACTGCGGCGCAACATATTAACGAAATACTTCCTTACTTCCATGTTTTAATATCAGGTTACAAGTTGATTCGTTAACTGATTTGGGGGAAGGGGGCCAAACAACGAGGTCATCGGTCCAAACCGATTAGAGAAAGATTGGATAGAAGTCGGCTGTGCCCTTTCAAGGCAACCATCCCGGAAATTGCGTAAAGCGATTTATAGAAATCATGGAAAACCTAATCAGTATGGGCGGACATGGGTTTGAACCGTCGTCCTCCCGAATGCGAGTCCAGTGTGCTAACCAATACGCCATGTCGCTCAGTATCAAGTTCTAGCTTCAGGCTGAGAGGCTGTGGTCGATATATTAAACCATCCCCAGACGTTTCGTCTCCGAGTGCGGGTGACATCTTCGCAGGCTAAATGGTAACTGCCATCAAACCACCCCCACCCCTCCGACTTTTTAGAACCGTATAGCAATGTGTAGAATGGTGATGGCGTCTATTTTTCTAAATAGTCGGAGAGCCTTAGGGCCCCCGATGGAGTTGCCTGCCGGCCGGAGTGGCCGAGCGGTTCTAGGCGCTACAGTCTGGAGCTGCGCGACCGCTACGGTCGCAGGTTCGAATCCTGCCTCGGGCATGGATGTGTGTGATGTCCTTAGGTTAGTTAGGTTTAAGTAGTTCTAAGTTCTAGGGGACTGGTGACCACAGTCCCATAGTGCTCAGAGCCATTTGAAACATTTTTTTGCAGTTGCCTTTCTACCTAGAAAGATGTTTTAACTGAAATATAAGAGAGAGCTATTATCACACCTTCAAAAAAAGAAAGCACGCTAACTGAAGTTAATGAACATTAAATGCTTACTGGTAACCTTCAGCAGTACCAAAGTAAACGAAGACTAAGATACCATCTGCAAACTAAATAGCGTATGCATTCATTATCAGGATAATTACAGTACGTGACTTTCTTGGTTGTGCACTGCCAGACAAAGAGAAGGTTAGAAGGAAATGAAATGGGACCTCGGGGGTAGAGAGGATATATGTTTTTTCGGTTATTACAGTAGTAGTAGTAGTAGTAGTAGTAGTAGTAGTAGTACTAGTTGTTGTTGTTGTTGTCTTCAGTCCGGAGACTGGTTTGATGCAGCTCTTCATGCTACTCTATCCTGTGGAAGCTGCTTCATCTCCCAGTACCTACTGCAACCTACATCCTTCTGAATCTGCTTGGTGTATTCATTTCTTGGTCTCCCTCTACAATTTTTACCCTCCACGCTGCCCTCCAATACTAAATTGGTGATCCCTTGATTCCTCAGAAGATATCCTACCAACCGATCCTTTCTTCTAGTCAAGTTGTACCACAAACTCATCTTCTCCCCAATTCTATTGAATACCTCCTCATTAGTTACATGATCTACCCATCTAATTTTCAGCATTCTTCTGTCGAACCACATTTCAAAAAATTGTATTCTCTTCTTGTCCAAACTGTTTATCGTCCATGTTTCACTTCCATATAGTTATTACAGTACCGGCTAAATTTTGCAAAGAACTTGGCAGTGTGAGGACTTATCAGTTTGACGTGCAGTGATTAGGTTGGCAGTGGTGTCATAAATACGTTGTATTCGCTCCTGAGGCAAGCCTTCATACAACTGAGCCTTGATATCCTGTGTATTGGCAATGAAACGGAGTTGACGCCCGGGAAGGTCCCACGCATATTCTACCGAGGAGATATCTGGGGACCTTTCCAGTCACGGGAACGCCTCAGCATCTCACACGTATTTCATACAGAAACATACCATAAGTGTAAGAGCATTGTGCTGTTGAAATATGGCACCAAAAGACGGTGGGACACGTGGTTGGCATGTGAGGACGCAGGGTGTAGGTGGCCAGAGTTCTCTGAGGCGTCTTTTGATGTATTAAATAACTGAATGTAATAAATAACTGAGTATGTTTTATGTAAAACTTCCTGTAACAGCTGTACGATTAAGAAGTCAGAAACCATAGCATATAAAATCAGAAACTAAAAATTTACACCTCGACCTGAAATAGATTTTTGTTTAACGGTTTTTTCCAGCAGTTCTGTGCAGCATCTTCAGTTTGTAGTTACAGAACATTAGAAGAAATTTCTGAAACAATCCGTCTCAATCGCTCTTGGACTTTGCTTTGGTTTATAACTTTTTGAAACATACTGTCACACTTCACGTCTTCTGTCTGGCTCGCACTTCTCTGCTACTTATCCGAACACTCCCGACACTCTAAATATTTTGGATGATTATAGACTTTCTCAAAAGAAAACCCACATGTTAGACGGATAGGAATCCATCTAAGGACGCATTTTTGCCGACCACTGCCACCCGCAGATTGCCACCGCTACTAAGCTTTATTACCGACTATAGGAAACGAAAGGCTACAAATCATCACAAGCGCGAGTGAATGGCAATGAGCAGTTGTGGAGACAAAATTAGCATTTACCAACACACACTTTACTTATAGACAACTGATGATATTTCTCGACCTAGTGAAAGCATATGACAGTGTTCCCAGGGAAAAGGTATGGACAACCTTGAAGAGAAAGCAAACACTTGAAGTCATCCAGGCAATGTATGAATAAAGCTCTAGCTGTGTGCAGACACCAGTTGGAAGAATTGGATGGTTTAAGAATGTTACGGGACTGAGACAAGGAAGTGTGATATCACCACTACTACTTATAATGGTGATGGATGAAATAATCAGAGGGACGAAAGAAGCCCATAGAGGAAGGGGGATGAAGCTGTTACTATTTGCTGATGATATTGTGGTGTGGGGAACAAGCAGTAAGGAGGTAAAAAACAAACAGACATTACAAATGATAAGGTAGAAAAATATGGAATGAAATTTAGTGAGGAGAAAAGCAAGACCATGGTTGTAACTAGAGGGGATAGAGAGGGCAAGGGACAAATTCATATTAAGGGACGGGATAATGAAATAGTGGACAACTTTACGTATTTGGGAACTGTATTAATTGGGAATGCTCGTTTGGAGACAGAAATTAGCAAAAGTATACAACAGAGTAGTACAATTTACCAGTGTGTGAGGGGTTGGTGTGGGGAAGGGAAGTGCCAATACTAATGTACGGCACAGAGACTTGGACTACGACTAGAACAGAGGAGAGTAGGATACAATCCAGGGAAATGTTTTGAGCAATATGCTAGGGAAGAAAAGGAGAGACAGTGTGAAAAATGAAGATGTTAGGAAGGAAATTGGAGTGGAGAAGTTGACTGAGAAAATTGAAAAGAATAGATTAAAATGAATTGGCATGTGACGAGGTTGGGTGAGGGAAGAATACAAAGAAGGATTTTAAGATTGAGGCCAAGAGGAAGACCGAGAACAAGATGGATTGATACAATAAAAATGAGTTTAAGGAGGAGAAACCTGGTTTGGAACCAAATTGTGGAAGAAGAATGGTGGAAAGACAGAGTGAAGTGGCGAAGTACCATTGATACCCCAACCCGACCAGATGTTGAACAGAGGGAAAACGAAGATGATGATGACTAACAAGTACAAAGGGTACGGTTCTCCGCTGTGAGGTGAGAAATGTGACCACTGTATTAGGCGGTTATTTATGATTTGGCCCCACACTGTACATTCGCTTAGGAGAAAACACGCGCTGTGCGTATCTAGTGCCTCTCCGTGCTTAGATTCTCGTAAGACGCAGTTACAACGATCATACTCGCGTGGTAAGTCAGCTATCAGATGACCTGTTCCCACTGTAACGAGTAACCTCCATTCCAACGACTGACTTGTGCCTCCGTCGAGATGTGCATCCGAATGAATTACTGCAGTAAGTATATAGTGTGACAAGTACAAGCCTCGGTATTAAGAACGGAACACGCTACTCGTTACATACGCACAAGTCAGAGATCTGAAGATCTGTACGCGAGCTTAGCTGTACAGTTATCCTATCTGTAAGCATCTACACGTGTACTGCGCATCTCGCCGCATGGAATGTGGCTGAGTGTGCGTGGCTCCACCTCCGCTTCCCGTCTCGGCGAGATGCAACAATCCGAGATACTGGGCTCACGTTCAGGAGACATGGTTTCAATTTGGGCATCCTGATTTGCAATAACGATTTACCTACCGATTTGGACTGGCATCGAAACTTGTCAGTCGGAGGTCGGTCGGAAGTGACTCTTGGGATGTAGACAGTGGTTGACGGAGAGGAGTTGGCAAACAGAGGCGATTGAGGGCAGACATGATTAATGTACCAACTTGCGCTGTACGTCATGGATGAACAGTGGCAAGTGAATTCAGTAACAGTTTTGAGACAGCACACTAAGAGCGGAATACTGAATGTAAAAGTAATCGAAAAAAATTGCAATGCAGTGAAAACATATGCTGTGATGTATTTAGAAGAAACTTGTATGTTCGGGTGTTCAAAGTCATGTATCTTCGGAAGTTCTAGACACATTGCTTTGAAATTTTAACACAACGTTGCATTCTAACACAAGCTTATTTTTAGATACCTATTTCTTATGCATCAAACCAGTCTCAGGACTGATGACCACAACAACAACAACAACATTTCTTTAGTATATGGTGTATAACATAAGTGCATGTAACTTTTTTAGATCTTTCGTAAAAATTTTCCCGTACTATTATATTAAGAAAATTTTTGCATCTCCGCGGTTCCGAGAGATCCGTAACCTGTACACAAAATTGGAATAGAGATCAACATGAACAAAATTTCCGCCGTTGTAATTGCTCATGAATATCACATTTTCCATGTTGTACCACCATACGGCGAGCCCTTCAGAGGTGGTGGTCCAGATTGCTGTACACAACGGTACCTCTGATACCCAGTAGGACATCCTCTTGCATTGTTGCATGCCTGTATTTGTCGTCGCATACTATCCACAAGTTCATGAAGCCACTGTTGGTACAGATTGTAGATCCCCGAGAGTGGTTTGTGGGTCACATCGTCCATAAACAGCCCTTTCAATCTATTAGATAGGATTCATGTCTAGAGAACATGCTGGCCACCCTAGTCGAGCGATATCATCATCCTGAAGGAAGTCATTCACAAAATGTGCACGATGGGGGCGCGAATTGTCGTCCATGAAGACGAATGGCTCGCCAATATGCTGCCGATATGGTTGCCCTATCGGTCGGAGGATGGCATTCACGTATCGTACAGCCGTTACGGCGCCTTCCATGACCACCAGTGGCGTACGTCGGCCCCAAATAATGCCACCCCAAAACAGCAGGGAACCTCCACCTTTCTGCATTCGCTGGACAGTGTGTCTAAGGCGTTCAACCTGACCGGGTTGCCTTCAAACACGTCTCTGACGATTGTCTGGTTGAAGACGTTTGCGACACTCATCGGTGAAGAGAACGTGATGCCAATCCTGAGCTGTTCATTCGGCATGTTGTTGGGCCCACCTGTACCGCGCTGCATGGTGTCGTGGGAACAAAGATGGACCTCGCCATGGACGTCGGCAGTGAAGTTGCGCCTCATGCAGCCTATTGCGCACAGTTTAAGTCGTAACACGACGTCCTGTACCTGCACGAAGAGCATTATTCAACATGGTGGCGTTGCTGTCAGGGTTCCTCCGAGCCATAATCTGTAGGTAGCGGTCATCCACTGCAGTAGTAGCCCTTGGACGGCATGAGCGAGGCTTGTCATCGACAGTTTCTCTCTCTCTGTATCTGCTTCATGTCCGAACAAAATCGCTTTGGTTCACTACGAGACGCCTTGACACTTCCCTTGTTGAGAGCGCTTCCTGGCACAAAGTAACAATGCGGACGCGATGGAACTGTGGTATTGACATTCTAGGCGTAGCTGAATTAGAGACAACACGGGCTGTGTACCTCCTTCCTGGTGGAATGACTGGAACTGATCGGTTGTCGGACCCCCTCCGTCTAATAGGCGCTGCTCATGCGTAGTTGTTCACATCTTTGGGCCGGTTTAGTGACATCAGTTAGAGGGACTGTGTTTGTGATACAGAATCCAACATCAACGTCTATCTTCAGGAGTTCTGGGAACCGGGGTGATGCAAAACTTTTTTTTGATGTGTGTAAAAACACACACGCCTTATCGAATGCAACTTCGTGTCCAAATTTCAAAGCATTCCGCCAAAACCTTTCGGAGATTTGCGACTAGGAACATTTACAGTTTCCACACAAGTAGAAACGTAAATGTTCGTTTCTTCAAAATCTCGAATCGCTGGAACTTCTTCGAGGTTTGCTTTGAAATTTTTACACAAAATTGTATTTGAATACTCATGTGTTTTCATATACCTACTGGAATGTCATCTGGTATATATGTAATAATAGAGGAAACTTTACAAAAATATGAATGTTTTTTGTGTTCAAAATCGTTTTCTCTGAAAGCTCATGACAGATTGCTTTGAAATTTGACACAGCTCTGAATTCTAATATTGACATAAAACGTTGTTACCAAAGGCCTGAAAATGTATCTTCCCGATTTACTTCAAATTTTTACATGTTATTGTAGTACTCGTTTACACACACACACACACACACACACACACACACACACACACACACACACACACACCTCGAGCCTTATTGTTACATTGTATAAGTATTGTACATATAAATCAGTAATCCGTGAATATATATATATATATATATATATATATATATATATATATATGTGTGTGTGTGTGTGTGTGTGTGTGTGTGTGAAACATTGTTAGGAAACAGGAAAGCTGTATTCACGGATTACTGATTTATACGTACAATACTTATACAATGTAACAATAAGGCTCGAGGTCAGAGACGGAGAAAGATGAGATGGACAGAGGGAGGAAACGGACATAGAAAACAAGGAGGAGGATATGGACAAACAGAGGAGGCAGGAGGTGATGGAAAGAGAGGAGCTAAGGAGAAAATGAACAGAGAGAAGGGGAGGAGGTGATGGGCAGGAGAGGGGTAAGGAGGATGAGATCGACAAATACAGGGGGAGGGGCAGACAGGGTAGAGAAGCAGATCAGGATGTATATCCAACTCCCGTACATATTAGAAACCTGAGCTTTCTCTTTCTTTCCTTTGCATTTAAACAGGTTGAGCTACAGCAAAGCGAGGCTCGGTAAGGCAGTAGGCAATAACAATGACAAAATTTGGCGTCTAGTAATAGAACAGTAGAAATAATAAGTCACAGAGCAAAGGGAATCATTACAGCTATCTTTTTTTTTCAATAAATCATTTGCCTGCAAATTTACCTCAAGGAGCTACCCCCACACTCCATCGCAACTCAACTCATCTTACGGTAACAAAGAACTTATTTGCATTGCAACAGTTGCAGCATACTTCTTCAGACAAAGAAGACGATCATGGAAAGTTACTGTCGCTTGCATGTCGCAGAATCGCTAAATCACTTTCCTTTCACATTCCATTCGTAAACGCAATCAGATTCAATAAGAGGGACAGACATCTAACAGACAAGTAATGGTAGGCATATTATTCTTGGCTTACACCGGAATAAAGAGATACACAACCAAAGAAAAATTATATGCTTGTCGACCTGTGTCGGGATACAGACAGCACACCGTAACACGCTTGCCTTCGCATGCAACAATAAAACTGGACACCCGTTACACTAGGTCACCCTGCAGGACAAGATAGAACATATAATACCTACAACCTTTATACCTCTCATTTAGTTAGTTGGCGACCCTTTTTTTGTTTATAACTGAGCGTTACTAGATTTGGGTTTTCTTCCTGATTTATGCGGTAAAAACGTCACGGAAATATGATAGAACTAAACCAGTTTTTTTTTCTTATCACGCACTCTTTATCTTCTTCATCAAATTACACGGAAAACTGCAGACACGTGCTGTCATCTGCTAATGTTTCCATGCACACACAATCAGCTGTCTCATTTATTTACCTTCATAACAGCGTAATTTATCTGTTGACCTCTCTTCTTACGTTCTGTGTACCAACTAAATTGAAATGAGGCTAGTTCCTCCTTTTTCAGTTTTAGAACACTCATTGAATCTGTCCTCCTCCAGTTTTTGTCCGTTAAATAAAGTTTGTAGTTGCAATGGGTTTAGCTTTTTGATATGTTTACTTCAATATTGAAGATTCAATTTACCTCTGTTTAATATGGAAAATGAGAACACTGGTTGCAACTAATTGAGAACGATAAAATTATTTCTTTGGTACCTTAGCTGTGAGAGATAATTGTGGCTAATAAATTAACAAGATTTTTTTAACCAAAAACGTTAAGATGATTACCGAAGCAGAAAAGATCAGGTTACGGCCAGTCTGCAGGGCCCCTCATACACAAACTTCTCCACAAGTATTTTCACATTAAGACATTCGGAGGCTCTACAGTGATAGTCAGTGAAGGGCACTAACCTTTATCTACGCTTGCATGTCACAAGATTCCAGTGATGTACCTCATTCGTGTTACTCACCTGAAACAGAAAAAAATATATGTAATTTGATACCGTTAATGTGTGTCAGTACTGTGCGGGTGGCTAAAGCCTATTCTGTTGGTGACTGAATGGACAAAATTTTCAAAAGTATCGAAGTTTGTATAGTGTGTGTGAAAATGTGTGTCAAATCTTATGGGACTTAACTTCTAAGGTCATCAGTCCCTAAGCTTACACACTGCTTAACCGAAATTATCCTAAGGACAAACACACACACACACACACACACATGTCCGAGGGAGGACTCGAACCGCCGCCGGGATTTTTATAGTGATTAAGATTGTGGTGAAATGTTGCTTTCTATTACATCAGAATTCTGCAAGATTGTTAGCCAAATATCAAACAACACACGTTAACATTGCTTTATCCATTTTAATGGCTGTTAAGAGCTCCATGGCTGTGGGTTGTATTATTTTAAAAAATACAGCAACCAGCCACTTTCTTTGGTTGATGTTTGCTGTATTTCTTAACATGAAGTAAAAAAAGCGAACGAAATTCCTCGGGGAAACCTACACCGATCTCCCTAGTCCATAACGAGACTTACAATCAACAAAAGGCTGTGCGAGTGCAGTGCTCGATACTTTCATTGAATAATATGAGCAGTGATCTTTGACTTCGGCTGCCAACATAGTCACTGTGAGAACAACAAGCTTAGGCGTGCATCGGCTTAAGTTTTTTATTAGAGGGTCAGCTAACCATGCAGAATTTTTAGGACAACTTAAAAGATCTTGTGATTTAAATCAAGCCTAAGTGGAACTCATTTTCAATTGCTCTGTTTATTTATTTGCACACAAGTGATAAACAGAGAGCAAAGTCTTCTACAACGCGAATCAGATTATGGAATTACGCTAATACTCTGGGGATGAACTAGCATACGTTAAAGATTCTAGGGAGAAAGCGCAACAAGATTTTCTGATCCGGACAGCTCAGGAAAACAAATCAAGCGATACAAGAAGAGGTCAGAAATTACAACCAAACTATGCAACGCAACTTGTATGGGAAAGCATATATGTGTGAATCGTGCTACTGCAGACTGCGAAACTCAGATTCCACTGTAATCAAGAAAGTATGTTCCCATCAGTAACAAATGGCGGTAGCGAAATCACGAATGGCGGACAGTGACTGAATGACAACGAAACTTATTTCTTAAGCCTAAACTCTCAACTTGAAAAAAGAAAAAATCCACATGGAGGGGATGGCTCAATGCTGCTGCCAATGTGACAGGTGAGAATTTCGTTTGTTTCACGAAAGAAAGGGGGTGGGTGAGTAACGCAGCACAAACTTCCCACTCTTGGTGTGCTAAACGCACATCAACGAACACGAGGTTGGTATAGGGCTGTAGCAGCTCTCCTTGATTGGTCCGCTTCTCCACGCTAAGCACAGTGAACCTGAATGAATGACCAAAATTTTGGTGCAAATGCGACCATCTTACTCAGTCTAGCCGGATGGTGCTCTGGCATCTCGACCATGGAGGCTCGTGCAGGAAAGGTAAAAATGTCACTCAATTACTCTCTGGCGAGCTGGTGAAGCTCACCTCTTTTAAGAAGACTCACTGACTGCCTTCTGGCGACAAACAGAAACTTGAGCAAATACTTCCTCCCACACACATAGTATTCACAATATACTAATAATGAGATGATGGCAGAAGAAATGTCATATGTGACAGTACTGTTGCATTATTAACAATATGACATACTATGCAAGAAATTACAACATATAGGTGAAGAAATACTGACATTCACGAGCAACTACATTTTTGTCTCATATACGTGCTAAATTTTTGCACATCCTATGAGGAACTGAATGTACTTCGATTTAACCTTTCGTTTTTAGTGCAGGATTATGAGATACGTGGGTGAGTTTCTGATAGAAAGTGTTACTATGTTTGCAACCCACTATGTCTACCTTGTAAAAAACATGAACAAATTGTACAAAACATATGTAGTTGATTCTATTCTGAAGTACAGTGGCAAGAAACGATAGATAAAACAGTTGATTAAGATATTTTCAAGTCTAAATGTAAATATTTAATAATTTCAGAGCGTAATAATTCAATAAATATCCAAGAAAATTGTAAGTATGTGTATAATGAGTTATTTAAATTTAAAATACGTATAAAATCCACAACAACAGAGTAGTGGACGGACCACATAAATAAACCGCGTTTAGAGTTGTAATAAACTTCTGAAACCTGAGAACGACACTGACTGTAATAAACATTCGTTAAACATGACCACAATCTAGACGATTCTCTCTATCGGGATACGAGAAACCCTAACAAACATTGAAGGCAGGTATCTGGAGACGTGCTCTCCCACAAGACGTACGAAAATTCAGCAGCTATGGAGTTCATACAGCTTTGCAAAAATAGCGTTGTATAAAGGATTTTAAATCTTTGTTGCTAACTTAAACTATTTTAATTTTTGTGTGTGAATTACACAAAGCGGCGTGCAAAATAACAAAAAACTTGTAAAGAAAGCTTCCGATATGGTGTTGCTATTGCTTTGATTGTATATAAGTACAATGGATTTCTGATTTCTGCAGGGCTGAGCTGCCATCTTCAGATCTGTAAGGCTACAAAAATAACGAGAATGTTACACTGTTGTAACTGTAATCGTAAATTAACGATTTTACACATCTTATTTTTGATATACCATCAGCATACTAGTTTTGAAATCATGCTGTGCGATAAACCGCACGCTCGGTTTTGTACCATCCTAACAGACTGCATTCGAAATAAAAAATAAAATTATCATTATATAATATGTTACAGTAAACATACAAGTTGCAATGTATGCCTACGATAGCATTACCTCATGATGAAAGGAGAGTGAAACATTAAGAAATATAGCTGTGTCCTCATGGCAACACACAGTCACACAATATGCTATCGCTTTTATGCCATGCTTTTTTGCGTATGGATGTATACATTGCAATTAACAAGAATGTGAAACGGCACTGCAGCTGGAAATTTCAATATCATGTCAAGTGGGAGGCGAAAATCATATTACATGATACTACAATTTGTAAAACTAGGCATTTTACATCTTTGCATTTGGTTTATTGCACATCAGGTAGCTTCAGCAAGATTATCATCAGTCATTCGTTAGACTGCCACTAGTCTGAGTTACCATCTTGTGAAGTGAATGCAACTCTTGGCTGCCTATCTCATCGCTCACGAAAGTGTTTTTTTGCCGGACCTACTCAGAGGTTCGAAATTTTTATGTAATTGCCATTCTTGGCGTAACAGCAGGTTTAAATGATTGTGCTATCAAGCTAACCATCATTTTGTCTCACCTATTTCGTGATCAGTTGCTTGGCTCTTTAAGTTAACCTTTGCTGTTGTATTTGCTGTTTTACTGTATGTTTTTTAATTTTTTTTTTTTTTATAATTGCCGTTCTTGGCGTTAAAGGCCTTTAGCCGTGATTGTGGTTACTTGCCTTAAAATTCTAACTGGGATCACATTAGGTTGTTTCAAAAACAATATTTGCTGTGTCTGTACTTTATGCTCATTTGGTAATTTGTAACGCACTGAAAGCACTATTTAATACACAGTTGTTTATTCCTTCATTAATAACGTGTGATATCTTGATTTATTGCTGAGTCTGGAATTTGCGTGTTAAAATAAATGTGTGTAATTGCAAAAGGGAACCAATAGTAGCTGATTACGGTCCCGTCTACAATCATAACCGATTCCTGCCTCCCTTGACCATCAGGTTTCACCTACAGGATATTTTCCACTGGTGTACAATAACGAAATTTCGTAAGAAGCAAGTTTTCAAAGTAAAAGAAAAGGAAAAATATGAACATCGTTAATTTGTAATCATATCACACGAAAAAAACCTTTTTTCATTTGTTACCCGGCTGCTAATCTGCCCGTGTGTTTTTTCTCAGGAATTATAATTGCAAATACGAAATTAAACAAAAAATTTACATTTACAACTTGAAATTAAAATAATCTGAAGTCTTGGAATTCCCGATATCTTGCCCAGTGTAGATATCTATAATAGGCAAAGGTAGTACAAATTCTCGATTCCCGTGATCGACGTACTGTCTATATAAATAATCGCGCCAGTCCTACTCGCAGCCGGCCGAAGTGGCCGTGCGGTTAAAGGCGCTGCAGTCTGGAACCGCAAGACCGCTACGGTCGCAGGTTCGAATCCTAACTCGGGCATGGATGTTTATGATGTCCTTAGGTTAGTTAGGTTTAACTAGTTCTAAGTTCTAGGGGACTAACGACCTCAGCAGTTGAGTCCCATAGTGCTCAGAGCCATCTGAACCATCCTATTCAATTTTATCTTTATCATGTTCAAAGGAAATGTCATAGGACTTGTAGTTAAATTGACCTACTTGCTCAATGACTGCGTTCTGTATCACTATATCATTGATCGCACCTGTTATTTTCGTCGGATTATCATTTCGTTTGTCTTTTTTTGGGTTTCTCGAAATTATAATTTTGACCAATTTCGTTTAATTTAAAAACATTTATTTCCCTTTCTTCTTCTGAAGAGGCTGATACTGTCCGGTGACGAACATACATTAATGTTTTTATGTAATGGTCAATTATATTCCTTCGTTGTTTACTGTTTCTTCATTCCACCTTTTAATAACGTTGTCTATAATCGTATAGAAATTGGACAAAATTGGGGATGACTGTAGCCTTGTCTAACTCCGTTGTCATGATGCCATTCTCAGCTACTTTGTTTCCGGTTTTCATTACAATTTTAGTTCCACTGTTTAATCTTCATATCGTCGATATCAAGTGTCGTGCAATTCCATTTTCTTGTGGCACGGACCAGATTTCCCTTGTGTTTAATCTATCAAACTCTTGACGCGGTCGAATTAAATTCTTTTATTTGTAAGTATTTCCAGAGTGAATGTATTATCCATTATTATTCGTTCAAGTCTGAATCTAGTGTGGTCTTTAGTTAAATTGTTTCAGCTGTTGGTCTTAACCTTACGGTTAAAATTTTTGCTTATACATTGTATCTAGCTGTAGAAACACTTATTTTGCTATCAGTCTTACTGTCTTTTCCATCTCCTTTCTTGAAATTGAGCGGACATACACATCCAATCCAGTTAGTAAGAATTCGTTGACGTTGTTAGATTAGATTAGATTATTACTAGTTCCATGGATCATGAATACGATATTTCGTAATGATGTGGAACGAGTCAAATTTTCCAGTACATGACATAATTAAGTTAATTTAATCGTAAGTAAGTTAATATTACAACTTCTTTATTTTTTGTTTCTTTTAATTTTTTTTTCTTTGTTTGGTTTTTTTCTTTTTTTTCTTAATTTATATCTAAAAATTCCTCTATGGAGTAGAAGGAGTTGTCATTCAGAAATTCTTTTAATTTCTTCTTAAATACTTGTTGGTTATCTGTCAAACTTTTGATACTATTTGGTAAGTGACCAAAGACTTTAGTGGCAGTATAATTCACCCCTTTCTGTGCCACAGTTAGATTTAATGTTGAATAGTGAAGATCATCCTTTCTCCTAGTATTGTAGTTATGGACACTGCTATTACTTTTGAATTGGGTTTGGTTGCTAATAACAAATTTCATAAGAGATTATATATACTGAGAAGCTAATGTGAATATCCCTAGATCCTTAAATAAATGTCTGCAGGATGATCTTGGGTGGACTCCAGCTATTACTCTGATTACACGCTTTTGTGCAATAAATACTTTATTCCTCAGTGATGAATTACCCCAAAATATGATGCCATATGCAAGCAATGAGTGAAAATAGGCGTTGTAAGCTAATTTACTAAGATGTTTATCACCAAAATTTGCAATGACCCTTATTGCATAAGTAGCTGAACCCAAACGTTTCAGCAGATCATCAATGTGTTTCTTCCAATTTAATCTCTCATCAATGGACACACCTAAAAATTTTGAATACTCTGCCTTAGCTATATGCTTCTGATTAAGGTCTATATTTATTAATGGTGTCATACCATTTACTGTATGGAACTGTATGTACTGTGTCTTATCAAAATTCAGTGAGAGTCCGTTTACAAGAAACCACTTAGTAATTTTCTGAAAGACATTATTGACAATTTCATCAGTTAATTCTTGTTTGTCAGGTGTGATTACTATACTTGTATCATCAGCAAAGAGAACTAACTTTGCCTCTTCATGGAATGGCAAGTCATTAATATATATCAAGAACAACAAAGGACCCAGGACCGACCCTTGTGGAACCCCATTCTTGATAGTTCCCCAGTTTGAGGAATGTGCTGATCTTTGCATATTATGAGAACTGCATATTTCAACTACTGTTTTGTTCTAAGGACAGCATCCTCTCTTTATATGTGAGTGTTTCTTTTCCAGCAGTGTGGTGCCCCAGTCCTCTGACACCCAGTGACTGAGTCGCAGCAGCGCAGGTGCCAGGATTAGGGTGGCAAGCGCGCCGGGGTGGCGTATCGGGCTTTCCGGCAGAGTTGCGGCCGCCCGCCGGCGGCGGCGCTACTGTTGCTGCCGCTGGGTAATGCCCCGGCAGGCCCGGGATTCCCCGCCGAGTTATGCGCTGTTTATCGCGCGCTATCAGCAATCACAGCTCCGGCCCGGGGCGGCTTAACCCCGCAGAGCCGAGCGGCTGGCGGGGGTGCTCTAATCTCCCTGCTGCGCACCCCCACCCCTACCACCACCCCACTCACATGCCCGTGAGCGCGCGCGTGTGTGTGTGTGTGTGTGTGTGTGTGTGTGTGTGTGTGTGTGTGTGTGTGGCGGAGCTTAGCTCTCCCTGGGGCTGATTATTAGGCTACAGATAACGGCGGATGCACCGGTGCGTGCCGTGTCGCACGGGGTGGCGGTTCGCAGCCACGGACTGTATCAGACGCCCTGCAATACGTAGTCGGGGTTGAAATTTTCCGTCTGCGTGTGCTGTTATCTTTACCATTTGTATCAGGTGGCTCTGTATGGCTGTGTACAATGGCATACGTCAGGGAGAGGGTTCTCGCATCCAAACTTGAATGTTGCTTTGGACCGGGCGACAGTGTATGGGGAAGAAACGATATAGTCGATTGGCCTGAGTGGGGAGGTACTGTAAAAGTTTCCCTTATTACTAAACCGAAAGCTTCGAGTAATCACTGAAAAGACAAACACACTACTGCCCATTAAAATTGCTACAACACGAAGATGAAGTGCTACAGACGAGAAATTTAACCGACAGGAAGAAGATGCTGTGATATGCAAATAATTAGATTTACAGAGCATTCACACAAGGTCGGCGCCGGTGGCGACACCTACAACGTGCTGACATGAGGAAAGTTTCCAACTGATTTCTCATACACAAACAGCAGTTGGCCGGCGTTGCCTGGTGAAACGCTGTTGTGGTGCCTCGTGTAAGGACGAGAAATGCGTACCATCACGTTTCCGACTTTGCTAAAGGTCGGATTGTAGCCTATCGCGATTGCGGTTTATCGTATCGCGACATTCCTGCTCGCGTTGGTCGAGATCCAATGACTGTTAGCAGAATATGGTGGGTTCAGGAGGGTAATACGGAAGGCCGTGCTGGATCCCAATACCCTTGTATCACTAGCAGTCGAGATGACAGGCATCTTATCCGCATGGCCGTAACGGTTCTTGCAGCCACGTCTCGATCCGTGAGTCAACAGATGGAGACGTTTGGAAGACAACAACCATCTGCACGTACAGTTCGATGACGTTTGCAGCAGCATGGACTATCAGCTCGGAGACCACGACTGCGGTTACCCTTGACGCTGCATCAGAGTCAGGAGCGCCTGCGATGGTCTACTCAACGACGAACCTGTGTGCACGAATGGCAAAACGTCATTTTTTCGGCTGAATCCAGGTTCTGTTTACAGCATCATGATGGTCGCATCCGTGTTTGGCGACATAGGGTGAACGCACATTGGAAGTGTGTATACGTCATCGCCATACTGGCGTATCACCGGGCGTGATGGTATTGGGTCCCATTGCTGTCTCCTCTTGTTCGCATTGACGGCACTTTGAACATTGGACGTTTCATTTCAGATTTGGTATGACCCGTGGCCCTACCCTTCATTCGATCCTTGTGAAACCCTACATTTCAGCAGGATAATGCATGACCGCATGTTGCAGGTCCTGTACGGGCCTTTCTGGATACAGAAAATGTTCAACTGCTGCCCTGCCCAGCACATTCTCCAGATCTCTCACCAACTGAAAACGTTTGGTCTATGGTGGCCGAGCAACTGGCTCGCCAGAATACGCCAGTCACTACTCTAGATGAACTGTGGCATCGTGTTGAAGCTGCATGGGCAGCTGTACCTGTACATTCCATCCAAGCTCTGTTTGACTCAATGCCCAGGCGTATCAAGGGCGTTATTACGGCCAGAGGTGGTTGTTCTGGGTACTGTTTCTCAGGATCTATGCACCCAAATTGGGTGAACATGTAATTCACAAGTCAGTTCTAGTATAACATATTTGACCAATGAATACCCGTTTATCATCTGCATTTCTTCTTGGTGAAGCAATTTTAATGGCCAGTAGTGTGTTATGAATGGTTTACAACTTCTGACTTTATTCAGAAAACAGTATCAGCTCTTTATGTAGTTACTCGAAAGGAATTGTACCCATGACAAGACCAAGTCTGTACACAGACTCGGCTCTGTCTACTTAAAACTGAAATGTCAGTACTAACAAAGCCCGCAGCCACTACACGTCACGCGAAAGTCCCTACCTAAACGTTTAGCATTCCAATCAGCTCTGCTACAACCACTTAAGGTAACTCTGCTTTGCCCTGCCTGGCTGCCACTGGTGATGCAACCACCAAACTCCCACATACTGACTGGAACAGACCTCTCAGGGCGTCTTGTTTCCGAGTTTTATTCCGTATCCTGCTTCGCCCCCGCTACCCAGCCAGTTCCTGACACGGGGTGTTGTCGAAGAACACTCACCATCTTATAGGCTTTAATTGGGCAGTATTCTTCGTCACGTCGTAGGCCTGCTATAGGCCCTCAGTGATGCGTAGGTGCCTTCTTGTAACCACAGCTTACAGGATTATCACTACACGGGACCGTCGCCACCCTGGTGTCACTGGTAAATGTTTTCCCCAAAAGGGTTTAGCAGCCTCTGACATTTTATGTAATCGTCCACCGAGGTCTGGCTGTTGTCATTCACAGGCGACGAGTATTCCTTGTCTCGTAACTTTCCCTCTGTTATGTTTCGAACTAATAAGACTCTTCCGTTTCACGAGGGGACTACAGGGTGTAGAAAACAACGTCGTATCTAGTTCCCAATTTCTTATACAGTGTTTTGTAGGACATGGGCACGTGCTGATACTACGATCGAGCGCTAGTAAAACTATTTTCTTCTGGTGTGACACAACGGTCTTTTGTTACAGATACTGGTTTCATGCTCGTTTGGCTGTAAGAATTTTATGTATTCTGTGGCTTTTCCAACTTTGTTAAAGTGTCTGCTGTTATGGTTCTTTTGGGAGTGGTACGGACTAATTCCTTCCCCATCCTCCTCCACCCCGACGTTTTAATGACCTCAATGCGACGTTAAATACTAATCTCCCACCCCCTTTTTTTATCTTTGGTGTGCTCGGAGGTGCAGTGGTCAGATAATGTTAAGCTGTGTTGGAGTGAGGAACCAACTGTAATGTTGTAACACCCCACCCGTCACTTATCTGGTTTTGGCGTGTGTTCACCCCAGGTAACTGACTAACAGATAAACAGAGAGTGCAAAACTGCCGCAATATCGGATAACGCAAAGAAAGTAATAAGGCCCTGTGACTCCTGATTGAACTGCGGTGGCAGTGTTGACATTAATTGATAACTTTTAACTAAAAAGGGGCGCACATTTAAGTTATATTCAGCTATTGAACACCAGATGCAAATGTTGAACATAAAATTAATTAAGAAAGTGACTTGGGATTTCAACTACTTGATTGAAAACAGATTCAGTCGATTATCACAAATATATTTCAACTCACGACCTTCAATCATCACACCACATGACTCTCCTACCAGGCAGTGGTAATAAATTACGTTTGCGTGCGGTAAAGCGCGATAACTCAAAAGTAATTCCTATCGACTGACCGAGGCGTAAGTGCGAGACGAATTCTACAATACACGGCTGATGAAACCCTCGTGGAAACTTTGCCGACGTGATCCAACAAATTAATCAGTGGCCGGAGCGGGCGCAATATCACCGAATACAGCGTGGCGGAGCGGCGTCGTTATGCGGACGTCGGCCGATCTCGTGGTGCTGCAAGGCTGAGCTCGTCTATTCACTCCTAGCTATCTTGCTCAGTACATAGCTGAACCAAAACTTTCGCTCTCCAAGCTCAATCGTTCCATTTGCTAAGTCGTAAACTGCAGAGATGCTCACTCTTTCTCAGGCAAGCTGAGTAAAGAAGGCCACGTCTGCACTCTAGGCAAGCTGGGAATGGAAAACCTCTACGGAGACTTCTCACAGTGTGCTCTTCGCCTCTGTTTCCCCTCCAGCAAAATCACTTACGGCAATTGCAGCGCAAGTCGCGTTAATTATGCCTCGCTTCCCAGGGCCGACCAATGCCTGCTCTGGGAAGTGAACAGATTCCCACAAAATTTCCTTTCCTCTCAACTTCTGCTATTTCGCTCCTCCCAGGCCACCCATCAAGGTTAGCGACTGCCCAAACACCAATTTTTCCGGAACTCTGACCCCCAGGAAAGTACTTCAAATTCCTCGGTCCTACGTTCCCATCGGAGGCCGGCGTATTTCATTCTGTCACTCTTCACCTGATTTACTTCAGACTCTGCGGACCGTGAATTCAGTTGCTATAGTCACGAACACGTATGTTTTGACCTCTGTTGACCGCTCCACCGTAGCTTTGCGCTGCTTTCTCGCATGTTTCACTGAAAACGGGACGATGGACATTTATCAACAGGCGTACAAGTTCTCCGTCTGCTTCCCAGTACACCCGCATGGAGTCGGGGTCAACCAACCCCCCTCACCGTCCCTCATCTTAAGGCAGCTGGAGGCTGCGCACCGTTACCGCTTTCTCAGAGTCTGAGCCGCCCTAAGGTGCCTATTGTCGCTTCCCTGGGATGAACTAGCCTCTAATAAAGCGACGCGTTTCCACAAAGTTTTCACGTCGTGTCAGTTACTTTAAAACCATCAACCAACATTAATTATTCCAATACGTCCATACTATACCTTCTACAAGATGCATTGAGCCTTGTCAGTCATTTTTGTTCAGCCCCACAATCTATTGGTTATGAGCTGCAGATTGAAACCGAAGAAACTGCAAAAAGGTGGGAATTTAAGGAGATGGGACCTGGATAAACTGAAAGAACCAGAGGTTGTAGAGAGTTTCAGGGAGAGCATAAGGGAACAATTGACAGGAATGGGGGAAAGAAATACAGTAGAAGAAGAATGGGTAGCTCTGAGGGATGAAGTAGTGAAGGCAGCAGAGGATCAAGTAGGTAAAAAGACGAGGGCTAATAGAAATCCTTGGGTAACAGAAGATATATTGAATTTAATTGATGAAAGGAGAAAATATAAAAATGCAGTAAATGAAGCAGGCAAAAGGGAATACAAACGTCTCAAAAATGAGATCGACAGGAAGTGCAAAATGGCTAAGCAGGGATGGCTAGAGGACAAATGTAACGATGTAAAGGCTTGTCTCACTAGGGGTAAGATAGATACTGCCTACAGGAAAATTAAAGAGACCTTTGGAGAGAAGAGAACCACTTGTATGAATATCAAGAGCTCAGATGGCAACCCAGTTCTAAGCAAAGAAGGGAAGGCAGAAAGGTGGAAGGAGTATATAGAGGGTTTATACAAGGGCGATGTACTTGAGGACAGTATTATGGAAATGGAAGGGGATGTAGATGAAGATGAAATGGGAGATAAGATACTGCGTGAAGAGTTTGACAGAGCACTGAAAGACCTGAGTCGAAACAAGGCCCCGGGAGTAGACAACATTCCATTAGAATTACTGATGGCCTTGGGAGAGCCAGTCATGACAAAACTCTACCATCTGGTGAGCAAGATGTATGAGACAGGCGAAATACCCACAGACTTCAAGAAGAATATAATAATTCCAATCCCAAAGAAAGCAGGTGTTGACAGATGTGAAAATTACCGAACTATCAGTTTAATAAGTCACAGCTGCAAAATACTAACGCGAATTCTTTACAGACGAATGGAAAAACTGGTAGAAGCGGACCTCGGGGAAGATCAGTTTGGATTCCGTAGAAATGTTGGAACACGTGAGGCAATACTAACCTTACGACTTATCTTAAGAGAAAGATCAAGAAAAGGCAAACCTACGTTTCTAGCATTTGTAGACTTAGAGAAAGCTTTTGACAACGTTAACTGGAATACGCTCTTTCAAATTCTGAAGCGGCAGGGGTAAAATACAGAGAGCGAAAGGCTATTTACAATTTGTACAGAAACCAGATGGCAGTTATAAGAGTCGAGGGGCATGAAAGGGAAGCAGTGGTTGGGAAAGGAGTGAGACAGGGTTGTAGCCTCTCCCCGATGTTATTCAATCTGTATATTGAGAAAGCAGTAAAGGAAACAAAAGAAAAATTCGGAGTAGGTATTAAAATTCATGGAGAAGAAGTAAAAACTTTGAGGTTCGCCGATGACATTGTAATTCTGTCAGAGACAGCAAAGGACTTGGAAGATCAGTTGAACGGAATGGACAGTGTCTTGAAAGGAGGATATAAGATGAACATCAACAAAAGCAAAACGAGGATAATGGAATGTAGTCAGATTAAATCGGGTGATGCTGAGGGGATTAGATTAGGAAATGAGACACTTAAAGTAGTAAAGGAGTTTTGCTATTTAGGGAGTAAAATAACTGATGATGGTCGAAGTAGAGAGGATATAAAATGTAGACTGGCAATGGCAAGGAAAGCGTTTCTGAAGAAGAGAAATTTGTTAACATCGAGTATAGATTTAAGTGTCAGGAAGTCGTTTCTGAAAGTATTTGTATGGAGTGTAGCCATGTATGGAAGTGAAACATGGACGATAACCAGTTTGGACAAGAAGAGAATAGAAGCTTTCGAAATGTGGTGCTACAGAAGAATGCTGAAGATAAGGTGGGTAGATCACGTAACTAATGAGGAGGTATTGAATAGGATTGGGGAGAAGAGAAGTTTGTGGCACAACTTGACTAGAAGAAGGGATCGGTTGGTAGGACATGTTTTGAGGCATCAAGGGATCACAAATTTAGCATTGGAGGGCAGCGTGGAGGGTAAAAATCGTAGAGGGAGACCAAGAGATCAATACACTAAGCAGATTCAGAAGGATGTAGGTTGCAGTAGGTACTGGGAGATGAAGAAGCTTGCACAGGATAGAGTAGCATGGAGAGCTGCATCAAACCAGTCTCAGGACTGAAGACCACAACAACAACACTGTTCGCTCAACGTGAGTTCGGTGATCTTTAAGGACTTCATGTAAGGGGCATAGTTCTTGTCATCTTACAGTGTTATGTTTCAAATGCGAAGTCTCAATTTATCAATGTCTTTAATGAACATGGGTATATCAGTTAACTTCAAGGAGGAAGTTTAATGAAAGTAAGTGTATATCAGAAGTGGAATGTCAGAGGTAAATAATATATTGCTCTTTTTCCCATTATTCCTGCGCATCAGACTAACTTGGTTATTGAACAGAGGGCTGCTAGATTTGAAAGATAAAAAATTGTTCTGTTTTGATGTTTAGACGTTCATTAAATTTAAGATCATCCATGAGCTATTTTTTCACAGCATACAAAAGAAAGTGTTGTCATTGATGCGCATATTTCATTTCTCTTATGATTTTTAATTGGTCATGGTTTTTCAAAAGTAGAAAAGGAACCAAGTGTGTTGGGAAAATACTTCGAATTGCAACTAACAGAGAACTCATTGCACCTCTCTGTGTAGGTACAGTAATTTGCAGCTTTAGCATAGCGGGGCGCAAGACAGAGCAGTAGTGAAACGTTTTATCCAGATTTGCGCATAACAGAGGTAAGGACTAAATATTTTGAGCTTTTTTATTCACTCAGGGCCAACGTATGTCAGTTAGAGACAGATTTTCTGTGTTGTGTATCACTTTTAATTCTGGGATCTGTGATCAGTTTTGCAAAACCTAATGATCGTAGGTTTTATGTCAAAGTTCATTACTCAGGCAGTTTACGCTGTTCGTTTTGAGTTCACTGTCATGCTCCTAAAACCTCTGTAGCATCATCATGCACTTCACAGACCAAATGGTTCAAAACTGTTCAAATGGCTCTGAGCACTATGGGACTTAACATGTGAGGTCATCAGTACCCTAGTACTTAGAACTACTTAAACCTAACTAACCTAAAGGCATCACACACATCCATGCCCGAGGCAGGACTCAACCCTGCGACCGTAGCAGTCGCTCGGTTCCGGACTGAAGCGCCTAGAACCGCTCGGCCACCACGGCCGACGCGCAGACAGTTATCCAGCTCGGAGATGCCATGGCACTGTGCTCGGAGGCACGTTCGTACTGTTCACAGTTCTCATGGTGATTCCGATTACTCCCGTAAGTCCCATGGATGGTAAGCTGAATGTGTACCATACCATAATGCTTACACCCCATTGGCCCGTATCGTTGGAGAGGATCATGTTCCGAGCAGCCTGTATCTGGATGACGGAATATCTGGACGCAACCAGCGATCTGAAGCAACAAGAAACGTGATTCATCCTGCCTAGCGACATGTCTCCACCGATCCACTGTCCTATCCTGATGACCCTCTCCCCACTGCAGGGTAATAAAATCTTTTGAACACAACCGTATAGGAAAAGCTGGTGGCAGCCTTCGAGTTTTGGTAGGATATACGCAGAATACAATCAGTGTACGAAGGAGAAGGCTTACAAAACGTCTGTGTCTCCCGTCCTAGAATACTGTTGGAGTGCCTAACGATCCCACTGAATAAGAGGGATAGGAAAAACTGAATGTGTACAAAGAAGGATAGCACAGATGGTCAGATGTTTGCCTAATACATGTCTCAGGAATTCTGAAAAGCCAGAACTGGTAAACGCTAGAAGACAAACGCCAAAATCCCGCGAAAGTTTTCATACACTCTAAGAAAAAGAAAGACGCACAACAAAGGAATTATACAAATAGGAAAAAATCGCTAAGTGTGGTGTACAGTTACAGACAAATGATTACAATTTCAGAAAAAAATTGCATTATTTATTCAAGAGCAACTCAGTAATATTATCTTGGTGAGTACCTGTGGGGCTCATGGAATACCACGAAATGGCTGCCCACATGACAGCTGATCCCCCACCACGTTTCAGTCTTGGGACACAAACTGTACCAGAAGTTGGAAACAGTGTGCAGCAAGCCTTAGCCAACCATAAGAGATTCTTCCATCGCTCCATATTCCAGGTTATATGGCTTCGGAACCAGCTATTTCTTGTTACTGGCATTTTCAACGCCAATGTGAGGCTTTGGAATTACAGCTCTCCTTCTGATTCCCAGCTTATGGGGCTCCGCGTTGTTTTGGTTCAAGATGGTTCAAATGGCTCTGAGCACTATGGGACTTAACGTCTGAGGTCATCAGTCCCCTAGAACTTAGAACTACTTAAACCTAACTAACCTAAGGACATCACACACATCCATGCCCGAGTCAGTATTCGAACCAGCGTCCGTAGCAGTCGCGCGGTTCCGGATTGAAGCTCCTAGAACCGCTCGGCCTCTCTGGCCGGCGTTGTTTTGGTGCTGACAGGGTTTGCGAGTGCAACATTCAGTTCTGCAGTGACCTTTGCAGCTGCCGTCCCCTTCTGTTTCGTCACAGTCCTCTTCGACCGTTTATTACCATCAATCAACACACACTTTCATCCGTGTTGCGAGTTAGCGGATGATGTTTTTGCTCTTTCCTTGCATGCAGTATAAAACATCGATACTGTGCCTCTTGAAATACCAAAAACTTCGTATACCTCGACTACGCAAGGACCCGCCGTAACAGCACCAACTATTCGCCCACGCTCGAATTCACTTAGCTCCGACTTAATACACTCATAACGACACAGAACACTTTTCTGACCACGACTGACACTTAAAACACATTGAGGGCACTGCACAGGTCAGATACAACAGCGCAATATACAGGCTCGAGTAGGATTTTCGTTTGTCTTCACGCATGCATTTCTCGCGCTGTTTCGATGTTTTTCTCGAGTTCCTGTACATTTAAGTGTTATAAAACGTTTTCTAAAGCCATAGTTTTAACTGTAGCCTTGTACCGAAGTGAAACGTGAACGATAAGCAATACAGAGTGTAACCTCCCCACAAAATATAATAAATAATAGTGTAACCTCCCCACAAAATTCGTTCTCATTTAGTGTAACCTCAAAACAGAAAAATTGCTAAACTTCTCAGCAGTAAAAATTATAATTATGTCGTTCAGTGCTGCGTCATGGCCCTGAAAGATCATTCTGAATAAAAAAGGAAAATTCTTACCTTAATGAAGTCACCGGATAACGCATATATATCTGCTCTTACAATAAATTTTTTTGGCACAGCCCTGTGCAATGCTGGCCGATAGATTTGTCATTTATGAAAGAAAACAACTGATTTTTCTTTTGCAATAATCGGGATGATCATGGATTGGAGAAATTAGTAAATTCTTTAAATTGAAATGAATGGTTGTTAAAAGTTACTTTTTATTAGAAAGATTATTATTAGGAGATTTTTAAAACATTTACATGGGACTTGAGATAACACTACTACATATGCGCGTGGCTGCTTTTCACCTTATACAATAATGCCCAGGCTCCGGCATCGCTGCACCACGACCGGCCCAGCCAACACGATACACCAGACCAGACTACTCGCTAGCAACAACTTACTGCTACAGCTACACAGTTCCTACTGCAGACAACACTGCTCTCTGGTCTGAGATTCTCTTATACCTTACATATCGCAGGCAGCGCGTGAGCAATACATCGAAATTACATCTGCTCGGACCTCTTACAGGAGTAGAAGAAAGTTGGTGCTTCTGAAATGTGGTGTTACAGAAGAATGCAGAAGATGGGTAGTGTTGGGTGAGTGATGAAGATTTGTGGGAAAGGAAGTTAATGGTACAGCTAGACGAAAAGGTGTCAACGGCCTTGCCGCAGTGGTGACAACGGTTCCCATCAGATCACAGAACTTAAGCGCTGTCGTACTTGGCTAGCATTTGGATGGGTGACCGCACGAGTCTGCATAGCGCTGTTGGCAAGTGGGGTGTACTCAGGTTTTGTGTGGACATCCGAGGAGCTACGTGGCTGAGAAGCGGCGGCTCCGCTCAAGAGAACTGACAACGGCTGGGAGAGCGGTGTGCTGACCACGTGCTGCTCCATGTCCGCTTCCAGTGACGCCTGAGGATGACACGGCGGTCGGTTGGCACTGTTGGGCCTTCCGGGGCCTGTTAGGATGGAGTTACGTAGACAAACAGATTAAGTCGGCTGACAAGCCTGACATCATGGCAGCTTCGGTTGACTCCCTAAGGCATCAAAGAGCAGTCAATCTGCAAATGGAGCGAAGTACGGTGTGCTAAAAATTGTGAGAGACCGGGATATCACTACAATTTGTACGTTCAGATGGATGGAGATTATTCAAGTTATGTTACGATGAAGAGGCTTGCACTGGATATATACGAGTGGAGAGCTGCATCAGATTAGTTTTCAAACTGAGGACCACAACAACAACAACAACAACAACCACCCCTGTTCTCTGTTGATCCATCGTCTACATGCCACAGCGGCTGGTCAAATATTCAACAAAGAAATTCGTGGAACAGCCGTGGAATTGAGAAGGTTTTATATTTTATTTTCACGACCAGTTTCGGCAATTGATTATGCCATCTCCAGGCCATATATGCTCCTCTCAAAAATTATGGGTATTGGCATACTGGGGCTATATGTTTATGACTGTCGTGAACTCTCATGTCTTCGAAGAAAGCACGTGAGAATTCACGACATCCAGAAACATATGGCCCGGCTATGCGAATATCGATCGTTTTTGAGAGGTACATATGGGACCTGAAGTTGGCATAATGGTCGAAACTGGCAGTATTTATATTATTTTATTTAATCGTATGGCTAGGGCCCACTATCGGGCAGGCCGTTCGCTGGGTGCCGGTCTTTCAATTCGATGCCACTTCGGCGACCTGCAGTCGATGAGGATGATAGGATGATGACAACCCAACACCCAGTCATTCGGCGGAGAAACTTGCGCGACCCAGCCGGGAATCGAACCCGGGCCCAGAGGATCGACAGTTCGTCACACTGACCATTCAGCTACCGGGTGCGGACGAAACTGGTAGTGAAAATAAAATAGAATAACTTCTCAACTGCACGGCTGCTCGGCCAAGTTCTTTGTTAATCTCCTGTTAGTCCTGTATCTGGTACGGGTCCCAAACACATGAGCAAGATTCTAGGATGGGTCGCACGAGTGGTTTGTAAGCAACGTCCTCTATAGACAGACCGTATTTCGCTTTCAGATCGCAGTTTTTACTTTTAGCAGGTATTCACATACAGCCTCTCGGTTAGTCGAGATCCGCGAAACTCTCGCGTGGCCCACAGCACTGTGCGTGGAGCGCATGCAGTCGGTACGTGACTGGAAAACGGTCCCAGCTCCTGCGTGCGTGCCAGCCGTGTAACCCCCCTGAGGACAGGGAGCCGGCGCAACGAGGAATGGTTGGCACGACTGCGGAGGGCGCGGAGGAGGATTCGTCTCGGGCTGAGCTGCGCTCGGGGGTGGCGGAATTTTCTTTTCTTTTGCCTTTTTCCCCCTTTTTGGCGGGGTGCAAAGACGCTGCTCGGGAACGCAAGAAGAGGAAGAAGAATAGGGGCGTTATCTGGCGCGGCACTTTGCATTCTAAAAGGACGGGCGTTGCGTCCAGGGGGGTTGGTGCGGGCGGGTAGATGGGGGGGTGGGAGGGGGCCGCGGTGCTGGAGGAGGTTCCAGACTGCGAGGCGACTGGAATCGCAGAAAACAAAAGGAGTTTCTGGAGTAGAGGAAGACGCTAGCAGAGGTCCGAGAATAAGTACTGCGTAATGCGCCTTCCGGTATACAGTTTTAATTGCACACTCTGCAGCCGCCGTGTGCGATGCCGTCCGAGGATAGCGTTTGTCCGCAGTCTGCGCAGGAAAGAAAAGGGATGACGTATATTTTTTTAAAAAAAGGAGCGACGGAAGCGAAGGAGGTTTTACGGTAGGAAGGGCCTGAGGGAAAGTTCACGGGGACCGACCGTGCGCTGGGCAGGTGGCGGTGTGGAGTGGGAGGATGAATAGAAAGCGCCGCATTGTCGGCAGACAAAGGCACGTCGCCGTAACGGCCGGCCGGCAGCGGACTCTATCGCCTCTCCCGGGAGAGTTATCTGAGTACGGAGACTTTCCGAGCGCGACGCTACTGTTTCGGGGAAGAAAGGAAGGCCTCCGCTAAGGGGCCAGGTGAGCGCCGCGGGCTAATGGCCCACTGGAAGCGTGGAGGGTCGTTAGCCGGGGGCTAATCTGCCGAGCGGATTCCAATGGCCGACCGCCCCCCCCCCCCCCCCCCCCCCGCCTCGCCAAATGAAGCGATCGGGCTTCGGGATCCGTGTACAGCGTGGAATGGTCATTCCGATTAAAAACTTTCTAAAGCCAAAGCCAAAACCGCTTAAATATTTCAGTATTTACAAACAACATGTTTCGGCAGACTTTGATATACCTTCAGGTCTTCACATTTTTTTTTTTTTTTATAAAATGTGTTTCAACATACTATGTTGTAATCTTCAGGTCTTCAAATTTTTCTTATCAAACGTGTTCGTTTTCAGTTTCACCTCACGCTAAGTTGTCTTGTAGACAAAATGTAACACATTGTATAAAAGTTTGTCATAAATAAAACATTTAAAATAAAAAATGTTCAAATGTGAGTGAAATCTTATGGGACTTAACTGCTAAGGTCATGAGTCCCTAAGCTTACGCACTAATTAACCTAAATTATCCCAAGGACAAACACACTCACCCATGCCCGAGGCAGGACTCGAACCTCCGCCGGGACCAGCCGCACAGACCACGACTGTTGCGCTATTAAAACTATAAAGCACCTCATGATCAAGGCCATGTCCCTACATGTAACGCTCAACAGATCATCGTTACGTCATATACGGACATGGCCATGTGGGCAAGGTGCTTTTCGATTTTAAATGTTTTCTTTGTGACAAATCTTTATATAATGTGCAACTACTTTGCGTGAGGTCCAAGTCAAAATGAACGCATTCTATAACAAAATTTTTTTATGACCTGATGACGACAGAAAGTCTGCCGAAACCAGTTGTTTGCAAATAATTCAAATTTTGTGCCATCTTGACTGTAGAAAATTTTTACCGCGCAAAACAGATCCGCTCCTTCTGATTGCTCAATATGACAAAATTTGATCAACCCAATGTCTCGTTTCCAGTCAGTTTACTGCAAATGAAAATATGATGTGTAGCCAAACATCGAAGGTATGAGATACCTTCTAGTTATACGGGGTGCCTTAGAAGTCTGTTAACATTGAATGTGCACTAATTCACAGAATAATGTAGGTAGACAGGTAAGACTTGACAGACATGCCTGAAAAGACATGGGCTTCTATTGAAACTAAAAACGAGTTCGCCGCGCGGGATTAGCCGAGCGGTCGAAGGCGCTGCAGTCATGGACTGAGCGGCTGGTCCCGGCAGAGGTTCGAGTCCTCCCTCGGGCATGCGTGTGTGTGTTTGTCCTTAGGATAATTTAGGTTAAGTTGTGTGTAAGCTTAGGGACTGATGACCTTAGCAGTTAAGTCCCATAAGATTTCATACACATTTGAACATTTTTTGAAACACGAGTTCAAAAATTTGCCGGCAGATGCCGCTGTAAACCAACACGCCAGTGACGCCACATGAAAATCGTGTATAAGCTGTAGTAAGAGAGAGAGAGAGAGAGAGAGAGAGAGTCAGATACGCCAGCAATCGCGACGGCATGTTTACATTACCAAGAACAGACACTGTTAGAATGGAGAATCCCCTACTGAAGCTATACGATCGTATCGTCCTAAGAAGGGTAGTTGAACCGGCAATGGTCCTGCGACAAGTGTCGTTGTGAAGAAAATAATCACGAAGTTGGAAGCCACGGTGTGTTTACACGATCAGACCCGTAGTGGGCGACCAGACAAAAGAGCTACAGTTAAGGAAGAAATGTAGACTTCAGATATTTCGTCTCCCCATGGTGAAGTCAGTGCTCTTGAAGTCACACGTCGCACCAGGTTTACACACACTACTGGAGAGCACAAACGGCGTACCCTCTAATGCTATGCGTACAAAATCCAGTCCCATCATGAACTGTTAGCCACTCATTTTGTGACGTGGAGAATATTTTCGATGGAGGCAATTCCAAAAATGAGAGAAGAGACGACTGGTATTCTAACTTGCTACTGAGCGACGAAGCCCATTTAAAGTTCCAATGGTCTCTCGATACCCACAACTGCAGGATATCAAATGTTCAAATGGCCCTAAGCAGTATGGGACTTAACATCTGAGGTCATCAGGCCCCTAGACTCAGAACTACTTAAACCTAACCAACCTAAGGACATCACTCACATCCATGGCTGACGCAGGATTCGAACCTGCGACCGCAGCAGCAGCGCGTTTCCGGACTGAAGCGCCTAGAACCACTCGGCCACGGCGGCCAGCTGCAGGATATCGTCCACCGAAATTCCTAGAACTGTCGTGTAAACCCGACTGCATGACAAGAAACTCTTGGTGTGGTGCGAATTTACCAAATCAGTTGTATCAAAACAAGACATGGTTGTCTCACTGGGAGGTCCGCGATCGTTCATTAAGTGAAATATGGCGTTTCAGTCTTCGATCGCTATTCTTTATTCTCAATAACCGGTTTCGGGCTAGCTGCCCATCTTCAGATCATACACTCCTGGAAATTGAAATAAGAACACCGTGAATTCATTGTCCCAGGAAGGGGAATCTTTATTGACACATTCCTGGGGTCAGATACATCACATGATCACACTGACAGAACCACAGGCACATAGACACAGGCAACAGAGCATGCACAATGTCGGCACTAGTACAGTGTATATCCACCTTTCGCAGCAATGCAGGCTGCTATTCTCCCATGGAGACGATCGTAGAGATGCTGGATGTAGTCCTGTGGAACGGCTTGCCATGCCATTTCCACCTGGCGCCTCAGTTGGGCCAGCGTTCGTGCTGGACGTGCAGACCGTGTGAGACGACGCTTCATCCAGTCCCAAACATGCTCAATGGGGGACAGATCCGGAGATCTTGCTTGCCAGGGTAGTTGACTTACATCTTCTAGAGCACGTTGGGTGGCACGGGATACATGCGGACGTGCATTGTCCTGTTGGAACAGTAAGTTCCCTTGCCGGTCTAGGAATGGTAGAACGATGGGTTCGATGACGGTTTGGATGTACCGTGCACTATTCAGTGTCCCCTCGACGATCACCAGTGGTGTACGGCCAGTGTAGGAGATCGCTCCCCACACCATGATGCCGGGTGTTGGCCCTGCGTGCCTCGGTCGTATGCAGTCCTGATTGTGGCGCTCACCTGCACGGCGCCAAACACGCATACGACCATCATTGGCACCAAGGCAGAAGCGACTCTCATCGCTGAAGACGACACGCCTCCATTCGTCCCTCCATTCACGCCTGTCGCGACACCACTGGAGGCGGGCTGCACGATGTTTGGGCGTGAGCGGAAGACGGCCTAACGGTGTGCGGGACCGTAGCCCAGCTTCATGGAGACGGTTGCGAATGGTCCTCGCCGATACCCCAGGAGCAACAGTGTCCCTAATTTGCTGGGAAGTGGCGGTGCGGTCCCCTACGGCACTGCGTAGGATCCTACGGTCTTGGCGTGCATCCGTGCGTCGCTGCGGTCCGGTCCCAGGTCGACGGGCACGTGCACCTTCCGCCGACCACTGGCGACAACATCGATGTACTGTGGAGACCTCACGCTCCACGTGTTGAGCAATTCGGCGATACGTCCACCCGGCCTCCCGCATGCCCACTATACGCCCTCGCTCAAAGTCCGTCAACTGCACATACGGTTCACGTCCACGCTGTCGTGGCATGCTACCAGTGTTAAAGACTGCGATGGAGCTCCGTATGCCACGGCAAACTGGCTGACACTGACGGCGGCGGTGCACAAATGCTGCGCAGCTAGCGCCATTCGACGGCCAACACCGCGGTTCCTGGTGTGTCCGCTGTGCCGTGCGTGTGATCATTGCTTGTACAGCCCTCTCGCAGTGTCCGGAGCAAGTATGGTGGGTCTGACACACCGGTGTCAATGTGTTCTTTTTTCCATTTCCAGGAGTGTATGTTGTAGTTACAGAGTAACTTGTCCGTACAGAACACACCGTTCACTGTCGTAAGTAACTGTGTGTTCTGTACGGACAAGTTACTCTGTAACTACAACATATGATCTGAAGATGGGCAGCTAGCCCGAAACCGGTTATTGAGAAGAAAGAATAGCGATCGAAGACTGAAACGCCATATTTCACAAATCAGTTGTGATCGGATCCTTATTCTTCGAGGAAATAAGAGGTGCTGCTTTTCAAATTGTCAGTATGACAGATGCGAGATACCCCGATATGTTAAAAAAAAAATCGTATCATTTCAAGCCTGGCTGATAATCGCCTGCTGGAAGATACGACGTTTATGCAGGTTGGAGCTCCACCCCATACCGTTACACGTGTGGAAGATCTCTTGTGCACAATGTTTGGTGGGGGATCACGTACTCAGCTGCCATGTGCGTCATGCTTGGCATCCCAGGTCGTCAGACTTCAATTCGTGTGGTTATTGGTTGTGCAGCTACCTGAAGTTGCAAATCATGAGCGATCGTTCGACCTCATAAGCCATAAGGGATGATAAGAGGCAACATCCTACGGCAGTCTCTCTTCAGACCTACTGACATGCTGTACGGTGTTGTTGATTGACTACAGGTATGGTTAATGAATTACGGCCGACGTGTTGAGCTAATGGTTATTCTGCTTATTGCTTTTTTTTCATATGCGGCGCCATCTTTTATTTCATGCACTTTTTTTTGCTTTCCCACGTCATTTGAAGCATGTGTGTGTATCCTTACCACTCTACATAAATTATTTTCTAAAGTATGGAATTTTCGAATCGTAACGGAAGCTTGGATCACCCTGTATCTCCACCGGGAAAACCGACTCGCGCTGTGGCCATTACCGTAGTCATAGCTAGATGGTTTCATTCTTTGCTACAATCTGAGTTACTTACCACGGATTGGCTAAGGATACAGTGATACGAAAGTATGAAGGAGGGTGCGCAGTGATTCGATGCGCTTATTTTGTTGTTATGAAACGCTTTTCTACTTGTGGTGTGTTCAGTTACACCTATTTCTGCGGCTCCTTCGACGCAACTGATCACGCATCAAGAAAACAGCTATCTTATGTAAAGCAAAAGAGCGATTATTTTGAAAAAAAGGTGATGCGACCAGCAGACTAACAAAGTAAACATTGCCTCATATTACGTTATCGTTCCCTTTCTTGGCAGGATGGCCAAAAGCTTAAAGAAGTGCTTTACTATTTGTGGTGACTAATCCACCCTAGTCAGCCAATAGCTGTTGAGCGGGGGGGCCGGACCACATCAGCAACATTCACAGTTCGTAACAACAACACTTTTATTAACTTTTCTTCGGCCAAATAAAATTTTATCTTTAAAATTCAAAATCCTTACAAGCACGGGTAACCGCCCTATTCAAACAACAACATTAATCTTTAACCAAGCGTTAAGTGACTTGCAAGTTAGTTAAATTCTATTCACAGTAAAGCTCCCAAAAGGAGACTACAATAATTAGATAAAGATTAACCAATAATGGATATCACAGACATTTTTAACACAAAATACAAACAGATACGCCCCTTCGTGACACATTTTCAAAACAGGTGACGTCACATGGGCTAATTCAAGTAGCAGAAGGGGGGCCCACTGGACCCAGACCAGAGTCGGCTACACCCAGAACCCACAGCAAGCAGGCTCGGTGGACTGGGTGCCGCAAACAGTAGACTTTTTTTTTTTTTGGTCATCAGTCTACTGACTGGTCTGATGCGGCCCACCACGAATTCCTTTCCTGTGCTAACCTCTTCATCTCAGAATAGCACTTGCAATCTGCGTCCTCAATTATTTGCTTGACGTATCCCAATCTCAGTCTTCCTCTACCGTTTTTGCCCTCTGCAGCTCCCTCTAGTACCATGGAAGTCATTCCCTCATGTCTTAGCAGATGTCCTATCATCCTGTCCCTTCTCCTTATCATTGTTTTCCACATATTCCTTCGATTCTGCATAGAACCTCCTCATTCCTTACCTTATCAGTCCACTTAATTTTCAACATTCGTCTATAGCACCACATCTCAAAAGCTTCGATTCTCTTCTGTTCCGGTTTTCCCACAGTCCATATTTCACTACCATACAATGCTGTACTCCAGACGTACATCCTCAGAAATTTCTTCCTCAAATTAAGACCGGTATTTGATATTAGTAGACTTCTCTTGGCCAGAAATGCCTTTTTTGCCATAGCGAGTCTGCTTTTGATGTCTTCCTCGCTCCGTCCGTCATTGGTTATTTTACTGCCTAGGTAGCAGAATTCCTTAACTTCATTGACTTCGTGACCATCAATCCAGATGTTAAGTTTCTCGCTGTTCTCATTTCTACTACTTCTCATTACCTTCGTCTTTCTCCGATTTACTCTCAAACCATACTGTGTACTCATTAGACTGTTCATTCCGTTCAGCAGATCATTTAATTCTTCTTCACTTTCACTCAGGATAGTAATGTCATCAGCGAATCGTATCATTGATATCCTTTCACCTTGTATTTTAATTCCACTCCTGAACCTTTCTTTTATTTCCATCATTGCTTCCTCGATGTACAGATTGAAGAGTAGGGGCGAAAGGCTACAGCCTTGTCTTACACCCTTCTTGATACGAGCACTTCGTTCTTGATCGTCCACTCTTATTATTCCCTCTTGGTTGTTGTACATATTGTATATGACCCGTCTCTCCCTATAGCTTACCCCTACTTCAGAATCTCGAACAGCTTGCACGATTTTATATTGTCGAACGCTTTTTCCAGGTCGACAAATCCTATGAAAGTGTCTTGATTTTTCTTTAGCCTTGCTTCCACTATTAGCCGTAACGTCAGAATTGCCTCTCTCGTCCATTTACTTTTCCTACAGCCAAACTAATCGTCACCTAGCGCATTCTCAATTTTCTTTTCCATTCTTCTGTATATTATTCTTGTAAGCAGCTTCGATGCATGAGCTGTTAACCTGATCGTGCGATAATTCTCACACTTGTCAGCTCTTGCCGTCTTCGGAATTGTGTGGATGATGCTTTCCCGAAAGTCAGATGGTATGTCGCCAGACTCATATATCCTAAACACCAACGTGAATAGTCGTTTTGTTGCCACTTCCCCCAATGATTTTAGAAATTCTGATGGAATGTTATCTATCCCTTCTGCCTTATTTGAACGTCAGTCCTCCAAAGCTCTTTTAAATTCCGATTCTAATACTGGATCCCCTATCTCTTCTAAATCGACTCCTGTTTCTTCTTCTATCACATCAGACAAATCTTCACCCTCATAGAGGCTTTCAATGTATTCTTTCCACCTATCTGCTCTCTCCTCTTCATTTAACAGTGGAATTCCCGTAGCACTCTTAATGTTACCACCGTAGCTTTTAATGTCACCAAAGGTTGTTTTGACTTTCCTGTATGCTGAGTCTGTCCTTCCGACAATCATATCTTTTTCGATGTCTTCACATTTTTCCTGCAGCCATTTCGTCTTAGCTTCCCTGCACTTCCTATTTATTTCATTCGTCAGCGACTTGTATTTCTGTATTCCTGATTTTCCCGGAACATGTTTGTACTTCCTCCTTTCATCAATCAACTAAAGTATTTCTTCTGTTACCCTTGGTTTCTTCGCAGCTACCTTCTTTGTACCTATGTTTTCCTTCCCAACTTCTGTGATGGCCCTTTTCAGAGATGTCCATTCCTCTTCAACTATACTGCCTACTGCGCTATTCCTTATTGCTGTATCTATAGCGTTAGAGAACTTCAAACGTATCTCGTCATTCCTTAGTACTTCCGTATCCCACTTCTTTGCGTATTGATTCTTCCTGGATAATGTCTTGAACTTCAGCCTAGACTATAACACAAATCATTTGTAAAATCCTTTGCAGATCCAAATCAGGGCCGTACGACTCAATTCGGGCAATGAGGCCTAGTCCAGTTCCCACACTATAGTCCAGGTTAGGTCTTGCAAACGTGTCAAGCACACCACAAACTCTGAGTCGTGCCCCGGCCTGCTCAACCACGCTCGCCTCTGATTCCCCAGCGCCACGCGGCTCTCCGGCTGCCCCTCTCTAGCGTCACACGCCCGTCTCGACCAAAAGTCGCGTCAAACGGCCGAGCCCAGAGATCACACCATGCCGACCCGATCGATCAATCGATACGAGCCGGCACGGCTCAGCTTCCCCCACTAAAACCCAAAAATCCTCCCCCCCCCACCCGACCCTGGAGAGCGGGTGGGGGGGGGGGGGGGGGGAGAAAATTAGGTTCTCACGGCTAGGCAGCATTTTTAACTTGGGATACATGGACCCTTGACACTTTACCCGAAACGAGATCTCGGACCTAGAGGCTGACTGGATTCAAAACTTGGATGATCTCACGTGGTCCCAGAAATCGAGGGGTTAACTTACCGGAGGTGACTACGTCGCCACGACCCCGGCCGCGAAAATTCATCACAAAAACGCGATCGCCCACCTTTACTCGGAATTCTCGACGACCTTTATTACAACGCTGGACCCGTCTCCCGTGTGCGAGGTGAATGTTCCTCCTAGCCCCATGCCAATACCGTCGAATGACTTCCGGTGTTACCTTGTCCGGCAAAAGGACATTGACAGACCATAAATTGGGAAGTGGGGAATTAAGCGGGTAACCCAACATCATGGAGGCAGGTGTCGCCTTCAGAACTTCATGGTGGGAAGAATTGAATGCTAAATTTAGCCACGGAATGGACTCATCCCACCTATGTGGAGAAGCCGCGTGGTAAATTATCAAGGCCACTTCCAAATTACGATTCACTCTTTCCGCAAAAGACGGCTGAGGGTAATACGGTGAGATGTAGAATAGCATTATTAAAACAGAAACGCTTAAATTGCCTCAATAGGAAAGCGGCCGCATTATCACTAACTAATGACCGAGGAGGACCAAAGGTAGCGAAAATCCTAGATAAATGTCTGATGGTTAAGGACGTAGTGACGCCACTACTCGGGATTAAACACGAGAACCTAGTGAAGGCGTCCACTACTACCAGCACTTAACGGTTCCCCTGCTTTGTGCGTGGCAGTGGGCCAGTATAGTCAATAAATATTTTATCCATAGGATTATTCTCATGGCTAGTGTGGTGTCACCGCCAGACACCACACTTGCTAGGCGGTAGCTTAAATCGGCCGCGGTCCATTAGTACATGTCGGACCCGCGTGTCGCCACTGTCAGGATCGCAGACCGAGCGCCACCACAAGGCAGGTCTCGAGAGACGTACTAGCACTCGCCCCAGTTGTACGACGACGTTGCTAGCGACTACACTGACGAAGCCTTTCTCTCATTTGCCGAGAGACAGTTAGAATAGCCTTCAGCTAAGTTAATGGCTACGACCTAGCAAGGCGCCATTTGTAACATTGCATGTATCTCAAGATAGTCTCACTTGTATCATCAAGAATGCTGTATACAAATAAGGATTAAAAGTTAAGTATATTCCATAGCTACGTTCTTTTCTTTATTGCATTCATTACGAATCCTGTTCCAGACTTCGCGCCAGTCGGCGTGTGTGTACGTGTGCCCTTTCGGCTACCCGTCACTGTGGACTGGCTGCCTTGTCAGTCCACTACAGCTAGAATGCAGTAACCCCTGTTTAGAATTAGAACCGGTCTTGGCACGCTTACATTCCTCGCACTCCCCCACTAGTCTGCGCACATCCTTGCGCATCGTCGGCCATGTGAGATGCTGTTTGATCTTCATTAAGCTCTTGTTCATGCCCAAATGCCCCCCCCCCCCACACCACCACCAGGGAACCACGGAAATATTTTAAAATGGCGGGGACCAATTCCTCGGGCAAACATATCTTAAAAGACTTGTCACCTTTGGTCTGATAACACACCGCGCCTTTACTTAATTGATACGCGGGCACCTGCTCGCCCGAAACAAGCCTTTGCTTCACCGCCTGAATTCGCGGGTTCTTACTTCGCTTGTCCTTCAAATTCCCAAAGAGTTCGGGTATCTCGGTCAACACAACGGAAACCCTTTCGAATTCCGGAAAGCACGGACGTGGTTCCCGCTCAACCTGCTGTTCCTGAAACATCCGACTGAGACCATCAGCGACTTGATTATCCACTCTGCGAATATGCTTCACCGAAAAGCGAAAAGCAGAAATTCTCACGGCCCACCTAGCGATACGTCCCCTCTTCCCGGGCCTAGAGAGAACCCAACTCAAGGCCTGATTGTCGGTCTCGAGTCGAAAATGTCGGTGCTCCAAGTAAAATTTACACATTTCGAGAGCGAACATTACCCCGAGAGCCTCCCATTCGTAAACAGAGTACTTAAGTTCCGCAGGGGACAAGACTCTTGAAGCATAGGCCACACGACGACGTTCGCCATTATGTTCTTGTGAAAGTATGGCTGCTACCCCTGAATTCGACGCATCAGTTTGATAATAAAGTCTGGTTCAAAATCAGGAATAGCCTATACAGGTGGATTACTTAACGCTCTCTTAATGGCGTCAAAGGAGGCCTGCTGTGGTTCACCCCACTGAAAACTCGACCCTTTCTTCCTTAACTGGTTCAAGAGGGCTGCCGATGGCGCGAAACTGGGCACAAATTTTCTAAAAAAATAGGCCATCCCGATAAAACGGGCTACCACCTTTTTATTCTTCGGAGGAGGAAATTTTTGGAGATCACGGGTCCTCTCCTGATCAATCTTAACCCCTTTTTTGGAAATTAAATGTCCCAAAAACACTCTGGGACAAGGTTATCTTTCACGGCTTCACCGTCAAACCGGCCTCGCGGAAGCGAACGAGGACCTTCTCGATGTGTCTAAGATGTTCGGAAAAGGTAGCACTATAGACAACCACATCGTCTAAGTAATTATACACTGATTTAAACTTAAGATCCCCTAGAACGGAATCTAAAAGACGTCCGCAGCTCGTGGTCGTGCGGTAGCGTTCTCGCTTCCCACGCCCGGGTTCCCGGGTTCGAATCCCGGCGGGGTCAGGGATTTTCTCTGCCTCGTGATGACTGGATGTTGTGTGATGTCCTTAGGTTAGTTAGGTTTAAGTACTAAGTTCTAGGGGACTGATGACCATAGATGTTAAGTCCCATAGTGCTCAGAGCCATTTGAACCAATCTAAAAGACGTGATAACACAGCGGCGCCGGTGGATAAGCCGAAAGGAACGCGTTTAAATTCATATAAATTCCATTCAGTACAGAACACAGTAATGGGCCTAGAGTCCTCGGCAAGGGGTATCTGATGGTATGCCTGATTCAAGCCCAACACGCTGAAATAGCACGCATTATCAAACCATGTGAAACAGTTCTGCAAGTCGGGAAGTGGTACAGATTCTAAGATGACCTTCTGATTGAGCATTCTGTAATCTACCACAGGACGATAACTGCCTGTCTGACCCTTCGGTACTAGGAACATGGGAGGTACATCCACGTCAAACGGCCGAGCCCAAATATCACAACATGCCGACCCGATCGATCAATCGATACGAGCCTGCGCTGCTCACTATTTATCTGTACTTTGGTTAAATATTTTTGTACAAATGGCTCTTAGGTCATCAGTCCCCTAGAACTTAGAACTAGTTAAACCTAACTAACCTAAAGACATCACAAACATCCATGCCCGAGGCAGGATTCGAACCTGCGACCGTAGCGGTCTTGCAGTTCCAGACTGCAGCGCCTTTAACCGCACGGCCACTTCGGCCGGCCAATGTTTGGTGGATGAAGGTCGGCCCAGTAATTTATGTTAAGGCTAGTTTGTTCTGACTGAGTCAGTTCCAACGTAATTCCCGCTGCCAACCGACTGCGTGATGAAGTGATGCTGGGACTGGACTTCATTTAAGTAGTTTTAATTCGACATGGTACCACGGTACTATAGGTTTTAAGTTGTAATGCTGACTGTCCCTTACTCTGGCATGTTATAGTAGTTTTACGCTTCTGAGGAAGGCTAGATTATTCTAGCCGAAACCTGGGTAAAGACCAGAAAATTTTCGCAACTGAGGCGGATCTTGCAATATCTTAGTCTGTCACTGTTGCTGACGGGGCTCCAATATGCTGAAACTTCTTAGATTCATCGAAGACTTTCGGCACAGTACGGGAACAGTGTTTTGCCACGACGCAGTGTCTACGAATGGACTGAAAAATACGAAATGGTCGCACAAGTGTTGCGCACGATGAGGGAGCCGGACGACCGTTTACCGCCACAAAGGACGAGACCATTGAGCGTTCACGTGAAATGATTCTCTTAGACATACGATTAACTATTGACGAAGTGAAACGTTGTCTGCAAATCAGTCACAGTTCTGCTCACGAAATCATCCATAACAGACATGGGTTTCATAAAGTTTATGCAAGATAGGTCCCAAAACATCCCACACGGTTGCCTAAACAAACGCGCTTGGACATATGCAAAAAACATTTGGATCACTATGGTAACGAAAGGGACAACTTCTTAGACAGGATCATTACTGGTGACGAAACATGGATCCGTCATTACGAGCCGGAGAAGTAACCGGCAGAACATGAAATGGAAACATCCAAATTCGGCGTGCAAGAAAAAGTTCAAGACCCAACCGACCGCAGGAAAACCGATGCTTACGGTTTTTTGAGACGCACAAGGTCCAGTACTGCAACATTATGGGGAAAGAGGCACAACAATAAACAGTGTACATTACAATGAGATGCTTATTGCCAGGCTGAAGCCTGCAATTTGAAGCAAACGCCGAGGATTGCTGTCAAAAGGTGTTGTGTTGCTGCACGACAATGCCCGTCAGCATACTCCTGCCCACACTGCTGAAACGCTCCAAAAACTAAAATTTGAAATACTGGATCATCCTCCATATTGTCCCTATGTTGACCCTTCTATCATTTGTTTGGTCCACTCAAACAGGCATTAAGGGACCGGCGATTTGCCTCGGACGAAGCAGTGAAAGAAGCGATGCATTCGTGGCTCGCAGCTCAACCGAGAACCTTCTTTTATGAGGGCATTAGGAGTTTTGTACAACGATGGACCAAGCGCGTTGAAACGTAAGGAGACGATGTCGAAAAATGATGTTCTTGTAAGTTTCCTATTTGATTACAATAAAATTTTATAACTACTTTGCGGATAATAATTGACTTGCCCTCCTACATTGAGGTCAAGCAGCAGTATCTGAATTTGGCCGTTCGACACTCTGCCTTTACTTTGTAGGACTTCAGCGCTGAGTTCGTGCACAACTGTGTGGCCAGATACTGCGGTCAGACCAGTCTCGAGACGTGCTAAAATGGCAGCAAACGATTTTCCCCGACGTCTTTCCGAGGCCACACGTAACTTGTCTATTTTATTTTCTGTTAAAACTATGGCGTTTCTAGACCTATTTGTCAGTCCAACAGAGATTCAGTCTCTTGAAATTACTGATATCCGTAACGCTGGTTCATTAGCAACACATATATCGATATTTCTCCTATGGTATTAAAGCATATGTTGTGAAATGATAGGATATTTATTTTATTCAACTTTATTCTTGCTGTCATAATGAAATGTACCTGTACAAATGGAAGAAGGCGATATTTATATTATGAGAGCTAAGTAAAAGCAGTGATAACCTATATCATTAAATGATTTTTGGTAACTGTACCGGAATGTAAGGGGAAGCTGTAAAGAACGGCATAGGCATTTCCTAGAGAAGCGGTTCTTTGTTGTCCAACTTCACTTCCGCTTGTCCTTTCGCCTGAGGCACCTGCAGGTACGCGTACCAATCTTGTAATTTTATTTGTTCTGAATAATGATCAAAAATTTGAAAATATGACAACACAATATAGTTTCCTATAGATTTCCCACAAGTCTTCTGAAGTTATATATTTTCTGTTTTAGCAAAGATGTTTCAGCAAGGCTAACGTACGTTGTTCGCAAGCCATCAGACCGGCCAAGTGTCGCACTTTGCTCTTTAAGCATTTCGTTTCAAATAGAACCTGTGTCTTTTTAATACAAAGTCCGAATCAGTATTGCTATCACTAATTAAGGTGAAAACTAAATTAATACTTTTTAGTCAGTTCCTAATGGAACGACTGTGCGTACAGCAACATTCACGCACTGACACGCTAGCCAATCAGACAGGGCGTGTCTATTTTATTTCCCAGGAAAACAAGGCCGTGGTTAACAGGATAATTAAATATTCCCTGCGGAGACAGAGTGAGTACGTCATACCACTGCTTTCTCGATGTACCCTTTAGGCGGCAAACTTTCACTTATGCACCGCATACTTTCAAACAGATTCAGTTGTCTTGACCATTTTCATTCACTATTTACTGCCAGATAAAGGATGCATTGCACGGTTCATTAGGAAGACATACATCGATATTTTTCCTACGATGGCAAGCCGACACAGGCCGCGAGGGGTAGCGGCGCGGTCTTGGACGCCTTGCCACGGTTCGCGCGGCTCCCGCCGTCAGAGGTTCGAGTCCTCCCTTGGGCATGGCTTGTTTGTGTTGTCGTTAGCGTAAGTTAGTTTGAGTTAGATTCAGTAGTATGTAAACCCAGGGACGGCTAAACCCGCTGGCAGAACAGGTGATTAGGAATGTGGAAAGGGCCAAATAAGGTGTCGGTCAGGTTCATTCAAAATTGTAATTTAATAACATATTTAAACCAAAACGGGACATCGCCGAACCAACCTTTAGATCTACCAGTTCCAAAAGGCAATTATTTCACGGCTGAAGGCCTCCAAACAAGAAATCTTAAAGCAACAAGATATATCTCAAGTGGTAAGGACATGCAGTTAAAATTGCAAAATAAAATTTCATATATATATATATATATATATATATATATATATATATATATATGAGCCTCAAGGCAAGGGTGAATAGACAAATATAAACAAGATGCAATAGAAACGGCTGAAGGACGACAGTAAAATTTTCAAGATTTTAAAATAAATTACAATAACCTTTCAAAGGCAATTTTTTTTTGATAAGGAATTAAGTGGCTGAAGGCCCACAATTGATTTTCCAAAATTCTAAATACATAAAAGCCATTAAAAACAAGAATTTTTTAAATCATTGGCTATGATAGATTATAAACAGACAATTCAACATCGGTGAGAAGGACAATAAAGAAAACGGCACTCAGAAGCCTCCAGGGGGTCGGTCTGCCTTCGTTCATTCAGATGAGACAGGTGGTGAGCCCAACTGCACTTGATCCGTCGGAATCCAAACAGGGGACAGCCATAGACCGATCGACACAACGACTTGCTTGTCACCAATCGGTACATAAGAACTCAAAGGTTACGCATGTGATTGGTTCAAATGGTTCAAATGGCTCTGAGCACTATGCGACTCAACTGCTGAGGTCATAAGTCGCCTAGAACTTAGAACTAATTAAACCTAACTAACCTAAGGACATCACACAAATCGATGCCCGAAGGCAGGATTCGAACCTGCGACCGTAGCGGTCACGCATGTGATTATCCACAATGAAATATGTATTAGATGTCAAAAGTACACACGATGTTGGACAGCGACAACAGATGAGGAAAGGACGCTGCCTGAAAGTACGTTAGAGGCCAGAGCAGGTAACGGAACACTAAAGGCCCCAAGGCAGAAACTTCCGCTGGTACTCTTGAATTGTAGTCAACCAATATAGTTAATCGCACCGCATGGCGGCCACGTTTCAGCAATAGAAACACTCTGTGTTGCTCACAGGGAAACCTCCCCAACAGCGAACCACCTAAACTAACCACACAACATGAATGGACGTGGCTTGGGTAGTTGAAACCAATACTCAACTTTGACGTCCTGGGTCGGTGAACCACGAAGCTCGTAGCTGTCGGACAGCTCGACACACGCTCCGACTCTGCGCAGGGACCGCCAGCGGACGCAGCCGACTGCACCGCACGGAGATATCCTCCCTGGTCCGCACCAACCGAACGACTGTCCGCAGACCACCTGTCCGGAAACTATATGCACAAGACCGAAGATGGTACACGGTGCAAAAACCGATACACATCACTGCTGCCACACGTAGAAGGAAGAAGAACCACGGCGTAACCGTGACAAGGGCGGGAAACCAAACACAGATAAACAGTGAAGTTCACGAAAACGCATAGTTTGGATTGAGCACGGCTTACTCAGCAGTTTGGTCCCACAGAACTTATCACAAACTTCCAAATTTTCACGACGACACACATGCTATCTACTTGTATCTATACCACTGGTTCCCTAACTTTTTTGAGGTCATTACCGCTGAATAGTCAAATAGTAGGTAGTAACCCCCGTCCCCATCCCTCAAATCAACAGTAGCACGTAACTACACCTCACAATGCATTTATAATTTTCTCCGAACACTAGTATTTTCTAAATGATAAAACATGAATCATATTTATTATTGATATGCGTTTTATTAAGTCACGAACTAATGAGTCAACTACTACCGCTTATTTCTAAGAACGACTTTTATATAGAATGAGTAGGGGTGATAAAAAACCGACCGGTTGAAATCGATACCGGTATTTTACTTCTGAATAACTCGTGTTTTTTAGGTTTGTTCGGTCTCTCGGTAATAACAGTGTTTTTGCGTTTAGCAGCAAACCTAAAATTTTTGCCTTCCAAATAAAAATTTTTTGACTAACGAGTGCTCTTTGTTCGTTAAATTTCCATCGCTTTGAAGTACTGGATTATTATAGAAACTCGGAAAAGGGATCAGCAGTATTTTAATTTGGAAATTTGTGGTAAGCTTCTATGGGACCAAACTGCATTGGTCCATAGACGTACACAGTACGAAATCGTAACTAAAACTCACTTACGCTAAGGACACACACACACACACACACACACACACACACACACACACACACACACATGCCCGAGGGAGGACTCAAAGCTTCCGATGGGGGGAGCCGCGGCAACCGTGACAAGGCGCCTTAGACCTAGCGGCAAACAATTCTGATAACAACGCTTACCCTTGAAACGAACAACAAACGTAAGAATTGGTACGGCATTGTTGAGACAATGATTTACCCGTCGTCGCATGGCGTGGCCTCTTAGATGGTACGCAAGTGCGTGCAGTGTGCATCACCTGCCCTCACGTGGGCTAGAAGGCACTAACAAGGGAACCTCCCCATCGCACCCCTCTCAGATTTAATTATAAGTTGGCACAGTGGATAGGCCCTGAAAAATTGAACACAGATCAATCGAGAAAACAGGAAGAAGTTGTGTCGAACTATGAAAAAAAAAAAAAGCAAAATATACAAACTGAGTAGTCCATGGTCAACATAAGCAATACAAGGATTACGTCAGGTCAGGAGTGCCGTGGTCTCGTGGTTAGCGTGAACAGCTCCTGAACGAGAGGGCCTTGGTTCAAATTTTCCCTAGAGTGAAAATTTTACTATCTTTGTTTTCGCAAAGTTATGATCTGTCCGTTCGTTCATTGACATCTCTGTTCATTGTAATAAGTTTAGTGTCTATGTTTTGCGACCGCACCGCAAAACCGTGCAATTAGTAGACGAAAGGACGTGCCTCTCCAATGGGAACAGAAAACATTTGATCGCAAGGTCATAGGTCAACCGATTCCTCCACAGGAAAACACGTCTGATATATTCTATACGACACTGGTGACGGCATGTGCGTGACATGACAGGAATATGTTGTCGACCCACCGAACTTGTACACTTGGCGAATGGGTAAAAAGATTCTTCTACCTTGCCCGATTTAGGTTTTCTTGTCGATGTGATAATCACTCCCAAAAAAGTGATCGCATCGGACGGACGGACGGACCCATAATAATTGTCTGAAAATAAAAAATCAAACTTATCACTCGTGGGAGGACTTGAACCAAGGACCTCTCGGTCCACAGCTGCTCACGCTAACCACGGGACCACGGCGTTCCTGAGCTCACATTACCCTTGTGTTGACTATCTTCTCACGGACTACTCAGTTTGTATATTTGGCTTATTTTTTCATAGTTCCATTCAACTTCTTCCTGTTTTCTCGATTGATCTGTGTTTAGTTTTACAGGGCCTATCCACTGTGCCAGCTTATAACTGAATCTGAGGGGGGTGCGATGGGGAGGTTCCCTTGTAAGTACCTCACTGTCGACCTAGGACGTCAGTTGCATTGCAGAATGACACGATCGCTAGCTTGGAAGTATTTTATCTCCATCTCCATAACGAAGTTCAACGATCCATTTGCTTCGGAAGATTAGAAACGAGAGGACGCACAACAAAGTTGTGGCGTCATGTAACGAGAAAACATACTATCTTCCTTGGAAGAGAAGGTAAACAGGATCGATATAAACTCGGGATAATAACTCAGCCCTGTATTTTGTGGTTGGCTCAGGGTGAGAAATAGGTGCCTTCCAAAAGTGACGATGCAAGAAAGTCATCATCTTGGGACCTTTCAGTCTCGCTGTCATCGCGCCCATCTCACTCAACTCCACAAAGTTTTCTCTAGATAATGGCGCAGATTTCCGCTTCAAATCCATCTCGATCGCATTCTCCTGCCGTTTCACTTTGATTATCTTCAATCTTTGTTGGAAGTCTACGTTTAGTACATATAATATTATTCCTCACTCTTTCTATTGTACAAAAGCGTATTTTCCAACATGATGTCTGTTCAATGCGACTACTGTACGCTCACCACTGGGAGGACCTGTATACTCGGGTAGTACCCCTGTATTGGTCGATGTCCGATAAAGTGGCTCGTTACAACGATAATCTCGCCATTATCCACGCACTGTTTCCCTTCGTGCGCACCCTTCAATGGGCCGAACAGATGTAAGTCAGAGATCCGGGCCGTGGGGCGCATGAGGAAGAACAATCCAATGCGCAGACTTTTTTGAGACCTTGCGTTGTCGCGGAGAAGAAGTTCGTTAATATTTTTGTGGCAACGAACATGCTGAAGTCTTTCCTTCAGTTTCCTGAAGGTAGCACAGTAGACTTCACAGTTCATCGCTCCACCGTGAGGTCGGACGTCGAACAGAGTAACTCCTTCAGAGTCCTCGAATGCCGTCGCCTTCACTTTACCGGCCGAGGGTGTGGCTTTGAACAGTTTCTTCGTAGGAGACGCGGCGGAGCGCCACTAAATGGATTGCCGTCCTGTTTCCGGTTCGAAGTGATGAACCGACGTTTCATAGCTTGCTCCACAAAAAAATGTCATGATTAGCCTTGTAACACGCAAGCATCTCCTCGCAGCTGGTCTTTCGTTGCTCTCTGTCGTCTTCTGTTAGGTGGGCGAGGAACTCAGCGAGCACAAACACCTCAGAGTTCCCCAACTGGTTGTCCAATGTATGAGCACTATCAAGAAATGTGTCCAGTTGAGCAGCAAGCTGTTTGATTGCAAGCCGTAGATCACCTAGAACGAGAGTGTCTACAACTACAGCTACGCCTACGCGATTACTCTGCTATTCACAATAAAGTGCCCGGCAGAGGGTTCAATGAATCACCAAGTTGCCTCTCTACCGTTCCACTCTCGAATCGCGCGGGGGAAAAACGAGCACTTAAATTTTTCTGTGAGAGTCCTGATTTCTCTTATTTTATCATGATCATTTATTCCTATGTAAGTGGGTGCCAAAAGAATATTTTCGCAACCGGAGGAGAAAACTGGTCATTAAAATTTCATGAGAAGATCCCGTCGCAACGAAAAACGCCTTTGTTTCAATGATTGCCACTCCAATTCACGTATCAAGGTTGTGTCACCGTCTCCCCTATTTCGCGTTAGAACAAAACAAGTCGCCCTTCTTTGAACTTTTTCGATGTCATCCGTCAGTCCTACTTGGTGCGGATCCCACACCGCTCAGCAGTACTCCAGAATAGGGCGGACAAGCGTGCTGTAAGCAGTCTCTTTAGTAGACCTCTTGCACATTCTAAGTGTTCTGCCAGTGAATAGCAGTCTTTGGTTTGCTGTACCCACAACACTTTCTGTGTGATCGTTCCCATTTAGGTTATTTGTAATAGTAATCCCTAAGTATTTAGCCGAATTTGCAGCCTTCAGATCTGTGTGACTGATCGTGTAATCGAAATTTAGCTGATTTCTTTTAGTACTCATGTGTAAAACTTCACACTTTTCTTTATACAGGGCCAACTGCCACTTTTAGCACCATACAGATATCTTATCTATATCATTTTGCAATTCGTTTTGGTCATCCGATGACTTGACAAGACGGTAAATGGCAGCACCACTGGTACTCAGATTGTCTCCTTTGTCGTTATTATAGATCAGGAACAGTAGAGGGCCTGTACCACTTCCCTGGGGAATGCCGGATATTCCTTCTGTTTTACTCGCTGACTTTCCGTCTATTACAACGAACTGTGACCTTTCTGTCAGGAAATCACGAATCCAGTCGCACAACTGAGGCGATACTCCGTAGGCACGCAGTTGGTTGGGAGACGCTTGTGAGGAACGGTGTCAAATGCCTTTTGGAAATCTAAAAATATGGAATCAATTTGACATCCCCTGTCGTTAGCACTCATTACTTCATAAGAATAAAGAGCTAGCTGTGTTTCGCTAGAATGATATTTTCTGAATCCTTTCGGAGTAAGTGTCAATAAATCGTTTTGTTCCAGGTACTTCATAATGTTCGAATACAGTATATGTTCCCAAATTCTACTGCAGATCGACGTTAGTCCCCTTTTGGGTATTGGTGTGACTCAAGAAATTTTCCAGTCTTTAGGTACGGATCTTTCTGTGAGCGAGCGGTTGTATATAATTGCTAAATATGAAGCTATTGTTTCAGCATCCTCTGAGAGAAACCTGGCTGGTATACAAGCCGGAAGCCTTGCCTTTATGAAGTGATTTAAGCCCCTTCGTGACACCGCGGGTGTCTACTTCTACGTTTCTCATCTTGGCAGTTGTTTTTGATCTGAATTCAAGAATATTTACTTCGTCTCCTTTGGTGAAGGAGTTTCGGAAAACCGTATTTAATAACCCTGCTTTAGTGGCACTGTCATCAGTGTACGCACGTTCCAACATTGCAGCAGATATAGCTGTGTGCGGCCGGCCGGCACGCCGGAGGTCGCGACACTTAATTATTTATTTCTAATTTCTGCTACCAGTCACTTTTTTATTTTATGTTTGATGTAACATGATACAAGGCGTTTCGAACACCTTATGTTCATCTTCAGGCGTTTATAGATACATACATAGAAATGTTGCTTAAAAATAGTCTTAAACTACATTTATCTAGAACTCTTTGTCCATGGACAAACAGTTCTACATTAATCTAGTTTAAGACGGTTTATTTTTAAGCAACATTTCTCTGTATGTATGTATAAACGCCTGAAGATGAACAGAACATGTTCGAAACGCGTTGTATATGTTAGATTAAAAATAAAATAAAAAAGGGACTGGTAGCAGAAATTAGAAATAAATAACTATCCCATACAGTCACGGTTCACAGACAGAGCCATTATAACCGAGATCGGGACAGGTTTGCGTGGCCCTGTTGCGACCATTGCAGACGTCTCGCCCGACGACTCACCGTGCTCTTGTCCACTGCCAGGTCTTCGTAGATTTCCTGGAAGCGCCCATGAATATCTGCGATGCTCCGGTTTTCCTCCAAAAGAAACTCAATGACATCACTGTGTCTGGAACGCACCTCCGTTACGGACGCCATTTTGAAGGCTGTCGGAAGCTCATGAAATTATTGGGGCTGAAGCGGGAATATCCCACAAAGTCACACAACAAATTGTGCATTTTTTTAATCGAAATTGGAGGAGACAAGAAGAATGTGTTGCATTACTTATTGAACGGCCCTCGTAGAGCTACGTGAAGGCACAGTGGCGTCACGGAGAAGGAATTCTTCAGCTGGTTGCGCCTGACTTTTGAAATACTGGTTACCTGCGCCGGCGCCGGGACATCAGACTGTCTCCAGCGCCTCCCCCTAATTACCGTCCGCTTACGCCATGCCCAGGAAAGCAGACACCGCCGTCTGTGCCGGAATGGGGTGGAGTGGGGTGTTGGGAGGCGGCGGCGTAACTCTCGGAGATGGACGCCTCCGGAACGACCTGCTAAGCGAGCGTTTCCCGGCAGGAATCCACGACTCGGCTGTAATTAGGGACCGGTCGCGCTCGCCTTACATCACCGCCCGCTGGAGCCCGCTGGAACTCGGTGGAAATGGCGCCGCGGCCCCGTGCGGGCGCTCCTAGTATAATGGCTCCGGTGCGTACGGCTCACCGGCCCGCCCTGGAGTGGCGAAGTTTATGTCGCAGGAGAAAAAGTAGGGGATGGAGTAACGGAGTACCCGATTACCCAATACATTCACTGGAAGACGGCATTAGCAGCCAGATGACTGTACAACAATGTTATTATTAGATATTTCATTTACCTTATGGCTTACATGGTGCTTGAGTATTATTTAAATGGCACCTCTTAACATTCAGTGTTAATTGAAACCAGTAAAATCCTCTAAAATGTGTAGCACCCTCATCATCGTATTTTAAAGGCTGCCCCTTCCCGTTTAAACCACTGTCTTTGGTGTCCTCTTATACTTCGCGTCACTTCATCATTTCAGATGCCTGTTTCCTAGTCAGTTTTTCGAAGTATTCAACCTCCGACACTCTTACTGTGTGTCTTGCCACCGAAAAGTTGGCTACGTATTTACTGTGCCTCAGCATACGCCTCACAGGTGTTATCTTCCTCACTTCTGTTTCATTTAGTTGGTACCTCAACCATCCCATTTGAGACTCTTTGATTTCTTCTTATCTCTCAGTAGCTTTTCCGCGGTCCAGTCACATTAACGTGACAACCGCATATGTTCGACGTCAACATGGTGCAGTAACTGTAACAGACGGCACGGGGCAGCACTAACAGCGGAGGCTATATGAAGTGGTTATGGGAGGACTAAGGGAGGAAGGGGCTGTAACAGTGCAGACGCTGTAATGCGGAAACCGAGTGGTTTATTTATTTATTTATTTGCTTATTTAGACTGACTAGACTAGGGCCTTAAGGCCCTCTCTTACATCAGACCAGGAAATACACATACATATATATTACCAAAACATTCATCAAAATGATAATCTTACAAGGGAACCACCCCATCGCACCCCCCTCAGATTTAGTTATAAGTTGGCACAGTGGATAGGCCTTGAAAAACTGAACACAGATCAATCGAGAAAACAGGAAGTTGTGTGGAACCATGAAAAAATAAGCAAAATATACAAACTGAGTAGTCCATGTGCAAGATAGGCAACATCAAGGACAATATCAGCTCAGCACTGCCGTGGTCCCGTGGTTAGCGTGAGCAGCTGCGGAGCGAGAGGTCCTTGGTTCAAGGCTTCTCTCGAGTGAAAAATTTAATTTTTTATTTTCAGTTTATGTCACAAACTCTTATGTTTTCATCACTTTTTTGGGAGTGATTATCACATCCACAAGAAAACCTAAATAGGGCAAGGTAGAAGAATCTTTTTACCCATTCGCCAAGTGTACAAGTTAGGTGGGTCGACATCATATTCCTGTCATGTGACGCACAAGCCATCACCAGTGTCGTATAGAATATACCAGACGTGTTTTCCTGTGGAGGAATCGGTTGACCTATGACCTTGCCATCAAATGTTTTCGGTTCCCATTGGAGAGGCACGTCCTTTCGTCTACTAATCGAACGGTTTTGCGGTGCGGTCGTAAACCACAGACACTAAACTTATTACAGTGAACAGATACGTCAATGATGAACGAACGGACAGATCATAACTTTGCGATAATAAAGAAAAAATATTTCTCACTCGAGGGAAGACTTAAACCAAGGACCTCTCGTTGCGCAGCTGCTCTCGCTAACCATGGGACCACGGCAACGCTGAACTCACACTCTCCTTGATGTTACCTATCTTGCGCATGGACTACTCAGGTAGTATATTTTGCTTATTTTTCCATAGTTCGACACAACTTCTTCCTGTTTTCTCGATTGATCAGTGTTCAGTTTTTGAAGCCCTATCCACTGTGTCAACTTATAACTAAATCTGAGGGGGGTGCGATGGGGAGGTTCCCTTGTTAGATATGATAATAAGCATAATAATAGTAATAATAAAAATAATAATAATAGCCGACAATAATGAAAGTAAGGATAAATGACTATAATAACAGTAATAATAAAACAAATTGCATTGAAAATAATATACACTAGTTTAGAACAGCTTAAATGATGTTTATTATTGTCAGAAAATGAAAGGAAGAAGAACAAGAAAATTGTAAGGACAGTAATAGTGGCTGTTAGGAGAGGATTTAAGTAAATACTCTGTAAGCGAGGAGAAGGGAAAAGTAGTCGGGGGAGGGGGGACTGAAGAGTGTGGGCTGCAGGCCAGTATGTGGGAGAGAGAGCTACTGCGAGAGGAGGGTCATTAGCTGCTTTTTGAAGCGCATAAGTGATTTAATTTCTCTGATATTTTGACAATTATTGTTCCAAAGTCGGGTTCCGTATACAGAAAATGATTTAGCAAACATGACGGTGTTGTGTGGTGGTACTGAGAGGATAATAATTTGTTGAGAGCGGGTTTTATAGCTGTGGTGTTCAGATAGTGATGTAATGGCTGAAGGTAAGTAAGATGGAAGCTGATGATTGAGACGACGATGGAGTAAACATTAAGTTTGGTAGTCCCTACGTTTATCAGCATGTAGCCACGATAATTGTTCATAGGATGGAGTGATATGATCATAATAACGAACGTGACAAATATATCGTACGCAAGCATTCATCGCCAGTTCAAGAGTGCGAGGGTTTTCGTACAAAAGTCCTTGAAGAATAGCATCGCCATGGTCGATAATAGGGGGTGTTATTGATTCTACGAGCTTCTCCTTAAGCTCGAATGGAAATACTTTTTCTATATTTCTGTAGACAATGAAGGGATGCAGAAACTTTCTTTCATAGTGCAGTAGTGTGTTCAGTCAAGTCTACGAGCTGCGGCTAGAAAAAAACCGGACTGATGCTGGAAAAAACATTTGTTTACAATTATTTACAATTTCATGTTATCTCCTTCAATGTACTCTCCTCCTCGGTCTCTACACCGCTCCATACGAATTTTCCACTGTTCATAGCAATGCTGCAGATCATTTTCGGTAAGTCCACACATTACTTCCGTCGCTTTTTCTTTTACTGCTTCAACAGTCTCAAATCTAGTTCCTTTCAAAGCTGACTTGACTTTAGGGAAAAGAAAAAAGTCACAGGGGGCCAAATCAGGTGAGTAGGGCGGATGATCTAAGATGGGAATGTTGTGTTTTGCCAAAAACGTCTTCACTGACAACGCACTGTGAGCTGGGGCATTGTCTTGGTGAAGGATCCATGACTTTTTTCTCCACAAATCGTTCCGTTTTCTCCGTACTCGCTCACGTAGGGTAGCCAGGACGCTAATGTAGTGATGCTGATTCACTGTTTGTCCCTCTGGTACCCAATCAATGTGCACAATCCCTTTGATGTCAGTTTTTGCTGACAATGGTCTGCCAGTGCGAGTGTCATCACTGGTGTCTTCGCGGCCATCTTTAAATCGTTTAAACCACTCAAACACTTGTGTTCGCGATAAACAATCATCGCCGTACACTTGTTGTAACATTACAAACGTTTCACTTGCAGATTTTCCTAGTTTGAAACAAAATTTGATGTTAACACGCTGTTCTTTCTGTACACTCAACATTTTCCGACGCACAGACAAAACGTCAACTACTTAAACAGACGCCACGGGCAGACTGAGTGCAGGAGGCAGATGAAACTCTAGCAGTAGGCGGAGCGAGAGTCACGTGACAGGCCACGCGACTTTCAGCCTTATTGCATTCGTTTTATTGTTTCACCAGTACTAGTCCGGTTTTTATCTAGCCACACCTCGTAAGCGGTGGTCCAGGATCATCCCCAACTTCTTTGCAGAAGGAGAAAAGATTATTTCGGTGCCATTTAAAATTAAGCATGGAAGAGATTCCCTGTGTTGTGTTGTTATAAGTCTTTTGTGGGCGACTAAGACTGCTTGCGTTTTGGAAGGGTTTGGTTTCAGACCTAAGTTTTGCAACCATTCTGAAAAAGCAAGTAAGTCAGCATTTACATAACTGATGGCTGTGTGGAGGTTTGCTGAACTTGCACTGAGATATAACAGAAGGTCATGAGCATATAGTTGGTATCTGCAGTGGGAGAGAATAGTTGGCACATCATTAACATATAATGAGGAAAGTAATGGGCCCTGTACTGATCCTTGTGGGAAACCTGATACAATATCCATCCACTGCGACCTTTTAGTACTTACCATTACACACTGCTGGCGAGATGTAAGCTATAAGTGGAACCACTCTACAGCGCTTGAAGGAAAATTTTGAGGTGTCATTTTAGCAAGCAGAATGTGAAAGTCAATAGTGTCGAAAGCTTTGCTGAAGTCCAGGAAGCACATAATAGTAGCCTGTTGTTTGTCCATGGCAGCTGCCCGCGGTGGCCGAGCGGTTCTAGGCGCTTCAGTCCGGAACCGCGAGACTGCTACGGTCGTAGGTTCGAATCCTGCCTCGGGCATGGATGTGTGTGATGTCCTTAGGTTGGTTTAAGTAGTTCTAAGTTCTACGGGACTGATGACCTCAGATGGTAAGTCCCATAGTGGTCAGAGCCATTTGAACCATTTTTTTTTTTGTCCATGGCATGTTTTAATTTGTCAGTCACTTATAAGAGCAGTCGTTGGGGTGCGATTTTGCTGGAAGCCAGACAGGTATTCATCTGTTATTCAGTGTTAAATAATTGGTACCTGTTCGTGGACTATGTATTCTAACGCCTTGGAAAGTGCTGGTAGAATGCAAATGGGCCTGTAATCAGAAGGTTGTTCGGCAGATTCCTTCTTTGGTAATGGTTTTATGCGCCCCTTCTTCCACGCTGCAGGAAAAATGCTGGACGTCAAGAGCGGTTAAAGATGTCAGTGATTTTGGACAGTAATGGGTCGACAAGAAAATTGATCATTTGTACCGTTATATTACCATGTCCTGCGGCTGCCGAATGAATTCGCGCTATGGATTTGGCTGACTCTGAGGACTATGGGACTTAACATCTGAGGTCATCAGTCCCCTAGAACTTAGAACTACTTAAACCTAACTAACCGAAGGGCAGCACACATATCCATGCCCCAGGCAGGATTCCAACCTGCGACCGTAGCGGTCGCGAGGTTCTAGACTGTAGCGCCTAGAACCGCTCGGCCACTCCGGCCGGCCGCTATGGATTTCCTGACCGTGTTACGGCTCACCGGCTGCAGAAAAAAATTTTCGGTTGTACCACACACTGAAACGTTAAGGCCCAGCGTATCTATGGTTCGAGCCCTTATGTCTTGGTCGAGTGGCGATATCGTGGCAAAGTAATCATTTAGATCCTCAGCTGTTACGAGAGGTTATCTCACGTCCAAAAGGTCCAAAAGGGCATGGCCACTGGCTTTTGGGCCAAGGGTGCAAGAATTTCGGAAACGACTGTAAACTCGTCACGTGCCGCCTTGGTTAAAGTATACCGTCCACGGCAATATGGCCCTATCCAAAACTGGCAGCGAGGCAACTGCGGTGTCCCACGGGCCATAGACGACAAGGGTCAACATCGGCTGCGGAGACGTGTGTTGCCGAATAGACGGGCAAATGTTGAGCTACTGATCGCCCAGATGAACCGAGGGGCTACCAACCGCCTCTCCACAATGACTGTTCTGCCAACGTTGCTGCGTTTGGGCTTCCGCAGCAGGCGCATTGTTCGTGCACCCATGCTCACTGCTGTTCATCGGCGACGAATGCTGGAATTAGCACTCCAGTACCCCAACTGGAAGTCCACTGAGAGGCGACAGGTGATGTTTTCAGATGACTCACGTTCGATACTCCATCAGACAGATGGACGTTGCCGCGTATGGTGTGAAACGCCTGGAAGCAAACGACCTGCAACAGTCTGTAGGAATCAACATGGATTCCGGAAACAGCGATCGTGTGAGACCCAACTCGCTTTATTTGTTCATGAGACCCAGAAAATATTAGATACAGGCTGCCAGGTAGATGCCATTTTCCTCGACTTCCGGAAGGCGTTCGATACAGTTCCTCACTGTTGCCTGATAAACAAAGTAAGAGGCTACGGAATATCAGACCAGCTGTGTGGCTGGATTGAAGAGTTTTTAGCAAACAGAACACAGCATGTTGTACTCAATGGAGAGACGTCTACAGACGCCAAAGTAGCCTCTGGCGTGCCACAGGGGAGTGTTATGGGACCATCACTTTTCAAAATATACAGGGTGATTCAAAAAGAATACCACAACTTTTAAAATGTGTATTTAATGAAAGAAACATAATATAACCTTCTGTTATACATCATTACAAGAGTATTTAAAAAGGTTTTTTTTCACTCCAGACACTCGAGCAATATTAACCCGATACTCCAACTCGTTCCACACTCTCTGTAGCATATCAGACGTAACAGTTTGGATAGCTGCTGTTATTTCTCGTTTCAAATCATCAATGGTGGCTGGGAGAGGTGGCCGAAACACCATATCCTTAACATACCCCCATAAGAAAAAATCGCAGGGGGTAAGATCAGGGCTTCTTGGAGGCCAGTGATGAAGTGCTCTGTCACGGGCTGCCTGGCGGCCGATCCATCGCCTCGGGTAGTTGACGTTCAGGTTTCATAACTAACCTTTTTCGTAGGACTCTCCATACAGTTGATTGTGGAATTTGCAGCTCCCTGCTAGCTCTGCGAGTCGATTTTCCTGGGCTGCGAACAAATGCTTGCTGGATGCGTGCTACATTTTCATCACTCGTTCTCGGCCGTCCAGAACTTTTCCCTTTGCACAAACACCCATTCTCTGTAAACTGTTTATACCAAAGTTTAATACACCACCTATCAGGAGGTTTAACACAATACTTCGTTCGAAATGCACGCTGAACAACTGCCGTCGATTCACTTCTGCCGTACGCAGTAACACAAAAAGCTTTCTGTTGAGCGGTCGCCATCTTAGCATCAACTGACGCTGACGCCTAGTCAACAGCGCCTCAAGCGAACAAATGTACAACTAAATGAAACTTTATAGCTCCCTTAATTCGCCGACAGATAGTGCTTAGCTCTGCCTTTTGTCGTTGCAGAGTTTTAAATTCCTAAAGTTGTGGTATTCTTTTTGAATCACCCTGTATATATAAATGACCTAGTACATAGTGTCGGAAGTTCCATGCGGCTTTTCGCGGATGATACTGTAGTATACAGAGATGTAGCAGCATTAGAAAATTAAAGCGAAATGCAGGAAGATCTGCAGCGGATAGGCACTTGGTGCAGGGAGTGGAAACTGACCCTTAACATAGACAAGTGTAATGTAATGCGAATACATAGAAAGAAGGATCCTTTATTGTATGATTATATGATAGGGGAACAAACACTGGTAGCAGTTACTCCTGTAAAATATCTGAGAGTATGCGTACGGAACGATTTGAAGTGGAATGATCATATAAAATTAATTGTTGGTAAGGCGGGTACCAGGTTGAGATTCATTGGGAGAGTCCTTAGAAAATGCAGTCCATCAACAAAGGGTGGCTTACAAAACACTCGTTCGACATATAGTTGAGTATTGTTCATCAGTGTGGAATCCGTAACAGGTCGGATTGACAGAGGAGATAGAGAAGATCCAAAGAAGAGCGGCGCGTTTCGTCACACGGATATTTGGTAAGGGTGGTAGCGTTACGGAAATGTTTAGCAAACTCAAGTGGCAGGCTCTGCATGAGAAGCGCTCAGCATCGCGATGTAGCATGCTGTCCAGGTTTCGAGAGGGTGCGTTTCTGGATGAGGTATCGAATATATTGCTTCCGCCTCCTTATACCTCCCGGGGAGATCGCGAATGTAAAATTAGAGAGATTCGAGCGCGAACGGCTTTCCGGCCGTCGCTCTTCCGCGAACCATACCCGACTGGAACAGGAAAGGGAGGTAACGACAGTGGCACGTAAAGTGTCCTCCGCCACACACCACTGGGTGGCTTGCGGAGTATAAATGTAGATGTAGAATCTTCTGAGGGTTCGGGCCAGAGCGATTTCTCTGGGTGATGCCGTCTTTCTGGAAGACACAATGGATGAACCAAGATATGCATCTAGCCTTGGGGAGCATGTCCACCTCCACACGCAGTTTGTTTTTTCTCGGCACGACGGCATCTACCAGCAGGACAATGCAACGTGTCGCACAGTTCGTAGTGTACGAGCGTGGTTGGAAGAGCGCCTGCATGGGTTTACCCTTCTCACCCGGTCACCAAAAACTACACGGATTGAAAACAACCGAGAATCTGTGGGACCACGTCGAAGGGACTGTTCGCGTCATGGATCCTCGGCCGGGAAACCTAGTGCGAAAGTTGCTTATTCAGGCTTCTGACAGGTGATAAAATTAATGTGACCAGACAGAGTAGTGACGTATTTAGTTACTTCTACCCTCAGCCTACCTGACGGCTCAAATGGCTCTGAGCACTATGCGACTTAACTTCTGAGGTCATCAGTCGCCTAGAACTAATTAAACCTAACTAACCTAAGGACATCACACACATCCATGCCCGAGGCAGGATTCGAACCTGCGACCGTAGCGGTCGCTCGGCCTCAGACTATAGCGCCTATAACCGCACGGCCACTCCGGCCGGCACCTACTTGACGCAACGTTTCCATAATCGCCTATTTACGTCCTACAGTGCAATTCACAGATGTAGTCATTCGGTGGAGAAAGTGTGAAAATGCTAGTCCTCCAAGTGTTTCATACACCAAGAAGTGTTTTGAGAGCTTAATCTACACTCCTGGAAATTGAAATAAGAACACCGTGAATTCATTGTCCCAGGAAGGGGAAACTTTATTGACACATTCCTGGGGTCAGATACATCACATGATCACACTGACAGAACCACAGGCACATAGACACAGGCAACAGAGCATGCACAATGTCGGCACTAGTACAGTGTATATCCACCTTTCGCAGCAATGCAGGCTGCTATTCTCCCATGGAGACGATCGTAGAGATGCTGGATGTAGTCCTGTGGAACGGCTTGCCATGCCATTTCCACCTGGCGCCTCAGTTGGACCAGCGTTCGTGCTGGACGTGCAGACCGCGTGAGACGACGCTTCATCCAGTCCCAAACATGCTCAATGGGGGACAGATCCGGAGATCTTGCTGGACAGGGTAGTTGACTTACACCTTCTAGAGCACGTTGGGTGGCACGGGATACATGCGGATGTGCATTGTCCTGTTGGAACAGCTAGTTCCCTTGCCGGTCTAGGAATGGTAGAACGATGGGTTCGATGACGGTTTGGATGTACCGTGCACTATTCAGTGTCCCCTCGACGATCACCAGTGGTGTACGGCCAGTGTAGGAGATCGCTCCCCACACCACGATGCCGGGTGTTGGCCCTGTGTGCCTCGGTCGTATGCAGTCCTGATTGTGGCGCTCACCTGCACGGCGCCAAACACGCATACGACCATCATTGGCACCAAGGCAGAAGCGACTCTCATCGCTGAAGACGACACGTCTCCATTCGTCCCTCCATTCACGCCTGTCGCGACACCACTGGAGGCGGGCTGCACGATGTTGGGGCGTGAGCGGAAGACGGCCTAACGGTGTGCGGGACCGTAGCCCAGCTTCATGGAGACGGTTGCGAATGGTCCTCGCCGATACCCCAGGAGCAACAGTGTCCCTAATTTGCTGGGAAGTGGCGGTGCGGTCCCCTACGGCACTGCGTAGGATCCTACGGTCTTGGCGTGCATCCGTGCGTCGCTGCGGTCCGGTCCCAGGTCGACGGGCACGTGCACCTTCCGCCGACCACTGGCGACAACATCGATGTACTGTGGAGATCTCACGCCCCACGTGTTGAGCAATTCGGCGGTACGTCCACCCGGCCTCCCGCATGCCCACTATACAACCTCGCTCAAAGTCCGTCAACTGCACATACGGTTCACGTCCACGCTGTCGCGGCATGCTACCAGTGTTAAAGACTGCGATGGAGCTCCGTATGCCACGGCAAACTGGCTGACACTGACGGCGGCGGTGCACAAATGCTGTGCAGCTAGCGCCATTCGACGGCCAACACCGCGGTTCCTGGTGTGTCCGCTGTGCCGTGCGTGTGATCATTGCTTGTACAGCCCTCTCGCAGTGTCCGGAGCAAGTATGGTGGGTCTGACACACCGGTGTCAATGTGTTCTTTTTTCCATTTCCAGGAGTGTATACAAATATATTACAGTACCGCCTTTTTCTTATTAAGCCACTAATCATTTCGAATATCACACTAACATTATTCAGATACAAGATTTCGTAGATATAATAGCTTCTCATATGGAAGGCCAACGAGAGAGTGCCCTAGCTATGTAATCCGTCATAAGACGGACCAAGAAAACCCTGAGAGACGAAACTAAATTACAAGAGTATTTAATACTAAAAACTTAAGTGTTGCAATTCGAAATATGTCACATCAATCATCTTGAGCTGCTGTTGAATTATCTTATTTAAACAACTTGTTTCAAGCGTCAGATCCGCATTAGGATCCTATATATCAAATATAATAATACACAACTAAAGTGACAGGCTTAAGCAGTCAAGAATCTGTTACCTAATGCAGATGTTAACAAGCTCAACACAAATATAGTGGAATGTTATGCACTCACGTATAAGTATTCTCAGCATCATGTTCGGCGAAATGCGAAATCTTTATCACCACATGATAAAAACCATTAATTATTCACTGAAAATAAAAGTATACCACACATTACGAAAGCAACGTATCATAAAGGCGTAAATGGTTCACATTTGTTCAGAGTTACTTGTTGTCACACCGTAGTATAAATTACTTAACTCTGTACAAATGTGAAAAATTCACGTCTTTATGATTCCTAAGTTTGGTAATGAGTCACATCACTGTGTTATGGTATACTTTTATTTCCAGTGTGAAGTAAATGGTTGTATCGCCTAATGGTAACAATTTTAAATTTCCTCTGAAATCCAGGTGTTAATATTACTATGTGAGTGCGTGATATTCTGTCTGTGTTGCTGTTAACATTTACATCACGTAATAAATATGTGACACTTTAAGTCTGTAATGTTGTTTATGTATTACTGTATTTAGTATGCAGGAACTTGATGATCTTCAGATGACTAAAACTGAATGTATGAAGTAAAGTATCTTGCAAGCAGCTGAAGGCAGTAATACAACACTTTTCAGATATATAAGAGCGGTGAGGTGCCATCAAATGAAAATATAATACAGTTAAGACGACGTGTAACCTAGCCAATCAAAGATTAGTCCCATTTAAATTTTATTTCTTCGTTTCCTCACTATGTATGTTGGGTGAAGCAATATACAGGGTGTTACAAAAAGGTACGGCCAAACTTTCAGGAAACATTCCTCACACACAAAGAAAGAAAAGATGTTATGTGGACATGTGTCCGGAAACGCTTAATTTCCATGTTAGAGCTCATTTTATTACTTCTCTTCAAATCACATTAACCATGGAATGGAAACACACAGCAACAGAACGTACCAGCGTGACTTCACTTAGTTACAGGAAATGTTCAAAATGTCCTCCGTCAGCGAGGATACATGCATCCACCCTCCGTCGCATGGAATCCCTGATGCGCTGATGCAGCCCTGGAGAATGGCGTATTGTATCACAGCCGTCCACAATACGAGCACGAAGAGTCTACATTTGGTACCGGGGCTGCGTAGACAAGAGCTTTCAAATGCCCCCATAAATGAAAGTCAAGGGGGTTCAGGTCAGGAGAGCGTGGAGGCCATGGAATTGGTCCACCCGTACCAATCCATCGGTCACCTTTAATGAAATGAATAACTCCTGTCATGTTTCTGTTACTTGTTGTTCTGTTTCTGGACAGCTGATTGATGTCGTGATCTTCAGTTCGAAGACTGGTCTGATGCAGCTCTCGATGCTACTGTGTACTGTGCAAGCCTCTTCATCTCTGCCTAAATACCGCAAGCTTCTTTCGTGTTGATCCCCTTTGCTTACTCAATTCATCACTTAGTCTCCCTCTACGAGATTTACCCTGTACCCTACACCACCCCTTCCTGCCCCCGTACCCCTCGTACTCACTCTCCCTCCCTCGCTCCACACTTCCTCCCTCCAGTACTAAATTGACGGTTCCTTGATGCCTCAAACGTGTAATGTGAACCGATTCCATCTTTTAGGCAAATTTTGCCATAATTTTCCTTTCTCCCTAATTCTGTTCAGACCCCTCTTATCAGTTATGTGATCTGTCCATCATTCTTTTGTGACACCGCGTTTCAGAAGCTTCTTTCTGTCCTTGTTTTCAATTGCATACAAGGCTACACGACACGCAACGACGTTCAGAAAAGGGTATCTAATTTATTAAATATCAATGTGTGGTGTTTGTGCTTTCGAATATGTCCTAAATAACAGACACCACGCATTCATATATAATAGATATTCCTAGCTTGGCAATGGATCCACTTTCTCCAATTCAAACCATTTTGCCTATTTTTAGACCGTGCCTGTCTCAAGAAATACATGGAGGTGTTTAAATTACCGCTGCCAGTCACAAACTTCGTCAACTATTGTATTACTTATTTATTTAGCGACATGTTTCGAGGGAATACCTCATCTTCAGGCTAAATGGCATTACAAAAAACAACTTTACAATAAGGTCTTTTTATAAATGCTGTGGTCAACTTGTGGAAGAAGAGAAAACTTAGTAAGAGGCGATGTCACTTTGGAAGCTGTACTAATGTTTGCACTAAAATGTTTTGTAACGGTCACGCCAGAAGAACAAAGTGAGGACTATGCAACATCAGTATGACCTTATTGTAAAGTTCTTTGTGTAATGCCATTTAGCCCGAAGATGAGGTATTCCATCGAAACATGTTGCTAAATAAATAATACAATAGTTGACAAAGTTTGTGACTGGTAGCGGTAATTTAAAACACCTTCATATCCATTTCAGATCCACAAATACCTCCGACCTCCTGTGGGAATCTCAGAGTAGCGAACAGTGAGTAAAATAGACAGAGAATGCAGACAGATGGCGCTCAGTGGGGATGTGGGTCGGCCGACCCGCTTGCCGAGATAGTCCGCGCAGTGTCCCGGATCGTACAGAGGTTGACACACCTGCCTAGCAAGCAGGAGACGCCGGTTTCGAATCCTGGGCTGGTGCACATTTTCACTCCTCGCCGCTGATTCCGCGTAATGTCCCGCTGCAACTGACAGCAGACATCCCCTTCAATTAATATACTTAAATTCATGTTAGCCACTAACAAATTCCTCTCTTTCGGAAATGCCTTTCTCTCTATGGCCAGTCCGCATTTTGTATCTTCGCTGCTTCGGCCGTCACCAGTGATTTTGCTGAGCAAATAACAATACTCATCCACTACTTTCAGTGTCTCATTGCCTAATTTAATTACCTTGGCGTCACCTGACACAATTCGACTACATTCCGTTATCCTTCTTTTACTTCATGTTCATCTTATAACAATCTCTTCTGAACACGCTACCTATTCCGTTCAACTACTCTTCCAAGTCCTTTGCTGTCACTGACAAAATCGCAATGTCATCGGCAGACCTCTAGATTTTTGTAATTTCTCCCTGAACTTTAACTCTTTCTCCATTTTTTCCTTGGTTCCCCTTACTGCTTGTTCTGTGCACGGAGAGAAACGGGAACGGGATACAACCCCATCTAATCCCCGTCTTCACCACTGCTTCCCTGCCGTTTCCTTCAACTATTGTAAACTGCAGTCTTCTTCTTCCGCAACTTGTATATAACCTTTCGCTCATTCTTTTTTTATCCGTCCCACCCTCACAACTTTGAAGCAATATAAGCCACTCTACATTTACAAGCACTTTCTCTGATGCTAAAAATGCCATAAACGAAGGTTTGCCTCTCTTTAACGTTTCTCCCAAGATAATTTGTAGGCCCCGCGTGTTCCTACATTTTACCTGAACCCAAACTGATCTTCAGCGATATCGACTTTTATCAGTGTTTACTTTGTTCTGAAAATAATTTGTGTCAATATATTGCAACCATGACAATCAAACCGATTGATCATATTTATACGCGTCATCACCTGTTTTCTTTGGTCTCGGAATTATTACATTCTTCTTGAAGTCTGAGGGTACCGGAATGAAATATACACCATTGACCCGCTTGCAGTGGAGATAGCGACCTGTATAACTCAATGTTGCAGCTTCTATTAAAGCCTTTATTTGGACTACGTAGCATTCTAGATACTAGTGATACATAATTTAAACTGCTTAAAAGGTCGTCTTCCGTTCTGGAAATAGTGATATAAGGTCACAAAAAAGTTTCGGAATACAATATCATTAACAAGAATAGCTATGCAAAAAGCTGTTACGAGTACAGATCAGGATACAGACAGGCGGCGTCTAAGTCAAGGGAATAAGTAAGATACTTTGCCTGTATGATGTTATCATCCTTGAGGAAATGTCAACTGTAAAACAACACAGAATGAAATTACATGGCTGTGATTCAAAGCCAATAGCATGAAGCTACGTGCTAAAAAATTACGGTGAAAATATATCATACAGTTGTATTTACAACATATGTATGATGCTGTAGAAAGACCGATGATGTACTTTGAATACGACGTAAGATAAGGTCATAACTGTTGTGTCTACGACTGCTGCATACTCGGTTCGCTAGAGAAACCATCAAAAAAGACATTAATATGAGTTTTATTACAACAAGACAAGTGCAAATACACTACTGGACATTAAAATTGCTATACCAAGAAGAAATACAGATGATAAACGGGTATTCATTGGACAAATATATTATACCACACCTAACATGTGATTACATTTTCACGCAATTTGGGTACATAGATCCTGAGAAATCAGTACCCAGAACAACCACCTGTGGCTGTAATAACGGCCTTGATACGCCTCGGCATTGAGTCAAACAGAGCTTGGATGTACAGGTACAGCTGATCATGCAGCTTAACACGATACCACAGTTCATTAAGAGTAGTGACTGGCGTATTGTGCCGAGCCAGTTGCTCGGCCACCATTGACCAGACGTTTTCAATTGGTGAGAGATCTGGAGAATGTGCTGGCCAGGGCAGCAGTCGAACATTTTCTGTATCCAGAAAGGCCCGTACAGGACACGCAACATGCGGCCGTGCATTATACTGCTGAAATGCAGGGTTTCGCAGGGTAGAGCCACGGGTCGTAACACATCTGAAATGTAACGTCCACTGTTCAAAGTGCCGTCAATGCGAACAAGAGGTGACCGAGACGTGTAACCAAACGCACCCCATACCTTCACGCCGGGTGATACGCCAGTATGGCGATGACAAATACACGCTTCCAATGTGCGTTCACCGTGATGTCGCCAAACACGGATGCGACCATCATGATGCTATAAACAGAACCTGGATTCATCCGAAAAAATTACGTTTTGCCATTCGTGCACCCTGGTTCGTCGTTGAGTACACCATCGGAGACGCTCCTGACTGTGATGCAGTGTCAAGGGTAACCGCAGCCACGGTCTCCGAGCTGATAGTCCATGCTGCTGCAAACGACGTCGAACTGTTCGTGCAGATGGTTGCTGTCTTGCAAATGTCGTCATCTGTTGACTCAGGGATCGAGACGTACTGCACGATCCGTTACAGCCATGCGGATAAGATGCCTGTCATCTCGACTGCTAGTGATACGAGGCCGTTGGGATCCAGCACGGCGTTCCGTATTACCCTCCTGAACCCACCGATTCCATATTCTGCTAATAGTCATTGGATCTCGACGAACGCGAGCAGCATTGTCGCGATACGATAAACCGCAATCGCGATAGGCTACAATCGGACCTTCATCAAAGTCGGAAACGTGATGGTACGCATTTCTCCTCCTTACACGAGGCATCACAACCACCTTTCACCAGGCAACGCCGGTCAACTGCTGTTTGTGTATGAGAAATGGGTTGGAAACTTTCCTCATGTCAGCACGTTGAAGGTGTCGCCACCGGCGTCAACCTTGTGTGAATGCTCTGAAAAGCTAATCATTTGCATATCACAGCATCTTCTTCCCGTCGGTTAAATTTCGCGTCTGTAGCACGTCATCTTCGTGGTATAGGAATTTTAATGGCCAGTAGTGTACTTAACTTCGACTTGAGAATTTTTGTAGTCCTTTATATATGATCATCCACAAGTTCAATTACACGGATGTGTCGCGAGCATAGCTGACGTAAGCAATAATCATTCTTCTTCATAATAGACAAAGAAAAGTAACAATTTTGGTCGTAGCGACCGCTAGTAACAAAAGTCTGTCAACTGCACTGCCGTGACTGCTGGTTTCAACTGTCCTACGTAGAGACTGCTGATCATAGAAGCTACGATGCGTCGGCTAACGACGTGGTTAACGCTGGAGCTGCTACCGAAGTGGGTCGCCACCAGTCGGGCGCAGCGCTAATGTCCCCTACACATAGGAGCCGCTGCTGTCGCGTTGTCGTCCTGGAGGGAGGTCGGTCATACGATTCTCACAGCCTTCTCTTCTCTGTCGTTCCCAATTGGCGTCCGTCGCTGACTTTACGCAGTAACAATAAAGCCCGGCCTTAGAGTCGATCAAAGTTCACCAGATCAAGGTTGTAAACAGACTGACTGACACTGGGAACAAAGGCTCACAGGTCAGCGAAGATGCCACCAGGTGTAGTGCAGTAAAATGAAATGGAATATTACGTAAGTCAGTAATTAAAGTGGGAAACTAAAACAGTAGTCTCAAAAAATATGTAATATAAGCAACCTCTTGATTTGGACACCGCATTTTTGTTTCCCGGTTTGTACTCCTAGCAGCTATTCCTGTTAATGCTACTTTTTCCGAAAATTTTTTGTGACCATGTATAATTATTTGTACATCTGAACACAACCGTTTAAGCCTTTGAACATTACGATCTTAGCCAAATAACGATTTTCAATACAATCTAGAACATCAGAAAGAAACTGTATCTACAATAGATCGTACCAGTTTCTACTTTGTTCTGTAAATAATTCGTATCAATATTTTGCAACAACGACGATCAAACCGATACGTCATGTATCTAAAATAAAACTGACTAAAAATAATACTAGAGACACACGTGTGTCTCAGCCATCACAGAACATTGAAAAATATGGTCCTTTTGCGATGTACTCGCATTTGTCACCAAAATTAATTCTCTACTTCATGCGAGGCCTACGAGGTAGACAGGCCGCGGCGCGTACGTCACGAAGGTAGTCCTGCACTCGCTCGCTCGCTCAAATCAGCAGACAAACTACGTTCCTACACCTGTTAACAAGTAAGTAGGCATGTCCGTATAAACGAAAACTGAATCTTCTGCTGGAATCCGCTATTATGGAATCTTACTGCTATTAGCCCAATAATGATGGGAAGTCCATGGGCCTGATTATAATTTGTTACAGCTGTACTGGCGTATAATAAAATAAAATAATGCTAAAATGATTATTAGTTGCATAAGGCACCAAAAAATGGTTCAAATGGCTCTGAGAACTATGGGACTTAACTTCTGTGGTCATAAGTCCCCTAGAACTTAGAACTACTTAAACCTAACTAACCTAAGGACAGCACACAACACCCAGCCATCACGAGGCAGAGAAAATCCCTGACCCCGCCGGGAATCGAACCCGGGAACCCGGGCGTGGGAAGCGAGAACGCTACCGCACGACCACGAGATGCGGGCATATAAGGCACCACTTCCAGCATGTAATGAGTACTGTTAATCAGAAGAGACTAAATGCTATAAACAAACCGTTATACCGTTATACCATTTATATCGAGTATTGACCTTAAATTAAATTTCGGTGTAGTATTGTTAATCAGTAAGACTTCATAATAGCAGATTCCCGTGGAATATGCAATTCTAGTTAGTTCTTACACGCCCAGCTGCGAGTTAACAGGTTCAGAAACGAATTTTGTCTGCTGAACTGAGCGAGCGAGCGAGTTCAGGACTACCTTTGTGACCTACAGGCCGCGACCTGTCTTTCTCGTGGGCCTCGATTTCATGGTAAAGTAGACGTATGAAGTATTTCATTGGTTAAAACGTAGCAGTCAGCAGAAATACGTACTTCTAACTCAGTTGGTGCCGGTCGAAGGTCTGGCTCCAGAAGAAAAATACGAAACAATTTCGTAGCTTCTGCTCTCATGTCACGTGACCGTTCAGTGCCGCATTACTATTCCCGTGTACAGGGCAGCTCACTCCCGACAACAGCTCCTCTCTCGCTGTGAGACACCCTGAGACTATCGCCGCTGTTCAGGCTTGAGTGCAGCCATTTTCAAGTGTCCTGCTTGCACTGAGCTGTGTCATCTATTCTCATGCCCGGAGCACCATTCTCGCATGTTCTGCAGACGCTCACTCTGGCGAAACACGGGACTGTAGCTCCTCCAGCACCTTAAAGTTGGACCGCACTGTGCACCCGTGGTGCTGCCCCTTGCCTGCAGCTCAGCAGTTCGTTTCTGTGTGTTTCTTGACGGAGAGATGCTCTGCCAAGGGTGACGGCCGGCTGATTACTCGAGTTTACTTGACAGGTGAACCATTATAGAATGTCAAACGATGAAAATGGCTCTGAGCACTATGGGACTCAACATCTGAGGTCATCAGTCCCCTGGAACTAAGAACTACTTAAGGGGCTCCGGAACGCCTATACTTGCAATGTTAAAATAACGCTTATAAATTACATCTTTCCTCACAAAGTATTTGAGGTAGGAAGTTGAACTTTTTACAGATTATTTATTGGAATATGGGGCTACAACTTAACACAGTGATTTTACAAAATTTTAGTTCAGTTATTAAAGAAGATTTTTTTTCAATTGTAATGAAAATTCACAACATTTTTTTGCAATTTTTCTATTTATATATTCAAAAATATACAGTTTTTTGGAAAAGGCTGTGTTAAATTATGCAGAAGGTACTGTGTAACATTTACTGAAAGTTTGAAACAAATATGTTTGGAAGATCCTTAGAAAACATGTAATTAGTATGAGAAAATAAAAGTTTTGGGATTCGAGCGACAAAGATTGGATTAACTTTTTAGTGCATTCCAGGTCCATAGGATGGATTATCTTCATCCTCTGCAAACTCCTCCTCCAGCTTCCTCTTGTTCCTCCTCCTGTTTACTCTTGCTTGTATTTCTAGACTCTTTACAGCCCTGTCTGCAGCCCGAAGGCGTTCCTTGTCTAAAGCAAGCATCGCTCGTACCATGTTAGAACCTATCTTCATTCCCATATTTCTAAATACCCTGCACCTTACAATGTTGCCATCATTGAAAGTCGCAACAGCATCATACACACCAAAGTGAAGTGTTTCTATTCCAACAAATACAGTCTTGGGGATTCTCGACCATATAACACTATTTACACTTTCATTGGGGTTTTGAGTTTTTCCGTGAATACACTTTTTCAACAGTTCAGGTGCTGCTAAGTCTCTGAAAATAAGTTTTATCACCTCCATTATTGCATGAGGCAGACTATGCTTATGAGTGTACACTTCACCACTTAGCAATCCTTTGTTATATTTACAGCAACTGTCTTCTTCTTTGGGACACAAGCTATGTTGGGGATTTTCATCCTCTTTATTGTTTACAGTAATAACACATACCTTTGGCTTTCCAACATTTCTCCTTTTCTTAAAAGCCTTCAGAGGATTTCTAATAACTTTACTTTTACTCATTATTATACTTCAACAAAACAGAGACTCAAGAAACAGAATTAATTACGAATATTTTCGAGATAACGACAGAGTAAATAAACATGAAACAATCGACAATCACACCAGCGATATATATTGAACCATCACAGGTTAGCCACAACACATACTTTATCTCACATCACTAAAATGTACCTGATGAACACGGACGTTAATAATAACACCATTTGACAGCAGTTTAACAGCGCCACAGTGGGTCACGCCCATGTAGAACACATTTCAAGAAAAATTTAAAAATAGTTGTAGTCTTCGGAATTGAATAAATTATATATCTATTAAAAGGTAATAGTCTGCAGATTCAGAAAACGCAAAAAAGTAAAAATTGAACTTTTCATGATTTTGAGCCTTTCCGGAGCCCCTTAAACCTGACTAACCTAAGGACATCACACACGTCCATGCCCGAGGCAGGATTCGAACCTGCGACCGTAGCGGTCACACCGTTCCAGATTGAAGCGCCTAGAACCGCTCGGTCACTGAGGCCGGCTCAAACAATGAATTGCAGCTTGTATATTACTGAAATAAAAGTACGAACAGTGGACTTTACTAATACCTGAAATTATTTTCCACTTTTTGCAGTAACTTCCTAATACAATATGTGAACAAAAGTATAAGGATGTGAATCTTCAGGTTTTCGCGGCGCAAAGACTGCTCCATTAGGTTTCGGGAATGCAGCCGCATAAATTCTGCTTCTTCTTCTGAGTTTAAAAGGATGGAGCGAGCGCTGGAGCGTCAGTCGTACGGCTCTCTCTGAAGATGGCTGAAAGGTATACAGCCGAAATATTAGAAGAAGAAGCAGAATTTATGCGGCTGCATTCCCGAAACCTAATGGAGCAAAAGTATAAGGACACCGCCCAAAAATATACGTTTCATATTAGGTGCATTGTGCTGCCACACACTCCGCATCAGCGTTATCAGTGGTCATTAGACATCTTGAAAGAGCAGAATGGACGCTCCGCGGAACTCACGGACTTCGAGCGTGGTCAGGTGATTGGGTGTCACTTGTGTCATAAGTCTGTACGCGAGGTTTCCACACTCCTAAACACCCCTTGGTCCACTGTTTCCGATGTGATAGTGAAGTGGAAACATGAAGGAACACGTACAGCACAAAAGCGTACAGGCCGACCTCGTCTGTTGTCTGGCAGAGACCGCCGACATTTGAAGAAAATTGCAATGTGTAATAGGCATACATCTATCCACACCGCCACACAGGAATTCCCTGCTGCATCAGGATCCACTGCAAGTACTATGACAGTTAGGTGGGAGGTGAGAAAACTTGGATTTCATGGTCGAGCGGCTGCTCATAAGCCACACATCACGCCGTAAATGCCAAACGACACCTCGCTTGGTGTAAGGAGCGTAAACATTGGACGACTGAACAGTAGAAAAACGTTGTGTAGAGTGACGTACCACGGGACACAACGTGGCAACCAGATGGCAGGGAGTGGGTATGGCGAATGCCCGGTCAACGTCATCTGCCAGCGTGTGTAGTGCCAACAGTAAAATTCGGAGGCGGTGGTGTTATAGTATGGCATGGACATGTTTTTCATGGAGGGGGGTTCAACCCTTGTTGTTTTGCGTGGCATTATCACAGCAGAGGCCTACACAGATGTTTTACGCACCTTCTTGATTCCCATTGTTGAAGAGCAATTCGGGGATGGCGATTGCATCTTTCAACACAATCGAGCACCTGTTCATAATGCATGGCCTGTGGCGGAGTGGTTACACGACAGTAACATCCCTGTAATGGACTGGCTTGCACAGAGTCACGAGTTGAATCCTGTAACACACCTTTGGGATGTTTTGGAACGCCGAATTCGTGCCAGGCCTCACCGACCGACCGACATCGATACCTGTCCTCAGTGCAACACTCCGTGTAGAATGGTCTGCCATTTCCCAAGAAACCTGGCAGCACCTGACTGAGAGAGTTGAAGCTGTCATCAAGGCTAAGGGTGGGCCGACACCATACTGAATTCCAGCATTACCGATGGAGGGCGCCACGAACTTTTAAATAATTTTCAGCTAGGTGTCCGGATACTTTTGATCACATAGTGTATTTAGAGACCTCAGTTAAAAATTTTCCCTTTAACTTCCCATAACTCAAGTTTTACAATAACTTCCAGATCGTCACAGTTGACGAAATTTTATGATGTTGGTCGATGTGACTACAGTAAAAAAAATATCAGTGTTTCGTTCGTGCTCTTGTATGTTACCGGTAACTATCCGGAATAGGTGGACGAGGTTCTTTAAGGCGTAAAGATCCACCACTTTAGACGTAGAAGGACGTAACTGTACATTTTAGGAATAGGACACAGCTCCAAAATAATTTGAATCTTCGTATTTCACCAACTGAAAGCCTACTACCTTCTTGCAACGTCCCTTCAATGTTTGGAAAGCAAAAAATCTCATTACAACAGTTGAAATATTTGAAAATCAGAGGCGTATACCAAAATCAAATACGTTTACCTGTGAGGGTTCATCTGTTGCCTAGGAAGTATAGTAACTAATACTTTTTTAATCAGTGCGTGTCACAAATTTAGCAATTCGTAGTACAGGAAAGTCAGAAAATGTTCATACCAACTGACTGATAACCTACTGATTTAGACAGTATGATTCGTCCTTATTGGACAAGCCGCGATAGTATTATTGACTATTCAACTCGTGATCAACTTAGTAAAACATGACCAGTGTAGAACCAAATTCAGTCCTAGCGGACTGTGCACCACTAATATGAATTATTAATTACCGACAATTGTAACATTAGAAGGCTGCGAGACCGATTACAGTTCTTTGCGACGTTAAATTATACTCGTTCGCTACTTGTGTTCGGTTTTATTCGAGCCGGATGACTTGTTTACGATACATTCAAGAGTACAATCACACGGTGTAGTAACTAACCGTCCAGAGCTGAAGGAAGCACGTTACAGTCTGAACTTCTATTACTGCTTTCCCACTGTGACTGCCGTCTTACCATCATCGGTATCAACAATAATTTTTTTGCTGCAGGGCGATTCCATGACGGGGATCAGAAGAGAGCGACTCGTTGCAAATGGCAGTTTATACACTGTGCGTTTACAATAGCTGAATGCGTATCACGATGGAGGTGTCTGGAACGGAGATAAATGAAGATGTGTACAGGTAAGTGGTTCAATACTACTGCTATTCAAATTTGTTTTATACCAGATTGAAATTAATTTTCAGAATGAACGGTATGAGCGTCCACTATAATTTGCAGTACACATCTATGTCTTACAGTCTTCTTGAAGACCAACACGTGAATATTGACGTTCCTTTTATACAAGGAGATGTAGTTGAAGTTTAATTATACTTCGAAAAAATTTACTGCTTTACAGATGGTAGGTAATAAGTGTATAAAGTTTGGTTCAAATCTATCCTGAATTTTACCCGCGAATTGCCTGTGTACTCGTCACATGTACACACATCAAATAAAGTTTTGCATCACCTCGGTTCAGAGCGTTCCGGAACCTGTACAGGAAATTGGAATAGAGATCAACATAGAGAACATTTCATCCATTTTCAGTGCTCATGAACACTACACATTGCATTTTGTACCACCATACACCGAGACCTTCAGAGGTGGTGGTCCAGACTGCTGTACACACCGGTACCTCTAATACCTGGTAGCACGTCCTCTTGCATTGATGCATGCCTGTACTCGTCGTGGCATACTATCCACAAGTTCGTCAAGGCACTGTTGGTCCAGACTGTCCCACTCCTCAACGGCCATTCGACGTAGATTCATCAGAGTGGTTGGTGGGTCACGTCGTCCATAAACAGCCCTTTTCAATCCATCCCAGGCGTGTTCGATAGGGTTCGTCTGGAGAACATGCTAGCCACTCTAGTCGAGCGATGTCGTTATCCTGAAGGAAGTCATGCACAAGATGTGCACGATGGGGTAAAGAATTATCGTCCACGAAGCCCATATCCTTCCGATATGGTTGCACTATCGGTCGGAGGATGGCATTCATGTATCGTACAGCCATTACGGCGCCTTCCAGACCACCAGCGGCGTACGTCAGTCCCATATAATGCTACCCCAAAACAGCAGGTAACCTCCACCTTGCTGCAATCGCTGGACTAAGGCGTTCAGCCTGACCGGGTCGCCTCCAAACACGTCTCCGACGATTGTCTGGCTGAAGGCATATGCGACACTCATCGCTGAGGAGAACGTGATGCCGATCCCCAGCGGTCCATTCGGCATGTTGTTGGGCCCATCTGTACCGCGCTGCATGGTGTCGTGGTTGCAAAGATGGACCTCGTCATGGACGTCGGGACTGAAGTTGCGCATCATGCAGCCTGTTGCGCACAGTCTGAGTCGTAACACGACGTCCTGTGGCTGCACGAAAAGCATTATTCAACATGGTGGTGTTGCTACCAGGGCTTCTCCGAGCCATAATCTGTAGGTAGCCGTGATCAACTGCAGTAGTAGCCCTTGGGCGGCCTGAGCGAGGCTTGTCAGCGACAGTTCCTGTCTCTATGTATGTCCTCCATGTCCGAACAACATCCCTTTGCTTCACTACGAGACGCCTGGACAGTTCCCTTGTTGAGAGCCCTTCCTGGCACAAAGTAACAATATGGATTCTATAGAACCGCGGTATTGACCATCTGAGCATGGTTGAACTGAAGACAATACGAGCCGTTTACCTCCTTCCTGGTGGAATGACTGGAACTGATCGGCTGTCGGACCCCCTCCGTCTAATAGGCGCTGCTCCTGCATGGTTGTTTACATCTGTGGGCTGGTTTAGTGACATCTCGGAACTGTCAAAGGGACCGTGTCTGTGATACCGTATCCACAGTCAACGGCTATCTTCAGGAGTTCTGGGAACCTGGGTGATGCGAAACTTTTTTGTGTGTATTTAACGTATGTCACTTATATTTGGAAACATATTTCACGTGTATCTCTAGCCGACTTCGACCTGCTGTTTCTTTTCCACGTAGCTCACCGTTTACTGAATGAATGCACTTTGGCAATATGCATCTCGTGAGCTACGATAAATTTTCACCGCAACCCCTTGCACCCAAAGTGATTCTTTCCAGACGCCAAGTCGTATATGTACAAAGGTCGGTTGAAATCGAGCCAGTTGTTTAGAAAGAGATGAGGAACACACATACACTGCCGAGCTAAAATATTACGACCACTGCCCTCCGAGACGTTGGGTACCACTTGGTGGCGTTAAACGCACATGTTGCTGTAACAAAAGTATTTAAGTGGAGCAGACACGGACGGGGGACCATCCTAGCGAAGATGTGGGCTCGAAATGGGGAAATCAATTTAGATTAGCGACTCTGACAAAGGGAAGATTGTTATTAAACTGAGCCTTTGAGTGTTTATTTCGAAAACTACGAATCTGGTGGAACGTTCACGAGCTGCTGTCTTTAGAATCTGCTGATAAACGTAGGAGGACAGTTAAGCTACCACTAGGCGCCTAACGGTTGGACGTCCGCTACTCTTCACAGAACGTGCGGTTCGGAGCCTTGTCTGGTCTGTTAAGTAGGAAAGACGGTGATCTGTGTCATCTCTGCCGAAATAGCGCACAATACTGGTGCACGCACAAGTGTTTCACCGAGCGAGGTGGCGCAGTGGTAAGACACTGGACTCGCATTTGGGAGGACGACGGTTCAATCCCGCGTCCGGCCATCCTGATTTAGGTTCTCCGTGATTTCCCTAAATCACTCCAGGCAAATGCCGGGATGGTTCCTCTGAAAGGGCACGGCCGACTTCCTTCCCCATCCTTCCCTAATCCGATGAGACCGATGACCACGCTGTCTGGTCTCCTTCCCCAAAACCAACCAACCAACCAACCAACAAGTGTTTCGGAGCACATCGTCAATCGTACATTGTCGAAGCTCCACAGCAAGAAAATGGCTCTGAGCACTATGGGACTTAACATGTGTGGTCATCAGTCCCCTAGAACTTAGAACTACTTAAACCTAACTAACCTAAGGACGTCACACACATCCATGCCCGAGGCAGGATTCGAACCTGCGACCGTAGCGGTCTCGCGGTTTCAGACTGTAGCGCCTAGAACCGCACGGCCACTCCGGCCGGCAAGCTCCACAGCAGACCACCCCTACGTGTTCACAAGTTGACCCAACTGCGTCGCCAGTTCTGATTCCTGTGGGCACGGCGTCATCGGAATTCGACCCTCGATGAATGTAAACGTGTCGACTCTTCGGGTGAAGCACATTGTTGCTACACTAGATCGGTGGTCGTCATAGAGGTGACCGGCCGCTCGAAACGTGCAGCGCACCACGGACGCAGGCTGGTCGGAGCAGGAGTATTACGCTATGGGAGACATTCTCCTGCGCTTGGATGGGACCCGTGGCAGTAATCGAAGACACGCCTACAGCTGCGAACCACCTGCATCCCTTCATGCTTGATGTCTTCCCCGACCGCGATGTTGTGTTTCAGCAGAATGGTAGTCCGCGTTTCGGAGACGGTTCTGTACTTCAGTGGCTCGAGGAGATTACAGTGAACTCACGCTGATGTTGACCAAAGTCGGGTGATATGAATCCTATGGAATCCAAATGGGACGTTAATGGGTGCCATCACACTTTCCGCAAATGAGCGGCCCGTTATTTACGGTAACTACATGACCTGTGCGTAGGCGTCTAGTGCCACATACCTCCACAAACCTAACAACAAACTGTATGATCCCTGAAACGCAGACGCCGGCCGTTGTGGCCGAATAGTTCTAGGCGCTTCAGTCTGGAACCGCGCGAGCGCTACGGTCGCAGGTTCGAATCCTGCCTCGGGCATGGATGTGTGTGGTGTCCTTAGGTTAGGTTGGTTTAAGTAGTTCTAAGTTCTAAGGGCTGATGACCTCAGATGTTAAGTCCCACAGTGCTCAGAGCCATTTGAACCTGAAACGCAGAATCAGTTATGTATTTCGTTACAAAGACGACCAACAAATTATTCAGCAGATGGTCATAATGTTTTGGCTCATCAATATATGTACATAGAATGAACCACTTTCTTAATATGTACGGATTTAAGACTTTTTTTCCAAATAGTTATAGTTTATTGATTATAAAAAATCCGCCTCAATTGAAAATGGAAACCGGATGTTGATCTAGGTTTCGGCGCTGATAACAACGCCTTCTTCGGAACACAGTCACAGCCTAGCTGCCGGCGCCACCTCAGTTTACCTGAGAGCCTGCGGCCCACCGGACGTTGGCTGGGGTGAGGAAGCACGCTTCTGACGTTTGAGCTAAGTACAGCTATTGGCATGGTGCACACTTGCTTTTATTCTACATTTTATGCGAGTCTTTTGCCCTTTTGGGCGTTCTGTATTAATATTGGATTATGCCTCTTTAGGCAGTTTGTAGTTTTAGTGTGTTCCGAAGAAGGCGTGGTTATCCGCCCCGAATCCTAGGTCAACATCCAGTTTCTATTTGCCATCGAGGCGGATTCTTTATAGTCACTAAATTATTCACGATTGGTGATGCACTGCAATGTTAAAAGTTCTCAAGTTAATGTTTATGTAGTCGTTTCTTGAATGATACGTTGTGGAAACATATATTTTTTTGGCTTGGGTTGATTTGGTGGAAGAGACCAAGTAGAGAGATCATCGGTCTCATCAGATTAATGAACGATGGGGAAGTAAGTCGGCCGTGCCCTGTCGAAGGAACCATCCTGGCATTTGCCTGAAGCTATTTAGGGAAATCACGGAAAACCTAAATCAGGATGGCCGGACGCGGGATTGAACCGTCGTCCTCCCGAATACGAGTCCAGTGTGCTGACCTCAGCGCCACCTCGCTCGGTATTGTTATTCCAGGTACATTCAGTGGTATATGTGGATGCAGTCTGCAGAATGTGTTGCGCATTCGGTAACTAGTAAATAAGTATGAAATAAATTTTACTGTATGAAAAGCGAAAATGTAGTAAGCGATGAACCTTTTCCCTTTCTTTATTTTGCGGTCCGGAGGAGGGGGGGGGGGGCGGGAGGAGGGCAGGGGGAGGGGGTATGGGGGAATGGGGGAGGGGGAAAGGGGTCCTAGAGACAAAATTTCTAAATGGTTTGAAATACATGTAAGGCTTGCTGGAAGCAGTTTCGTGCTCTCATTTTTGGATTTCGGTGAATTTAGTCTGGGTACTTTGCGCGCCACGAGGTGCGCTACCTCAAGACAAACATACAGTTTCTAGCTTTAATACTAGACTTACAGTGTTAAAGTTTAGCGCAAGGTTGTGTCTCTTGATGAAAAGATTATGACAATATTTTAAATTTTTAAATTCGGTGAATAATCACCTGAAATAGTGAGAAGCATGTTTTTGATTCCACTGGAAGCTGTTAAGTAACATACCCACAACTGAAATTGGGAATAGATTCAGCTCCTTACAAGGGAACCTCCCCATCGCACGCCCCTCAGATTTAGTTATAAGTTGGCACAGTGGATAGGCCTTGAAAAATTGAACACAGATCAATCGAGAAAACAGGAAGAAGTTGTGTGGAACTATGAAAAAATAAGCAAAATATACAAACTGAGTAGTCCATGGGCAACATAGGCAACATTAATGGCGATGTGAGCACAGGAGCGTCGTGGTCCCGTGGTTAGCGTGAGCAGCTGCGGCATGAGAGGTCCTTGGTTCAAGTCTTCCTTCGAGTGACAATTTTAATTTTTTGTTTTCAGACAATTATCAAAGTTCAGTCACTCACACATAATCAACTTCGCTCTCCGAAATTCTAGGACATGTTCAGATTTGCTTGGACATATGCAGGATTTAACGGTCTACACACGGAAAAATTTGAAAACGTTAAAAACACATGTTTTGACAGAGCACAGAGAAAACTGTGCGACTGTGAAACTGTTGCATTCATTTGTTGCAGTTTATGTGACACACTCTTATGTTTTCATCACTTTTTTGGAAGTGATTATCACATCCACAAGAAAACCTAAATCGGGCAAGGTAGAAGAATCTTTTTACCCATTCGCCAAGTGCGCAAGTGGGTCGACAACATATTCCTGTCATGTGACGCACATGCCGTCACTAGTGTCGTATAGAATATATCAGACGTGTTTCCTGTGGAGGAATCGGTTGACCTATGACCTTGCGATCAAATATTTTCGGTTCCCATTGGAGAGGCACTTCCTTTTGTCTACTAATCGCACGGTTATGCGGTGCGGTCGCAACACACAGACACTAAACTTATTACAGTGAACAGAGACATCAATGAACGAAAGGACAGATCATAACTTTGCAAAAATAAAGTAAATAAAATTTCCGCTCCAGGGAAGACTTGAACCAAGGACCTCCTGCTCCACAGCTGCTCACGCTAACCACGGGACCACGTCGCGCCCATGTGCACATCCTCCTTGATGTTGCCCATGTTGCTCATGGGCTACTCAGTTTGTATATTTTGCTTATTTTTTTCATAGTTCCACACAACTTCTTCCTGTTTTCTCGATTGATCTGTGTTCAGTTTTTCAAGGCCTACCCACTGTGCCAACTTATAACTAAATCTGAGGGGGGTGCGATGGGGAGGTTCCCTTGTTAGTAATACAGATAATCCATTTAGTGTCTGTTTTCTGTTTACTTGTTGAGTGACACCGTGCGTATAAAATCTGCGCTTGTCGAGTACCCATGATCAAGTGATCGCTGTTAGGGGAATCCCCCCACCACACTCCCATCTCATGACGTGCGTAAACGCCGTCGCTGATCCGTAGCGATCCGGAAGATGGGCCACCCGAGGGATTTTAATAAGGTCTCCGAAGACAAGCTGTTATGGCGCTGACCCTTCACAGAATGTAGCCATTTCGGCTCCCCGAGAGAAAGGGGGAGAAAAAAAAAGTAAAGTGGCTGGGGCACGCAGTGTCGGAGGGAACAGCCGATGATGGCCTCTAGACGGGGAATGCGTCTCCAGATGCCGCTAGAGGGAGGTGCATCCCCCGCATGCGATCTCGCTGAGGCAGTCTCCGACCTTAGGTAGACGGAGGGAGTTTCCGGGTGAGTGGGGGCGGGGGGGTGAGGAAGATTGTGGACAGACTGACGGTATAGAGAGGATGGGGGCAGTGCGTTGGCGCTGATGAAATGCAGCGGCTTTTGGGTACGATCGTCCCGGGTGGGATTATAAAATAAAAAGGAGAGGGTGTGCGAATGAGGGTGGGCTTGCGACGGTCAGAAACATGCGGCAGGGCTCCGGGGTCGGCAATTTGAGGTCGGCGGCGGGGGAAATATTGTGCGGATCCCAGCTGTGCAGATTATTGCGGTGACGTCTTATGTAGCCGCAAGTGCGTCTGCTCGCCGCCTAGGGTGTGGGGTCGCTTGTCTGTGCCGCGTCAGACAAGAGGCGCTGACGGCGCAGTGAAATTCCGCCAGAACAGCCCAGAGCTGACTGCTCCCCCGAGCTGAACTTACGGATTGGGGTTATAACCGAAGCAATCGGTTTGCACTTGTGTCGGTTTTCTTTCACACCAATTTAATGTAGCGGTTAAGACCGCTCAGAATAACCGGTTTCCGAAATAACCGATTTTTGGTTTTTATTTATATTATTTCCTGTAATAAATGTACGTAGAAATCGAACAAGGAATGAAAAATTTTGACTCAGTTTCAAGATATATGGACTCAAATGGTTCAAATGGCTCTAAGTACTCTCAGGTCATCAGTCCCATAGACTTAGAACTACTTAAACCTAACTAACCTAAGGACATCACACACAACCATACCCGAGGCAGGATTCGAACCTGCGACCGTAGCAGCAGCGCGGTTCCGGACTGAAGCGCCCAGAGCCGCTCGGCCACAACGGCCGGCTACATAGACTCAAAATATTTAATTAAATAGGTAAATAAAAGTAAATTTAGTCTGCCCATAGTTCGCAGCTTTTTTTGAAAAGTGATAACTGGTCGAATACTACCAAAAAAGTTGCCAGTATTCTCCTATTGATCTCATTTTTTGAAATTCACGGTATCATTACGAAAATCAGAGCTAAAGTGTGAAAACTGAGGTTAAAGAACTTTGTTTATCGTATTTATTTTTACCGTATACTGTGGATGAACCATTATGTAGTCTTTAATTTGTAACTGTTACAGTAATATCGTTGGTCTTTTATTATTTCATGGAAACAGCAGACAAATGTCTACTCTCGTAAAGCTAATGAAGCACTGTACGTAATTGCTACGTCACTTCTAAAAACATTTCCAGACTGGGACTGGTGTCATTCTGCAATGCAATGGATGTCCATCGACAAAAGCAAGAGTCTACCATATAGACCACTTCGGTGTCAGTCTTGCATACTGCACGTACATTCGTACCTTAAGCCACAACACACGGGAACGTTATTGTCTCAGCAATGCTGTTTCGATTCAAATGCCACGTATTTATCGCACGTCTCTGTTTTCGTTACTTTTAAAATAGCAGTAATAGCTTTTCCCAATTCAATTCAATGCTAACTTTACGAATAAAATTACCCATTTTTTTTTAAAAAAGAAGAAACGTTTATTTAAAAAACGAAAAATATTGGCGCTACTGCTATGTCTAGTTGGTATTTCGGGTTTTTTTGCTCGGTTATTGTCAAGAAAACAAATACCTGTTGTAACACAGACCAAAAAAATACCGAAAAATATCGGTTATTCAGAACTAAAATATCGGTATCGGTTTTAAGCAGCGTGTTTTTCCCATCCCTTGCTGAACTGCACATCCATTGGGCATGTATACGAACACGGCTGAGTCCCTGCCTACAGTGGCGAGCAGGGACTTCCTGGGAATGGCAGACACACTGATACGATTAAAAGTGTGTAAGTACGCTGTTGAGGTCCTCATACTGGTAACGCCACCGCCACGTATCGCTCTGTATGAAAATCACTGGCTGTGCTGTGTGCAGTCTGTGGCTAGTTTGCATTGTTGTCTGCCATTGTAGTGTTGGGCAGTTGGATGTTAACAGCACGCAGTGTTGCGCAGTTGGAGATGAGTCACCAGCAGTGGTGGATATGGGGAGAGAGATGGCGGAGTTTTGAAATTTGTGAGACTGGATGTCATGAACTGCTATATATATTATGACTATTAAGGTAAATACATTGTTTGTACTCTATTAAAATCTTTCATTTGCTAACTATGCCTATCAGTAGTTAGTGCCTTCAGTAGTTTGAATCTTTTATTTAGCTAGCAGTAGTGGCGCTCGCTGTATTGCAGTAGTTCGAGTAACGAAGATTTTTGTGAGGTAAGTGATTTGTGAAAGGTATAGGTTAATGTTAGTCAGGGCCATTCTTTTGTAGAGATTTTTGAAAGTCAGATTGCGTTGCACTAAAACTATTGTGTGTCAGTTTAAGCACAGTCTTGTATAATTGATCAAAGGGGACATTCCATATGGCGACCCTGCCAGAATACCTCACTGGAATCTTCTGATTTTGTCATGTAGTTTGTGTAATTAGTGTAGCTTTCGTTTATTGCTAGCGCGTAATTATAGAGAGAATTTCCTTCGTAGTTGTAGTTTTTCATTGTCGTACACAGTTGTGGCATGCATGTAGATTTGCACCTAGTATTTCGCAGCTGCGCTTGCAATTAACTAGATATTATTTTCAGTGCAATGCTAATGTGTTTTCTTGTTTTTGCTCTTCAAATTGTGCTTTTCTTGGTATCGTGTGAAATACGTGATAATTATGGCGTGTGAAAAACGTAACACTAGACTCCAAAGTAAACTGAGAAATGATAGTGACGACGATTATAGCTTATCAGCACCACCGTGTAATAAATTAACAGATATTCAAAGTAGTAATTTGGTAATTGTGCATAGGGAAATGGAGTGGGCGGCAAACAATGGTGTAGACAGTGAAACAAATAGTGAACAGGGAAGCATTATCGATCGATCGGTCGGCAACAGCTCGCCTCAGGAATCCGAAATGACAGGACACAATCTTGAAAATACTGTAGATTCAGGTTTTGCGTCCTCACGGTTTTCTCAAATAAGTCAAGACACATTTTCTGCTTTTCAAACTGCGAATATTTCCGGTTCAAATGCATTGCCGAATAGCACTGAGGAACATGTTTCAGACACCAGTGCATTGTTATTATAATTAATGCAACAAATGGGACAAAAGCTTCAAAAGTTAGACACCACACTTGAACAAACACGTGAAGATTTAACTACTGAGTTACATAACATTGAATCGAAATGTCAAAAAGTCTGTAATGACTTAAAAACACCAATTTGTGAGCATTTTCAACCTATTTTTTCGTGGCATGAAAATGCATTACAGAATCACGAAGCAGCCATAAAAGAACTGCAAACCACTGTTCATGAAAATCATGAGACCTTGTGGGCTAAAATTGACTCAGTTGCATCTACCGATTCGGTTACGCAACTTGCAAAAACTCAAGAAAACTTATAGGACACAGTAGATACTCTGAAAATTGGTTCAGAAAGACACATGGAGGAAATTAGTTCATTATCAGAGAAAGTAGTTAAACTTTCGGATCAGCTAAATAATTTATCTACGAAGGTAGATGATAATCTGAATGACACAAAACCGGTAGTCTTTAATGACACAGAAGAGTGCGAACAAATTAGGAAATTCAAACAAAATCTGAATCAAATTAATACGCAACACCAAAGAGAAATCCGGGAAGTACAAGATCAGCTGACACAGGTAATACAAGACACTCGCGCCCCAATACGGGAAGAGGGACATAGAAATACGGAACAGCCACGAAATAATAACACAGCACATTTTGGAAATTATGAAAGAAATTGGCAAGGTGCACCGGATTTTGAAATGGAACCGCCGAAACGACGTAACAATGACCGATATGCGACTCGCCGACATGATGATTTTGACTATAAGCTGTCCATTACTACACGTAAATTTAAAACATTTAAGAATTCTGACAACGACATTCATCCACAAGCGTGGCTCCATCAATTCTCTCATTGTTTTCCTCCCAACTGGTCATTAGAGCACAGATTAGAATTTATGTGTGGCTATTTAGAGAACGAACCAGCTGTAAGAATGCGATCGGTCATTCACGATTGTCGCAGTGAAGGAGAGTTTTACCATGCCTTCCTCTCAGCATATTGTTCTCAAGCTACGCAAGACCGAGTAAAACATAGCATCATGATGATGAAACACTTTGAACAATCTGAATTTTCCAGTCTTGTCAAATATTTTGAAGACATGTTGCACAAGAATCAGTACCTATCAAACCCATACAGCCCCTCAGAACTCATCCGCATTTGCTTAATCAAACTACCTGAACATTTACGACACATTATTTTGGCAGGACGTTGCAAAGACGAAATTGAAACTTTTCAGGGACTCTTACAAGAATTAGAAATTGACACTGACAATTGTGGAACGCGAAAACAGGAACACAACAGTTACAGGTCACATCCGTCGCAATTCCGCGATGACAGAAATAATAAATGGACACGACAAAGCTATTCTTACAACGTAAATCGTGACCAAAACAGACACCACCCATATGACAACCATTGGCAGAGTAAAAATAATTACAGAGAAAGATCGCATTTCCATAGTAATGACTATCACAGAGACAGCCATAGAAACAGACAATATGGGAACCAAAATAATTATTATCAAGGGAGACAGAATAACTTTAGACGCAACGGTCCAGCGCGCAGTTACGATTCAGGGAGAAATTCTCCACCACGTGACTGACAAGAAAGAAACTATGGAATCTACCGACATGACGAGGATAGACGATATGATCGTAATGACAGAGCTGAATTGCATCAGAGCTGGCGAGAGTCAAACAGAGCAGGGCACTCTCGACAAGGTGAATTTGTAGAAGTTAGGTCTCCTAATCCCAGTAACGATGCGCGCCAACAAAGAAACAATGACTCGCACTGCAGGCAACCACGTACGCCGGCTGGCTCAGAAAAAAATAACAGACGCTAATCTTGAGAAAAATTCCAGTATTCTTTACCGACATATACCGCATGATAATTGCTTTGAAATTGAAACTCTGAACACTATGAAGAGTAAAGGATTGCACCACATATCACATGTAAAACCGTTTACTGAGAGATAATCTGCTTTTTAACTTAGTCTTTACCATAAAATTTTTCACTTCACGCTACTAGTACAATTTGTTACATTGAGAAACTGTCAACATGCAACACTGTTTTGAAGTTATCTGTTATGATGAAATATTGAAGAAGTGTCAACGAATAAGGTAAGGAATAATGAGTAGTGGTTAGGGACTCTGGTTTGTGAAAAAGGTTGTTGGAAACCAAGAATCGTACTTTAAGAGTTATGAAATGTATGTAAATGCATGAATGTATTACAATGCCGACGAAATTTTTTTGGACACTGTTATATCAATAGGATTTTGTTTCTACAGATTTGTAACGCAAATTCTTGACCTGTGAAATATTTTTATATGAGACTGTCACTGTAGCGGAAACTGCTGTCGTAAATATTTCGGTAAGAAAGTTAAGTGACCACCTTCATGTAATGCGTCGTGGGCACCCAGCTGCACGACAGACACCTGGAAAAAAGCCATTAGTGTGTGCCTTTCAGAGGCACAGGTGGAGAAAAAAAGAAAAAAAAAGGCCATTATCCTCGCTATTGTCATTCCTTTGTAGAAAGCATCGTAAATACGACACCCTCGAACTTGAAAACATGTTTACACTGTAGTTCTTAATTTATGATATTTACTGAAATGAAATGATGAGAAACATTTCATGTCTATTGTCTTGCTAGTTGAAAGATTGTTTACTGCAGTATGAAATGCCATATAGCTAGTGAATGACGTTTCACGCCTTGCTTTGCCTATTTTGTTTAGTATCTAGTTCCTAGCTGCACTGCAGCATTGGTTAAAATAAAATTTTATAGATGTACTAATATAAATATTTTATGCCTACAGATCCAGTAAAAAATAACTTTATGATGGATGTACTCCAAAAAAATGAGGGAGCACAAAAAGACATTTCCACTTCACAGGAACTGCATACATAATTTTTGTCAGTGACTTGGTAACTTGTCTGCTAGAGCAAGTTACAGTGATGCATTACTCTAGTGTTAAGATGTGACATACGTATTAGACATGGCCATCTTTACTGTAATATTTTTTCTGCTTGAGCTTTGTCATGTTTAGATATAAGTTATTGCATTTGCTGCTGCTGTTTGCCAGGCATAGTGCTACTAAATTTCACTTTACATTACTCTGTTACGCCAGTTCTACTACGAATTTATTTTTCTTGTTTGCTGCGCATTGCCTTATATTAGTTGTAATATTGCATTTGCTTTGCTAATTTATGGTGCTTGCTTTGCCATTTGTATTTTTTATCATTGCTGTTTGTGTTAATTGTTTTGTGCTGCTGCATTGCCTCATTCCTTAGTTTAGCAACTGAGCTCAGTAGATTTAAGTCAGCTTAAGATGGGGTAGGCTATATAAGAGAATGAGTTGTGATGAATTGGAAGAAATACATTGAGAAGTTATACGAAAAAAGTACAGAAAGCAGGTATAGATAGGACTTTTTGAGACTAATGATGAACGAAGGAAGATCTCCAAGAAAAAAATGGTTTTGTTTGCAAAATACTGCAGTACCAAATGTTACAATGAAAGCAAACCCTGTCCTTTCACCCTGTGTTATTCTGCTACGTGTTTGTGTACTCTTGTATATTTGTGTTTTTCCTGTCTTTATGTGTTTAGCTAATAAGATTTATGTTGTAGAATTTGTCAAATACTATGTTATTTTCCTCGAAAAGTTGTTTAGACATTATTTATTCTGTTTTGTTTTAATGCTCATGTTGATGTTTCGAAAGTCATTCTGGGCTTTTATGTATGTACTTATGTCATAATTCTTGTAACACTGAAGTACATGTTTATTTCTATTCTTTTGTAAAGCCTGTTTTACTACTAATGTTATCTGTATTGTTATGTTCTTGAATGATGTATTTTGCACCTTTGTAATTGCATTCTTATGTTGTAAATTTATAATTGTAATTGACACCAGTTCATCAAATTAAGTAACTTGTAAGTTACATTTCACTGCACACATTCTGTTGGTCATAGTATGTGCACAATATGTGAGAAGTTGGAACTGTTAGTGCTTGCACATGTGTTAATAATTCAGCAAGGGACTCGTTAACAGCATTGCTGGTTTTAAGGACAATTCCAAAAACTTTGTGAGTGCACAAGTGGTGGTTATGGACTTTCTATATTCTCCGCAAGACTCTTCGATGGTGATTGTGCACCTGCACAGTGGCAACAGATGGCTGCTGGCCGTCTCTACAAGGAGTGAGGTGGGTCTGCACCTTCGATGGCCCACCAATACCATTATTTCTACAAGGACTGCTGTGGGTCTGCACCTCTGGTGGCCCACAAATACCATAATCTCTACCAGGACTACAGTGGGTCTACTCTGTGACCTGTGACCTACCTACTAATATTCTTCAAAACTTCGACTGACTCTGCTGTGGGTTTGCTCTGTTGTGGCCCATTACCTGTCTGCATGTCAAAAGTCAGCACTGTCTTTCCGTTGGAAGGACAACACTAGTTCTTCAAGACTCAATGGAAATCCACCACTTCTGTGTGCAATTTCTTTTACTAATGAGAGTTTGTGAAAAAAAAACTGTATTTACTATTATGATAAATGATCAGGACTGTCTTTATGGGCAGTGAGAAAATTTTAGCTTTTGACCAACATTGTATCAATAAGTGTGTGCATTTGATTTCTTTGTTATTGTAATTATGAAAATTTTTATCAAATCATTATTGGCCACTGCCCAAAACAATTTGTAAAATTTTTTGTGGGGAGCATGGGGGCTATGTAAGTAGGCTGTTTATGTTTTCTTATTGGCAACGTTACGTAGCGCTCTGTATCAAAATCACTGGCTGTGCTGTGTGCAGTCTGTGGCTGGGTGGCATTGTTGTAATATTCGGCATTGTAGTGTTGGGCTGTTGGCTGTTAACAGCGCATAGCGTTGCGCAGTTGGAGGCGAGCCGCCAGCAGTGATGGATGTGGGGAGAGAGATGGCGGAGTTTTGAAATTTGTAACACTGTATATCATGAACTGCTATATACATTATGACTTTTGAACACTGTTGAGGTAAATACATTGTTTGTTCTCTATCAAAATCTTTCATTTGCTAACTATGCCTATCAGTAGTTAGTGCCTTCAGTAGTTTGAATCTTTTATTTAGGTGGCAGTAGTGGCGCTCGCTGTATTGCAGTAGTTCGAGTAACCAAGATTTTTGTGAGGTAAGTGATTTGTGAAACGTATAGGTTAATGTTAGTCAGGGCCATTCTTTTGTAGGGATTTTTGAAAGTCAGATTCCTTTGCGCTAAAACTATTGTGTGTCAGTTTAAGCACAGTCATGTATAATTTTTCTAAGGGGACGTTTCAAGTGCCCTCGCTGCTCGATATTAATACCTTTTATGCAATGGACTTTGTCCAAATTTAAAAGTTGCGAATGGCCTCAAAAAAGTTTTTAGCGATACAGGAAAATATTTTCTTTATCATAATTCCAGACTCGGATACCAACGTTTATTTCTAAGCAGGTTATTAACTTCGGCTGGTAATGATCATCTTTGGACCTAAAAAAATATGAGAAGACGTAGCCGAATTTATAAAAGCACTCCTAACTAAACGAATTCATTTTTTCCCCTTTATTATTATGTCATCACCTCCTGCCATATGGGCAGGCGGTGCACTGTCAACGGCACAATATTCCGCTCTTCAGCCGAACGAATTACAAATGTGTAATGAGAATGTGAAAACAAACATTAGGGCTGTTTTGTATTTTAAATTAAAAATCAAAGACGGACGGCTAAAAATGGAAAGTATTTACATTTTAAAACACATCGCAGAATTGTGAATTCTTCTGATAAGAAATACTGAAGCACTGCACTTTCTCTTGAAATCTGAAGGACTTGCACTGGGAGGGAAGTACTGTGGGGGGAGAGTATATGTTCCATACGGTTGAAGGGTGTAGGTACAAATGTAGGGATCTGTTAGGTAAGAAAATTATGAAGATGATAGGTGTCAGTTGAGGTGAACAGTGGGAAATACAGACGGTGGGAACAAGAGAGGGCGAGAAGGAGTGTGGTGTCTCTGCAGGGTAGTGGTATTAGAGGAAAGAGATAAGGATGGATGGAGAGCAATAGGGACGAGCCCTGGTGTGGAGTGGGACAGGTGGGAAAGAGTCAAAGTTGGTGGATGGAGGGGGAGGGGGTGTTGAGTATCAGTGGATATACGAATGTTAAGCAGAAAGCACTATAAAACAACTGTAAAACATAACCGTACCTCAACAGAAACGTGTTGCGTTACACGTATCACGCCATTACGTTTGATGGTGCAGTCAAAATCATTAGTCATTTCGGTTTCGTCGAATAACGAAATTATGGTATATACATAGCACCACAGAAGCGTACATACTGCACTTGAAGAGAGAATCGGTTATACTGCCGTGCAGCGGCAAGTAACCTGCCTCCATGCAAGCCCGCAGTACGTATGTTTTCATTATTTCAAGTACATTCCTTACATTCAAGTGTATAGCAACTTAGTTAAGATTTTGTAAAAGGATATGTAGAAGATAAAACGGAGATGCTTGTGCCTACACGTCATATAGTAAATTTAATGGGGAAAGATGCTATATCAAAACCAGCAGCTATGTTAGAAGATTGTATTGGTGAGTGCAATTCTACGAAATGTGCCAAATACTCAACTACAGCTTCCATAGCTCCTTCGGAAACTAGCAGATCTCCATCCGTAATTCTCTAACTATCTTTTGGTGTATGGTGGAGGGTACTTATATCACTACCCTGTTCCCACCTGTATCCTACTCTATTGACGAATTCCACGCAGGAAGAACGATTGACGGCATGTATGCGTATGACCTCTAGCAATTTCAGTAGTAAATCTCTCCGTGATGCACAACGCGTCTCTTCTACAGTCTGCCAATGGAGTTTGTTGGAGATCTCTATAAGGCTCTTCGGTCCGAGCAAACGATCCCGTGACGAAACGCGTCGCTCTTGGCAGGGTCTTCTCTATCTCTTCTATTAATTGTATTTGAAAAGGGCCGTGCGGGCTAGCCGTTCGGTCTCAGGCGCCTTGCAACGGTTCGTGTGGCTCCCTCCCATCGGAGGTTCGAATCCTCCCTCGGGCATTGGTGTCTGTGTTATCCTTAGCTTAACTTTGTTGAAGTTAGATTCTGTAGTGTGTACGTCTAGAGACCGATGACCTCAGCAGTTTGATCCCATAGCAGGTTACCACAAGTTAAATTAAATTAAATTAAATTAAAACTTGTGAAGGGTCCGAGACTAGTGATAAGCATCCAACAATCTGTGGAGCTAATGTTTTCTAATCCACTTATTAGGTGCGCACAATTACTGTTTCTTAAGTTTCTCCTAATGAATCTCAGTGTGACATCTGATTTACCTACTATTTGATTTACGTGTGCATCCCATTTCAGGACGCTCCTGATGGTTAGGTCTAGGTATTTTACGATTGTTACTGTTTCCAATGCTTAACTGCCAATAGAGTAATGGGACAGTGCTGGATATGCTTGGCAAATAGTGATGAATAGCATGGGGTTTTCAAGAACTGCTATTTCACATCCCCGACATTCCCACCGTCAAATAACTTTTGTAGAATGGTGCAATACCCTGACGAAATATGATTTTTTTTAATCAACGTTCGTTCTCACGTATTTTCTTCTTCCAAGGTTTGCAACTTCAGTTTCTTTAGAATCTTCGTTACCGCCTCCAATGAGTAAAAGAAACGTGCGACCAAACCTGCTGCCCTGCTTTTGGTACTTTCAGTATCTCCTATCCTATCAGTTGTGGCTCCCACACATCTGAGAAATATTGTAGAATTGGCTAGACGAGTGTCTTCGAAGTGATCTCCTTTGTAGACTGGAATTTCCTTCTGTCATGACCATTAGAGATGGGTAGTTCGCGAACGAACGGGTGCAAAGGAACGGTTCACCGAGATGAACGACAGGACCGAGGAATGAATTCCAAGGAACGATCGGTTCATAGTTCACTTCGTTCGCGGGGGGTCTACTTATAGTTCTCGGGAACGAGGAACGATTGGTTCATAGTTCACTAGCTCACTTCGGTCGCGGCGGTCACTTCGGCGGTTCTCGTTCCAGCCTCGGTCGCGTGCTCGTCTCAGTCTCGGTCTCCCTCGGCCGCACCCGTCGTTCTTCGCATGACCACCCGTCTCAGCTCCACTGTCGACTGCTCCTGGTTAGTTCAGTATCCAGTTGTGCGTTTCGTTCACTGCGCTCGCGCATTTTACATGTGTTCCAAACTGTTCTTGCACTTGGGTCTGGCTATTCAGCGTCCACGACCGGTAATCAAAAAGTATTTTATAGTTACGTAAATTACATAAAAATTACGTTGTATGTAATAGGTACGTCTTTTCAGGTAACAAAAGGGCATATCAGCTCACTTCATTACATCGATGAACAGCAGAAGACATACTTATAACAAGGCAAGTTTTTTGTTATTCATGTGTTTTTTGGTTTCATCGACTTGCTTTAGTAACTAACTTTCAATAATTTGCTTAATTTTTAGTGTAAGAAAATTCATATAAAACGATTTTCGTGTATCTTTCATATACAAAACATTACATTTAGGAAGGCTCTAATTATTTTTAAGTTTGGTTGTTTCCAATTTGCATTACGTGCTAGTTTGGTCTCTTTGAAAAAAAAAGAAAGTGGTTTGTGGATCATTTTGATTCAGTAGGAAAAGCGGTGCTTCTCCATTTCAAAAAACATAGATTGCCATAAAATCGTATTTACTGATTATCTCAAAAACATTTGTTCAGACGGAGCTTTCAAACCAAAAACTTTACTGCTGCGAACTTATTTATTATTATTATTGCTGCATTAACTTTAATAATGCAACATAAAAACCTAATTTTTACTAAGCGTGTGACGGAAGTATGATGAGAAAATCACATTTTATTTTATGCTTCCATAAAGTCTACTTCACCTACGAACTCAGAGACAACGTGAAGAATATATACGGTGTAAACGATTATTGTTTACAACGTAGCATAGCTATGTAGTGGAAGTCGAAACGAAGAGTTTTATACAACACACTTGTGGTCTATTAAGTTGGGAAACAGCCACCAACAGGTTTACAAGACTACATGTGCTATAGCCCATGCGCGTCGCGTGAGATTTTCATGTTCTCTTCTCCAGCTCTCTACTCATCGTCATCGATTGTTTCGCCATTGTTGCTTGCATTAGCTTGTTATTTCTTCACTGCCTAATTATTATATGTTTGTCGGTTTGTTGTATCTGCTCGTAAGGGGCAACACATCGTCCGTAATTGGTGAGCAGTCTGTAATCGGGGCCTGTTTTCCGTGCGGCACCCTATAGTATTTCCCTGCAATCAGCCACACAACGCTACAGTTGGGTAAACGAGAGGTTCTGCAGAATCACAGAAATTACTTCTAAAAGTGTGTAAGAATTCTGTAATGAACAAAAACTCTATACTCCAGGGGGGAGGCAAATGCCCCCTCTTGGTGCCCTCCATCCTTCAGTCACCCACACTACTAGTTTTCAGTTTTTCATAAGAACCATATACCAAGCACAAATGAACGGTAAACGAGTAAAAATGAACGGTTCCCAAGAAAGAACGATCAGCAGTGAACTAGTTCCCAAGGATGAACGAGTTTGCCCATGTCTAATGACAATCAACCCAAGTCTGCTAGCTGCTGCCCCTGTGACTGATCGTGTGCGTGTGCGATTGTTTCATTTCTTATCCCGAAAACTGATACACCCAGGTATTTGTCTGAGTTCACTGATTGCAACTGTGACTCGCTTATACGTCAGTCATAAGATAAGGCATGTTGTTTCCGTTTTATGAAGTGATCTATTTTACATTTCTAAACGTTTAGAACATACTCGCACTTGATCCGCCTCCAATTTCATCATGACTTGCTAAGCATGCAGCTGTTTTTCAGACAGTACTCCGTTATAGATAATTATAGTGTCGGAGAAAAGTTTGAGGTTGCAATTAATATTGTCTGTTGGGTTATCAATATGGAGCGCATACAGCAGGGGTCCCAGTACACTTCCCTGGAGCACACCCGAAGTTAGTCTACTTTTGTCGACAAGCTTCCAACCAAGCGTCCTTGCTTGACAGATATCTTCAATCGAGTAACAAATTTCGTCTGATATACTCATATGATCGTACTTTCATAAGTTAGCGTTGAGTGGCTGTTGTGTCAACTGATTTGCGAAATAGAGAAATACTTTTGCAAACTCCTTCTCAGTTGCCGCTGACCGCCTCTGGAACAAACTGCCCCTTACCTTGCGCAAAATTCAATCTCCTGCTGCTTTTAAGAAGAAGTTGAAGCATTTGCTACTATCATCCTCATAAAGTTCTCCACAAAATTAATGTACAAGGCCAATCCTCTCATCTGTCAAATAGCAAAGCTAGCGTCTGCTATCTTACTCCTGAGACGCCTTCCTCTTCATCTATCTCTATTAGCCACGCAATCTTCTTTTCCTTTGTATTTCCTTAATTATGTTTCATCATGTCTCTCTATTCTTCTCCTCCCTTCACCATGAGTCTTCCTCATACTCCCTGCTCCCAGCACTCCTATCTAAAATCTGTCTCTTCAATAATGTCTAATTATGACAGTACTTATGATCTACGAATATAAACTCTATATGTATGTATTTTTCCCGGTGTACCTTTCTAATTGTTTATTTCACTTTTTGTACTAGATGTAGTTTAACATGCCTACTAAAACATATGAATGTAAAATAAGTAGAATGCCTGGTTAGATGTAAGAGAGGGCCTGATGGCCCTAATCGTGCCAGGTTAAATAAATAAATAAATAACTGCCTTGATGAGTGGATGTGAGGATGACATGTGAGAAACCTGCGAACGGGATTTTGCCTCACAGATGTCTTCAGAGTCCACAATGTTCGGCATGGAGGAGGTCGTTCTCCCCTCGATACGATATTACGATCGATCTCTGAATATTTTATGTCTATACAAGACAGGGCTGTTAAAGGCAGTTTGGTCTCAAGCTACACAAGACCGAGTAAAACATAGCATCATAATGATGAAACATTTCGAACAATCTGAATTTTCCAGTCTTGTGAAATATTTTGAAGACATGTTGCACAAGAATCAGTGCCTGTCAAACCCATACAGCCCCTCAGAACTCATCCGCATTTGCTTAATCAAATTACCTGAACATTTACGACTTATTATTTTGGCAGGACGTTGCAAAGACGACATTGAAGCTTTTCAGGGACTCTTACAAGAATTAGAAATTGACACTGACAATCGCGGAACGCGGAAACAGGAACACAACAATTATAGGTCACATCCGTCGCAATTCCGCGATGAAAGAAATAACTGGACACGACAAGACTATTCTCACAACACAAATCGTGACCAAAACAGACACCACCCGTATGACAACCGTTGGCAGAGCAGTAATAATTACAGGGAAAGATCACCTCTCCGCAGTAGTGACTATCACAGAGACAATCAGAGAAACAGACAATATGGGAACCAAAATAATTATTATCAAGGGAGACAGAATAACTTCAGACGTAACGGTCCACCGCGCAGTTACTATTCCGGGAGAAATTCTTCACCACATGACCGACAAAAAAGAAACTATGTAAACTACCGACAAAGCGACAGACCTGAATTCCATCAAAACTGGCGAGCTTTAAACAGGGCAGGGCCTTGTTTTTTAATTTAGTCTTTGCTATAAAATTTTTCACTTCACGTTACTAGTACTCTTTGTCAGACTTAGGATCTGTTAACATGCAACCATGTTTGAAGTTAAATATCCAATCAAGAACCAACAGAACTTATTTAAACAGAAAATTACGAATGCATTGTTATTGTGAACAGACGACACAGTGTTATTGTGTGTGTACATTCTTTCTTGTTAGTTGCACGATTATGTAACGACTATAAGGCTTACATACTTAGAACATATACTGGTACTGCTAATGAGATTTTCATGCAACATTTTGGTTTACTTGAAAATACATTCTGTATTTAAAGTACTTTCAGTGAGATACCAGAAGACACAGTGGTTAGTTTATGTGACAGCTACACAATTTTATCATGACGCTACTAATGAGTGACAATCTACAATGTTGCTTTTGCGGTGTATCTGTTTTATATCTGCACAGTTTTTCTGAATTCTTCTGTAAAGTAAAACATGTTTTAGTAGTAACTTTTGTGCTATAGCTACAAGGAGACAGTCTTTTCCATAGCACAACAATACGTTACAGCACAGTACTTTCTTCATCACGGCAATAAGCGTAATAACTAAGATATCAATACGCAAAGCATTTCACTTTTGTTTATCATGAGGTAAGTACATTGACTTCTGCAGAACTTAGCTTTCGGAGGAAGATAACTACGACACTTCCACAACAGAGATTATGTTGCAACAAGACACACATTTAGCGCTACAGGACACGTATTTGAGTGATTAATTTTGCATTTAAATCATTTATTTTTAAAGATATTTGAAGTACAATGATACAAAGGTTTTCCGTGATACATTTCATTCCATTGCTGTAATCTGTAACACCTGAGGGTATAATTACATTAATCCTCAGGGGGGTACACGCTTACTTTGTGTACCATGTGTTTGGCAAGCACAAGGAGCCCTAGCTAATATGGTATTTGCTTATACAACTTCACACTTCGGTACCTTATTTCTCTAACACAGAATTACACAGCTATCTGATCATTTAACTGAGAGAGACAAACTTTTTTACTACGGCAGTGACAGATGTTTATGTAATTACACCATTGGATAACTTCACACTTACGAAATTGTATTTTGTCTGATCTTTGTGATCTGATCATACTTTTTCGGAACCATTGTGATACTATGAGAGCTTTGAATGATGTATTTGGTAAGGGAGCATGATTTTAAAGTACGTTTGAGGTAAATGACACTATTGAAATGAGCAGAGAATTTTTTTTTAGGTTTTGAAATTATTGGAGGAAGCTACGACGATTTTGAGAGTTGACTGAAGTGTTATGATATTATTATTACGATGACTATGTGTATTATGCTGTTGCGGTATGTATATGATCAATAAGCTGAAGCTATATGAGTTATTTGAGTATGCTACGTATCTGTTATGATGAAATATTGAAGAAGTGTCGACGAATAAGGTAAGGAATAATTAGTAGTGGTTAGGGACTCTGGTTTGTGAAAAAGGTGGTTGGAAACCAAGAATCGTACTTTAAGAGTTATGAAATGTATGTAACTGCGTGAATGTATTACAATGCCGCCGAAAATTTTTTGGACTCTGTTATATCAATAGGATTTTGTTTCTACAGATTTGTAACGCAAATTCTTGACCTGCGAAATATTTTTATATGAGACTGTCACTGTAGCGGAAATTGCTGTTGTAAATTTTTCGGTAAGAAAGGTAAGTGACCGTGACGTAATGCATTGTGAGCGGCCAGGTGTGCCAGCCGCCTTGAGAAAAAGCCATTAGGTGGAGAAGAAAGAGGCCATTATCCTCGCTATTGACATTCCTTTGTAGAAAGCATCGCAAATACGACACGCTCAAACTTGAAAACATGACTATACTCTGGAGCTCTTCATTTATGATATTTACTAAAATGCCTAATGAAACGATGAGAAACATTTCACGGCTATTGTCTTGCTGGTTGAGAGAAATGCCATATGGCATGCGTTATGTATTTATTAACTCATTTTGTTTAATATCTAGTTTCTAGCTGCACTTCAGCGTTGGTTAAAATAAAATTTTATAGATGTACTAATATAAATATTTTCTGTCTACAGATCGAGTAAATAATAATTTTTTTCAAAAAAATGAGGGAGCACAAAAAGACATTTACCTTTACAGGAACAGCACTCATAATTTTCTTTTCAAGTACTTTGTAATATATTTTGTAGAATAAGTTGTGGTGCACCACTTTAATTACATAGACATTAAGGTGTGAATAGACATTTCCCTTATCTGCATTGTTGTCTTTAATGTAATATTTTTTCTGCTTGAGCTATGTCATGTTTAGGTATAAGTTACTGCATTTTCTGCTGCTGTTTGCCGGGCATAGTGCTACTAAATTTCACTTTGTATTGATCTGTTAATCTAGTTTTACTACTGATTTATTTTTCTTGTTGCTGCACATTGGCTCATATTAGTTATAATGTTGCATTGCTTGGTAATTTAGATTTACTGCAGCTTGCTTTGACAACTTCCATTTTTTTATTGCTGTTTGTATTAATTGTTTTATGCTGCTGCATTGCCTCGTCCCTTAGTTTAGCATCTGAGCTCAGTAGATTTAAGTTAGTTTCAGAGGGGTTAGACTATATAAGAAACTAACTATGATGGTTTGGAAGAAATGCATTGAGAAGCTATAAGAAAATAGTTTGGCCAAAAAAAGTAGTGTACAGTGGAGAAAAACTTTTTTTGAAAGAGGATATGAACAGAATACAGAAAGCATGCTTGGATAGGATTTTTTTTGGTGGAAACAAATGTTGAAATAAGGAAAAAAAGATCTATGGAATGAAGTTTTGGGTTGGACTGCAGTACCAAATGTTACACTGAAAACGGACCCTGTCCTTTACTTTTGTGTTATCCCACTATGTGTTTGTGTACCCTTGTGTATTTCTTTTCTTCCTGTCTCTGTGTACTGTTTCATAGAATTTTTTTTTCTCTTCTAATACTCAGCTACATGACTATGATGAGGAATACTGTTATCTCCAAATATAATTTGCATTAATAATATGTTATTTACTTTGAAAAGATGTTAGACGTTATTAATTCTGTTCTGTTTTAATGCTCATGTGTGAAGTTGATGTTTCAAAAGTTATTCTGATCTTTTATGTATGAACTTATGTCATGATTCCTGTAACACTGATGTATATGTTATTTCGATTCTTTTGTAAAGCCTATACTACAAATGTTATCTGTATAGTTATGTTCTTTAATGATGTATTTTGTACCTTTGTAATTGTATTCTTATGTTGTAAATTTATAATTGTAATTGACACCAGTTCATCAAATTAAGTAACTTGTAAGTTCCATTTCACTGCACACGTTTCTGTTGGTCATAGTATTTGGACAATATGTGAGAAGTAGGGACTGTTAGTGTTTGAACGTATGTTAATAATTCAGCAAGGGACTGGATAACAGCATTGCTAGTTCTAAGGACAATTCCAAAAACTTTGTGAGTGCACAAGTGGTGGTTTGTGGACTTGCTATATTGTCCGCAAGACTCTTCAATGGCGATTGTGCACCTGCACAGTTGCAACAGATGGCTGCTGGCCGTCTCTACAAGGACTACAGTGGGTCTGCATCTTTGATGGCCCACCAATACCATTATCTCTACAAGGACTATAGTGGGTCTGCATCTTTGATGGCCCACCAATACCATACTCTCTACCAGGACTACAGTGGGTCTGCTCTGTGATGACCTACCTACCAATATTCTTCAGCTTCGACTGACTGTGCTGTGGGTTTGCTCTGTTGTGGCCCATTAGCTGTCTGCATGTCAAGAGTCAGCACTGTCTTTCCGTTGGAAGGACAACACTACTTCTTCAAGACTGCATGGAAATCCACTACTTCCGTGTGCATTCTCTTTTACTGCTGAGACTTTGAGAAAAAAAACCTGCAATTTTACTGTGATGAATGATTAGGACTGTCTTTATGGACTGTGAGAAAATTTTAGCTTTTGACCAACATTGTATCAATAGGTGTGTGCATTTGATATCTTTGTTATTGTAATTATGAAAAATTTTATCAAATCATTATTGGCCAGTGCCCAAAACAATTTGTAAAAATTTTTGTGGGGAGCATGGGGGCTATGTAAGTAGGCTGTTTAGGTTTTTTATTGGTAACGCCACGTAGCGCTCTGTATGAAAATCACTGGCTGTGCTGTGTGCAGTCTGTGGCTGCTTTGTATTGTTGTAATACTTGCCATTGTAGTGTTGGGCTGTTGGCTGTTAACAGCGCGTAGCGTTGCGCAGTTGGAGGTGAGCCGCCAGCAGTGGTGGATGTGGGGAGAGAGATGGCGGAGTTTGGAAATTTGTTAGACTGGATGTCATGAACTGCTGTATACATTATGACTTTTGAACACTATTGAGGTAAATACATTGTTTGTTCTCTATCAAAATCTTTCATTTGCTAACTATGCCTATCAGTAGTTAGTGCCTTCTGTAGTTTGAATCTTTTATTTAGCTGGCAGTAGTGGCGCTCGCTGTATTGCAGTAGCTTGAGTAACGAAGATTTTTGTGAGGTAAGTGATTTGTGAAAGGTATAGTTTAATGTTAGTCAGGGCCATTCTTTTGTAGGGATTATTGGAAGTCAGATTGCGTTGCGCTAAAAATATTGTGTCTATAAAATGAAGTTTTTAGAAGTAAGTTTCACCGATTATCTCATCGACTCATTAGTTAGTAGTATAATAAGAGAGCTACAAAAGCTGAATATCAATTATCTTTCGTAGTTTTTAATAATACAAGTGTTCAAAGCCAATTATTTTTCATTATGTTAACGACAGTGGGGGATAGTCGAAGTTAGGGGGAAAGGGTAGTAGCTAGTATCTGGTTGCACTCAGAGGTGATGGTCTCAGAATAGTTGGGAACCACTGACTTGATGCAAAGGAATAACTGCAGTTTGAATGGTGAATGAAGCTTTTATTGCACAAAGTGCGAAGCTGTCAATGTCAAGTTCCGAAGATAGCATTATACGTGTTGTTCTTAATGTTCCTTAATGAATGGAATTCATGAACAACTAAAATTTATCAGGAAGTAGCAAAGAATAGGCTTAGGTTAAGTATAAACAATAGAAATTGTAAACTAATGAACACTGATGAAGGTAAGATTAATGAAATGGCTCTGAGCACTATGGGACTTAACATCTATGGACATCAGTCCCCTAGAACTTAGAACTACTTTAAACCTAACTAACCTAAGGACATCACACAACACCCAGTCATCACGAGGCAGAGAAAATCCCTGACCCCGCCGGGAATCGAACCCGGGAACCCGGGCGTGGGAAGCGAGAACGCTACCGCACGACCACGAGCTGCGGACAAAGGCAAGATTAATGATCAATGAGATTAGGGGAATGGGAAGCAGAATGTACAATACGTGAGAAAAAAATAAGACAAAAAATACAATGGTACAGGAAAATATAGTTATTTCTTAATCGAAAGACATGTCTTGATGCCAAGCCGATGTAGAAATTGCAGAATTATTATCTTAAATGCGGCGCTTCCAATACAGAATTGTAATGAAGTGAAGAAATAACAATGGGGAGCGGAAAAGAAAGAAAGCTATACCATTTTAAATCTAGTCATGCAGATACAGTCTAAAAAGGAACTGACTGAGGAGATGAGATGCTGTAAATATGAAATGAGTGTAGTTACGTGAGAAACTAATCACCTGAAGATTCAGGTTATTCAACATACCATACGCCACCGGGTGAATTTGGCGCTGGAGGAATATAGGACTTAAATTATGGTGGACCTCTAATGGACGAGTCAGACGGAGATGTGAGCTACAGTACGGCATATGAAAAAATAGGCAACATGATAAACAGAGCAATAATTTGTAGGTTTTAAAAGTAACACATTGTCATGGTAAGTAATGCCGTCATCAATCAGGTACTCAGTCAACAATTGGTCTGAACACTGTAGGGCTTTACTGGACATTGCTCAGTTGGAGGCAGTGCGCCATAGCCTCACTTGGACCTATGAACTAACTTACTCAACCAGTTGTACGAGAACTTAAACTCATGGAATTCAAAGCACAGTGCGATTTCGTAATTTTTTACATATACAGCTCATCTGCCACATGCTACATGCTACATGCCATATGAAATACATGATATGTGTCAGAAGTAAATCTCTTACATGGATTCGGGAATGAACCATGACTTCTCCGCAGTTTGTACCTACCCATTTGAACCATCGATCCACACAACACATAGCTATACAATAATATTGTAGAGAATTAGCTAGCTCAATAGACAGAATGTGTCAGAATATACTAGTAGGCATGGAGTATGCTTTCGACACCTTATAAGAAATACTAACAACACTGCTCACCTGGTATTGTGATTACTGACACCAGAGTTCAGAGATTTACAAAGAGACACAGTAATCGTTCCCGAAAGTTGGTCTCCAAGTAACTGTACGCGTTTCCAATATTTAGTAACAAACATCAGTGAACACTTACTGTGAATTGGATCTCGAATCATACAGCAAAATTTCCCATGTAGCTAAGATCTTATTTTGCTATGGAAGTAAAACTCACTGACTGAAATTCAAGCATGTGTTTGGAGCATCAAAATACTACACGGACGGGAACAAACGTAGATGTTAAGAGAAATTTTCTCGCACAGATAATTACAGCACAGATAACTGCATTCCTGACCACGATGTTTAAATGCTCCCTCTGTGACAGAGTCAATAGACATCCTGATGTACGAATTTGTTATTTGTTCCTTCTCCATTGCATCCAAGCGTTCTGTATACTTGTGTACCCAAGACGCAGAACTTTGCTTTAAGTCTGCACCGGTCTCTCAAATACCCCAAGCATATTTTATTGCCACTTTATTTCAATTCGAGTCCTTTTCCGTCGAAATAGCCGACCTTTAGTTTTCTGCTTCATTGTACTCCGTTATAACATTTATCGTTTTGACAAAGAACGTTAGAGATATACACTCCTGCAAATTGAAATAAGAACACCGTGAATTCATTGTCCCAGGAAGGGGAAACTTTATTGACACATTCCTGGGGTCAGATACATCACATGATCACACTGACAGAACCACAGGCACATAGACACAGGCAACAGAGCATGCACAATGTCGGCACTAGTACAGTGTATATCCACCTTTCGCAGCAATGCAGGCTGCTATTCTCCCATGGAGACGATCGTAGAGATGCTGGATGTAGTCCTGTGGAACGGCTTGCCATGCCATTTCCACCTGGCGCCTCAGTTGGACCAGCGTTCGTGCTGGACGTGCAGACCGCGTGAGACGACGCTTCATCCAGTCCCAAACATGCTCAATGGGGGACAGATCCGGAGATCTTGCTGGCCAGGGTAGTTGACTTACACCTTCTAGAGCACGTTGGGTGGCACGGGATACATGCGGACGTGCATTGTCCTGTTGGAACAGCAAGTTCCCTTGCCGGTCTAGGAATGGTAGAACGATGGGTTCGATGACGGTTTGGATGTACCGTGCACTATTCAGTGTCCCCTCGACGATCACCAGTGGTGTACGGCCAGTGTAGGAGATCGCTCACCACACCATGATGCCGGGTGTTGGCCCTGTGTGCCTCGATCGTATGCAGTCCTGATTGTGGCGCTCACCTGCACGGCGCCAAACACGCATACGACCATCATTGGCACCAAGGCAGAAGCGACTCTCATCGCTGAAGACGACACGTCTCCATTCGTCCTTCCATTCACGCCTGTCGCGACACCACTGGAGGCGGGCTGCACGATGTTGGGACGTGAGCGGAAGACGGCCTAACGGTGTGCGGGACCGTAGCCCAGCTTCATGGAGACGGTTGCGAATGGTCCTCGCCGATACCCCAGGAGCAACAGTGTCCCTAATTTGCTGGGAAGTGGCGGTGCGGTCCCGTACGGCACTGCGTAAGATCCTACGGTCTTGGCGTGCATCCGTGCGTCGCTGCGGTCCGGTCCCAGGTCGACGGGCACGTGCACCTTCCGCCGACCACTGGCGACAACATCGATGTACTGTGGAGACCTCACGCCCCACGTGTTGAGCAATTCGGCGGTACGTCCACCCGGCCTCCCGCATGCCCACTATACGCCCTCGCTCAAAGTCCGTCAACTGCACATACGGTTCACGTCCACGCTGTCGCGGCATGCTACCAGTGTTAAAGACTGCGATGGAGCTCCGTATGCCATGGCAAACTGGCTGACACTGACGGCGGCGGTGCACAAATGCTGCGCAGCTAGCGCCATTCGACGGCCAACACCGCGGGTCCTGGTGTGTCCGCTGTGCCGTGCGTGTGATCATTGCTTGTACAGCCCTCTCGCAGTGTCCGGAGCAAGTATGGTGGGTCTGACACATCGGTGTCAATGTGTTCTTTTTTCCATTTCCAGGAGTGTAATATACCAACAACTGCAGTTGATGTGTACATGGAAATTCCATGCCTGACGTCGTAAAAGTACTGTGACACAAAAGTAAATTAATAGCCTACTAAAATCTACTCTTTGTAGGCACATACTCTACACTGAAAGTCTGTACACAGTGTTATTTTTTTTCTTAACTCGGTATTGTTTATCCAAACTGAGAACTTAACGCTAATCCGTGTAGGTAGATAGCCATTGTCCACACTTTTTCGTTCGTCCTGTATCATGTTACTAAAGTTCTTTTTTTTTTAATTGTTATGTCTTACATTTTCAACAGTGACAAAATTAGGGTGGTTTTTACACGCATCTGAACTGCATCCTAGGGATACTGTAAACCTTTCCCTATAGTGTTTCCGTCTAAACACAGTTGTCACTCGAAAGTTGAAGTTTTATTGGGTTATCGTGGGAAAGTAAGACAGTTTTATTTGCGCTGAAGGCACCTTTCGCCACGTATCGCAGCAGAATTGAAGGAAACGTAGATTGCAATCAAGCTGTAGCCACTTTCCGTGGAAGTTGGTTAGCTGTACCACCAACATATTTTATCACTACGACATTACTTTGAACTTCCAGTCTGTCTTGATCTGCAGAAAATTCAGTAATAGTTTGTTCTTGCAAACTCATAATCTCTTTCCTGCAGCACAGGTCGTGAAATGGGACCCTCGTCAGACCTAGTTTGTTTGAATGAAACAAACATCACAGTCTACTTGAAGCCATCAGGGAACTAGGATTTTAATAAACCCTCAGTTAGATTTTACACTGCATACGCTACGGAATTATTTCGTTTCCTAACATTTATTGAGAATCCCTTGGGTAGCTGATGGTTCCGTGTAACTAGAATAGTGTACAGGCAACTCCTAGACGAAATCTTGTTGGTTTGGCATCAGGATCGATTTCCTACCCGTAACTTTGAGGCGAATTTCTCCTGAAGTTAGCTAGTAGCGATTTTGCGACTCGACACAGCTGGTAATCCGAGAAGATTATATCCATTAAATTCTACGAGAAAACCTGCCTTCCCAGGTCACTCCTGGTTAGAAAAGAATAATACAGATTGCAACACAAAGGTACGGCCTACGTTCAGGAAACACTTCTCACACAGAGAAGAGGAAAATATGTTGTATGGACGTAAGTCAGGAAATGTACATATTGTAGTTACCTTCATAACCACATTAATTATGGGGAAAGAACGTAACAGCACAGTATGAAACACTTTCCTAATGAAATATTCAAAACGCCTTCCCCTAGCAACTAGACATGCATCAACCGTCCGCATTGAATCCCTGATATGCTGATGTATCCTTGGGGAATAGCGTATTATTTCACCGCCTTCCACAGTACGGTCACGATGACTCTGTACATCTTGTACTGGGGTACCGTACATAGGAGCGAAATGCAAGAAAGAGCTCATAACAAAGAGAAAGAAGTGTATAGTATCTAGTTACAAGATTAGTGGTGATCGTCTCCTCCTGTAAGTATTATTGGATAATACTAAGATACGGTATGAAATGGGACAGTCATGTAAAGCAAGTATTAGAGGAGGCGACTGCAAGGTTTGTATTTGTTGGTTAGTTCGGGGAAAGTGCGGTGTAACTGCAAAAGAATTCGCGTATGATTGTGAGACCAATTCTAGAATACTGTTCCAATGTTTGGACTCATCAAGTAGGCATGACAACAGAGATGTAACATATTAAGCGACACGCTTCTAGGATCCTAAACGTTCCGTATAGTCCTTACGAAAGTGTAACAGAAATTATAGGAGAATTTAAATGGGATTCCTTGGAAGAAAGTCGACATAGTTATAGTGAAACTATGCTGGCTACATGAAGCGCACCTATATTCCAAGATGGCTGAGAGACCATTTTTCTGCCATCGAAGCATATTTCGCTTAGTGAAGATGAGAATTAGATAGGACAGATTAGGTCACGCGCACACACTTTTAGGAAGATTGTCTTTTTTTTCTTCGCTCCATTTGTGAATGGAACAGGCAAGAAGATCGTTAATGCAGGTACAATGTAGCCTCCACCATGTACTGCACAGTGGCTTGCAGAGTATTTATGCAGATGTAGATGCTTATGATATGTGTTGGTATGGAAGAATTAGATTGGTAGTTGGAGTAGGTAATGAAGAGGTACTACAACGAAATGGGGACAAAACATCATGAGAGCTCTAGTTAAATAAAGGAAGAGACTTCCTTAAGACATTATGAGGCGTAAAGGTATCGTTTCCTAGTGGAGGAAGCGAACAGGGGCAAAAATCGTGGAGACACACGAGACCTTGACTACTGTAAGGACGTTCTAGTGAATGTAATTTGTAGCACTTACGCCTTCGTACATCTACATACATACTCTGAAAGCCACCATTCGGTGCGTGGCGGAGCGCACTTTCTACAACTATTAGTCATCCTCTTTTCTGGACCACTCGCACATACAGCAAGGGGAAAGAAAACGAAACTTCCTGGCAGATTAAAACTGTGTGCCGGACCAAGACTTGAACTCGGGACCTTTGCTTTTCGCGGGCAAGTGCTCTACCATCTGAGCTACACAAGCACGACTCACGCCCCGTCCTCACAGCTTTACTTCTGCCAGTATCTCGTCTCCTACCTTCCACACTTTACAGAAGCTCTCCTGCGAACCTTGCGGAACTAGCACTCCTGAAAGAAAGGTACTGGCAGAAGTAAAGCTGTGAGGACGGGGCGTGAGTCGTGCTTGGGTAGCTCAGATCGTAGAGCACTTACCCGAGAAAGGCAAAGGTCCCGAGTTCGGGTCTCGGTCCGGCACATAGTTTTAATCTGCCAGGAAGTTTCACATCAGCGCACACTCAGCTGCAGAGTGGAAATCTCATTCAAGGGGAAAGAAGGTATCTGTACGCTATTGGTTGAGCCCTGTTTCCCCTTACCTTTTCCGTGGCCGCTGTATCGTTTTGTAGCCAGCCCCATACGCTGCCTCTTAAATTTGCTCAGTAGTGTTTCCCGGTAGGAACGTCGTTTTCCCTCCAGGATTCCTCATCTGAGTTCCCGAAGCATCTCTATAACTCCCGCGTGTTGATCGAACCTGTCGATAACACATCTAGCTAGCACGACTCCGAGTTGCTTGCTTCAACCCGACCTGGTACGGATCTCAAAGGCTCGACCACAGCTCAAGAACGGATCATACTAGTGTTGCATAAATGTTCTCCTTTACATATGAGCTACAATCGCCTAAAATTTCTCCTGCCGCGCGAGGTAACCGGCTGTCTTATACGCCTTGACACGGTTCGCGTGGCTCCCCCATGTGTGTGTGTGTTGTCCTTAGAATAAGTTAGTTTAAGTAAGATTAAGTAGTTTGTAGGCCTAGGGACAGATGACTTCAGCAGTTTGGTCCCATAGGAACTTACCACAAATTTCCAAAAATTTCCTCCAAATAAAGGTTAATCGACCACTGACCTTTCCTGATACGTACCTCACGTATCCATTTCATATCGCTTTGGAATGGTACGGCTACATATTTAATGGACACGATTGTGTAAAAGCACACACGTTTACTATGTTCGAATATTACAGGTTTATTTTTCCTGGTTGTCCACACTGACTTACATTTTTTCTACACTTGGAGCAAGCTGCTACTCATGGGACCAAATAGAAATTATCTCCAACTCATTCTGTATCCTCCTACAGTCATTCAAGGACAACTCTTTCCCGTTAACAGCCGTGTCGTTATCAAAAAGACGCAGACTGCTGTCAGATAATTTACTAAGGGAATTTGGAAAGTAATGTCCAACAGGATGCAAAATCAACCTTTGCACATACCTGATGCGTAGTATCCCTAGTACGCCTGCCAATCGTGTCACGTTGCTCTTTACAGTTCTCGGCGCACAGTGGGCACGTGAAGATGCCTAGATAAATAGTGTTTACCACCAAGTATGACAGGCTGGTGAGAGATTTCGCCTGATGTCACGCAGCCCACATAACGTAACTGTCATGCGTTTTCGTCTTCATGACAATTCTCGGCCGCACTCTGCAAGGACAATGAAGGTCCTCCTGCAGCGTTTTCTATGGGAAATGTTTGAGCACCTACAATACAGTCAGTAATTGAACCGCTGTTTGTGAAGAAGTCATTGTAGCACAGACAACGAGCTGTAGACCAACGTAGATAATTGGCGAAAACCACACGTGGCAGGATATTGGAAAGTTGGTGCTACTGTACGGCAGGTGTTTAAGTCGGAGCGGCGACTTTGAAGAGAAGTAGCTGGAAGATTTAGCTAACTATTGCAAATAAAGCATTTTTTTTTATTTTGGCAGTGGTTTCCATTTCGCAGCCGATCGGACCTTGCCTTCCGAATAGCCCCCTTATGTACACAGAGAACAAGACGGCGTCTCCCACACTTCCCTGGGGCGCTTCTGACGATTATCTCTGATAAATGCAGTTATGCTGAGGAGGAGAGGACTGTACGGGGTAGACTAGCGTTGAGAGCTTCACCAGAAGAGTCGTCTGATAACGCCAATAAGTATTTATACATCACACCTACTTCTGGTCACAGAGTGAACCAGTTGCACTGCGAGACAGTGGTGGCGGTGGTGGTGGTGGGCTCCTCCGCCTCCCACCCCCATCCCAAATTTCCGAAATAATAAAATTACGAAGCGAGCAATTTGGTGGCTTCACAAGTGGGCGAGCGAGGAGGAGCGAAACACGGCGAAAAAGGGCAGGACCGGGCCGTGTGCGGCGCGCAATAACCGGCTCCTGAAGATTCCGAAAACTGCGAGGCCGGCACGCCGCACAGTGGCTGGAAACAATATCGGGCGGTATGGGCGAGACCGCAGCGGCGCGCGCCGTCTGAGTGTGAGGCCGCGGGGGCGGAAGGCGGGGGCGGAGGAGCCGGCGGCGGCGAAGGGAGAGGCGAGGAAAAGGAAGGGAAAGAAAGGGACCGGAAGTGGAAGCGAAGGGAAGGAAAGGAAAGGAAAGGGTGGCCCGCAGACGGATAGGGCGGGGCGGGCACGCAACGAGACGTAGAACTCCGGAGCCCATTACAGGAAGCCTTTCAATGGCCTTTCTGGGGGCGGAAAGTGGAAAAGATACTGTCTGCGCGCGTGCGCGGGTGCGCCTGTGTTTGCCAGTGTGTGTGTGTGTGTGTGTGTGTGTGTGTATGTGTGTGTGTGCGAGCGGCGCTCCAGCTCCAGGGCCAAGGCGGCAGACGCAGCGGCGCTGGAACTCTGGAGGAGGAGGAGGTGAAGGAGGAGTAGCAATTTCCAGGCGACTGCAAACACCAGCCCTTGCCGGGCGCGCCGCCTCCGGGGGCGAGGGGGCGGAGGCGGGGGCGAGATACGGCCTCCGGGCGCCGGGGGTGGGTAATGGGAATCCCGGATAGCGTTATCAATCTCCGGAGCCGCGGAAACTGCGCGCCCGGGGGCGGCCCGCCCCCACCTCCGCCACCGCCGCCGCCTCCGCCCCCGTGGCCTTCTGGAAGTTGCCGCCGCCGCCGCCGCCCCCGGCGCAGGCCGTGCCGGAGACCGATGAACTCTATTACCCCCGGAGGCGCGCGCGTGCTCCCCTAACCTACGGCCCGGGTTAATCCCTCCAAATGGCGAACGAAACAGCCTCTTCGGCAGTCGCCATCAGTTCAGAAAACTCTTTCTTCATACACTGTGCGTTACTTCCCGCGGTAGCCGCCGTATTTCGTTGAAATTCCTCCGGAGAAAGTTCCAAGGCCGCCGGAGTTAATTATCGGTTCGCAGGTGTTATACCACCAGAAATGTCGTTTCTTAACTCACATTTCAGTTACTATACGTTCTATAGAAGAACTTTGCTTCAAAATTACCAAACAGTTAAATTTGAAGACAACCATCATGGAATCACAAAAACTGCGGTAATTTATATTTAGTGGTAGTGCTAGCTGCGGCGGCTCGTATTAGTAGCAGCTGCAGTAGTAATTTTATTTATCATTAGATCACTTGTTCGGAGATTTTGGTCATGTCTTGTTATTATAATTTAAGAAGAACGTAAGTAAAGTAATTCACACGAACAGGCATTTGCATACTTACAGATCTAGTTTGACAAGGATGAGACTCGCAGCCAGCCAACGCTTACTATAGCAACCATCTGGGCATTTGCCTGTAGTAATTTAAGGAAAGCAAGAAAAATGTAAATCAGGATGATTCGCTGGAAACCGGAACCTCCATCCTCCTGAATAGAAGGCCGCTTTGTTTAACATAGTGCTCCCTTGTTTACTATCTTGTGAAGAAATCATTCAACAAGGTAAAACGCGAGTACTGCACCGTTCTTTCATTTCTCGTTCCCAGTCACTGCACAGACTATACACGTAACAACATACGCACTACCATCTGACGTTAGGACCATGGCGACAGTGTTTGGTTTCAGTTTTGTAGGCTGCAGCTTTCCATGTGCTAACCTGACAAGTGATTCAGCACCCTCTCCCCCTCCCCCAATAATCAGGGAGACACCGAGTAAAAAAAGATGAGGTGTTAGTATCATACATTCCATAGCTTTCGGAGTAAGTTTACAAGACCCCCTACTCTCTGTTGTCGAAGTAATCCTTCACCATATAGAGTGAATTCGTAAACACGCACTTCTTAACCACCTTTTTAAATAAGTTGGTTTCTGTAATCTCTTTGATCTCCTTGGGCACATTACTGCAGGTAGAGTTTTATTTCTTGGTAGAAATTACTGTCTGGAGTTTTACGTTTATATTTTCGTGGTAAATGTAAGTTTAGACCTTGTTCCATTGACATGGACAGGCCTTTTGCGCAGGAACTAATGATGCCGTTTTTGATGTGTACAACTAACTGGGAAATATGCTTACACGGTGCAGTTAAAATCGTAATGTTTTGAACAAACTTTTATAATGAGTTTTACTATGTCTGGTTATTATTCTTATGGCCCATTCCTGTAGTTTCAAAACTGTCGGAGACGGCCGGAGTGGCCGAGCGGTTCTAGACGCTTCAGTCTGGAACCGCGCGACCGCTGCGGTCGCAGGTTCGAATCCTGCCTCGGGCATGGATGTGTGTGATGTCCTTAGGTTAGTTAGGTTTAAGTAGTTCTACGTTCTAGGGGACTGATGACCTCAGATATTAAGTCCCATAGTGCTCAGAGCCATTTGAACCATCTCTCTCTCTCTCTCTCTCTCTCTCTCTCTCTCTCTCTCTCTCAGATGTTGTCCCATAGTGCTCACAGCCATTTGAACCATTTTTTAAAACTGTCGGTATGTTGTATATTTATTCGCTAGGAAAGAATACCATGCTAATAACTAAGTCTACATAGGAATAGTATGTAATGAAAAGACACCAGTTGTTACATACTGATGACAGAACTGTAAGGTCAAAACATGCTGACGACGTTATGTTTAAAAGTACCTCTGTGTTTTTGCACTACTCTCACTAAGAATCAACAGTCGTTCCTACAAAATTTGGCTTTTTTGCGCCGCCTATAGAGATGCCACCGACATTTGACTATAATTTTCGCTCTTCAAACTGAAATTCCAGGCATTTGTCTTCTTTATGATCAATGTCACATTAATGTATATTGACCAACTGGAAACTGAGGGTCTCATTTTCTATTTCATCGAGGAGTTCAATTACAAATGAAATGACACAATTTCAGAAAACTTACTGTTCTCATACACATACGGCTTTATGCATATAGACTGAAGCGCCGAGTGAAAATTTTTTATCAGTGCCGGGAATCGAACCCGGAGAATTTAAAGTAAACTGGGGCGCCAGTGAGAATTTGGACTCTCGAGGGAGGCGTCCCGGGGTAATGTCAGGAACTGTGCGTACCACTTTACCAAGGTGGGTTAGCGGCTACCGCACCTGCATAGTAAGCACGAAACCCAGGTTCGATTCCCGGCCATGGTACAAATTTTCACTCGCCGCTTTAGTCTATAAAAGGGGTTCAGTTGTTTTCACAGACAAACTGTATGGATCAAGTGACCACCTTCAAGGCACTCACTAACACTGTACCAAAGTAAAGGGAGTTCCCTTGGCGTCAGATACACTACTGTATTCATTTGCCGTTCCAGTTGCCGTGTTTGGTACTGAGATGCACATGTTAAATGCAGACGTGAGCAGGCGGAAGTCAATTGAACGTACCAACGTTATTAACCCGTTATGCGAAAAGGAACATCGAATTTACGCATTTGATAAAGACGATGTAATTTGATTGGACGATATGCCGTCTGCATGCAAGTTTGTATGACATCATCATGAAACGTTACTGTGTAGACTTGGTAGAAAAAACACACGGACACACTGGAGAGTAATATTGCCTGATTCTCACGGCGCAGAGGACACAACATATGGGCACGACAGTTCCGGGAGTTCGGCAGCGTCACTTCCAACAACTTGTAACCTCCCCCTCACTTATCGACCTTAATGACAGTGAAAAATTAAACCGCGTGTACCTAATGGGAAATTTGGGAAAGCAATCGTCACCGAAGTTAATCTGTCGGTAAAGAGGGAGGAAAGGGTTACATCTAAATGAAAGGAAAAATGCAAATGAAACTGGTGGAAATTAATTTTGAAAAGGGGTAAAGTTAATAAAGAAAGTAAATGTGCGGCCGTTACGTCAACAATTAACTAGCGGTAATTAGATATTTGAGATTTGGGGGAAATCACGGTCGCCAGTCCTAAGGACAATTACTATAGTAACTGAAAAAGAAAGGTTATTACACATATAATTAGCACTAGAAGCGTGGCAACTGAAGGTTGACACGTGTAGTGTGAAAACTGAAAGTTTGTCAGAAGTAATAAATTTCGCTACACTCTGACTTAATTTAGCAAAAGAATTAATAAAAACGGAAAATCGAAAGTTAATCTAATGACTGAAGTTAATAGTGAGCTTTCTTTCTGAAGCACATCGAAATCCAGCAGAATACGGTTAGTCTTGGACTACCTCAACAATCATTTCAAAAGCAACTTGACTCTACGCAATTTAGAAACAAGAGATTTAACTTTGAACTTGAATTAAATGATTCTGAATAATTAACAATAATAAAATTTAGTACGTACCAAGCTGAGCTGCAGTCACAGGTAAGCTAAAATATGCTAACAAAACTCGCACTCTTAATTTGTGCTTGTGTAATCTAACTATTGTAGCCAGCTATGCTTTAACTGCACTTTGAAACTAAAGTAATGAAATGCAATGATAGTACTTTAATGCTGGCGTCTGAATTTCAACGACACTCGGTTTCATTTCGGAAAAAGGAAGGGACCCTGCTTGGTAATGCAATTGGGACAATGAGCAACAAAGGTTCATGCTAAGTTGCTGTAATTTTGCGAGGCAAATGGAACAATGTGAAAAGCTGAGGTCTGCCACACAGTTCTGAAACTTTACGTGCTTTTGGTCTTCCTTGTTAGTTGATTGAAGGTTTGAAGCCGTCGATCGAGGAGGTGGCGACGGTCACTCATTGTCGGCCGTCGCTGTTGCAGAAGCTGGATGTTGGCGCGCCTTCTTCTCGACACAGTCACCAAACGAAACGGGCTCTTGATGTGCGCCGGCTAATGCTTCCCGTCCGCGACACCGTGCCAGAAACTAACATAGCAAGTCGAGCGCAATTACATGCTGCTAAACCCCGAAAGCGCGGCAACTCGCGGGAGCGTCACACCACACACCTGCTCCACTCGCTACTCCAGCCAGACCCCAACTGCCCTGGCCGCGCTCCACGCGGCAGAGTTAACACTACCAAAGATCCTACACACTTTGATTCTTCACACGACCTATCGATGTAATCGTTCGATAGCAGTTTTCCCTAGGCAAGACCCAGCGTAAAAATACAAATAATATTTACGAAACAAACCAATTATACATCGACATAAATGCATACATATATATATATATATATATATATATATATATATATATATATATATATATATACAAATAGTAAAACAATTACAATATATAAAGGCACAGAAATGTCATATATTCAGGTAACAAATTAAGGAAAAAACTTACAGTACAACAGATGGAAATAGGAGGATATGCATTTCCGGCGTTACAAACTGAAGAAAGTAGAAGCCAGAGTACATACAGCCACCTCCCAGCCCTCAAAGAAAAAGAAGAAAACATCTGAACTGGTCTGGTACTGCATGATTGATTGGGCATTACTGCATAGGCGATTACAATTCTTAAAAGAAACTGTGAATTATTTATAACTACATTCGCTCGAAATCCTTCTGCAAGGTAATTTTAAATTACGTGACATTCAATAGAGAAAACCCAGACTTTTACAAGATAAACCCAACATATAGACCGACGGCTGTAGAAGGCTACGAAAGAGAAGAGTTTGACAGATAGGTAGATAACTGACGAGTGGTCGGCTACTAACAAATTGAAAAATTGGCACTGGAAGCTACTCCAGCTGTTGCTCTTGGCGATAGTACAGCTTCTTTGTTTTCTTCAGTGCCTTCAAACAAGAATGTAACATTTTGTTCAGGGATATCGCTATCGTGGCTTGCAAAGAGGTGCAGCAGGAAGACTGTATTATTAGACATACACCAAAAACATTTGTGGCAGATCTGAACGTGCTCATTAAGAGGACATTTTATGTCCAATGCCACCAATGTTAAATTATCGATTTTTGCGACCCATTATCTTGAAAACTTTTTAAGACACTAACTTACAATTTTCCATAATTATTGAATGCGTCTTTCTACATACACTGAACTTGCATTATTATTAAAATTGTATTTTGCGGCATGTTATCTTTTTCTTTTTTTCAAACACTCAATTTTTTTGACAGAATTTTGTAACCAAATGAACATAAAAACAACACAACTCAGGATATTTTAATTATTCTACTTGAATATGTGCTGAATGTCACAGTTAGCATGCTGTGAAAATTTCTTGTCCCTACCATCAGCCCTTTTTTACAAGACGGGTCATTTATTGCAAAAAATATTGAGGTTTAAAACTTTTTTATTACAAATTCTTATACAGACTTACACTTCTGAATCATTTATGCACTAGAATTGCCCTGTGCAGGTTCAATAATTCATAATTTAAAGGATTCTCAGGATATTCGTTTTATAGGTTCAATTGTTAATTTTATACCTTTAACTTCAGTTTGTTTTAATGTTTCTAGTTTGTCTTTGTGTGGTATACCATAGTGTCTGTGTCTTCTTCAGTGTCACAACAGCCCAGTGCTTTCCTCCTCCTTTTCTTTCTTGCTTCTTTTGTCATTTCCTGAGCAACTAACTCTGCTTCACAAACACTAATGTCCATTAACTGCGTTCTGTCCAAATCTTACCCCTAACGTCTCCAGAACCGTAAGTCTTTCATAGTACCCACCATTAAAAGTTGTTACAGCATCAGACGGTGCAAACTTTAGAGTCATGTTGTTGTTGTTGTGGTCTTCAGTCCTGAGACTGGTTTGATGCAGCTCTCCATGCTACTCTATCCTGTGCAAGCTTCTTCATCTCCCAATACCTACTGCAACCTACATCCTTCTGAATCTGCTTAGTGTATTCATCTCTTGGTCTCCCTCTACGATTTTTACCCTCCACGCTGCCCTCCAATGCTAAATTTGTAATTCCTTGATGCCTCAAAACATGTCCTACCAACCGATCCCTTCTTCTAGTCAAGTTGTGCCACAAACTTCTCTTCTCCCCAATCCTATTCAATACTTCCTCATTAGTTACGTTATCTACCCACCTTATCTTCAGCATTCTTCTGTAGCACCACATTTCGAAAGTTTCTGTTCTCTTCTTGTCCAAACTAGTTATCGTCCATGTTTCACTTCCATACATCGCTACGCTCCATACAAATATTTTCAGAAACGACTTCCTGACACTTAAATCTATACTCGATGTTAACAAATTTCTCTTCTTCAGAAACGATTTCCTTGCCATTGCCAGTCTATGTAATCACCTGACCAAAAGTCTTGTTCCTCCTGCCACCGAACTTCACTAATTCCCACTATATCTAACTTTAACCTATCCATTTCCCTTTTTAAATTTTCTAACCTACCTGCCCGATTAAGGGATCTGACATTCCACGCTCCGATCCGTAGAATGCCAGTTTTCTTTCTCCTGATAACGACGTCCTCTTGCGTAGTCCCCGCCCGGAGATCCGAATGGGGGACTATTTTACCTCCGGAATATTTTACCCAAGAGGACGCCATCATCATGTAATCATACAGTAAAGCTGCATGCCCTCGGGAAAAATACGGCCGTAGTTTCCCCTTGCTTTCAGCCGTTCGCAGTACCAGCACAGCAAGGCCGTTTTGGTTAATGTTACAAGGCCAGATCAGTCAATCATCCAGACTGTTGCCCCTGCAACTACTGAAAAGGCTGCTGCCCCTCTTCAGGAACCACACGTTTGTCTGGCCTCTCAACAGATACCCCTCCGTTGTGGTTGCACGTACGGTACGGCCATCTGTATCGCTGAGGCACGCAAGCCTCCCCACCAACGGCAAGGTCCATGGTTCATGGGGGGAGGTTTAGAGTCATAATGCCAACAAATACATTTTTAGGCCTTCGGCACCACACAACATTATTGAATGACTCATTCACATTCTGGGTCTTCCCATGTAAACACTTCTTCAGTAGCTCAGGATTTGCCAGATCTCTGTAAATAGGTTTGATTGCCTCCATTACTCTCCATAATATCATTACTCTTACCACCGTCACCCGTTTCTTAAGTTCCTTTCCTTTTCGAAGCACTAGGGGGAGCGGTTACTTCAGAAATGTTATCGTGGTTTCCTTCACTGCTAGCACACGTGTTTTGAGCTACTTCAGAAGAAAATGCAGGTCTCACGTATCTGTAACCAGCAAATTTGCATTACTTGAAGTTACTTTTACGCTTAGTCGTTTTATTTACGTATAAAAAGCAATAGAAGTTAGCTTACTACAAAAATAGCCGATAATCACACTAATTTCAGCGAAAACTAGTCTGAGAAACAAAGGAACGATTTGCTTTTTCGTAATGCCAACTTCTGAGACGTAGCAGTAGGCACAAAACAAAGCAATTCACAGCCTTCTCACCTGTGTAGTTCCCAAGATATGACTGCTCAACTATGGCAGTAAATGTGTAGGCACGAAATTTGACAGTCACACGTCAACATTCAAAATATTATTTGAAGGGCTCAGAACTGTCTGATTTTAATGTAATATATACCAAAATGTTCAGGAAAATCCAAAGTACACTATGGAGTAGAAAACACAAAATGTGAAATTTCATCGAATTTCACATACATGTCCCCTTAAAGACGAAAACTGACGAGGAGAACACAGCAAGCGCCATAACCCTGATTTCCAGAAACTTCGCTCAGAGGAAGAGGAGTCAAAATATGCGATCACGTGTCCGGGCTTACGCGCAGATACCCGGCCGTTTCTGAAAAATCGGCGGTGAAAGTTTTCGCGTTAATTTCGAGGTACTTCATTTGCCTTTTACAGCGCGATATCCCCCGACGAAAAGCTGGCTCAATGGTTAGTATATCAGCTTCTTAATTTCACGCCCCGTATCCAAAACCCGATTATTTTTCAATTATTTTATTATTTTTATTAATTTACTGGGCAAGGACTTTATATTAAATGTATAATTACAACTAGATTTTACAACTTGTGTCATACATTTATTATACAGTATAATATATGTGTGTATGGTAGGTTGGGAGGCTACAATCTTCTTAAATTCCCATATTCTGATATTTCATGTTCGTATCAGTTCTCATATTATCTCTCATATTTCGTTCATATGTTTCTTCTTCAGGAAGATTTGGTGCATTTGTCTGGACGACACCGATCGTAGACACATTCGAAACACTGGTATCCGGAACACCACGACCATCACGCGAAGGTAGGTTCGCCACAGCAACACTTCTTCGTATGAATCTCCCTCGGGAAAAAATCGTCGTTAACACTGCTGAACATTTAGCGCACTGGCAATTTTGTGTCGCGACCGACCATGCATAACGTATCACTTTTCCGAAAAGTGGCGCTTGTCGTTGATTATGAATCGAGATAAATTACAGGAATTTCACCGAAAACAGTTTTCAACAACATCCTCGTTCTTTCTTCTTATGATTCATTCATCTGACATACAATTAGTAGACGAAAAAGGACAACGTTATATCAGTATACACTGGAAAACACGCATGTAGTAACCTTCTACAGACATCGGTATATACGAGGGCAGTTCGATAAGTAATGCAACACATTTTTTTTCTGAAACAGGGGTTGTTTTATTCGGCATTGAAATACACGAGGTTATTCCTCAATCTTTTAGCTACACAACACTATTTTTCAACGTAATGTCCATTCAATGCTACGGCCTTATGCCACCTTGAAATGAGGGCCTGTATGCCTGCACGGTACCATTCCACTGGTCGATGTCGGAGCCAACGTCGTACTGCATCAATAACTTCTTCATCATCCGCGTAGTGCCTCCCACGGATTGCGTCCTTCATTGGGCCAAACATATGGAAATCCGACGGTGCGAGATCGAGGCTGTAGGGTGCATGAGGAAGAACAGTTCACTGAAGTTTTGTGAGCTCCTCTCGGGTGCGAAGACTTGTGTGAGGTCTTGCGTTGTCATGAAGAAGGAGAAGTTCGTTCTGATTTTTGTGCCTACGAACACGCTGAAGTCGTTTCTTCAATTTCTGAAGAGTAGCACAATACACTTCAGAGTTGATCGTTTGACCATGGGGAAGGACAGCGAACAGAATCTTCAGCGTCCCAGAAGACTAACCATGACTTCACCGGCTGAGGGTATGGCTTTAAACTTTTTCTTGGTAGGGGAGTGGGTGTGGCGCCACTCCATTGATTGCCGTTTTGTTTCAGGTTCGAAGTGATGAACCCATGTTTCATCGCCTGTAACAATCTTTGACAAGAAATTGTCACCCTCAGCCACATGACGAGCAAGCAATTCCGCACAGATTGTTCTCCTTTGCTCTTTATGGTGTTCGGTTAGACAACGAGGGACCCAGCGGGAACAAACCTTTGAATATCCCAACTGGTGAACAATTGTGACAGCACTACCAACAGAGATGTCAAGTTGAGCACTGAATTGTTTGATGGTGATCCGTCGATCATCTCGAACGAGTGTGTTCGCACGCTCCGCCATTGCAGGAGTCACAGCTGTGCACGGCCGGCCCGCACGCGGGAGATCAGTCTTGCTTGACCTTGCGGCGATGATGACACACGCTTTGCCCAACGACTCACCGTGCTTTTGTCCACTGCCAGATCACCGTAGACATTCTGCAAGCGCCTATGAATATCTGAGATGCCCTGGTTTTCCGCCAAAAGAAACTCGATCACTGCCCGTTGTTTGCAACGCACATCCGTTACAGACGCCATTTTAACAGCTCCGTACAGCGCTGCTACCTGTCGGAAGTCAATGAAACTATACGAGACGAAGCGGGAATGTTTGAAAATATTCCACAAGAAATTTCCGGTTTTTTAAACCAAAATTGGCCGAGAAAAAAAAAGTGTTGCATTACTTATTGAACTGCCCTCGTATATGAGAAACAAAAATAAAATTAATATCGGGTTGCAGGAGCGTATCTGGCGGTAAAAAGCATGTCACGTGCCTGGGAAAAACGTCGAAAACAGTGTGGTATTTTTAATTAAAAAAGAAAAAAGAAACGGTGGAGTATCTACGGATAAGCCGAGAAACATGCTCGCATATTTTGTCTCTTCTTGCACTGAGACAAGTTTCTGTGGAACGGGGTTGTGGCACTTGCCATGTAAGCAAGGAACGACTGTGGCTTAATCGTCACCGTCATTTTTTAATCATCATCAGCACTGTCAGACAGACGGGAAAAAGCGACAGTTGATGAGGAATGATGTGTTTCAATGGCTCTATGCAAGGGACGTAAATTGGCGAACAAGCTTCAGATGTGTTTGCAGGGAACAGTGTGGCCATTTCTTCCTCAATTTGCAACGAAACTAGCAGCGATGTCTCGACGGATCGTCCACGTTTGCAGCGAGTAGAACTGGGAACGAGACCATATCGCACATGAGAAGTTTTTTCTACACTTGGCCTTCGGTAAATATGGCGGAGGGCGAGGTCTACTGCTATGTGATTCCTCGTCAGAACACAGGGACTTCAGTTTGAGTAGAGAAGGATTTTCCCAAACAAGGATATTGCGTTATCAATACTGACACCAACGACAACCAAACTCTACCATCTGGATTCATACCGTATTAGACGGCACAAACTCTATGCCAGATAGATTTTTCATTTCATGCGCTAGCTAACTGACAAGTCGTAAATCAAGTTACGATATCAGTATTTCATCACCAGTCTTCACAATGTTGTTAACAGCCAACTATTTTTTCATACATAGCTATGCTAAGAGAGGCAAAGATCTGGTTTCGGAACTGATACTACTGTTGCGTAATTTGACACAGTAGCATCACTGTAGGTTCCGACACTGGACTAGTGAAGTGCAGGTGGTCCGAATATGATGGAGTATGTCCACGTCTTACCCTTGTCAAGTGTGCATACCTTTCAGCGGCGCTGTGTTATTTACTCTTCGATGGAAAATAATAGAATATTGTTCCACGTCGCAGCTACTTTTATTTTGCAAAAATATATCTCACTACGTAATTATGCGTTAACGTATACAAAGTTTTTGACTATTATAAACAAAAACGAAATGTGCGAGTAGAGGACAACGATACAAGAAAAAAAATCTAATACACATAGATCAAAGCTTTGGTGTATTGCAGCCCTGTTGATAGCGTCGGAAACGCATTTTCGACGGTTGTCAATACATTAGGAACACGCCTGGTATTTCTGAACGCGGAAGCGCACTGATTATGAGATGTGCCGATGCATGCTTTCACTTAAAACGGTGGCCATGTGGAACACCTGTTCTTTGTCCTCAAGAGCGTATCTGCAGTTTGGGTATCCGAGGACTGTGTTATAAGGTATTCACGTACTCAGTCGCAATACGTAGCATCGGGGAAACTACTGAATTCCGGACTTATCTGTACTAAAATTATTCAGGTGTTCCGTTTTCCTCCACTCACACTTTTCGTTTGTACCTTTGATAGTCACACGACCTGTATAGTTTCAAACAAGTATTTAGTCTATTTGGTAAATAATTACTCATTTGCAATTCTCGTGAATCTTCTGGTGGTGATTGTTAGACGGTAGTTCATCTTCGCCGACTTGCGCTTTTAGACTCGTTCGCTTTCAACCATCGATTGTACACAAATACTCAGTTTTATAGATAGAAAAACCCATTGTGGGTCCTCTACTAGACACAGATATGTATCGTAAAACAATTTTTTAATTTTGATTTAATCTTCTTTTTGTTGAGAAATGAGAAGATGTGAACTGGTTTACTTGATGAAAAACTTTCTACAGGCAAGATACTTCCTTGTTTTCGACAGCCGGTTTACCAGACGTTGCTGTCATCTTGTGGTGTTCAAAAATGTTTGTTACAAAATGTGTTCATTGTGAGTAGAAAACTAATTCCAAGCTGTCGAATTAGTGGATAAAACGTACCACATTACGCAAAGATTTGTCAGAAGTAAAACGTTTACAATCAAACAAGCACCTTGATCACATGGCCATTTCCGTACATGCATCGCTCACAGATGACGATAGTTAAGTCTAAAAAAAACAGTATACAGCAAAATGTACAATAGTACATCTGTTTACTTTAGCATGACATATTCCATGCATTGACACTCCAACTTAGACGGCATACATGGTATCTGTGGTAATATTTGCCATATACACCGTCTAAGGCAGATCATCAGTGAATGGAACATGTCATGCTAACGTAAACAGATGTGCTATTGTACATTTTGCAGTATACTGTTTTTTTAAGACTTAGATATCATCTTGTGAGCGCTGCATGTACTGACATGGCCATGTGCGTAAGGTGCTTGTCTGATTGCAAACGTTTTATTTCTGACAAACCTCTGCATAATGTGTTACGTTTTATTCACTAAAATGACAGTTTGGCATGAGGTTCCAAAGCACATAAAAATTTTTTTAACACCAGAGGATGGGAGCAACGTCTGTCATAACCGGTTGTTGAAAATAAAGAAATATTTGTTCGAGTTTGGTTACAGAAAGTTTTTTTTAATTAGTTCTATCCGTTAGAGTTCAGAGTACTTCCTATCTTAGATAATATCACTGGAAGTTAAATATTATCGTCACCTCGATGGTAACATCATTTAGTAATTGTCTTCCTGAGTTGACGGCACATCGTAATCGGGTATTCGGAACTGTTGACCTTTATTGCAGTGCTGGTGACGGAAAAAGGTAAAAAGGAAGGTTTAGGGTCCCATCTACGAGGGGGTCATTAGAGATGGAACACAAGTTCAGATAGGAGAAGCTGCTCTCCTAACGAACTATCCTGTCTTTTGTCTCAACAGATTTAGGAGAACCACAGGAGACCTGAATCAAAATTACCAGATCAACATTTGAAGTCAGCACTTTCCGAATCAGAAGGTTCTCTGAAGAATCGACGAGGAATATTTGGAGAATACCAACTCTAAGAAAGGATAAGACTATAGAACGTGTTAAAAAATTAGGTAATAACTTCCACGGTGCTAGAGGATGCCGTAGACGATAAAAATTGTTGGAGAAAACAGAGATTTGAATACCAGCAGAAAAGGGCACTATCAGAGCACAAAAAATGCAATATGTTCCTGTTTATTTAAAAGACTGACTGAAAATCAGGGTTCAAAGGGTGTGGTACCAGCTGCTCAGCAGCTTTAGCAATTTTCCCAGAAAGTTGGCATGTGAACATGAAGACGCTTTTTTCAACATGCAGCTCACCACTTACTCCTACAAGCTCTCCTCACTGTAACTCACTCACGCTCACTAGTCCATCCACTCCCATTACCCACTTCTTGCTCACTCACTTAGTCCAACTTATTTCATTATGTTTTTGTGTTTCTCTGTCACTATCTCCTTTGCCACAGCCACAGTCGCCTTCGTTCTGTCCTACTATAACAGTCTCCCTTTGCTCTCTGTTACTGCCGATACTCCTTCCTTTCTCTTCTGTGTCACTGTCTCCCTCTTGCTCTCTCTTACTGCTGATATCTCATTTCTTCCTTCCTTCCAACGGCTGCTGTCTATTCCCACTGTCGCTAACTCTCTTTTCCTTACTGTCATTGTTATATACTGTCTCTCATTGTCACTGCTCTCACTGTACGCCCCGTTAGCTGAGTGATCACCGCGGCGGAATGCCACGCCAAGGGAACCGAGTTCGATTCCCGGCTGGGGCAGGAGATTTTCTCCGCTCAGGGACTGGGTGTTGTGTTGTCCTCATCATCATTTCATCTCCGACGCGCAAGGCGCCAAATGTGGCATCCAACGCAATAAATACTTGCCCTCGGTGGACGAACTTCCCCGAATGGGGGACTCCCGGCCCACAAGCCGTACGCTCCACTGGCTCTCACTCACTCCCACTCTCTCTTTCTCTTACTCGTCCCCCCTCGCACTGTATTCTTCGCTCTTTTCCTAGTACTGTTCTGTCATTGTCAACTATGTTCCACTGCCACTGTGTCGGTCCCTCTCTTTCTCTCACACTACAAATGTGTCTTTCTGGAACACGACCACTATCTATTACCATGTACTGCCAGCTTCTTCTTCTCTCTCAGCATAAAAATACACGAATATGTTCGCAAGCCAAAATTTTTGGGAAAAAACTTAAAGTCCCGTGGAAGGCGGAATAACAGAGCTGCTACCTCACTTTCCAGTAATGGTGTTTTACATGAACAGGAACATATTTCGATTTTTTGTGATCCGAAAGGACCATTTTTCCTTGGTTCTCATCTTTTTCCATGCCGCAGCAGAGCATCTAACTAATATGAAGAAATTTATTGGCGGCAAATAACGAAAAACTAATTTTACACCTCAGACCAGATATTACTTGCAGGGATGTTTTGCATGTGCTTCAGTACTACGGGATGGGGTTCCTATATGATAACGGAGACACTTTACAGCATATTTTTCCGTGATATGTCCCTTTATAAACTACGTTTTCTTCTCATTGCTCATTGTACGTACATATTTTAAGTGTACAAGTCAGATAACTTAGAACCTCCGTATCTCGGATACTGATAAGGACATGGCAAAACTTTTCGAAAGCGTTCGAGATCGGGATCTTGGGAATATATCGTAAAAATTCCAGCCATTTGCCGTCTTCGGATCCTCAGATGAGTTCTGGTCGACAGGTAACGAAGAAAATGTAGTACAGGGTGTATCAAAAAAGAATCATCCGATTTAAAGGATTCATAACTATTGTGTTATTTGAGATATGTGCGCGGTCAACGTTCTGTTGGAAAGAGCAAACTCTCGTGTTTTACATTGTTCCCGCTAGGTAGCAGCAGTGTGCGGCCACTTCAGTTCCAGTGAAAATGGTGTCGGGGCAACAGAAAGCGTTGTGTGTTCTACGTTTTGAGCAGTGCGGGTCAGTAATGACTGTTCAGCCGACTTTCATACTAGGTACGGTGCGGATCCTCCTGCAGCACAGAGCATTACGCGATGGCGTGAACAATTCCGAGAAACAGGTTGTGTAAAGGCAAATAGCCGGGCCGTCCACGAGTGTCTGACACAGACGTCGAACGCATCTGCCATAGTTTCTTTCACAAGCAGTCTGCAGAAATACGTTTGCCGTGAAGATCGACAGCTCAACATGCCCCCGATGACCGCCTGGCGTGTTTTGCGTCGACGTTTACACATGAAATCATACAAAATTCAGCTACTGCAAGCTCTTCGTGAAGGTGACAAACAACAAAGTGTGAAGTACTGTAATTTCGACCTTGGCAAGTTGGAGGATGACAGTTTTCTTCCACGCTCAGTGTTCAGTGACGAAGCGATATTCCATTTAAATGGAAAGATAAGCCATCTTGATGTGAGAAAACGGCGTGCGGAACAACTAAATGAAATTGTACAATATGAGAGGGACGCTCCAGAATGTAGTCATTTGTGCAATTTCATGGGAAAAGGTGTATAGTCCTCTTTTTTTTTTTTTTTTTTTTTTTTTTTTTTTTTTTTTTTGCCAAGAGCAAGGTTACTGGAAGCACATATCTCGATATCCTTGACAATTTCCTCACAGTTTGAGACTGATTCGGACAACTTCATTTACGGACAGGATGGGGCACCGCCACAGTGGCATCTCGAAGTGCGGGAATTTTTGAATCAGAGGGCTACTGGAGGATGGATTGGTCGCACTGGAGCAAATTATTCAGCCTTACATTACTGGTCTCCAAGGTCACCGGACCTGACTCTACGTGATTATTTCTTGTGGGGATTTATAAAAGACTCTGTTTATGTGCCTCCGTTACAACAACAATGAATGAACTGAGACTGCGGAAGCTGTAACTCAAGACGTGCTCGCTGCAGCGTGAGAACAGTTTGAATACCGCATTGACATATTCTGTGCGTCTCAATGAGAGCATAGTGAACACCTATGAAAAGGTATTGAAAAAGACTTTTTGAGCTTCCCGTTCATCAAAAACCAAAATTCATTGTGTATGTTTATTAAGTACAGAAATATAGACATGCTGAATCGTATGATTCTTTTTGATACACCCTGTAAGTCCTATTAAGTCCTACTAAGCTCACCGCAGACCACATCAGATGCAAAAATAACCGACTGATTTACTCCATTTTCCTGAGGGAGATGAAGTGTGTAACATTCATAATTTGCACTGTAGGATGAAGACACTAAGACGATCCTTCTGTTAGTTATGAAACGTCCCCTTAGAAAAATTGAGAATAACAATGCTGGTAAACCTCTTACGTTATTTGATTTTCAAACAAATGAGCAGAACTGAACGTACTCACACATTTCTCTCTTTACTTATTCTGGTCAACAGTAAACTGACACACAATATTTTTTTAGCGCAACGAAATCTGACTTTTAATAATCCCTACAAGAGAATGGCCCTGACTAACAATAACCTATACCTTTCATCAATCAATTACCTCACAAAAATCTTCGTTACTCGAACTACTGCAATACAGCGAGCGCCACTGCTGCCATCTAAATAAAAGATTCAAACTACTGAAGGCACTAACTACTGATAGGCATAGTTAGCAAATGAAAGATTTTGATGGAGAACAAACAATGTATTTACCTTAATAGTGTTCAGAAGTCATAATATACACTCCTGGAAATGGAAAAAAGAACACATTGACACCTGTGTGTCAGACCCACCACACTTGCTCCGGACACTGCGAGAGGGCTGTACAAGCAATGATCACACACGCACGGCACAGCGGACACACCAGGAACCGCGGTGTTGGCCATCGAATGGCGCTAGCTGCGCAGCATTTGTGCACCGCCGCCGTCAGTGTCAGCCAGTTTGCCGTGGCATACGGAGCTCCATCGCAGTCTTTAACACTGGTAGCATGCCGCGACAGCGTGGACGTGAACCGTATGTGCAGTTGACGGACTTTGAGCGAGGGCGTATAGTGGGCATGCGGGAGCCCGGGTGGACGTACCGCCGAATTGCTCAACACGTGGGGCGTGAGGTCTCCACAGTACATCGATGTTGTCGCCAGTGGTCGGCGGAAGGTGCACGTGCCCGTCGACCTGGGACCGGACCGCAGCGACGCACGGATGCACGCCAAGACCGTAGGATCCTACGCGGTGCCGTAGGGGACCGCACCGCCACTTCCCAGCAAATTAGGGACACTGTTGCTCCTGGGGTATCGGCGAGGACCATTCGCAACCGTCTCCATGAAGCTGGGCTACGGTCTCGCACACCGTTAGGCCGTCTTCCGCTCACGCCCCAACATCGTGCAGCCCGCCTCGCGACAGGCGTGAATGGAGGGACGAATGGAGACGTGTCGTCTTCAGCGATGAGAGTCGCTTCTGCCTTGGTGCCAATGATGGTCGTATGCGTGTTTGGCGCCGTGCAGGTGAGCGCCACAATCAGGACTGCATACGACCGAGGCACACAGGGCCAACACCCGGCATCATGGTGTGGGGAGCGATCTCCTACACTGGCCGTACACCACTGGTGATCGTCGAGGGGACACTGAATAGTGCACGGTACATCCAAACCGTCATCGAACCCATCGTTCTACCATTCCTAGACCGGCAAGGGAACTTGCTGTTCCAACAGGACAATGCACGTCCGCATGTATCCCGTGCCACCCAACGTGCTCTAGAAGGTTTAAGTCAACTACCCTGGCCAGCAAGATCTCCGGATCTGTCCCCCATTGAGCATGTTTGGGACTGGATGAAGCGTCGTCTCACGCGGTCTGCACGTCCAGCACGAACGCTGGTCCAACTGAGGCGCCAGGTGGAAATGGCATGGCAAGCCGTTCCACAGGACTACATCCAGCATCTCTACGATCGTCTCCATGGGAGAATAGCAGCCTGCATTGCTGCGAAAGGTGGATATACACTGTACTAGTGCCGACATTGTGCATGCTCTGTTGCCTGTGTCTATGTGGCTGTGGTTCTGTCAGTGTGATCATGTGATGTATCTGACCCCAGGAATGTGTCAATAAAGTTTCCCCCTCCTGGGACAATGAATTCACGGTGTTCTTATTTCAATTTCCAGGAGTGTATGTATCAGTCCATGACATCCAGTCTTACAAATTTCATTTTTCTGACGGACACACGTCCAGATTGTCCGCTCTCAAAATTCCGCCATCTCTCTCCCCACATCCACCACTGCTGGCGGCTCACCCCCAACTGCGCAACGCTACGCGCTGTTCACATCCAACTGCCCAACACTACAATAGCGAATAGCCACAGACTGCACACAGCACAGTCAATGATATTCATACAGAGCGCTACGTGGCGTTACCAACATAAAAACCTAAGCAGCCTACTTACAGTTATATAAATGGTCCCTACCTTTTTATTACCAATAGGAACCAAGGTATGAGCAGCGGAAAACACCGTTTTTAAGCGCGGCGTTTTGGAACTTATCAAGTACGCACACGGTCGCATACATACCGTTACACTATTTGTGCCCGGACAGCCCAATATACTGCAGAGATGATCACTAGATGTCTGGAGAGGGGGGACTCTCCAGTGTAGCAAAAGGCCGGAAGTATTGTGTCCATGGTAGAGAAACAGAACGAGCAGAATGTGTTGGTCAGGAGAGCTAAGTAAATTTTGAACTCTGACTACTCATAGAATACCACCTGAGTAACAGACCCATCAGCGACATTTCATCCCTGTCAGAGCTCCCACAGCCGAGTGCTGGTGCTGTGACTGTGGAGTTGAAACGCAAAGGAACAGCCGCAACTAAACCAAGACCACGCAGACCTCATGTACTGATGGATAAAAACCGTCGAGCATTGTGGAAAATCCCATGAAATCTGGGTAAGGAATCGCTAGTGAGTTTCAAAGTGGTGTCAGCAGTCCGGATAGCATAGTGAATGTGAGTAGGGAGTTAAAAAGAATCTGCTACAACGGCCGAGCAGCTCCTCAGAAGCCACACATTTCTGCACTCAAGCGACGCTTGAGGTAATGCGAAGAATCATATCACTGAACAATGAATGACTGTAAATGAATGACTGTAAATGAATGACTGTAAGTGAATGACTGGAAGTGAATGACTGGAAGTGAATGACTGGAAGTGAATGACTGGAAGTGAATGACTGGAAGTGAATGACTGGAAGTGAATGACTGGAAGTGAATGACTGGAAGTGAATGACTGGAAGTGAATGACTGGAAGTGAATGACTGGAAGTGAATGACTGGAAGTGAATGACTGGAAGTGAATGACTGGAAGTGAATGACTGGAAGTGAATGACTGGAAGTGAATGACTGGAAGTGAATGACTGGAAGTGAATGACTGGAAGTGAATGACTGGAAGTGAATGACTGGAAGTGAATGACTGGAAGTGAATGACTTAGAACGATCACGGTATACCCTAAGACAGTTGTGTGGAAAGGTTTGGGATTGGCGAGTACCTGGGGACTACCTGCTCTCAAATGTTGTGCCAGCAGTAAAGAACGGAAAAGGGCTGGGATGTTTCTCGTGGTTAGAGTGTGGTCCTCTTCTTGCCCGTAAGAAAACGCTAAATGCGGTAAAACAGAACTGAATTCTGGTGCTGAAAAAAAAACTATTCGGAGACAAGTATTGTTTGTATGTACATGTCATGAAGCAGCATGAATGAGGCAACGGATTTTGGACAACAACATTCCTGAAATGAACTAGTCTGTCCAAAGTCCATACCTGAACACAATGGAACACCTTGTGCAGCCATTCTTCCACATACTCTCAGACACCTCATTCACTCACTGAAAGTCTTCAAAGGAGAGTAGGAGTTATTAAGGCGAAGAGTAGGCATATCCCATATTAAAGTCCACTAACAGATGTCCGGATATTTTTGATCAGGTGGTGTATACGACATACAGGGTGTTACAAAAAGGTACGGCCAAACTTTCAGAAAACATTCCTCACACACAAAGAAAGAAAATATGTTATGTGAACATGTGTCCGGAAGCGATTACTTTCCATGTTAGAGCTCATTTTATTACTTCTCTTCAAATCACATTAATCATGGAATGGAAACACACAGCAACAGAACGTACCAGCGTGACTTCAAACATTTTGTTACAGGAAATGTTCAAAATGTCCTCCGTTAGCGAGGATACATGCATCCATCCTCCGTCGCATGGAATCCCTGATGCGCTGATGCAGCCCTGGAGAATGGCGTACTATATCACAGTCGTCCACAATATGAGCACGAAGAGTCTCTACATCTGGTACCGGGGTTGCGTAGACAAGAGCTTGCAAATGCCCCCATAAATGAAAGTCGAGACGGTTGAGGTCAGGAGAGCGTGGAGGCCATGGAATTGGTCCACCTCTACCAATCCATCGGTCACCGAATCTGTTGTTGAGAAGCGTGCGAACACTTCGACTGAAATGTGCAGCAGCTCCATCGTGCATGAACCATATGTTGTGTCGTACTTATAAAGGCACATGTTCTAGTAGCACAGGTAGAGTATCCCGTATAAAATCATGGCGGTGAATCGAGGAAGTACAGTACATACTGACGAAACTAAGCGTTTCCGGACACATGTCCACATAACATCTTTTCTTTATTTGTGTGTGAGGAATGTTTCCTGAAAGTTTGGCCGTACCTTTTTTGTAACACCCTGTATAACTGAAGATGTAGGCTGCAAGTGCTACTTTGAGATGAAGAGTTTGCCACAAGATAGCATATGGCTCTGAGCACTATGGGACTTAACATCTGGTCATCAGTCCCCTAGAACTTAGAACTACTTAAACCTAACTAACCTAAGGACATCACACACATCCATGCCCGAGGCAGGAGCCGGCTGCGGTGGTCGAGCGGTTCTAGGCGCTTCAGTCCGGAACAACGCGGCTGCTACGGTCGCAGGTTCGAATCCTGCGTCGCGCATGGATGTGTGTGATGTCCTTAGGTTAGTTAGGTTTAATTAGTTCTAAGTCTAAGGTACTGATGACCTCAGATGTTGCGTCGCATAGTGCTTAGAGCCATTTGAACCCGAGGCAAGATTCGAACTTGCGACCGTAGCGTGTCGCGCGGTTCCAGACTGAAGCGCCTAGAACCGCTCGGGCACACCGGCCGGTGCCACAAGACAGGAATACGTGACTGGCAGCATCAAACTACTCTCAAGACCGATGAGAAAAATAGCTTGTAATTCCCTGTGTTATTTATTTACATATTTCATCGATATCAAAGGAGACGTTTGTCAACATGGAAAGTCTCTGCTCTGCAATTACCTCAGTAACTTTAAAAATCACTTTACACATCCAGTTCCTTCTTCATACTAAACAATCTGATTTTATAATGTAATACACGTATGAAACAACAAATCACCTGTTTATACTATTTCTCGCCTTTGTAAACACTTTATTTTTGTCTGACACAATCCACGAAATGGTTCAAAACGTTAACCCATGAGCGTACACAAAACTACTGAATGCAAGTAGAAAATGGTTATCAACGAAGTGTAATCTTTTATCTAATCTTACCAGCATTTCATGACGACGACAGCGTATTACGTGTTGGCTGCAGCCGCTGCTTGCATTTCGCGGTTCTGCTGACTACCAGTCTACAACGACAAAATTTAAGGTTTTGAAACGTAATGAGATTGTACCAGATGAAAGTACGATGTTAACAGTGCAGTCATGACGACATGTCGTTTTTTTACACTTTATGGAAAATGTCTGCTTTGGCGGTGTACCGCACATTGTAAATGCGAGACCCCGCCCGAATCTCATACGCAGTCTTCACGTCAGTTCTGTTCATCTCTACCAGCATTTATCACCTCTGGTACAGTTCACAACCAGATGTAAATGACGCTCCGGCCTAGACAAAACGAAATTTTATGTACGGCAGGCATGGTCTACAATTGCTTTCCGGGCGGGAAGGTGTGCCGGTCCCCGGCACTAATCCGCCCCGAGGATTGGTGTCGAGGGCCGGTGTGCCAGCCAGCCTGTGGATGGTTTTTAAGGTGGTTTTCCATCTGCGTCGGCGAATGCGGGCTGGTTCCCCTTATTCCGCATCAGTTACACTATGTCGGCGATTTTTGCGCAAACACTGTCTCCACATACGTGTACACCATAATTACTGTACCACACAAACATTTGGAGTTACACTCGTCTGGTGTGAGATGTTCCCGGGAGGGGAGGGGGTCCACTGGGGCCGAACCGCACAATAACCCTGGGTTCGGTGTGGGGCGGCGGTGGGGTGGGTGGACTGCTGTACCCTGTTGCGGGGTTGTGAACTACTGAGGCTACGGCGGGGACGAAGCCTCTCCATCGTTTCTAGGTCCCCAGTTCATTACAATTACAATAGTCTGCAATGCTTGCTTCAACTCTCTTCCCAGTAGGCCTATTGTAGGTATTGTACGGCAGGGAGTTAACGCCGCTACCCAGCAGATTGTGCTAGAAATCTAGTCACAATACACGCACAGAATTTCTCGGAATTTGAGCATTACCTTTCTCCGAGCATTGCAATAACATGATTGTTAACAATGCAGTACAGGTGTTCACATTTCCGGAGTATCAACCCTGAGTCGCTGGTTACTCAGTTTGATTCACTTCATACCGAAAGATTGATAATAGTATCTCTAGAGCTCCAGTAGAACACTTCGAGTTGCAGTAGCTCATGCTGAAAGTATACACGGTAGGTGTTACGGGAATGAAATTTGATCGTGTTGTGGTACGAGCCGGCCGGAGTGGCCGAGCGGTTCTAGGCGCTACAGTCTGGGGCCACGCGACCGCTACGGTCGCAGGTTCGAATCCTGCCTCGGGCATGGATGTGTCTGATGTCCTTAGGTTAGGTAGGTTTCAGTAGTTCTAAGTTCTAGGGGACTGATGACCTCAGATGTTAAGTCCCATAGTGCTTAGAGCCATTTGAACCTTTTTCTTTTTTTGTGGTACGACCCATATTCTGCGGTTTCTTTACGGCAAGGCTGCATTTTCTCATAAGAGTTTATTACACTTCCACACAGATGTTTGTATGGTGAACGCGAAGACTCGGGTGTTTCTGGAGATGAGAAGAGTTGAACGGCCGAGGCTTTATAGAAAATGGAGATAGCAACGAGCTTCAACACTCGATTGCCATCTAACAGACGAGTCGTTCATTGAATGCATGGAACGCGGCATTAGCCGTTCACGAAGAGAAAAAATGGTTCTAATGGCTCTGAGCACTATGGGACTTAACATCTATGGTCATCAGTCCCCTAGAACTTAGAACTACTTAAACCTAACTAAGCTAAGGACATCACACACAACACCCTGCCATCACGAGGCAGAGAAAATCCCTGACCCCGCCGGGAATCGAACCCGGGAACCCGTGCGTGGGAAGCGAGAACGCTACCGCACAACCACGAGATGCGGGCGTTCACGAAGAGAGTGCAGCGTTATGCAGATATATGCATTATGCTCTAAAATGACATAATAAAGGTTAATGACGAAACATTCTTATGACCTGTCCTGTGTTTTCAAAAACAGAAGAGTATTGGTTATTCCAGGGGAATAAACAAAGGGCAGCAATAAGTAAATATAGAACTGACAGCTCATGTTACAGTGATTGGCGTTTAGCAGACCTCTGAACTTTGCACGTTATAATTACAAACATACGTTTCCTGTTCGCTACAAATGTGACAAGGTAAATTATACTCGAAAAAGCCGTTTATTCTCGGATTATTTCAATTGGGCGCCAGTTCGGCGACACGCATGTCCCTAACCTACTCCAGTAATACTACAAAGGAAAGCTGCTCTACGGTTTAAAATGAAATCCGAACCACGTGTCGTTCCAGTCGAATGTTCATACCCTTAAGATGTGAAGATCAGGTGAAAGGCAGACTGGAAATTTCCTGTTGTCTGACCGGTGTTGGATGCAGCGACTTGTCAGTTTCCAGTTACGTGATTTACCAAGAGACCACCGATACCGACAATTATTTTGTTAAATAATAGGTTCTGTTGATACCTACATGACGTTCTCAGTTATTCTGAGTAAAAGCGGTAGAATTATCTGGATGTGTTATGGCGAGTTTTACGGTATAAAACATCTGAAGGACGTTTGCTGCGATGTGTCCTCCAGCGGCACGTAGGACCAACATCCGCAGCTGAGGTATCTCTCTAACAAGACAAATTACCCGTGGTTAAGTGGTCACGATGTTGGACTGTAAGCGGACGGCTCGCTTTCAATACTCCCTCGCGTCTTCTTCTTTCCCCCACCCCCACGGCGTTATGAGCTGTCTGTCCGATCATTGAAATGTTTGTCTTTCTGTAGTCTTGGCAGTCGTCGCACTGTACATTGGTTATAGAATGAGTCACTTGGTAAAATATACGGTAATGGAGCAAGTAAATGTAAAGAATAGTGAGGGCAGGCGGGATACCACAGAGATGTCTCACAGAAATGAAAACAACAAATGATCGGTTGTAAACTATGTTGCGACAAAGGAATTCAAGAGTCAAAACTTTCATATCGGAACGCAACTTCAAAAACGTTACAGAGAAACTGTGTGATTGTTAACTGTTGCGCTCGTTTGTAGCACCTACAGCTTATGTGACAAACTATTATCTTTTCATCATTTCCTTGGGAGTTATCACATTCAGTCGGACACCTAAATCGGGCAAGAAGGCATTCCTCAGTCGGTCAGTCACTCACTCACTCAATCATTCATCAGGCGTGCAAGTGCGTCAATAAGAGATTCCTATCATACACTCCTGGAAATGGAAAAAAGAACACATTGACACCGGTGTGTCAGACCCACCATACTTGCTCCGGACACTGCGAGAGGGCTGTACAAGCAATGATCACACGCACGGCACAGCGGACACACCAGGACCCGCGGTGTTGGCCGTCGAATGGCGCTAGCTGCGCAGCATTTGTGCACCGCCGCCGTCAGTGTCAGCCAGTTGGACGTGGCATACGGAGCTCCATCGCAGTCTTTAACACTGGTAGCATGCCGCGACAGCGTGGACGTGAACCGTATGTGCAGTTGACGGACTTTGAGCGAGGGCGTATAGTGGGCATGCGGGAGGCCGGGTGGACGTACCGCCGAATTGCTCAACACGTGGGGCGTGAGTTCTCCACAGTACATCGATGTTGTCGCCAGTGGTCGGCGGAAGGTGCACGTGCCCGTCGACCTGGGACCGGACCGCAGCGACGCACGGATGCACGCCAAGACCGTAGGACCCTTTGCAGTGCCGTAGGGGACCGCACCGCCACTTCCCAGCAAATTAGGGACACTGTTGCTCCTGGGGTATCGGCGAGGACCATTCGCAACCGTCTCCATGAAGCTGGGCTACGGTCCCGCACACCGTTAGGCCGTCTTCCGCTCACGCCCCAACATCGTGCAGCCCGCCTCCAGTGGTGTCGCGACAGGCGTGAATGGAGGGACGAATGGAGACGTGTCGTCTTCAGCGATGAGAGTTGCTTCTGCCTTGGTGCCAATGATGGTCATATGCGTGTTTGGCGCCGTGCAGGTGAGCGCCACAATCAGGACTGCATACGACCGAGGCACACAGGGCCAACACCCGGCATCATGGTGTGGGGAGCGATCTCCTACACTGGCCGTACACCACTGGTGATCGTCGAGGGGACACTGAATAGTGCACGGTACATCCAAACCGTCATCGAACCCATCGTTCTACCATTCCTAGACCGGCAAGGGAACTTGTTGTTCCAACAGGACAATGGACGTCCGCATGTATCCCTTGCCACCCAACGTGCTCTAGAAGGTGTAAGTCAACTACCCTGGCCAGCAAGATCTCCGGATCTGTCCCCCATTGAGCATGTTTGGGACTGGATGAAGCGTCGTCTCACGCGGTCTGCACGTCCAGCACGAACGCTGGTCCAACTGAGGCGCCAGGTGGAAATGGCATGGCAAGCCGTTCCACAGGACTACATCCAGCATCTCTACGATCGTCTCCATGGGAGAATAGCAGCATGCATTGCTGCGAAAGGTGGATATACACTGTACTAGTGTCGACATTGTGCATGCTCTGTTGCCTGTGTCTATGTGCCTGTGGTTCTGTCAGTGTGATCATGTGATGTATCTGACCCCAGGAATGTGTCAATAAAGTTTCCCCTTCCTGGGACAATGAATTCACGGTGTTCTTATTTCAATTTCCAGGAGTGTATTACACACGTACTGCCGAAAATTCCGTGTATAACAAAGCAGACGTGTTTTCCGGTGGAGGATTCGGTTGACTTGTCGCCTTGTCATCAAACGTTTGCGATTCCCATTCGAAATCCACTTCCTTTCTGCTGCTAAGAGAGTAGACGTGCAGAATAAACTGTCATTACATATCCGTCCCTTACCCCCTCGCTGTGGCAAACTGACCTTACCGCACGACACAGACACGGATTTGAGTACAGGGAACAGCGAAAGAAAAAACAGAAAAGCAAAGAGTTGCCATGAAGGAGTCTTGGACTGCTCGCCCGCATCACAGTCCAATACGGTGACCCCTTAACCACGACGTCGTGGCTGTTATACGCTGCTCTAACTTGCACTACTTCTTCTTTGACCGTCCACTGTTTCTATTTTGCTTTTTCTCACAGTTCAGTACACCTTCTCCCTGTTATCATGCTTGATCTGTGTTCGGTGTTTGACAGGCTGCCCACTGCGCCCTCTTACCACTAAATCAGATTGGGAGTTACCCTTGTAAGCTGAATGTTTTGAACGTCAGTCGACCCCGAGGAATACTGTTAGAATCCTGGTGTTGGAGAAGTCTTCCTCACTAGTATTTGGCCGATAAAAGGCGAAGAGAGGATGGCTCGAAGCTTCTGATCTCCAGATTCTACGCCAATGGATAAAAATCCAAACCTCTCCGCAGCGTTTGATGAAGTGAGGGTATGCGACGCTGTTTGATCATGAACCGTTCATTGGATCGTTTCGTTAGGTCTGTAGGCTGTTTGACGGGGGTGGGCTGCGTGCTGATAATGTGTTTCACCCTTTCCCTTCCCTACACCACACTATACAAGCTGTCATAACAGTCACACACACGGTTCAGATAACACATGACACTTTACAACAGGAGGCAGGAAGGCAGCAACAGTCCTTCTAATTAGGAAGGACAGGAAAGTTTGATTTCTGCAATATCCCAACATTTGCTGACCGGTAAGGTCACCTTTTTATCAGTCATTCTGATAGTAACATCATAATCATCGTAATTATCATAATTATCAGCAGTGTTCTCCCCAGAGGCCGATTTTCACGTGGTAACTCTGCATCCAGTTTTGTCTTCTGCCATCGTCTTCAGGTCCGCCTAATTTTCTCCTCCCTGCATTTATTTATTTGTTTGGCCTGGGCAGATTTATGGCGTCTATCATCTTGTGTCTCCTCTTGCCTCTAAATCTTCTCCCACGAACAATGTCTTCCAAAGCCTCTCTAGCAAGTACTCCCGTCTCATCGAAAGTTCCATCCAGTTCTTTTTCTTTTCTCATATAACCTACAGAAGTCTTCTCACCAACACCTACTCTTTCCATACAGCTTATTCTCTTCATTCTTCTCCACAACCAGATCTCAAATGCTTCTAGATTTTTCTCATCCTCCCACCTCAGTGTCCGTGTTTCTACCCCATAGTGTGTCACACTCTAGACAGAACACACTCCAGTTTTTTGCTTCAGACCTTTGTCTAATTTTTCCACATAATAATTTCCTCTTTGTACTGAATGTCTCCTTCGCAATAACAACGCAACTTCTCACCTCCTGATGGCCTCTCAATTCATGAGCAGTCGTGCTTCCAAGATATGCTGCTACTTGCCAAATAACTTCTCCTATCTTAACAAGTGCCGATCTCCATCATTTGCCGATCATCATACTCTTTGTCATTCCTGTATTGCTTCTCATCCCGCATTCCACACAAGCATCACTCAGATCTAGCATTTTATTTCCATTTAACTTTTTGCCACTAATACCATGTCATGCAATTCTCTTTTCAAAAATAAACCTGCACTTTTTCCAGCTAAGCGTTTCGCAATAGTCTCTTCTAGGTATAGATTCAACAATGAAGGTGAGAGGCACCAACTTTATCAAATGCCCCTTTCTAGTGCTGCTTCCTTCAGATATTTCATACTAAAAACAACATATGAATTTTGTATTTTTAAGCACAGGCTTCGAGCGTAAGTGCATAACTTAAGACGAAGTGCAAACTTTATAAGGGCACTGGGGGAAAAAAAGAAGAAAGCCTAAGCTTTTCGTGTTGTCAGTTTCGAACAAAAGAGGTACAAACACTTAACTTCGTAACAAATCCTGTAAACTTATCACAGTCTGAATTTTGGCTCTGTAATTCATTCTACTCCGGATCTCTGGTTCCTGTATTCCTGTTTCCTCCACATCCCTTCATACCTGTTTTCCACAAGAAACTATTGTCGTATGTGTCAATATATAACACCAACGGTCAATAACAGTCCAGTTACGCTCGCTGACAAGTATACCATTTCCCTTTAATACTACAAGAGTAAATTGCCGATACTGTTACTCATATGGAAGGAATTTAGTTTTGACCATGGTCGTGCATAATGAAAACGGTATCGGACTATGTTTCGTTACCCAAAATACTGCGTTTAGACGGGGAGCAACAGTTGAACTAGTGGGAAACGAACTAACGTTATGCTCGTTATAAAGTAAACTGTAGTTAAGGGAAAGAAAAACGGTTGCTAATTGGGCAAAGTGGTACCAAGAGATTATACTGTTCTTTAAGAAAATTAATTATTGTGTTTAGCTTTACTTGGTACTAAGGTCTGTTTTGTGTACAGGACAGGAAACAGTAGCACAATATAGTAAGTCTTCGAGGAATAGTTTGTCATGAGCAGCACAGATAGAAATTTTAAAATGTTTAGGCAACAAACTGGTTCTTACTAACACTAATTTTCTGTATTCAGTGAAAGAAAGCTAATATTCGTTACAAGAAATCTGTTACTGATGGAGGAGCACAACAAATATGGACGTGAGTAGGTTTTACCATTTAATTATTTAAAATCCCTCACATAGAAATTATCTTCAAATGGTTGTGTTAATGATCTAGTAACTAAATGTATTCCTCGGGAGCTTTTACTTCTTTTCATTTTATACGGTATAAGTAAAAAATAAGGTCCCTGAATGTGGTGTAAATATCTTCCGCACTGACTGCGCAAAAATGATTCAAATGGCTCTGAGCACTATGGGACTTACCTTCTGAGGTCATCAGTCCCCGAGAACTTAGAACTACTTAAACCTAACTAAGGACAGCACACACACCCATGCCCGAGGCAGGATTCGAACCTGCGACCGTAGCGGTCGCGCGGTTCCAAACTGTAGCGCCTAGAACCGCTCGGCCACCCCGGCCGGCCACTCACTGTGCAAATACTTTTTAATAAAAGTACTTGTATACGTTTTGCATCTATGAGATGCATGTTAAGGTGAAACGTTTCCTTTTTTTTTAAGAAAAAGTCATGGTGTGGCGAGATGAATGCTACGAACCGAGAGTCCCATCGTTCATCGTGAAGACTAAACGAATAGTTCGTCGGTGACTTGGCTTGTAGGATTTACTTTGACGCACAATGACTCTTCAAAACGACAATGAAGCTTATCACCTGAAGATTACGCGAAAACGCTTGTAACTTTTTAATAAAAATATTTTAACAGCCAGTGCGGAAGATCTTTGTCACAATGTGGGACCCTGGCGGCGGTTGCCCTGAATCTGTTATGGACTGAACAGTTGCAGCTAGTTAAACTTTAAAGAACACTTATGTTATTAAAATGGTTGTCGCGCCTCATAATTACTGTTCTGTTATTTGGATGAGGTCAGAAGCAAACACTTGTGGCAAAATACAACAAGGAAACACTTTCAAATACAAAGAGAAGAACTTAGACACCTTAGAAACAAGGAACCGGTGTAGCAGGCATTCATTAAGCCGGCCCTCGAACTGCAAGCTAATAACAGCTCATTTTGATCACTATTTTATTCAGCACACAAGATGTGAACAGTCTTCACGCTATCCACCGAGTCACTGTCCCAGAAAGACTCTTCCAATTCTACAGCCGAATTCACCTTCTCTGTTCCAGCCACGCGGGTTTCGTTGCAGACGGATTTCCATCCAGGTTTTTACCTAAATACAAACATACGTGTCCTGTGCATGAACCAGCTCTACAAATACTATATCAACATATAGCATAAACAATTACATGCACAGATGAACTGCAGTGAGATAAACTGATAGGAAATACGAATAAAGTTTTACATAGATGCTTAACCGAAGAACATGGTGACAGATGTCACATAAGGAAGAAAGGAAATTACATGATGTAGGTACAGTCGACATTAGACACAAGTGTCCATTCTAGGGATCCGACGACAAGCTCTTCCTTTTCCTGAATGTCCAAGATTCTCTCTTTCTGGGTATACAGTTTTTGGTTCACTCGTCTTCTGTATCAGCATTGTCCTGGTCCTCGAGATCCCAATGAACTTTTGGCAATCTATCCAGTCTATCCACTCCCTTAGATATACAAATCTCTCCAGGTTTTGAAATTTCCCTCCTCCTGTTGTCATCCGTCTACGAGTTGCTTCAATATTCGTCATATAAAGCGTCTTCTCGTTCGAGATCTGTAGAACTGCTTCAGCCGTTTGCCTTTGTAGTAGCGTAACTGATTAGTCTCTTTTTCAAATAATTCAGACAGTATCACAACCTCGCAATGAATCTACCCGTGCTTTTTCCTGCATCACTATCTTACTGGACCTACTACTTTCGTTTCTCTTCGCATTCCCTGATTTGCTTGTCTTCCTTCGTATCTTCCTTTTTTTTTCTATGGTGGGGTAATTAAGTTTTACGAGTCAATTTCAATTCCTCATTCTTTTCTTCTATCAGTTCACCAGATCAGACCAGTATATTTGATCCTCATACCTTGAAATCCTTGATTATTCTATATTTTTTTCCAGAACTCTTCAGTCACCTCTTCCTTCAGATTTTATACTATTTTTTTCTAAACAGTTTTTTACTTCTTGGATCCAACTGGATTTTGACTTTTTCTCCCTCTGTTTGGTTAATCTTCTACCTCGCATTCGTTATGATTTTCCAGATTATAGTCTTTTTCTCATTACTTCTGATATGTTATCCACACTTCGACAAATTTCAGTGATACTTCAGAATTTCCGACCTTTCATAGTTTTTCGTGTTTTCAATATTTTCCTAATGATTCGTCTTCTACTATTTCGAATTCACCTAAATTGTAGTTTAATGCTAGACATTCGCTTGCATACAGACATTCTAGCGTCAAAAAAAAAAAAAAAAAGGACATCACACACATCCATGCCCGAGGCAGGATTCGAACTTGCGACCGTAGCAGTCGCGCGGCTCCGGACTGAAGCGCCTAGAACCGCTCGGCCACCGCTGCCGGCCATTCCAGCTTGACTATAGTATTGTAATGCGTAATTTTCACATTTTTGGCTGGCTTTCTTTAATGTAAAAGTGATTAGTTATATTGCATGCTTTTTTCTGTACAGCAGCTTTTCCCAAACCATTTTCTCGGATTATCTCCACAAGCTATTTAAATCTTTTAACGTTATCTGTTTGTCCAATATGTTCAGACGTTTCCGTGCATCTATATTTTCTCATGTTAATAGCAACTTCTTATTTACTCTGTGTATTTTAGTACTGAGGCTGATTCATGACAGTCCAAACGTTAACAGTCTTATGACCACCAAATGAAGTCGAGACACCTGATAATAAAAAATTGGAAAGTTTATTATGCCAATAGTGAATGTGAGAGAGGAGGGGGCCAGGTAGCTCGTGGTCTGAATCCGCTACGCCCACGCCATCTCTGGCTTCTCTCTCCACCTCCTCCGTTGGAAGCCCCTTCTCAGATCATAGCAGCCGCCTCCACGATCGCTTCCAGAGCCAGAGCGCTTCGCCGAGCCGCCGCCGCCTCCTCAGCATTCGCGGGGCGAGACGGCGGTATTTCCCGCGCCCCCCGCCAGATGGCCGCGCCGTATCGAAACAATTGCCTCACGTTCGGAGCATCCTTCTCCGGTCGGAAAACCGGGCATCGCGTCGGGCCGTTCCTCCTCGTAACCCCCGCCCCCCCCCCCCCCCCACCGTCCGTCTCGCCATCCACCCCGTTCCATTTCCTCCCCCGCAAGCCCCCCGCTCACACACACACACACACACACACACACACACACACACACACACGGAGGAAGAATCCCCCAGGCCGGGCCGCGTCGCTCCTTCCTGCCCCTGTGTGGCAGGGTACCAGCCTACCGATTTCCGCAGGACCGAATCTCGTGCCCTGAGGGTACGGGCAGGACCGACCGGCGCCATTCCGCGCTGAGCGCTTCCTCGTCCTTTTCTTTCGAGGGAGAACTGCGGTCGTAGAATTCTACGAGCCACCCGGCAGCCGGCTGCCTTATAAGCGGCCTCTCCTCCCTCGACACACACACACACACACACACACACACACACACACACACACGTCCGCCTGCCTATCTAGCCGCTTGTCCATTCCCTCGTCACCCTTGCTGACCCCCAAGGTCAATGGGGTGTGACCTCGCTCTCCTTGCCTCCAAGAGGGTGCGCCCTGCGTCACTGTGCATCTATCGGTGCGTCCGTCTCCCTGGCCGCTCGCCCAGTGCCGTTGACTCGATTTGGACGCGGCGCTCAAACACGCGCTGAAATTTCCATCGGGGCACTCTTCGGATGAGCCGTCTTCCTTTCACCTACCATGTCATGTCTTCACATCATGGACTAAAACAACCTGATTGTTTACAGGGGGTAAAAGAACAGTACTTTTTGAGGAATCCACTGTCAGAGCGCTTTCACTCGGCGACAGCTTTATGCTAACCATTATGAAAGAAACTGACCTGACACTGAAGTACGAGTCGGTAGGTAAATGTGGCTGAAGTGGACTTACCATGTCTGTGGCTATTCTGTCACACGCAGTTTAGGCAATTCGCTGACGTTGGCAAATGGTTATGAGCACTATGGGACTTAACATCTGAGGTCATCAGTCCCCTAGAACTTAGAACTACTTAAACGTAACTAAACTAAGGACATCACACACATCCATGCCCGAGGCAGGATTCGAACCTGTGACCGTAGCGGCCACTCGGTTCCCGACTTTAGCGCCTAGAACCGCTCGGCCACTACGGCCGGCTAGCGCACAGTAACCAACGAGAAGGCCCGTCCGGTTGGCCGTGCGGTCTAACGCACGGCTTTCCGAGTGGGAAGGAGCGCCTGGTCCCAGGCACGAATCCGCCCGGCGGGTTTGTGTCGAGGTCCGGTGAACCGGCCAGATGGATAGTTTTTAGGCGGTTTTCCATCTGCCTCGGCGAATGCGGACTGGTTCCCCTTATTCCGCCTCAGTTACACTATGTCGGCGATTGCTGCGCAAACAAGTTCTCCACGTACGCGTACACCACCGTTACTCTACCACGCAAACATAGGGGTTACACTCGTCTGGTGTGAGACGTTCCCAGGAGGGGGGGGGGGGGGGGGTCCACCGGGGGCCGAACCGCACAATAGCCCTGGGTTCGGTGTGGGGCGGCGGTGGTGTGAGTGGACTGCTGTATCCTATTGTGGGGTCGTGAACCACAGAGGGCTACGGCGGGGACGAAGCCTCTCCGTCGTTTCTAGGTCCCCGGTTAAAATACAATACAAACCAATGAGAATCACCGAATCGAATGATTTATTTCGGCGAGGTGTTTACATTAGTTTCTTTTGTGTGAATAGCGTAGCTTGAAGCTTAAGCTACCTTGAAATGTGGCAGTTTAGTTGTGAATTGGCGAAGCCAACGAATGACAGTGGAGAAAAGAAAAAACAACGAGGTGTGATAACAGACTGACCTGTAGCGTAGCCTGAGGCCTAGGTTAGGTCGGACTGTGACCGTTTTGTTGTCGAAACCAACAAATGTCTGTAGAACACAACTGCACCGATGGGAAAAAAAATATACATCCCTTCAGAGGTTTCCAATGCAGTAAAGATTTATTGCTGAAACAGTGCGTATACAGTACATTATATGAAATGATTAAACGTGCAATAGCGGAAGCGATGCTGAGGCACCAGCTATCAAGCCATGTTGTATTTCCATTTTATCAAAATTTTTATTTATAAGTTTGCAAAAACCGGAGTTTCTATATGCATTTGGATGTTATCATCTCAGAGATATTCACTAGTAAATTTGTAATGGAATACATACGTATCTTAATATCATCTACTGAGTTGAAACTGTAGAAACGGGGCGCACATCAGCTTGTCGAAACAAGAAATATATTACTTTAAAGCAGAAACACATTAAGGATATAATGTGTGGATGCCGAGTTCGTTTATACGCCCTTATAAGACGAATGAATGATTCGAAATGGACGAAACGCAAGTACAACTTCAGTGAGTTTCCTTTAATTTATGTCTATGGTCACAAACTTTTTGTTAACAGATTACCGGTTTCGGCCTATAATGACCATCATCAGATCTGTTTGGTAAAAACAATGTCCTAATGTACTGCAGCCATAGTGGCATCGTCAAATGTTAATTGCGGAACATTTGACGATGCCAGTATGGCTGCAGTACATTGGGACATTGTTTTTACCAAACTGATCTGATGATGGTCACTAAAGGCCGAAACCGGTAATCTGTTAACAAAAAGGTTGTAACCATAGACGTAAATTAAAGGAAACTTATTACATATACGGGTCACTTTTTTTTCGCGACGATGTCGCAGCTTGTGCAACTTCAGTGACTCAAAACGGGACACACAAGATGCCCCTGGTACATGAACGTCAATAAAGGTAGTGCGTGTAAATCCGGAAGACTCGAAACACCGAGATATCTTCACAGCTGTGACGATTGGGACAAGACACAAAGAACTGGTGCCAGACGGGCATATTAACGTCGTACTAGATGCAGCCACAAGGCGCTAAAGGTTGGACGTCTACATCTACATCTACATTTATACTCCGCAAGCCACCCAACGGTGTGTGGCGGAGGGCACTTTACGTGCCACTGTCATTACCTCCCTTTCCTGTTCCAGTCGCGTATGGTTCGCGGGAAGAACGACTGTCTGAAAGCCTTCGTGCGCGCTCTAATCTCTCTCTAATTTTACATTCGTGATCCCCTCGGGAGGTATAAGTAGGGGGAAGCAATATATTCGATACCTCATCCAGAAACGCACCCTCTCGAAACCTGGCGAGCAAGCTACACCGCGATGCAGAGCGCCTCTCTTGCAGAGTCTGCCACTTGAGTTTATTAAACATCTTCGTAACGCTATCACGCTTACCAAATAACCCCGTGATGAAACGCGCCGCTCTTCTTGGGATCTTCTCTATCTCCTCCGTCAACCCGATCTGGTACGGATCCCACACTGATGAGCAATACTCAAGTATAGGTCGAACGAGTGTTTTGTAAGCCACCTCCTTTGTTGATGGACTACATTTTCTAAGCACTCTCCCAATGAATCTCAACCTGGTACCCGCCTTACCAACAATTAATTTTATATGATCATTCCACTTCAAATCGTTCCGCACGCATACTCCCAGATATTTTACAGAAGTAACTGCTACCAGTGTTTGTTCCGCTATCATATAATCATACAATAAAGGATCCTTCTTTCTATGTATTCGCAATACATTACATTTGTCTATGTTAAGGGACAGTTGCCACTCCCTGCACCAAGTGACTATCCGCTGCAGATCTTCCTGCATTTCGCTACAATTTTCTAATGCTGCAACTTCTCTGTATACGACAGCATCATCCGCGAAAAGGCGCATGGAACTTCCGACACTATCTACTAGGTCATTTATATATATTGTGAAAAGCAATGGTCCCATAACACTCCCCTGTGGCACGCCAGAGGTTACTTTAACGTCTGTAGACGTCTCTCCATTGATAACAACATGCTGTGTTCTGTTTGCTAAAAACTCTTCAATCCAGCCACACAGCTGGTCTGATATTCCGTAGGCTCTTACTTTGTTTATCAGGCGACAGTGCGGAACTGTATCGAACGCCTTCCGGAAGTCAAGAAAAATAGCATCTACCTGGGAGCCTGTATCTAATATTTTCTGGGTCTCATGAACAAATAACGTGAGTTGGGTCTCACACGATCGCTGTTTCCGGAATCCATGTTGATTCCTACATAGCAGATTCTGGGTTTCCAAAAACGACATGATACTCGAGCAAGAAACATGTTCTAAAATTCTACAACAGATCGACGTCAGAGATATAGGTCTATAGTTTTGCGCATCTGCTCGACGACCCTTCTTGAAGACTGGGACTACCTGTGCTCTTTTCCAATCATTTGGAACCCTCCGTTCCTCTAGAGACTCGCGGTACACGGCTGTTAGAAGGGGGGCAAGTTCTTTCGCGTACTCTGTGTAGAATCGAATTGGTATCCCGTCCTCGACTGTTCTGGGAATGTGTAGTTCGGAGACTCGTCTGCACTGTGAGGTAGGATAGACGGTATTTGTGGCATCCCTGCGGAAAAAACACAATGTTTGGGCACGCACAAGTGTTTCGGAGCACACCGTTTATCGTACATTGCTGAACATGTTCAGATGTTAACTCAACGACATCATCTATTACGACTGCCGTGGGCACGAGACCATTGGGATTTGACCGTCAATCAGTGGAAACGTGTCGACTCTTCGGGCGAATCACATTTTTGCTACACTAGGTCCATGGTCGTCTCCACAAACGACGTGATCGAGGTGAACGGCGGTTCGAAACGTGCAGCGCGCCACACCACGGACACAGACAGGTGGGAGCTGTACCGTGCTATGGGAGACATTCTCCTGCGCTTCCATGGGACCTGGGGTACTAATCTAAGACACGCTGACAGCTGCGAACCACTTGCATCCCTTGATGCTTGATGTCTTCCTCGACAGCGACCTCATCTTGCTGCAGTATCAGAGTGGTCGTGTCTCGGAGCTAAAGCGACGCTGCAGTCGTTGGAGGAGGATTATAGAGAATTCAAGGTGACGTCTCGCTGACCAAATTCGCCTAATGTAAAACCTATGGGACCCATCTGGGTCGCTGTTAGGGCTATCATAGCGTATGCAACTCAGCGGCCAGTTATTTACGCGAACTGCATGACCTCTGCATAGACATCTAATGCCACGTACCTCCATAAACTTTATAACAAAATATCGGATCCATGATACGCAAAATGAGTGATGTATTTCGTTCTAAAGATGGATAAACAAGCTATTAAGCTATGTTTTACATTAAGCAACCGTGTATGTTTGATGTCATGTATGCATGGGTTCTGACCCAGTGCTTATGCGGAATCGTATAACCATTGTTATAATAATGTTAGCTTGTCCAAAGGGACAGACGAGATGTACATCATCATGTCGGTTAAATATGATAAGAAAATTGTTTGTCCACACCTTAAAAACTTTTTTGTAAGTAATATTGTGTTTCACGGCATTTTAATTTTTACGTAATGGCATTTTCGTACTATTACAATTTTTATGTATTTGACTCCTCAGTCTTAACGTAACAGTTTACGTAAATCACGAACGTTCTACTTCTAACTTACCACGTCAGATTGTGGATACTATGTTTTTTTTAAAAAAATGTGTTATACCTCATTTCATGTTATTCGGATATTTTTCTATTTCCTTTTCTTTTTCTCTTTTACTTGTCCTGCACTCTGCCAACTTATTATCGATCTGTTCTATGTTTTGTAAGTTGGTTTTTTAAAAAACAATACGCCAGTGTATTTTAGATGTTTCCTTCCCCCTTCGTCTGCTATGTTTTTTATGTACATTTTAAATTTGAATTACTTCATGAGTCACAAATGCACAAGAGGTATTTTGTGTTAATATCTTGCAAAACCAGTGATATTAAGTCTTCACGTGACACATGTCACATAGAGGGCGTTCCAAGCCCTGTCACACCGAGGTCTGCTGTACAGCTGCATGTAAACAGCGGCCTCAGTTTATGTGATCGCTCTAAGCTCGTGGTTATAGCTTGATACAAGTGCCTACCAATTTTAGTTGTATATTACAGGTATGTTCCTACCAACTGTTATGTTCATACGCAGGTGTTGTTGTGATTTTCGGTTTTATACTCTCTGATCGTTATGTGAAAATTTTTAACTTCTAGCACTCAGGATGGTCACTAAGTGACCGAAACTCGATTTTGCTGACAATAAAACAACAAAATACGGCCAATGCTGATTTTCCTTCCAATTCTAGCTGTTAAGCTGGTGGACATAATGATTTGGCTCATCAATGTAGCCGGCCGCTGTGGAAGGAAGGTTCTAGTCGCTTCAGTCTGGAACTGCACGACCGCTACGGTCGCACGTTCGAATCCTGCCTCGGGCATGGATGTGTGTGATGTACTTAGGTTAGTTAGGTTTAAGTAGTTCTAAGTCCAGGGGACTGATGACCTCAGATGTTAAGTCCCAAAGGGCTTAGAGCCATTTGAACCATCTATCAGTGTATTCTTGTCAACAACTTAGATGGATGAGTTGTTTAGCTGATTGTGGCATAATTCTAGCACATGTCGGCTCATTTACCATCAGATAAACCATGCATCAACAACAGATCATTATAGCATCTCAGGTCAGAATCAAATCCATGTGGACAACTTTCTGTGTCGTATTTTCTATTTGTGAGGTGACCCTTTGTTCAAATGGCTCTGAGCACTATGGGACTTAACATCTGAGGTCATCAGTCCCCTAGAACTTAGAACTAATTAAACATAACTAACCTAAGGACATCACACACATCCATGCCCGAGACAGGATTCGAATCTGCGACCGTAGCAGCAGCGCGGTTCCGGACTGAAGCGCCTAGAACCGCTTGGCCATAACTGCCGGCCTGACCGTTTGTATACAAAATACTTATTTCATCTGTCATGTGTCGAACACTAAGTGGCGGGATGTCGAGCTGCCAGCTGCTGGTACCCCTGCACGCTGTATAAAACTACGCCTTCGGTGCAGACAGGAGACTCGGGAACAGTGGAGACCGCCGGGCGAACGGCGGCGAATTGCGGGCTAGCAGAACACGGCCCCAGCCGGGCGCCGTAAACAGAGTGGTTGCTCGGATGGTGGTTGGAGGGAAGGGGGGGGGGGGGGGGGTTGGCCGGCCGCAGGCACAGTGTCCGGGCGCCGATGCCACCGCAAAACCCGCAACCGGCCGTAGCGGTGCGCAGCTCGATGGCGCCATTCCGGGCCCGCAGCGCAGCTGCCCGCGTGGCGACTCTCCAAACACTTGTTCGCCGCCCCGATGGCGGCGCGGGTCCGCCGAGTTGTACTAACAACACGGCTACTTTCTGTCAGTCACAAAACAACCCGTGCGGTTGGTCGTGTCCAGCCATACAGTCCGAATATTTCACCTTCACTCTTTCTCCGATGCTATGGGAAAAACCGCCCGATTAAAACCGATACCGGTATTTTTGTTCTGAGTAACCGGCATTTTTCAGTATTTGTTTCGTCTAGTTTATAAAAGCTTTTCTTTCATTTTTAATAAATAATCGGGTAAAACTAAAAGAGGCAGAACTATCTCTTTGCTGTACAAGATTTGGCATATAGGACATGGCCAACTGGGAGGCGTGAAATGGTTCTGAGCTCTCAGCACTATGGGACTCAACTGCTGTGGTAAATAGTCCCCTAGAACTTAGAACTAGTTAAACCTAACTAACCTAAGGACATCACAAACATCCATGCCCGAGGCAGGATTCGAACCTGCGACCGTAGCGGTCTTGCGGTTCCAGACTGCAGCGCCTTTAACCGCACGGCCACTTCGGCCGGCTCGCACAGGTGTGTTGGTGGATATCAGAGTACGGTACAGCGAGAAAGTGTGCAGACGTTTGCAGACGTGCTAATGGTGAGTGTGCGTTGAAACTGGCTCAAAGAACATATATTGATGACGTTATGATTGGTAGAGTACTAGGGCGACTGGAGGCTGGTCGAACACAGCAGGCCGTAGCACGGGCCCTCCATGTGCCACAAAGTGTGAACTCAACATTATGGCAACGTTTCCAGCAGCCAGGAAACGCGTCCAGGCGCTACAGTACTGGACGTCCACAGTGTACAACACCACAAGAAGACCGATATCTCACCATCAGTGCCCGCAGATGGCCACGGAGTACTGCAGGTAGCCTTACTCGGGACCTTACCGTAGCCATTGGAACAGTTGTCTCCAGACACACAGCCTACAAAGGACTGAACAGACACGGTTTATTCGCCTGCAGACCTGCAAGGTGCATTACCCTGACCCCTGGTCACAGGAGAGCCCGTAAAGCCTGGTGTCAAGAACAAAGTACATGGTCATTGGAACAGTGGTGCCAGTTTATGTTCACGGACGAGTCCAGGTACAGTCTGAACAGTGATTCTCGCCGGGTTTTCATCTGGCGTGAACCAAGAACCAGATACGAACCCCTTAAAGTCCTTGGAACGGACGTGTATGGAGGTCGTGGTTTGATGGTGTGGGGTGGGATTATGATTGGTGCACGAACACCCCTGCATGGCTTTGACAGACGAACTATAGCAGGTCAGGTGTATCGGGACGTCATTTTGCACCATTATGTCCGCCTTTTCAGAGGTGTAGTGGGTCTAGTGGTAGCGTCTTTGATTCATACTCAAAACATCTTCGGTCCCGGGTTCGATCCCCGCCACTGCCTAAATTTTGATAAATAATCAGCACTGGCGGCCGAAAACTTCCGGCATAAGAAGTCAGCCTCATTCTGCCAACGGCCTCGTCAAAGAGGGCGGAGGAGCGGATAGAGGTTCAGGGCACTCTCTTGTCCTAGGGGTGGGAAATTGCCCCTAAAGGCGGAAGAGTCAGCAATGATCAACGACATGAGGATGCAGAAGCCAATGGAAACCACTGCATTAAAGACACGTAACGTGTATCCACAGAACATGTGGCCTGTAATTGGAGAAGTGTCATGATGATCTCTCCATTGGCAAAAGATTCCGGAATAGTCCCCCATTCGGATCTCCGGGAGGGGACTGCCAAGGGGGAGGTTACCATGATAAAAAGATTCAATAATCAACGAAAGGATAACGTTCTACGAGCCGGGGCGTGGAATGTCAGAAGTTGTAGGATTCGTTATGAATAGGAAGGTATGGCAGAGGGTGTGTTACTGTGAACAGTTCAGTGACCGGGTTGTTCTAATCAGAATCGACAGCAGACCAACACCGACAACGATAGTTCAGGTATACATGCCGACGTCGCAAGCTGAAGATGAACAGATAGAGAAAGTGTATGAGGATATTGAAAGGGTAATGCAGTATGTAAAGGGGGACGAAAATCTAATAGTCATGGCCGACTGGAATGCAGTTGTAGGGGAAGGAGTAGAAGAAAAGGTTACAGCAGAATATGGGCTTGGGACAAGGAATGAAAGAGGAGAAAGACTAATTGAGTTCTGTAACAAGTTTCAGCTAGTAATAGGGAATACCCTGTTCAAGAATCACAAGATGGAGGAGGTATACATGGAAAAGGCCGGGAGATACGGGAAGATTTCAATTAGATTACATCATGGTCAGACAGAGATTCCGAAATCAGATACTGGACTGTAAGGCGTACCCAGGAGCAGATATAGACTCAGATCACAATATAGTAGTGATGAAGAGTAGGCTGAAGTTCAAGACATTAGTCAGGAAGAATCAATACGCAAACAGGTGGGATACGGAAGTACTAAGGAATGACGAGATACGTTTGAAGTTCTCTAACGCTATAGATACAGCAATAAGGAATAGCGCAGTAGGCAGTACAGTTGAAGAGGAATGGACATCTCTAAAAAAGGCCATCACAGAAGTTGGGAAGGAAAACATAGGTACAAAAAAGGTAGCTGGGAAGAAACCATGGGTAACAGAAGAAATACTTCAGTTGATTGATGAAAGGAGGAAGTACAAACATATTCCGGGAAAATCAGGAATACAGAAATACAAGTCGCTGAGGAATGAAATAAATAGGAAGTGCAGGGAAGCTAAGACGAAATGGCTGCAGGAAAAATGTGAAGACATCGAAAAAGATATGATCGTCGGAAGGACAGACTCAGCATACAGGAAAGTCAAAACAACCTTTGGTGACATTAAAAGCAACGGTGGTAACATTAAGAGTGCAACGGGAATTCCACTGTTAAATGCAGAGGAGAGAGCAGATAGGTGGAAAGAATACATTGAAAGCCTCTATGAGGGTGAAGATTTGTCTGATGTGATAGAAGAAGAAACAGGAGTCGATTTAGGATAGGGTACCCAGTATTAGAATCGGAATTTAAAAGAGCTTTGGAGGACTTACCGTCAAATAAGGCAGAAGTTATAGATTACATTCCATCTGAATTTCTAAAATCATTGGGGGAAGTGGCAACAAAACGACTATTCACGTTGGTGTTTAGAATATATGAGTCTGGCGACATACCATCTGATTTTCGGAAAAGCATCATCCACACAATTCCGAAGACGGCAAGAGCTGACAAGTGCGAGAATTATCGCACAATCAGCTTAACAGCTCATGCATCGAAGCTGCTTACAAGAATAATATATAGAAGAATGGAAAAGAAAATTGAGAATGCGCTAGGTGACGATCAGTTTGGCTTTAGGAAAAGTAAAGGGGTCGAGAGAGGCAATTCTGACGTTACGGCTAATAATGGAAGCAAGGCTAAAGAAAAATCAAGACGCTTTCATAGGATTTGTCGACCTGGAAAAAGCGTTCGACAGTATAAAATGGTGCAAGCTGTTCGAGATTCTGAAAAAAGTAGGGGTAAGCTATAGGGAGAGACAGGTCATATACAATTTGTACAACAACCAAGAGGGAATAATAAGAGTGGACGATCAAGAACGAAGTGCTCGTATTAAGAAGGGTGTAAGACAAGGCTGTAGCCTTTCACCCCTACTCTTCAAACTGTACATCGAGGAAGCAATGATGTAAATAAAAGAAAGGTTCAGGAGTAGAATTAAAATACAAGGTGAAAGGATATCAATGATACGATTCGCTGATGACATTGCTATCCTGAGTGAAAGTGAAGAAGAATTAAATGATCTGCTGAACGGATTAACAGTCTGATGAGTACACAGTATGGTTTGAGAGTAAATCGGAGAAAGACGAAGGTAATGAGAAGTAGTAGAAATGAGAACAGCGAGAAACTTGACATCAGGATTGATGGTCACGAAGTCAATGAAGTTAAGGAATTCTGCTATCTAGGCAGTAAAATAACTAATGACGGACGGAGCAAGGAGGACATCAAAAGCAGACACTCTATGGCAAAAAACGCATTTCTGGCCAAGAGAAGTCTACTAATATTAAATATGGGCCTTAATTTGAGGAAGAAATTTCTGAGGATGTACGTCTGGAGTACAGCATTGTATGGTAGTGAAACGTGGACTGTGGGAAAACCGGAACAGAAGAGAATCGAATCTTTTGAGATGTGGTGCTATAGACGAATGTTGAAAATTAGGTGGACTGATAAGGTAAGGAATGAAGAGGTTCTACGCAGAATCGGAGAGGAAAGGAATATGTGGAAAACACTGATAAGGAGAAGGGACAGGATGATAGGACATCTGCTAAGACATGAGGGAATGACTTCCATGGTACTAGAGGGAGCTGTAGAGGGCAAAAACCGTAGAGGAAGACAGAGATTGGAATACGTCAAGCAAATAATTGAGGATGTTGGTTGCAAGTGCTACTCTGAGATGAAGAGGTTAGCACAGGAAAGGAATTCGTGGCGGGCCGCATCAAACCAGTCAGTAGACTGATGACAAAAGAATGTGGGTCCTTCCTCCTAATGGATAACAACACACGGCCCCACCGAGCTGCCATCGTGAAGGAACACCTTGAAAAAGAAGATATCAGGCGAATGGAGTGGCCTGCCTGTTCTCCAGACCTAAACCCCATCGAGCACGTCTGGGATGCTCTCGGTCGCCATATCGCTGCACTTCTTCAAACCCATACGACACTTCAGGAGCTCCGAAGGGCACTGAAGCAAGAAGAATGGGAGACTATGAACCAGCAGCTGCTCGACTACCTGATCCAGAGTATGCCAACCCGTTGTGCGGCCTGTGGACGTGTTCATGGTAATCATATCACATATTGATGCCGGGGTACGAGCACAGGAAACAGTGGCGTTTTGTAGCACATGTGTTTCGGGACGGTTTTCTCACCTTATCACCAGTACCGTGGACTTTAGATCCGTGTCGTGTGTGTTCCTATGTGCCTACGCTATTAGCGACAGTTTTGTGTAGTGCAACGCTATGTGGCACCGCATTCTACAATTATCCTTAATTTAAGAGCATGAGTGTATTTGATAATACGCAACATGCGATCGGGCCAATCAGTGCGAGAGTTCCAATCAGTGCGTGTCGGCGGCAACTGTAGGAGCGCAACAGCAGACTTTCCAACCACTAGTGAGTGTAGAGCGCCACCCTGGGGTTCTGGACTGGCGCGACCGCATGTAACGTACTATCAGATTAATTTCATACACCTGAAGATGGGATTTTAAAATCTCGAAACTGGTCGTGGTCTGAATAAACGTTAGTACAACTGAAGCGGATCTCTCTAAATTAATTATCAATTTGCCAAGGCAGCAGAGCTAACATGTTTGGTGTTTAGTTAAAACTTTTTTTAAAGAAACGAGTAATGCTTATTTATCAAATTTCCACTGCTTTGAAGTATTTGTTTACTATAGGAACTGGGAAAGTCGATCAGCACTACATAAACAACAACGTCTACGGCTATAAACTAGCAATAAACATATGATATAAGAATCGCTACAGAGGCAATAACGTCCCTGTTGCCGTGTGCTGACTTAGGAACGCGTACACATTCAGTGTTGAGGACTTGTCTCCACTTGGTATGTACGGTAGTTTCTCACTATCTTCCTCAGAATGGTATCATCCCTAGTTATTTTACGAAGTGAGATGGCAGTGAACACAATGCCCAATTTGCTTTAAAAAAAGGAATAGGGACATCACATCATACAAGGAAAGAACACCCGCGACGTTCCCTCCAAGACAAAGTGCTATAAATTAGAGATAATAACGGTAGTCGGTTCGTGGTGAAAAATTGATACCATCCAAATGTGAGGACGCAGGAAGGTCATCAACTTGTCACTGCCCTATCTCATTCACCGTCGCAAGCTTTGCTACAAAAAATGATACATAACTCTGTCGCGGCCTGAACACTACATCCGTCCTGATGTCCTTCACTTTCACTAGAATTTTTCAGTCTTTGTTCGAAGTTGTTTATTAGTGGAAGTAACGGAAATAAAAAACCGATAATCGGTTATTTTAGAAACCGGCAAACTTCCGGAGTGGATTCGTCATCTAACAAGAAGGAGAAAGGCTACCAGATAAGGGCTCTAAAATGCCTACGTTGACAGCCATGAGCTCTTCATCTTCGATACTGTGAAACAAACCTCTTTTACTGGAATCTCTTTGCTCTCCGTTTTTCGAGAGGAGGAAGTATGGACCAAAAGAAGAAAAAATGTCACATTAAGAGCCAGAGCCACGAGCACTTGTTTCTCTTCGCTACTGTGAATTACATCTCTTTGTGCTCGTAGCTTTTAAGGCATGCAGTTCATATCCCATGTTTGCTGGGCATTATTTTCTTCTTTTGGTCCACCCTGTCTCCTCCGAAAATGTGGAAAACAAAGAGCCTGCAGTGCAACAGGCCTGAAACACAGTATCAAAAATGAAGAGGTGCTCTTAGTTCGTAAGATATGCACTTTAGAGCCTCTTTTTACTACACATTTTTTCTTCGTGTTAGATGAGGGATACATTCTTGAAGTTTTTCCGACAAGGCAGGAGTGGCCGAGCCGTTCTAGGCGCTTCAGTCTGCAACCACACGACCGCTACGGTAGCACGTTCGAATCCTGCTTCTGGCATGGATGTGTGTGATGTCCTTAGGTTAGTTAGGTTTAAGTAGTTCTAAGTTCTAGGGGACTGATGACGTCAGATGTTAAGCCTCATAGTGCTCAGAGTCATTTAAACTACACTCCTGGAAATGGAAAAAAGAACACATTGACACCGGTGTGTCAGACCCACCATACTTGCTCCGGACACTGCGAGAGGGCTGTACAAGCAATGATCACACGCACGGCACAGCGGACACACCAGGAACCGCGGTGTTGGCCGTCGAATGGCGCTAGCTGCGCAGCATTTGTGCACCGCCGCCGTCAGTGTCAGCCAGTTTGACGTGGCATACGGAGCTCCATCGCAGTCTTTAACACTGGTAGCATGCCGCGACAGCGTGGACGTGAACCGTATGTGCAGTTGACGGACTTTGAGCGAGGGCGTATAGTGGGCATGCGGGAGGCCGGGTGGACGTACCGCCGAATTGCTCAACACGTGGGGCGTGAGGTCTCCACAGTACATCGATGTTGTCGCCAGTGGTCGGCGGAAGGTGCACGTGCCCGTCGACCTGGGACCGGACCGCAGCGACGCACGGATGCACGCCGAGACCGTAGGATCCTACGCAGTGCCGTAGGGGACCGCACCGCCACTTCCCAGCAAATTAGGGACACTGTTGCTCCTGGGGTATCGGCGAGGACCATTCGCAACCGTCTCCATGAAGCTGGGCTACGGTCCCGCACACCGTTAGGCCGTCTTCCGCTCACGCCCCAACATCGTGCAGCCCGCCTCCAGTGGTGTCGCGACAGGCGTGAATGGAGGGACGAATGGAGACGTGTCGTCTTCAGCGATGAGAGTCGCTTCTGCCTTGGTGCCAATGATGGTCGTATGCGTGTTTGGCGCCGTGCAGGTGAGCGCCACAATCAGGACTGCATACGACCGAGGCACACAGGGCCAACACCCGGCATCATGGTGTGGGGAGCGATCTCCTACACTGGCCGTACACCACTGGTGATCGTCGAGGGGACACTGAATAGTGCACGGTACATCCAAACCGTCATCGAACCCATCGTTCTACCATTCCTAGACCGGCAAGGGAACTTGCTGTTCCAACAGGACAATGCACGTCCGCATGTATCCCGTGCCACCCAACGTGCTCTAGAAGGTGTAGGTCAACTACCCTGGCCAGCAAGATCTCCGGATCTGTCCCCCATTGAGCATGTTTGGGACAGGATGAAGCGTCGTCTCACGCGGTCTGCACGTCCAGCACGAACGCTGGTCCAACTGAGGCGCCAGGTGGAAATGGCATGGCAAGCCGTTCCACAGGACTACATCCAGCATCTCTACGATCGTCTCCATGGGAGAATAGCAGCCTGCATTGCTGCGAAAGGTGGAGATACACTGTACTAGTGCCGACATTGTGCATGCTCTGTTGCCTGTGTCTATGTGCCTGTGGTTCTGTCGGTGTGATCATGTATCTGACCCCAGGAATGTGTCAATAAAGTTTCCCCTTCCTGGGACAATGAATTCACGGTGTTCTTATTTCAATTTCCAGGAGTGTATTTTGTCGACAATTTATTAAACACCTAATTCGGTCCTCCGGTCATCCTGTCACTCCGGCAGCCAATCGATCTTGCAAGTTAACTATCTAACGGCTTTCAGAGGCACCAAACATTCGATTTCCAGTACTTCAAGTAATTTCTGCTCTAGGAGTAAGTACAGTTGTGGATTTGGGAAATTCTTGTAAATTTTACCCAGCATTAGCTGGAAGGTGGTAGAAAAGTGACCGATTGTCACGAAGGATGGCAAGCACGGGAGATGTTGATGTTTAGCAAATGATTCTGCGAGGCAGGGTTATAACACTGCTCGCAGGCGAGAAGGCACGGCCTCGTGGGCACTGTATCAAAGTGTAAAGTAATCAGGACAGGAAAAAGCACTGACGTGCTATGAAGAACCCATCCAGTGCAGCAGTGCCTAGTGAGTTGTGTGTAGGGGTTGAAGGAGAATGAGAAAAGCTCACGTTGTAATTATTAAAGGCCGTTCCACTTGTCTCCTCCAGAGGAACTACGTCAAAGGCGTAGGAAAAACGAGCGAGCCCGGACGCTCAAATTGGCCAGTCGTTTCGCCATTGTGTCTGCGTCTATAACCGGAAAGAATGACGATTTTTTTAAGTTCCATGCCTAGCACGACGACCACTGGTGATGGATATCGGCGGTCAACCGGCCCGCTGAAACTACCACCAACCTCCTCTGCACGGACCCACCATAGACGTGGCGAGCCGCGGCTCACCTTGGAGCTGAACCAGCGCGAGCAGCGAGAGGGCTGCTGGCTTCCGCTCTCGGGGTGACATCGTTTGACGGACTGGGAGCTGCCGCCCGCAGTGGTGGGGCCGGGGCACGAACTGGTAGCATCCTGGATTCATAGCTGTCTGTGGTGACTGTCCGAGCTAGGCGGACGGCTGAAGATGCTAAGGCTGGCTACGGCGACGGTGGTCGGCAGTTTCCCTTCGGCGCTCTACACGGGATCCACGAGTCGCACTTGAGGGAACCGTCAGCTGTCTCCGGGGCTACTGGTGCAGCCATCACACGCCGCCGCTGCTGAGGCGTCGCGTGAGTACAAGCGTTAGTCTGCCAGGCTAGGCAACTGGACGGCGTTTTCGGTATTGCGACTGGCAACGACCTACGCATGTACGCCGCGCGCTGCTATCACTAGGATTAGCGAAAAACCGGCGCTGCACCTTCGATGCAGTACACTTAACGATACACTTGCTGATGTTTCTCTGCACACTTCGGCGTGAGTCACTCCTCTCTCCCAAAACATAGCTCTCGGTCGTCCTGACATATTACAACCCATGAGCTCGCGTGGGGGGGGGAGTTGTAACATAATTATTAACCGAATTTAAAAATTTAAAATGCAGTCGTAATCTACTTGTAGAAGCGTGCAATCTTACGTTAACGGCTTAACCGATACGTCGGGTACTATATTTAGGAACAGACCGTCTAACTCACGGCGCGCGTATCACCCAGACTCTATTCATCCAGTACGAAACTTCCTCGCAGATTAAAACTGTGTGCCGGACCGAGACTCGAACTCGGGACCTTTGCCTTTCGCGTGCAAGTGCTCTACCAACTGAGCTACCCAAGCACGACTCACGGCCCGTCCTCACAGCTTTACCTCCGCCAGTACCTCGTCTCCTACCTTCCAAACTTCACAGAAGCTCTCCTGCTCAGATGGTAGAGCACTTGCCCGCGAAGGGCAAAGGCCTCGAGTTCGTGTCTCGGTCCGGCACACAGTTTTAATCTGCCAGGAAGTTACGTATCAGCGCACACTCCGCTGCACAGTGAAAATCGTATTCTATATTCATCCAGTATTTGAGAATGAGAGCACTTAGAAACTTCCAACGAACTTTACGCGTAATGTTGCACTTTTTCGGAATTTTTTCTCGCTATCCCATTTCCGCCCTCAAACATACGCACGAAATAATGAAAGGAAAAAAGTTGATCTCTTACCGCATTTTCCTTGTTCATATAGTGAAACTCGAGCATCCGGCATGGCAAACATGTTACCCAGACAGATGTTTCAATGTAGTGGATGATATTAGAATAACTTGAAGCAACTCGCACGAGAAACCGCCATAAGCAGTTTAGGGCATTTTCTTTGCTGTGAGACAAGCAGCGTTTGTAAGTACCGGGTGATCAAAAAATCAGTATAAATTTGAAAACTGAATAAATCACGGAAGAATGTAGATAGAGAGGCACAAATTGACACACATGCTTGGAATGACATGGGGTTTTATTAGAACCAAAAAAATACAAAAGTTCAAAAAATGTCCGACAGATGGCGCTTCATCTGATCAGAATAGCAATAATTAGCATAACAAAGTAAGACAAAGCAAATATGACGTTCTTTACAGGAAATGCTCAATATGTCCATCATTCCTCAACAATAGCTGTAGTCGAGGAATAATGTTGTGAACAGCACTGTAAAGCATGTCCGGAGTTATGGTGAGGCATTGGCGTCGGATGTTGTCTTTCAGCATCCCTAAAGATGTCGGTCGATCACGATACACTTGCGACTTCAGGTAACCCCAAAGCCAATAATCGCACAGACTGAGGTCTGGGGACCTGGGAGGCAGAGCATGACGAAAGTGGCGGCTGAGCACACGATCACCACCAAACGACGCGCGCAAGAGATCTTTCACGCGTCTAGCAATATAGGGTGGAGCGCCATCCTGCATAAACATCGTACGTTCCAGCAGGTGTTTATCAGCCAGGCTGGGGATGTTGCGATTCTGTAACATATCGGCGTACCTCTCACCCGTCACGGTAGCAGTTACAAAACCAGAATCACGCATTTCCTCGAAGAAAAAAGGCCCTATAACTGTAGATGTGGTAAATCCAACCCATACCGTGACTTTCTCGTCGTGCAATGGAGTTTCCACAACACTTCTAGGATTTTCGGTAGCCCAAATTCTGCAGTTGCGGGCGTTGACAGACCCTCGGAGCGTGAAATGAGCTTCGTCGGTCCACAACACGTTACTCAACCAATCGTCATCTTCCGCCATCTTTTGAAACGCCCACACCGCAAATGCCCTCCGCTTCATTAAATAACCAGGTAACAGTTCATGATGCCAATGGATTTTGTACGGATAGCATCGGAGGGTACGCGTCAGTGCCAACCAAACAGTAGTGTATGGAATGCCGTTGCGACGTGCGACTGCACGAGTGCTGACTTCCCCGTGCATAGACGAACCCGCTACAGTCTCCATTTTGTCCACGGACCTTTACCCGTTCGAATCCCCTTCCTATGGCGATAGGATCGTAACGCTGAACTAGCACATTCCCCATTCTGATAATACAACTTCACTAAAAGCGCCTTTTCAGGTAACGTCAACATGATGCGACTGCTGGCGCATCTGATTCTCTCATTACAGCTCCTTTTATACACAATTGTCATGCGCAGTCACTGACGTTTTGCTGTCCAGTGCCAGCTGTCGGACAGTTTGTGAACTTTGTTTTTTTTTGGTTCTAATAAAACCCCATGTCATTCCAAGCATGGGTGTAAATTTTTACCCCTCTATCTACATTATTCCGTAGTTTATTAAGTTATACTGACTTTTTGATCACCTGGTATTATGAGTTCTACAGATTTCAGTTCTGTGTAACGTACAACTGTTATTCTGAGGATACAGTTAATTCTCCAGTTACAGTGGTTTATGGCGAGTAAAAATCTGTAAAATTCTGTATATTTTTAAAACTACCCGTATCGACGGCAAAGCGATACTTCGTCGGCCGTGCTCCATCTTGCACATTAAAACTGATGGTGGTCTTCTACAAGGGAGTGGTATCTCAAATGAGCTGAGTGCCTTAATAATTTTCCTCGTTTTGAAAAATGAAATTTGTGTTAGTTGCCAAAATGTTTTTAACATGTAACTTGTTGTTAATTTGATTCCACTTACGGATTACTGGTGTGCCACATACAATCGTATCATTGTACGACACGTACTTCAAGAGTATGACTCCACAAACGTTGATCTGCATGAAACGGATGTGATACGGATGTTTGATAATTTCTTTAATGAATCATGCATTTGCGGTTACCATACTTTTTTGTGGTCAGTTTTGAGCAGAAGTTGATGGATATGATATGCGTCGAAACGAAGTACTATTTCGACACTGCAAACCTGCTGGAAACCTGAGAGCAATTCACCAAGCGCTTGAAGTAGTTCTCAACGTTAGCGTAACTTATGCGACTTTATATACTCTCGCAGCTTCATCAAATTGAATCTGAGTAGTGTCTACACGCCTTTGTCTCAGTCTACAATTTTAAAACCCTCCATCCCTCCACCTATTTTCCTCCGTAATCAGATTAATAACAACTTGATCTCCAAATGTGTCCTGTTAGACAACGTATCCCTCGTTTTGCCAGCGTTATGCCATTAAGACCTTTTCATCAGAAAGTGATTTAGTATCTCTTCGTTACTTATTATTCCTAATCGTACATCTCCAGCATTCAGCATGTCACCTTTCTTCTGGTGGTTTCTTCTGACTGCTCTTATATGCCCCCCCTCGACCACTTCCGTAGGTCAGGTCTGTTTATGTCATCACTTACACGCAACGTCAGTAAATTTCACGGTCTTAGCTTGAGATTTTCAAGTGAATAATTAACGTTTTATAAATGCCCCTCGAACGCGAAAAGTTAAAAATTGCCTTCTCAATTGAAATGCTCCTTTAAAACGTCTCCTATTTATTCCGTTTAGCACGTCTGCTGACAAACGTTGATCCAAATGTCTTTGCATAGTGTCTAGCGTATATAACTTACGGGAATGCAGCCAGGTGAAGTATTCGTCAAGCGCCGGTATTTAAACAGGTGCGCGCTCTATAATTTCCAAGGCACAAACAAAGAGAGAGAGCTGTGTACAAAGAAATTTTAATGTTCTTCCACAGCGCTGCGTCGTTGCAGTTGTTCCTTGAACGTGACACATCGGACACGTATGGGAAAATCGGTGCTGGTCGAACACGTCAGCCGGCTGCATTCTCGTAAGTTGTTTGAACAGTATTTCATGATCTTGCTCTTTTCTAATTTCGCATAACCAGTGCATACAAACGCTATCCAACGATCTTTGCATTACACTTTTTCACCATGAGTGCTAAACCACTACTTTGCACATACACACACCTCGGCAATGTTTGCGCTGAAACAACCTAAAGAGTTACTGCGAAATTACTCCAAAAAGTAAACCGGATTTTAATACAGGAATTACTCTGTTATCTTGTGAGAAACGTAATTTCAGTCGACTCTTCTTTTTTCTTTTACGACATATTTTCTGGGCCGTGTTTTGAATAATTTATGGCCGAAGTAGCGTGTAAAACGCAGCCGAGAAATACAAAGTAAGAAAGTAATTTCAGAAAAATAGAAATTTTCAAACATTAACTATAAGTTTAAATCCTGAAAGTCTTTTCGCAAGTTACTTCTACAGAAGTGATACGTGGATTATTTACATTTCAGTCAGGACGAAAGTTGGTTGGTTGGTTTGGGGGAGCAAAGGGACCAGACTGCTACGGTCATCGGTCCCTTTTTCCAAATACAAAGAACACCCACAGAGAATAAAAACGAGGAACAGAATAGAACACAGACGATACAGAACAACAGAAACTGAGAAAGACAAGACAAAACGAACTAAAACCACACAGAGTGTGACGGTGGTTGGCCGACCATAGAAATAAAAAAAGGAAAAGCCAACCACTTAGAAACACGTTAAAAAACCAGTTGAAAAGCATAGGCCAAAGGCCAGAATCAACAAAACAATAACATAAAACAGAAACACTCAGATTAAATGATAAAAGCCCCCTGCCCGAATAAAACGTAAAACTAAGTCAGCCATAGCCGAGTCATCTGTTAAAAGGGCAGGGAGCGTGTCAGGCAGTGCGAACGACTGCCTGAGCACAGCTAAAAGTGGACAGTCCAATAAAATGTGGACCGCCGTCAAAATGGAGCCGCAGCGACATAAAGGTGGGTCCTCCCGTCGCAGTAAATAACTGTGCGTCAGCCGGGAGTGGCCAATGCGGAGCCGACAAAGGACGACTGAGTCCCTGCGGTTGGCTCGCATGGATGACCGCCACACAGTCGTCGTCTCCTTAATGGCACGGAGTTTATTGTGCGTGATCCGATCGTGCCATTCAGCGTCCCAAATCGCAAAAACTTTTCGGCAGAGGACTGCCCGCAAATCAGTCTCTGGGAGGCCAACATCCAGAGACGGTTGTCCCGTGGCCTCCTTCGCCAGGCGGTCAGCATGTACATTGCCCGGGATACCGACATGACCGGGGGTCCATACAAAGACCACAGAGCGGCCGCAACGCGCAAGAGTATGCAGGGACTCATGGATAGCCATCACCAGACGAGAACGAGGAAAACACTGGTCGAGAGCTCGTAAACCGCTCAGGGAATCGCTACAGATAACGAAGGACTCACCTGAGCAGGAGCGGATATACTCTAGGGCACGAAAGATGGCGACCAGCTCAGCAGTGTAAACGCTGCAGCCATCCGGCAAGGAACGTTGTTCGGAATGGTCCCCTAGAGTGAGCGCATACCCGACACGACCAGCAACCATCGAACCGTCGGTGTAAACAATTCCAGAGCCCTGATACGTGGCCAGGATGGAAAAAAAGCGGCGGCGGAAGGCCTCTGGAGGGACTGAGTCCTTCGGGCACTGTGCCAAGTCGAGCCGAAGGCAAGGGCGACGAACACACCATGGGGGTGTATGCAAAGGAGCCCGGAAAGGAGGTGGAACAGTGAAAACCCGAAGCCCAGAGAGAAGCTCTTTGACGCGGACCGCTATTGTACAACCAGACCGGGGCCGACGTTCTGGCAGACGGACGACCGATCGCGGGAACAGGAGACGATAGTTAGGATGCCCGGGCGAGCTTAGAACATGGGCAGTATAAGCGGCCAGCAAACGTTGGCGTCGGAACCGCAGTGGAGGTACACCTGCCTCCACTAGTACGCTGTCCACAGGGCTGGTGCGGAAAGCACCAGTGGCAAGGCGTATCCCGCTGTGGAGAATTGGGTCCAGCACCCGTAACGCAGATGGGGATGCTGAGCCATAAGCCAGGCTCCCATAATCCAGGCGGGACTGGATGAGCGCCTGGTAGAGCCGTAACAGGGTAGAGCGGTCGGCGCCCCAACGGGTGTGGCTCAAACATCGCAGAGCATTGAGATGCCGCCAACATGCCTGTTTGAGCTGCCGGATATGAGGCAGCCAAGTCAACCGGGCATCGAAAACCACCCCCAAAAACCTGTGGGTCTCCACCACAGCAAGAAGTTCGTCTGCAAGATAAAGCTGCGGCTCAGGATGGACTGTTCGGCGCCGGCAGAAATGCATAACGCGGGTCTTGGCTGCCGAAAACTGAAACCCATGCGCTACAGCCCAAGACTGCGCCTTGCGGATAGCGCCCTGTAGCTGACGTTCAACCGCTGCAATGCCAGTAGAGCTGTAATAAAGGCAGAAGTCGTCAGCATACAGGGAAGCGGAGACAGAATTTCCCACGGCCGCAGCTAGCCCGTTAATGGCTATTAAAAACAGACAGACACTTAAAATAGAACCCTGTGGCACACCGTTCTCCTGGACGTGGGAGGAACTATACGAGGCCGCGACTTGCACGCGGAAGGTACGACACGACAGAAAATTGCGGATAAAAATCGGCAGAGGACCCCGAAGACCCCATCCATGAAGCGTAGAAAGGATGTGATGACGCCATGTCGTATCGTACGCCTTCCGCATGTCGAAAAAGACAGCGACCAGGTGCTGACGGCGGGCAAAGGCAGTACGGATGGCCGACTCCAGGCTCACCAGATTGTCGGTGGCGGAGCGGCCTTTACGGAACCCACCCTGAGACGGAGCAAGAAGGCCCCGAGACTCCAGTACCCAATTCAAGCGCCGGCTCACCATCCGTTCAAGCAACTTGCAAAGAACGTTGGTGAGGCTAATGGGACGGTATCTGTCCACCTCCAGAGGGTTCTTTCCAGGTTTCAAAACGGGGATGACAATGCCTTCCCGCCATTGCGACGGAAACTCCCCCTCGACCCAAAGACGGTTGTAAAGATCGAGAAGGCGCCGCTGGCAGTCCACTGAAAGGTGTTTCAGCATCTGACAGTGGATGCCATCTGGCCCAGGAGCGGTATCAGGGCAAGCAGCTAGGGCACTGCGAAATTCCCACTCACTAAATGGAGCATTGTAAGATTCTAGGTGGTTGGTGCGAAACGAAAGGCTCCGACGTTCCATCCGCTCTTTAATGGAGCGGAAGGCCTGGGGGTAATTCGCAGAGGCGGAACTCATAGCAAAATGCTCTGCTAAGCGATTTGCAATGACGTCGGAGTCAGTACAAACTGCTCCATTCAGTGAGAGCGCAGGGACGCTGGTAGGGGTCCGATGACCGTAGACGCGTCGAATCTTGGCCCAGACCTGCGATGGAGTGACATGGAGGCCAATGGTGGATACATACCGCTCCCAGCACTCCTTCTTGCCTTGGCGGATAAGGAGGCGGGCCCGCGCACGCAGCCGTTTGAAGGCGATAAGGTGGTCGATGGAGGGATGTCGCTTGTGACGCTGGAGCGCCCGCCGGCGATCTTTAATCGCTTCAGCGATCTCAGGTGACCACCAAGGCACAGTCCGCCGCCGAGGGGACCCACAGGAACGGGGAATGGCTGATTCGGCGGCAGTAACGATGCCGGTGGTGACCGATTGAACCACCGCATCGATGTCATCACTAGAGAGAGGCTCAAAAGCGGCAGTGGAGGAGAACAAGTCCCAGTCAGCCTTATTCATAGCCCATCTGCTAGGGCGCCCAGAAGAGTGGCGCTGCGGTAGTGACAAAAAGATCGGAAAGTGGTCACTACCACACAGGTCGTCATGCACACTCCATTGGACAGACGGTAAGAGGCTATGGCTACAGATTGAAAGGTCAATGGCGGAGTAGGTGCCATGCGCCACACTGAAGTGTGTGAAGGCACCATCATTTAACAGTGAGAGATCGAGCTGCGACAAGAAACCCTCAACGATGGCGCCTCGACCTGTTGCCACTGACCCACCCCACAGAGGGTTATGGGCGTTGAAGTCGCCCAAGAGCAAGAAAGGTGGCGGCAATTGGGCGACCAGTGCAGCCAGGACATGCTGCGAGACATCACCATCCGGTGGAATGTAAACACTGCAGACGGTAACAGCCTGTGGCGTCCACACGCGTACAGCGACAGCCTCTAAGGGCGTCTGGAGAGGGACAGACTCGCTGTGCAGAGTGTGAAGGACATATATGCAGACGCCACCAGACACCCTTTCATAAGCTGCTCGGTTCTTATAATAACCCCGATAGCCACGGAGGGCGGGGGTTCGCATTGCAGGAAACCAAGTTTCCTGGAGAGCAATGCAGAAGAAAGGGTGAAGGCTGATAAGTTGGCGGAGCTCAGCGAGATGGTGGAAGAAACCGCTGCAGTTCCACTGGAGGATGGTAGTAGCCATTGCGGAGAAAGGCGTGACGGGACTGGGAAGGCAGATTACGGCGCTGGGTCACCTGCCACATCCGATGGAGCACCCGTGCAAGTGCTACAGGACGAAAGTACAAGAGAATGTCGAACATCAAATGGGTAGATAGGGTGTCTAGTGAAGAAGTGCTGTTCCGAATCGAGTGGAGGCCAAATTTATGATGGAAAGTAAGGATACTAATTCCCAGTAGCTCAGTAGCCTGTTGCAAGTCTTTCAACTGCATGCCATTTGGGAGACTTATGTGCCGCTAACATACTCCAGCCATCATAATGGTGAATGGGGACCTACAGTTTAACGTGAACTCCTAATCATGTGGCGATTCTGGCCAATTCCCGTGTCATGACAAGCGAAAGGTAATTTAGAGGCAGACAAAAACTTTCTTCGATATCGCGACCTTTCAATTTCCAGGCACAAAATTTACACACTAAACCACCGGACACGCCCCCCCCCCTGCCCCCCACACACACACAAAAAAAATTGTTCACTCGATAGCATAGATCCTCGTGTATCAAAGAATACTGAGTTGAGTACAGTAAACAGTTTCGAATGGATGAAGACTGCAACAGTTGTGCTACAATCAAGAGATTTTCATAGAATAGACTGGCTTTGAGAGCTGCATCAAACTATTCGCTGAACTGAAGATAACGACATCACCACCAAACAACTGTAATGGCTCACAGCTCCTGAGCAGAGAATGAAAAGGAGAATGAGCAGTAACCAGACTTTCTTCCGCCTGCTAACGTTCGCTGGCCACACGGCCAGCAGGTGGGGCGCAGAATTACTGCGCGGACGCGTTCTTGGCGCTGTAATAACGCGGCTCAGCCGGAGAGCTTAAGGCGGCATTATGGCGACCGTGCCAGGACGCGCCGCCACATTCGCGGGCGCATAAAACGCAGCCGCACCCAGGAGGAACGCCCCGGGTCTGCGGCCCCAGGTGCGGAATGGCCACCGCGCTGCTCGCAATTAACACTCCATTAGGCGCTCTTTAAGTAGGGCCGCCGGGGCCGCACAGTTTCATATCTACTCGGTTGCATGCAGGGTGAAGAGGACTTGAAACATCTGCGGCCAGGGAGGTTTCCGTGGGACGCACTCTTCCCGTCACGAATCAAGCAACAAATTGGGTTGCGAGAGGGAAAAAACTACTATTTTGACACACAGCGACTTCAGGAAGTAAATTACACATGTCATTCCACGTCAAGGCCAGACGTAGTTCTGCTGCAGTATGGATAACAGGTGTGTCACTGTGAGCGATCGAAATATCGCAGCAACTGGAAATGTACTCAAAACTTTGACTACATTGCGTGGCAAGTTTGTCGGTACCTCGTGGCAAGAGGACTCGGCGCAGCCCTTCCTAGCTCTCAGAGAAAGGAAAAAAATATAGTCTAGGCAGGAGTTTTTCTGTCAACAAAATTATTCAAAATTTGGTGTATGTAGGTCTTTAACTGTAACGAGAGTGGAACTTTTTTATTGCTAATCACAAGCTACCACCCGTCTTTCAAAATATTCAAAATACTCCATACCTCCAGATCTAGCACCTCTCCCTCACCTCTTACAAACATCATATGGGCACCCTTGCAGCACAGTATGATTCTTGTGTGCAGGAAGTCTAAAATCCACAGATTCACGGTGAAATTCTGGCAGTGTATGGACACACTGACAATTTATTAGTTAGGGACTGTAGACCAAAACTGAACAAATTGCAAAAATGTAGGAAATTAAAGTGGAACTGGAAAATTTGAAAGAACCAATTGCTGTTGAGAGTTTCAGAGGAAGCATTACGTAACAGTTGACTAGGACAGTGGAAAGGAATATAATAGAAGAACTTTAAGAGATGAAATAATGAAGGCAGCAGAGAATCAAGAAGGTGGAAAGGAAAGGCCTTGTAGAAATCCTTGGATACACAATAGATGTTAAATTTAGCTGACGAAATGAGAAAATGTAAATATGCAACGAACGAGTGGGTGACACATATAAAAAATGAGACTGACAGGAGGTGCGTTTCACTAGCTGAAAAGATTGATACCACGTACAGGAAAATTAAAGAGAGCATTGGGGGAAATAGAAGCAGATTTATGAGTATCTAGAACTCAGATATCAAACCTATCCTAAGCAAAGAAGGGGAAGTTGAAAGGTGCAATGAGTATGTACAGGGTCTGTACAAGGGAATGAACTTGAAAGCAGTATCTAAGAAATGGAAGAGAACGAACATGAAGATTGATGGGAGATAAAATAATGGGAGTAGAATTTGACGGAAAGCTTGGAGGTAATTCTGTCAGAGATGGCAAAGGACTCGGGAGAACAGCTGAACGAAATCGATTATGTCTTGAAAGGAGGTAATAAGGTGAACATCAACAAAAGCAAGTCAATGAAGTTAAGAAATTCTGCTACCTAGGCAGTAAAATAATCAATGACGGACAGAACAAGGAGGACATCAAAAGCAGACTAGCACTGGCAAAAAAGGCATTCCTGGCCAAGAAAAGTCTGCTAATATCAAATGTAGGCCTTAATTTGAGGAATAAATTTCTGAGAATGTACGCCTGGAGTACAGCATTGTATGGTAAAACATAGACTAGGAAAACCGGATCAGAAGATAATCAATGCATTTGAGATGTGGTGCTACAGACGAGTGTAAAAATTAGGTTTGCTGATAAGGTGAGGAATGAGGAATTTCTACGCAGAATCGGAGAGGAAAGGAATATGTGGAAAACACTGATAAGGAGAAGGGACAGGATGATAAGACATCTGTTAAGACATCAGGGAATGACTTCCATGGTACTAGAGGGAGCTGTAGAGGGCAAAAACTGTAGAGTAAGACAGAGATTGGAAGAGATCCAGCAAATAATAGAGGACGTGCGTTGCAAGTACTGCTATGAGATTAAGAGATTGGCACAGGAGAGGAATTCGTGGCGGGCCGCATCAAACTAATCAGAAGACTCATGGAAAAAAAAGATGAAGGTGTGTATAACATCACATGTAAGCGCTGTGGAAGGGTGCACGTCGGTCAGTGAAGCAGAGGTGTAGCAAGCAGGTTATCGAAACACTAGAGGAACTTGAGACTAAGAAAGACAGATTCAGCATCCGTGGAACATATTTTAAAAGAATCTCACACTACGATGCAGACCGTGTAGTTTTATTGACTGTAAAAATGTGAGGAGAAAGATGACCGTAATGGAAATATGATACATAGCCGGTCCCAAGCCCGGTTGAAAAAGGAGGAGGGGGAGGAGTAACACCTCATAAAAAAAACCTTTGTTCATCTGGCCCGGTGATAGTACCTCGTGAGGGCCCCCTGGCAAGGACACCGCGTGGGTCTACAGGGGCTCCCAGTTAGGTGGCGTTGTGCCGTCGGACTGAACGGAGATCGTGTCGAGAAACTATGTTTCGTAGCCGAAAGAGTGGGGAATAATATGGTGTATTGGAATCCTGAATAAAATCAACTTGCTTTCAGGAAAAAAAAACTGTGTTGCATTACTTACGTTTTTTCCTACAATTCACATTTTATACTCATGTAATTTAGATAATATTAAAAATGAGAACTGGAGGTAAATCTGGAATTAAGTTCTTTTTATTGGCAGCTCTTATCCAACGAACCAGTTGCAAAATTTTTTTGTAAGTAAACATAAAAAGCATTGGAGTTAATAATTATAACTAAAAAAGTAATTGAGTCATAACAATTTTTTTAGAATATCGTAGGTAATTTTACCAACATAACAATAAGTTTCATAATTCTGATTTTAGTATATTGTCAAATGAGTTGCATTTAGTCATAAGACTATAGCAATGGAACCGATAACATTTAGAAGCTTTAAGTTCGTGATTCTGCTATGATAGTTTGGACAGAACTGTTGTTATTAATGGTATTCTGTTGTGTGTAGAATATGGGGAAAACTATAGAGAAAGTGACAGGAATGTACTAAAGAAACATTAGTTTGGCATAAGTGTGCTCCAAACTAGCTAAGAACATTAGGAAGGAACTTCAGATAGGCTGTGAAGGGCATTCGCAGTTGCGAATATGGGCAACCGTCAACTGTATAATGCTATGATGACAATGAAAATTTGTGCCAGATCAGGACTCGAACCCATATTTCCCGCTTTTCGCGAGCGGTCGCCGTAACCACCTCTATACAAGCTCGACTCACTGCCGAACCGAAACTTTCCGTAGGTCGTCGTACATTTGTACACCCCATTAACGTTTTCTCGTACATGGGAGACATTTTATTTGTATGTCGCAGGCCCAGTATCTGCCGATAAATACGATATCTGGGTTCGAGTCCCGGTCCGGCACAAACTTTCATTGTCGTCATTCCATTATACAGCGGGAAGTGTTTCATATTCGCAACTGCGGATACATTTCATGCCTTTCATGGCAGCTGTAGTCGGCGCAGCGCCTGGCTTTCGGACTTTGATGCATGTCCGAAGAAAGACTGTGTAGTTCTTTTTTACAAAGCTGATACTGGCCGCTATCGACAGGGGAACTCGAGTTGATTCCGTATTTCTAGATTTCCGGAAAGCTTTTGACACCGTTCCTCACAAGCGACTTCTAATCAAGCTGCGGGCCTATGGGGTATCGTCTCAGTTGTGCGACTGGATTCGTGATTTACTGTCAGGAAGGTCGCAGTTCGTAGTAATAGACGGCAAATCATCGAGTAAAACTGAAGTGATAACAGGTGTTCCCCAGGGAAGCGTCCTGGGACCTCTGCTGTTCCTGATCTATATAAATGACCTGGGTGACAGTCTGAGCAGTTCTCTTAGGTTGTTCGCAGATTATGCTGTAATTTACCGTCTAGTAAGGTCATCCGAAGACCAGTATCAGTTGCAGAGCGATTTAGAAAAGATTGCTGTATGGTGTGGCAGGTGGCAGTTGACGCTATATAACGAAAAGTGTAAGGTGCTCCACATGAGTTCCAAAAGAAATCCGCTGGAATTCGATTACTCGATAAATAGTACAATTCTCAAGGCTGTCTATTCAACTAAGCACCTGGGTGTTAAAATTACGAACAACTTTAGTTACAAAGACCACATAGATAATATTGTGGGGAAGGCGAGCCAAAGGTTGCGTTTCATTGGCAGGACACTTAGAAGATGCAACAGGTCCACTAAAGAGACAGCTTATACTACACTCGTTCGTCCTCTGTTAGAATATTGCTGCGCGGTGTGGGATCCTTACCAGGTGGGATTGACGGAGGACATCGAAAGGGTGCAAAAAAAGGGCAGCTCGTTTTGTATTATCACGTAATAGGGGAGAGAGTGTAGCAGATATGATACGCGAATTGGGATGGAAGTCATTACAGCAAAGACGTTTTTCGTCGCGGCGAGATCTATTTACGAAATTTCAGTCACCAACTTTCTCTTCCGAATGCGAAAATATTTTGTTGAGCCCAACCTACATAGGTAGGCATGATCATCAAAATAAAATAAGATAAATCAGAGCTCGAACAGAAAGGTTTAGGTGTTCGTTTTTCCCGCGCGCTGTTCGGGAGTGGAATGGTAGAGAGATAGTATGATTGTGGTTCGATGAACCCTCTGCCAAGCACTTAAATGTGAATTGCAGAGTAATCATGTAGATGTAGATATTGTAATATCGTCAGACACTCCAGCCACTGTACGACATATGCTATTAGGAAAGAGAAGAAGATGAAATCAACATCTGAAGAGAATTAATACAGAAAACTGTCAGTAAAATTGAAAACCATTTTTCCAAAACAGGAAAAGAGCTCCTACCCAAGAAAGGATGGCGACTATAACACACAATAAGTGGCCTCGTCGAGAAAACTACATCCTTAACGCTGGCAAGACTGCAACCTACCAGGGTCGTTTAGTGAAAAGGGATACAAGCTTGCTGAGTATCAGACGAGATTTGTACCTCTGTTCAAGACACCCTTACAGACAGGTGTGAAGACATCGCTCTGAACGTAACGGAACGAGAAAATTCGAGAAATTACAGCTAATCGGGACATCTACCGAGGATCATTCTCCCACGCGTGATCCTGGAGTGCAACTGGGAAGCGGGGAAACGATCACGGTGCCGGAAGTACTCTTTGCCACACACTATTTGGTGGTTTATTGCAAAAATGGTTCAAATGGCTCTGAGCACTATGGGACTTTATTTATGTGCTCATCAGTCCCCTAGAACTTAGAACTACTTAAACCTAACTAACCTAAGGACATCACACACATCCATGCCCGAGGCAGGATTCGAACCTACGACCGTAGCGGGTTTATTGCAGAGTATAGATGTAGACATACAGTTCTTTGTACTCTGTTGACATGGTTACAGTTCGGATACGATAATTCCTACAGTGAAAATCTGTTGTTACAGGTGATCAAAAAATGTTACATACCACAATTTCTGCAACGCACATAGTATGAACTAGGAGTAAGGATCGTGGGAATTACAAACAGAGGAAATAGGAATCAAGGTAGTCACATCAAGTAGAAACTAACGAAGGTTGTAGCTCGTTATACGACTCAATGGAATTCGGCCCTTAGTGAAAAGTGAGAGCGTTTTCAGATTAATGCTGTAGGCTTAAGTCTGTTCATCATCATAATCTCCTCGAAAATAAAATGTATTGCAGAGCACACTAGAATGGGTTTGCATGGTTAGAGGAGTGGCTCTGGCTCTGAGCACTATGGGACTTAACATCTGTGGTCATCAGTCCCCTAGAACTTAGAACTACTTAAACCTAACTTACCTAAGGACATCACACACATCCATGCCCGAGGCAGGATTCGAACCTGCGACCGTAGCAGTCGCGCGGTTCCGGACTGAGCGCCTAGAACCGCTAGACCACCGCGGCCGGCGGTTAGAGGAGTAAGTTTAGCCGTAACGGAGGAGAAATCCCCATTACATAGTAGTTACTGAGGCGTCGCATCTTACACTCTGCTCGTACGTAGAGCGTCGCACGTGGTACCAGGAAGGTCCACTAGGAAACTCGTATGTTCTGTGTGCTTTCAAGGAACTTGTCTACTCTGCTGTCTCCCTAGAGTTCCGCTCCAACGCTACAAGACAGTGTGTGTGTGTGTGTGTGTGTGTGTGTGTGTGTGTGTGTGTATTCCTAAAGCTCTCGAAGTGGAAATCGTCACAGTTGTTTACATGAAACATCTACCTGTTCCGCACCTCCCTGAAGGCACGCCCTACACAAGTGAACTGTACGAGGCACATTCAGAAAGAAAGTGTACTTCGACAGTGAAGTTTTCTTTTATTTTGACGTTGGTAACATTGAGTAGCAGAAGAGGGGGTTCCCCTGACCAGAGCAGAAACAGGGCAGAGCGTGAATTCACGTTGTACTGTCCCGTGTCGGTAAGAGATCCAGCCAAGTAGGACCCAGGTCTTGTGATGTGCTTCCTACTCGCATAAGGAATAACAGCAAACGAAATTTTTTCGCAAATGAGGACGGTTTACGGGGAAGCTGTTGTGAGCAGAACGAGTGTGCTTAAGCGGTGATGTAGGGAGTTTAGTGGAGGCAGAACAAATGTTCATCACGAACGGAGGAGTGGAAGACCTTCCCCTGTGACTGATGAGTTGGTGCAAAAACATTGAGGGATCTGTTGTTGTAGACCGACAATAGCCAGTGGATGAAATTCCTGCGATGTTTCCGCATCTCTCAAGAACTACCTTATTTCCAGACACTCACAGTAACTTTGGGACACCGGAACCAGTGCGCAAGATGGGTGGCTAAACAGCTGGCAGAGAAGCACAAGAAAAACCGTGTTAGTGGCGTCCTCGAGTTTATTGAGATACTTGAATTGGAAGATGAGGATGTTCTGAGCTGTGTTGTGACTGGAGATGAAACGTAGATGGCTCACTACACTCTTGAGACAAAAAGAAAATCTTCAGAGTGACGTCACACCAATTTCCCCATCTGCCAAAAATTTCGAAACAACAATTTCGCGCAGAACAAATGGTTCAAATGGCTCTCAGCACTATGCGACTTCTGAGGTCATCAGTCGCCTTCGCGCAGAACAATCATGGTCACAGTGTTCTGAGACTGAAAAATTCGTCATGTTGATGGAATTTCTGCTTCTTACGGACACCATCCGTGCACAACATGTGAGACAATGGAAAACCTCAAAACGAGCGTTCAGAACAAAATGAGGTAAAATGGAAAACAGCGTATGGTGTCATTGGCCGGCCGCCTTGGTGCAGGTCTTATTACATTCGACGCCACATTGGGCCACCTGCGCGCCGAATGGGGATGAAATGATGATTAGGACAACACAACACCCAATCTCCGTCCGAGCCGGGAATCGAACGCGGGCCCGTAGGACGGCAATGCATCATGCTGACCACTCAGCTATCGGGGAGGACACAGAATGAGGTGAACGCTGTCGAGAGAACTGTGCTTGTTAAGCTACAATGCCCGTTCTCGCACAGCCTTAGCCACCAAGTCGCTCTTGGACTCTTTTCGTTGGGATGCTTTGAACCACCTTCGTTTTTCTTCTGACTTCACACCTTCGGATTATCATCTTTTCACCTCCCTGAAGGCACACGTGAGTGGAACTAAATTTTCTACCCACTAGCAGATAATGAAAGCGGTTCTGAAGTGGAGGAGGAGCAGATGAGAGAGGGCATAAATATGCTTGTGCCACGGCTCACCACTTGCATTGAACGGGATGGATATCATGTGGACAAACAGTCAACAAGCGTATCAACATCCTGTAAATTTTTTTTTCAAATACACTTTCTCTAACAAAAGTTTAGAAATCTGGTATTCTTGCCTTCTGAACATGCCTAAAGTTCTGTAAATTAAAATGTTACTAAGTTGCCAGCGTGCGCTAGTTTGGATGCATCACGATGCGTACTTACGGAGTCGCAGTTGTTCTACTGAATTCGTGATTTCCTATCAGAAAGGTCACTCACTCCAAAGTAACTGATGGACAGTCACTGAGTGAAATCTAAGTAGTATCTGGCGTTTCCCAAGGAAGCGTTGTAGGTTTTTTGCTTTTGCTGATCTACATAACCGATTTATGAGACGATCTGAGCAATCCTCTTAGATCTTTTGCGGATGATGCTGTCGTTTGTAATCTAGTAAAGGTACCAGGAGGTCAGAGCGAACTACAAAATTATGCGGACCATATATATGTATGGTTAGGAAATTGGCAGGTGACTCTGAACGATAAGAAATGTGGTCCTACGCGTGACTACTAAAAGGAACCATTAAATTTCAGCTACATGGCAAATCATACAAATTTGGAAGTGGTCAGTTCAATTTATACCTAAAGTTTACGATTATGAACAATGAAATCGGGAGGCAGAGAAAATAGCGAACCTGAACAGAGTATGAACGCGTGGTGTCTGTTCTTTACGACTGTCCCAAGAAACGGACACTACGCATTCGCCTACATGGGCAATGGACCCACCTCCTTCGGTTGGGATGCACACAGTACAATCGACCCCCAGCTGGAATCGAAGAGTCGCCAGTAGGCAGGAAATGGACAGGGACTGCAGATAGATGGCGCTCGGTGGGGATGTGGGTCGGCCGTGAGGTGTGCTGAGATAGTCCCCGTTGTGGTGAACGCACCTGCCTAGTACGCAGGAGATCCCGTGTTCGAATCCCGGTCCGGTACGAATTTTCACTCGTCACTAATGAATTTCGTTTCGTTTCCTTTTTCCCTCCACCTTCAATTTACATACAAAGACAGCGTCTTATCGTCAGAACACTTAGTAGATGAAACGAGGCTGGATTTTCGCAATTCCGCCAAGTCCACAAGAGCCGTTCAGCCTCCTGCACCTCACAACAGGTTGCTCTATCAGTCCAACGTGACTACAGGGCAGCGACGTAATCTTTTCCACAGGCAATTCCACTGCAGCAGATTTATCATAACGGTGGGAGAAGCAAAACGAACAAAACAAACTTAAAGGAGACTGGGGAGAAATTAGGAATAAGGGGACGTATACTAGTCGCGAACCAGAACCCAAGTCCAGCGCGGGTGAAGTTTTCGCGAGTTTATGAGGCAGCTTCAGATAACTCGGTAGGTGTCTCTCAATGCAAATTGTGTACAAAGCTAGTATACACTCATTCGTGAACCTCGAGTATTTTATGGTTGTTTGTAAATTTGTCCCGTAGTTTCCCCACTCCATAAATATAGGGTGTACATTGAAACACGTATGTTGTGCGGCAGCGATGCTGAGACATTGTAGAATCTCTGACCAGAGCAGTTGCGCTCGACTCGCAGTAGCGAGCAGTCAGTCAGTCTGCAGTAGTCAGTCCTCAGTAGTGCTTGGAGTCGGTTGCTAGCAGTAGCGGAGAGCAGTCGGCGGGCGTCGGCATCGCAATGGTCGAGATTCAGGACGAGGTATAATTTATTTAAATAAATAATCATGCAGCTTTGCGCTCATCAGATAATGTAACGAACAGTCATTGTAATTTAACTTTCAAAAATCGCCCCCAATAATAATTTTGATTTAAAAGCAATGTTAGAGACAATCATTCAAATTTCCTTCCATTTCCTTTTAACAAAGATTTTTAAAAGGTACTTCCAATGCTTTTCATGCAAGCGCCAGAGAACAATAAGAGCAGAATTTTGACATGCAGTTTCACTAAGGTAAGAAATTTATTCTCGTTTCGCACAGGGCAAACACCGACTTTTCGGTTGAATTGAGTTTAGGTTATCATTACAGTTTCATTATCATGGGATTAGCGTTCATTATTTAATGGGAACTTGTATTTGAGTCAGATAGCGAGCTTTCATTTAATTGTCTTTGCCATTAATATTCTTGTGGCGAGTTTATACTTGCCTGTGGCACCATTTCTAATAAATATTGTTTTTAAAATTTCTGTGGGAAGGTCACACTTAGCTGTGGCTCCATTACTAATAAATATAGTTATGATTTTTGAATGTGTTGTGGGGAGGTTACACTTGGCGACACCCAGTCCAGGATCGTATTTCGTGAGAATCTTTTAAAAAACAGTCAGATATCTGCTCTTGTTTGCTTAAATATAATTATAATTTGGCGCAACGCTTTTACTAATTTGTGACTTTCTTTCCATAGATCATCGGCAATTCGTTGCTCTGTTGTATTTGTGTGTTGCTTTTGTATTTGTGCTTATTTCTTTTTTGAATAATTGTGACTGTTGTAAAAATGCCGCGAAAGACTGTGAATAGTGTATCGCGAGGTATTTTGAATGAAATTACCGATTTAAACAGCGTGACTGATAGTAATTGTGACACGCAGTGTAATGATGACAATCCTGCGTGCACCGACAATCAATGCTTTTCAACCACTAACGATGATTTTTGTCTTAATGATGAACAAACGAACTCGGTTATGTCCTCTGTTGATTTGACGACAATCGATGACGAGGGACGCTCTGTTGTAATGAGCGCTGCCCAGGTTAACACACCCGGTTTGGAAAATTCAAGTAACGAACAGACAAATTTGTCTAATGAAAATGAGCAGGATACACAAAGTACGACGGATTTATTTAATTCCGAAATAATGTCTGACAGTGTACATCCGACTGACAAACCTTTTTGTGAATCTCAGAATAACCAAATGGTTACACAAAATGAGACAATTCCAGATCCAGCATTGATTAACACAGAGAACAGAAATGCTAATTTTTTATCGGATCCAATTATGGCATTTTTGCAACAAAACTTCAGACAACTTAGTGAACAGAACAAACAGTTTAAGGAAAAACAAGACAAACTTAGTGAACAGGTCAAACAACAGAATGAAAAACAAGATAGTCTTAAAGAAGATCTCAAACAACAACTTAGTGAACAGAATAGACAGTTAAGTGAACAAATTAGTGCCGTTGCCGCGCAGTGCCATGACACTAAGGAACAGTTACGCGAGGAAATCGAGGCTTGTTCGCGAAAAAGTAGCGAAGAAATTAAGTCTGTTGCTCAGGAATTAAGGGAATTGCAAACAGCTGCAACAGAAACACTCAGAGACGAAATTAGCGGAGTCGCTAAACAATGCTCAGAAAAAGCTACACAATTACGCGACGAGTTTAAAGCAATGACAGCAGAACTTTCGCGAACAGTGGATGAAAAGATTGACGCAAAATTCGAACAACAGAACACTCAAATTAACGAACGTCTTAGTCTTCATATAGAAAACAGTGATACGCGTTTCCGCAAATTTATTGATGATCAAAATAAAGTAAAACGTCAAGTAATGGAAACAATCACTGCTCAGAGACAGGAAGACAAACGTAAAATGTTTGCGAAGGCAAAAACATATGTAGACAATAATATTGCCACAATGTCCGACGAAATTAATACATTCAAACAGTCGAACACAGAATTACGTGACGAAATTTCGGATCTTAAATCAAAAACAGATACACACACAATAGATATTCAAACAGTGACCGACAGACTCGAACAATTAGAACTAACACAGGATTCCGATGTCGTCAAAGCTGACGTTAGAAAACTGAACGAAACTACACGTAGATTGCAAAACCAGATTAATGCCACTGACACTAAAACCGATGATCAGGTAAAAATACTGACTGAAAAATGTGATGAATTGGCCAGTCGTATTGATGTCATCGAAAGCACTAATGACAATAAATCAGACGATACTTCACCGGTTTCATTCAACCAAACACCTGAATTTCAAAATTTACAGCAGACAATTAATGAGATCGATTCGTCTAATAACACCTTGCGTAGAAAATTGTCAAGTTTACAGCAGGAGGTAACAGAGATGAAAAACACTTCAGTTAATAACACAGCACAGCAGACGCCACTTTTCGAACATTTGCCAGACTCGCGCAACGCGTGTAATTTGGGTAATCTACAGAGAGTACGAGACTTAGAGTCCGAACAATCACAGTTCAACAGATTCTCTTACAACCATGAACCTGTTCCATCACACAGAGACGATAATTTCGATTACAAACATTTTCTGTCAGTGAGAAAGTTTAAAGTATTTAAAAACGACAGAACACAGATTCACCCGCTAGATTGGATACAACAGTTTAGCTTTGCTTTTCCACCGACTTGGCCCGTTACGCATAAACTTGAATTTATTTGCAGTTTTTTGGAAGGCGAACCGGCAACTCGTATGAGGCCGATCGCGAGACAATGTTACTCGGTAGAGGAATTTCAGAATGCTTTTCTGTCAGCGTATTGGTCGAAGACGACACAGCGCGGAATTAAAGATCAACTAATTAGTTTGCCAAATTATGAGAACTCAAATTTTCCGAGTGTGACGCAATTTTTTGAGCACATGGTGCAACAAAACCAGTACCTGAGTGAACCTTATAGTGAATCTGCACTTATTCAATTATGTATCTCTAAATTACCACGATCATTAAGAGTGTCACTTCTAACGGGTCAGCAAAAAGAAAACATTTCAGCATTCAGAGATCTATTGCAGCTTTTAGAAGTGCAGCAATCTGATTATTCTTTCGTAAACAAAAATTTTTCGTATAGTAATCAAAGTCAACAAACTTACAGTAATTACGATCAGGGACGTAATTTCAACAGGAAAAGTAACAGACACTTTAGGAACGACAACCACCAGAACTTTAATAACAGGCAAAATTCTAATTATCAATATCGTCAAAATTCTGAGCAACAAGAATCACATTTTGGTAACAATAGACGTTTTCCACCACAACAGCATGAAAGTCAACCGGTTAACATGCCTAACCAACAATGGAATGCACAAGGTCAACCAGGCTTTAATGTTTCGCCGCGTGCACGTATAGTCCCTGGTACAACAAATAGTAATGCACGGCAGCAAGGAAATAACTACGTACAGAGAAGACAGTTTTTCAATTCCAATCGCAATGCACCGTATAGGAATGACTATCACGATAGACGTAAAAATGACGAGCACAATTATCAACGTACATATAATAACAGTCGATCCTACCAGCAGCAAAATGATCAGCAACAACATATTCTTGTGAATGAACCCGATAGTAGGTATCATCCAGGGCGTAACACGTCTGGAAGAAGTAATAGAACTGTTCAAATTGTAGAAATGCCACAACATCCTCGTGATGATAATAATAACACGTCAGATAGAATCTGACTAGATACTGTACAGGACGCATCTTCCAATAACACAAGCACTACTTTTAACACGCAGAATGTTGTTCATGAAAATGTAATTACTTTTGACGACATCAGAGACACTCTTTTGCAGGAAAAACCAGTTGTTCAGAAAACTATTTCACATCCTGTCATCGAAATTAAAATAGGTTCATCGAAATTTTCAGCAGTAATAGATTCCGGATCACCTATGTCAGTCATTAATGAGGAAACTTTTAACGAGTGCAACAAAGAGAATACTTATCCTACATTACCTTTAGGCAAAACGAAAGTGAAAGGAGCAGTATCGAGTAAAGGAGTGGATGTAAAATTACAGACGCATTTATCATTTTGTATTGCAGGTCATACTTTTCACTCAAATTTTTGGATTGTTCCCTTATTGACAACAGACGTTATTTTAGGCATGAACTTTCTCGTACAACACGACGCAGTGGTTGATTTTCAAAATTCTTATTTAATGTTGAAAGACGAAAATGTACAATTAGCTTTAGAGTTTCAGCACTCATTATCGACAGAAGAGGAAACAATTAACCGCACAGAGGTCATTTCAGTATCGCGTAACATAGACTGTAATCCCACATTGTTCACGGATACGTACGTACACAACTATAATACTCCAGACGAAACTGACTACGACGTAATGCAGATGATTTCCGATAAGGTTAAACAAAGCAGTGCAAATACAGACGATGAACGAACGCAATTACACAAAATTCTTTTACAGCAAGCTCCAGTTTTCGACAACATTCCTGGTACTATGTCCGGCTTTATGTACGAATTTCGAGTCAAACAGCACGACACATTTAAAGCAAAGCATTATCCCATTCCATATATCCACAGAGAACAAGTTAAAAAAGAATTGCAGGATATGCTCGATCAAGGAATTATTGAACCAGCAGTTAGCCCGTACATAAACCCGCTGCATATTGTTAAGAAAAAAGATGGCTCACTTCGCCTTGTACTTGATTCACGTCACATTAATGACATTATTATTAATGAAACAGATCGACCACAGACATTAGAAGAACTACTACAGAAATTTCACGGTACAGCTATTTATTCTACATTAGATTTGAAATCGGGATTTTGGCAAATACAACTTCATCCAAATTGCAGAAAATATACAGCTTTTCTCTGTTTCGGCGACTGTTATCAATTTTGTAAATTACCGTTCGGCCTAACTATTTCTTCTGCTGCTTTTATTCGCGGTTTGAACACAATACTTCCGACAGAACTTAAAGACAGAATTACGACGTACGTAGACGACATTCTTATTGCAGAAGCTAACTGGTCTGAACATAATCTGATTTTAGAACGACTATTGCAAACTTTCCATGCACAAGGACTCACAGTTAACCTCAGTAAATCGCATTTTGGTAAAACTTCTATAAAATTTCTTGGACACGTAATTTCAGCAGAAGGCATTGCGCCTGATCCAGAAAAACTTCAAGCTCTACGTGACATTACTGTTCCTACAACGAAGAAACAATTACGCAGTTTTTTGGGCTTAATTAACTTTTTTCGTAAATTTATTCATCACTCTGCTTTAGACACGCCTAGATTATGCCAATTAACTGGTAAAAACACTATTTGGTCATGGGATAAGCAAGCACACTCTGAATTCGTGAACCTGAAACATGCTTTGTTGAATGCTCCACTTTTATCGCACCCAGATCTTACCAGAAATTTTTCCATTGCCACCGACAGTTCCAACACAGCTTTAGGCGTACACATTTTTCAGGAAATTGAAGAAGATGGCTCAACAATAATTAAAAACATCGCATTTGCAAGCCGCATTTTGTCACCTGCTGAACGAAATTATTCCGTTACTGAACTGGAAACATTATATGTTGTATGGGCTTTTACGAGATTTCGGCACTTTCTTTATGGCAGACATACCACCGTTTACACAGATCACAGAGCTATACAATTTTTACTTTCAGCTAAATTTACTCACGACAGATTAAGCAGATGGAAACTGTATTTACAAGAATTTAATTTTACGATTGTTCACATTCCCGGCACACAAAATGTTATAGCAGACGCACTTTCTCGTTCTCTCAGCAACAATCAGCAAGACGTAGCAACCAACTTCTGCAAAGCAAATTTCAGCGTCATGTACATTCAACAAGTTGCATTTGAAAATTTTATTTCATCGTCATTACAGGACATAGCAAAAGAGCAAAGTAAAGACAATGTATGGAAAGAAATTAAACACCTTTGGCAAGATAAGAATAATGTTACGATTAGAAACCACTACACTGTACGCAATGACATTCTGTTTCGCCGCTCTCATCCAGACAGTAACAATTGGTTATTATGCATTCCTGACGAACTGGTTAACAAATTAATCTGGTACACTCATTTAAGCTACGCACATTATGGAGCAAGAAAATGTTTTCTGATACTGAGACAGAACTGTTATTTTGCAAACATGGAAAAACGTATACGACGAGTTTTAGCGTCATGTAAAATTTGCCAGAAAGCTAAGTCAGACACCACTTCACACATTCCTCCATTATATCCCATTATACCTGTTAAATTAAGACATATGGCCGCAGTAGACATTTTTGGTCCAATTCCGAGAACTAATAGAGGTTTTTGCTACATCTTTGTCGCTGTTGAACTCACTTCAAAATTTGTTACTTTCACTCCGTTACGCAAAGCTACTGCCAAAACTGTTTCGAAAGCATTTGTAAAGCATTTCTTATTTCATGTAGGACATGTGATGAAAGTAATTTCTGACAATGGATCACAATTTCGTTCTACTATATGGACACGCATGTTACGAGCTAGAAACATTTCTCCGATCTATATATCCAAGTACCACGCTTCTTCGAACCCTTGTGAACGATTAATGAAAGAAATTGGTAAACTGTGTAGAATATACTGCCACAAAAGACATGTTAATTGGGACACACACGTACACTCATTTCAAGATGTAATTAATTCCATTCCAAATGAATCCACTATGCTACCTCCGTCTGTTATACTGAAAAACGTTGAACCACCAAACAAAATCAAAGAATTAGTAACATTTCCTACATCTCGTCGATTACGACACCACGAAATAATTGACATTGCGCTGAACAACATCAAACGTGCCGCAGAGCGCCGGAGAAGACAGCAAAAACAGGTTTGTAGACACCGAGATTTTCACGTTGGACAGAAGATATTAGTACGTACACACTATTTATCCAGCAAATTAAAAGGTAAGTGCAGTAAATTTGAACTTCTATACGCAGGTCCATATCGGATTCGCAGCATTCCTCACCCCAATGTTGTACACGTCGAAACTCTGAGAACCAGAAAATCGAAAGGCAACCATCATGTGTCAAACATTAAACCCTTTATCGAATGAAACCACTTTACGATGTAACATGCTATGAGGCCGTTTACACATTTTATGACCACTTATGCAATTATATTAACATGACTAATTACTGATGATTATCGTATTTTTCTTGGCAAGTGCCCGGCAAGGTAAGGTTAGCAGGTCGCTCTTCTTGTCGTTACACATCAGACCGTGCACATTTTTTCAGATGAACTTACACATTTTATGACCACTTATGCAATTATATTGACATTACTAATTACTGATGATTATCGTATTTTTTCTTGGCAAGTGCCCGGCAAGGTAAGGTTAGCAGGTCGCTTTTCTTGTCGTTACACATCAGACCGTGCATATTTTCCAGATGAACTTACACATTTTGTGACCACTTATGCAATTACATTTATGTGACTACCTATTGATGATTATCGTATTTTTTCTTGGCAAGTGCCCGGCAAGGTAAGGTTAGCAGGTCGCTCTTCTTGTCGTTACACACTAGACCGTGCATTTTTTTCAGATGAACTTACGCATTTTATGAATAATTATGCAATTCTCTATAATGACGCATTAATTTTATCAAATTCTCTCTCCATTGAAGTCTTTAATTATCGCATCTATTAACTACACTACATATAAGCTGAACACAACGAATGTCACATTTTGTCTTTCTTATGTATGTACGATTGTTTTCATGTTTTGTTTGTATGCACTGTGAACTAGTTAAGGTATAACACACACCATTTGACTTTGACATTTTGCCTTGTGATATCTCAACATCGTGACTGTTTTACATTTTCCTTTTTGCTGCTGCATTACGATATTCTCTGTACACTTTTTGCCTTTAAACACTGTCTGTGTTTTGAGATATTACGTTTTCTGTCATGTTATGTTGTATGCTTAATTGAGTCACCATTAACCAGTCACTATTTAATGGGTATATGATTTAAATGCAAGACATTAATCTTTGTTCATCAATTTCAGAAATAAATGATGCGTACAGGAAATGAATTAAACAGAAGTGGGAATTTCACCTATGGAATAAACGAAAGAAGATGCAATAAGCTAATGAGGACGAGTAAATGGATCAGAATTAACAAGCATTAACCAGAATATATTATACACATCGCAGAATAGCAGTCTTAACTAATTTTTTCTTTCAGAATACAAAGCGATTGATGCAAGCTGTCAGACAGAACTACACATTTTAGTTTTAAGTGATGAAATATGCTAGGGATTAGGAATAGTTGTGTGATGAATAATGAAATGATTTTTGCAGATGATAATGAATGCTGATAATGAACAATGATGAAGAATATGGTACTATGAATAATGAAGTTTTTGTTTACAGGTGATGATAATGATGGAGTTATGATGATATGAATAATGAAGTTTTTCTTTACAGATGAGGATAATGTTGAAGTTATGTATTTATGCTATGTAGTTATTTAAGTATTTGTTGCAGTTTACTTTGACAGCAGGTGTTATATTGCGTAGTAGGATGACTGAAGGTTTTGGAAAGGACAGCTATGGAACACATTTTTTATACACATTTCACTACCTGTTAATTCGAAGTTCACTACTTTTCAGCATAGTCTGCATTTCTTCTTTCAGCTCAATAATCCATTTTGTATTTTTCTTTCAGGAGAAGCTTTTTATGATACTTACTAAACCTGTTACTTATTATACCTGTTCTAGTACTTGCATTTTTTCTTACCCACTTGTGTCTATCATTTATAAATGTGATAACCTTGCTACAGCTGACTCATGACGAATGACGTTACACAATCTTTTCATTTATAGGAACAACCTAGAAGCAATTTTTTCTCTTATTTCTTCTTGCTTTCCCTTATAATTACCCAAAGCAATGCATTGCTAGCAGAAAAAACAAAATGTATTAACAGTCCCAGATAATGTCACTAGTTTATGATAATTCTGAATAACACTGATCAGCTCTGAATAGTATGTCACTTGAATAATGACTTCTTAATGATACCAAAACATAATTGCCACTATCTATTGTAATGAGAGTACTTATTATGCCCATGCTTATTAATGCTACTAATGTTTTGTACTATTCAATACTTGCTGGCCACTGAGTGCCCATAATTAATGTAACTTATAATGCCCATGCTTATTAATGCTATGACTAATTAACTGATTTTTCTAATAATGATTTCTTAATGATATGAATAATACTGAATGATGAATAATGTTTTATACTATTCAATACTTGCTGGCCACTGAGTGCCCATAATTAATGTAACTTATAATGCCCATGCTTATTGATGCTATGACTGTAATTAACTGATTTTTCTAATGATGATTTCTTAATGATATGAATAATACTGAATGATGACTAATGTTTTATACTATTCAATACTTGCTGGCCACTGAGTGCCTATAATTAAGACTTTTTATGAACATGTTCTGTAATATTAAAATACATGGTACAGAAATGTTCAATGACTAGAGTATGGATACCGCAAACTACTTATGTAATCACTAATCAAGACTTGTGTGTTAGTTAATGTCCTTCACCTTCTGACCTAACTACCTGAAATTATTGTAACATCCATTTGTCTTGTCCATCCTCATTATCATGGAGCACTATATTTGGTTTTTGCACTAATTCTACGTTGGTGTGCCTCTTAAGAGCGTGGTGTTGACACGACATGCTGTCCACCACCGTAACCGATGAAGACGTTATTATGGTCCCACTGTTTGGTGTACCTGGTATACTGCCAAATGATAGTATGGAATACTACTACGACGTTTCACTGTCTTGATAAGCTGATAAATACTTCTGGGAACGGAACTGCAGATTGTATCACTTAGTTGTGATTCTGTGGAAAGATATGGACTTTCAGTGCAGCTATGTGCAAACTAAAGTGCTACAACCATGATGCAATCCTTCCTTTCCTATCCTAATAGTGAAAATCATTTTTTACTAACATCATTTATGTTCATGGCATATACATTTTTTCTCGATTTGTTGAACTCTAGTGCGAGTACACTTGTGTCACTTGTCGACATGATTTTTGCCATTTGTTGTCAAAATACTAAAGACATTTTCGATTTGTTTTGAAGTGCAGTATGTGTGCACTCTTGTCATCTATATTGTATATACTTTTTGTGATTTGATGATTTTTTTTACTCTTGCGTTTATTTGTTATAAAAATGTTCAAAAGTTTTCAGTGCATGTGCACTTATGTGAATATGTTTTCAACTGAATTACAGTGCCTGTGCACTCTTCTCAATTTTCGATATGATTTGTGTTCATTCTGTATACCTTTTATGATTTATGTCATTTGTTACTCTTGTATATACATTTCGTCTTTTACTGATATGTTCTCCACTGCAGTGCATGTGCACTCATGACACTTGTCAACATGATGAAACTGCTAAAGAATTTTTCAGTGTGTGTACACTTTGTTATCTGTCAAATAATTTGTATATACATCTTTCCTGATTTGTTTTGTACTTATGTTTTGTCTTGTCTGTAATGTTTTGTAATCGGTGCATGCGCACAACATTTAATTCATGTGATACATCTAAATATTTTATTAATTAAAGGAAAAATTTGTTACGATGGCAAGTCCAAATGACTCACCATCGCTGCCAAATTTTTGCCCCCCCAGTGGAGGGTTATGAAACACGTATGTTGTGCGGCAGCGATGCTGAGACATTGTAGAATCTCTGACCAGAGCAGTTGCGCTCGACTCGCAGTAGCGAGCAGTCAGTCAGTCTGCAGTAGTCAGTCCTCAGTAGTGCTTGGAGTCGGTTGCTAGCAGTAGCGGAGAGCAGTCGGCGGGCGTCGGCATCGCAATGGTCGAGATTCAGGACGAGGTATAATTTATTTAAATAAATAATCATGCAGCTTTGCGCTCATCAGATAATGTAACGAACAGTCATTGTAATTTAACTTTCAAAAATCGCCCCCAATAATAATTTTGATTTAAAAGCAATGTTAGAGACAATCATTCAAATTTCCTTCCATTTCCTTTTAACAAAGATTTTTAAAAGGTACTTCCAATGCTTTTCATGCAAGCGCCAGAGAACAATAAGAGCAGAATTTTGACATGCAGTTTCACTAAGGTAAGAAATTTATTCTCGTTTCGCACAGGGCAAACACCGACTTTTCGGTTGAATTGAGTTTAGGTTATCATTACAGTTTCATTATCATGGGATTAGCGTTCATTATTTAATGGGAACTTGTATTTGAGTCAGATAGCGAGCTTTCATTTAATTGTCTTTGCCATTAATATTCTTGTGGCGAGTTTATACTTGCCTGTGGCACCATTTCTAATAAATATTGTTTTTAAAATTTCTGTGGGAAGGTCACACTTAGCTGTGGCTCCATTACTAATAAATATAGTTGTATTTAAAAGAAAGTGTTGTGGGGAGGTTACACTTGGTTGCATTTCTATTAAGTACTGTTCTTTTTTAAATTTTCTGTGGGGAGGTTACAACATCAAGCCCGGGAACACTTTCAATTATTTATTGCACAGGAACTAAACATTGTACAGATGTCATACATACTGCATTTTGAAGAGAAACTCTGAAACGGTTTTTTTTTTTTTTTTTTTTTTTTTTTTACAAACATTCGATATGCGAACCATGAGTGACCCGGCAGGCGTCCATACGGTAATCGAATTCTTGCCATATCCGTCCCAGCATGGCATCGTCGTCATGGAGCTTCTGCACTAGCTCTAATTTTAATGGTTTCATAGACATCTTCTGTCGCAGGACTTTTCACACTGTCGCTGGAGCCATTTCGAGTTCACGGGATGCACGGCGCACCGATTTCTTGCGACTCCTTATGAATGTCTCTCGTACGCGCTCCACACTCACTTCACTCACACTGGGACGTCCGCTTCTCTTTGCCGGGCACAAACAACCCGAAGTAACGAATTTGTTGTGCCAGTGGTAAATGGCCTTCCTTGTTGGTGGCTTCTTACCGTACTTGGTTCCAAACATCATTCGAACAGCTGCAGCACACTTGTTTTTGTAGAACTCCAACACACAGAAACCTCGCTCCGCACCAGAACTCGCCATGTTTGCGACTAGCGCTTACTATCGGCCAATAACCAAACTAACCTGCGCGGTGTACATGAAAAAAAAAAAAAAAAAAAAAGTTTCAGGATTCCTTTTCTAAATGACATAGTTATGATATCTGTACTATGTTTGGTTCTTGTGCAATAAATAACTGAAAGTGTTCCCGGAATTTATATACACCCTGTGTTTTGAAACAGGACAAAGACCGAGTCGCTGACAAGTGTGTATTTGGAAATTTGTGGTAAGAGCCATAGGGACCAAACTTCTTAGGTCATCGATCCCTAAGCTTACATACTACTTAATCTAACTTTAACTCACTTACACTAAGGACAACACAAACAACCATGCCCGAGGGAGGACTCGAACCTCCTAGAGCGGGAGCCGCGCCCACCGTGACAAGACCCCCTGACCACGCGGCTACCCCGCGCGGCACAAGTGTGTATAAATGATTGCTAAGGATCTGATGCCATGTAGAAATATACTACCGATCTAAATTTAGGAAAACATTGATCTGGCTCAGTGGATATTAACACCCACATTCTGGTGGAATGCAACGAACAAGCGTATAAGTACGTGTAGCACGTAACATTCCGCCAGTGCGGACGGTATTTGCTTCGTGATACATTACCCGTGTTAAAATGGACCGTTTACCAACTACGGAAAAGGTCGATATCGTGTTGATGTATGGCTATTAGATCAAAATGCCCAACGGGCGTGTGCTATGTATGCTGCTCGGTATCCTGGACATCATCATCCAAGTGTCCGGACCATTCGCAGGATAGTTACGTTATTTAAGTAAACAGGAAGTGTTCAGCCACATATGAAACGTCAACCACGACCTGCAACAAATGATGATGCCCAAGTAGGTGTCTTAGCTGCTGTCGCGGCTAATCCGCACATCAGTAGCAGTCAAATTGCGCCAGAATCGGTAATCTCAAAAACGTCGGTGTTGAGAATGCTACATCAACATCGATTGCACCCGTACCATATTTCTATGCACCAGGAATTGCAGGGCGACGACTTTTAACGTCGTGTACAGTTCTGCCACTGGACACAAGAGAAATTACGGGACGATGACAGATTTTCTGCACGTGTTCTACTTAGCGACGAAGCGTCATTCACCACCAGCGGTAACGTAAACCGGCATAATATGCACTATTGGGCAACGGAAAATCCATGATGGGTGCGACAAGTGGAACATCACCGACCTTGGCGGGTTAATGTATGGTGCGGCATTATGGGAGGAATGATAACTGGCCCCCATTTTATCGATGCCATTGCAAATGGTGCAATGTACGCTGATTTCATACGTAATGTTCTACTGATGTTACTACAAGATGTTTCACTGCATGACCGAATGGCGATGTACTTCCAACATGATAGATGTCCGGCACATAGCTCGCGTGCGGTTGAAGCGGTATTGAATAGCACATCTCATGACAGGTGGATTGGTCGTCGAAGCACCATAGCATGGCCCACACGTTCACCGGATCTTACGTCCCCGGATTTCTTTCTGTAGGGAAAGTTGAAGGATATTTGCTATCGTGATCCACCGACAACGCCTGACAAAATGCGTCAGCGCATTGTCAATGCATGTGCGAACATTGTGGAAAGCGAACTACTCGCTGTTGAGAGGAATATCGTTACACGTATTGGCAAATGCATTGAGGTTGACGGACATCATTTTGAGCATTTATTGCATTAATGTGGTATTTACAGGTAATCACGCTGTAACAGCATGCGTTCTCAGAAATGATAAGTTCACTAAGGTACATGTATCACATTGGAACAACCGAAATAAAATGTTCAAACGTACCTACGTTCTGCATTTCAATTTAAATAACCTACATGTTACCAACTGTTCGTCTAAAATTGTGAGCCATATGTTTGTCACTATTACAGTGCCATCTATCACAAAGCGAAAGAAGTGGTCCAACTAAAACATTCATATTTATTTACGTACTACACGAGTAAGTAATAAAAATGGGAGTTCCTATTTAAAAAAATGTAGTTGATATCCGTTTGACATATGGCAGCGCCATCTAGCGGGCCAACCATAGCGCCTTCAAGCTAGACAAGTTTTGTTCTTTTTAGTTTTTTCGTTTGACACATATTTCGTGAGATATTTGGCCCGGTCACGATCAATGGACCACCCCGTATATAGTTTCATTTCCGTGGAAGTAGTGTAGGCTGCCCTTTCTGCTGCTAACATGTGGCGCCTTTCTCGCCTGGCTAAGAGGCAGGTTAAAGGCGAAATGTGTACGTGGTACACGAGTTGTGGTGGCAGTCACTCAAAGCGAGGCTTTTCTCGTTGCAGCGAGATCATTTCACGAAATTTCCGTGACAAATATTCTCCTCCGAATGCGATCATATTTTTCGGCTCCCACATGAGCAGGGTGAAACGACCATTGAATTAATATAAGCAGGGAAAGTGGTTCGATGAACTCTCAGCCAGGCACTTCACTGTGAATTGTGGAGTCGCCATGTAGATGCAGAAGCAGATCTTCTGTAATAGAAGCAACGCTATCTCTTTTATTGATGAGGAATAACGTCAGATTCAAACTGAACGTTTTTAATCCACAACGACGTAACAGTCAAGCAAAACGTGTCGACAAATATCTGCTATGACAGCCATATACATAGTTTGGTAGTAAGCAGCAGAAATAGGTAATCGAAATTTGGTCGGAATACAACGTTAGCGAAATTTATAAGCAATTAGCTAAAACAATCATTTTCATACTGCGAAAACTCATGCTTCTGTAGCGACAAGGGATGTTTAAAACCTTAGATTAAAAGTTTTCTCCTGGAAGGTATCCTGGTTTTCTGAAGCCGGCATTTGTAAAAAAGTGAGAAACTCTAAATATTTCGCGTTTTAAAAATGTGTCACATATTCCAACATGTAATTGTACTGATCAAAATTAGATGGCAAGTCACTTAAATGATACGTCCGAAACCAATATGGTTTGAGATATGAGGCGTTGAAGATCCACCAGTCTGCCTAAACTCTGGTAGCAAGCTATCCTGTAATATCTTATAATAATTTTCGGGTGGAGGACGAGTGTTTCATTCTTCTAGAAATAATCTAAAAATTCCACAACAAGTTCTTTATTTCTGTTGCTTCACAATTAAAGAACTTGCGATCAGACCGTATTTATTTAAATTACTAATATCAATGTGCTCAGCTCACAATTGATACAACCCAGTATACAACCAAGACAGCCAGGAATGTACGTAAGTCCGACCCGAATTATTACGTGACCTACAGTTGATGCTCTGCTGCAATATGAGTTTCACATTCGGTCTTTTTTTTCCCTTTCCGGTGGATATCTAATAAAGAAATACCTTGCCAGCTATTCCATAGATGAATATGAAACATGCCACGCAGAATTCTACAAAGGCCGAAAGTTCACACGCGTTTATCTTCTCAACTAAACACTTCACTAACCTCAAATTTCCCAATCTGTCCGTAAATGCAACTACTTACACGGCAATACCATTCGGCCACAAAATACCAGTAACTTCATTTTACTCATAACGTAGACGGACATGTCCAACATGACCTGTACCTCTGATACCTAGCAAACGACTCCTCCTGCCGTTCCATCCAGGCCTGTAACTACACTCCTGGAAATTGAAATAAGAACACCGTGAATTCATTGTCCCAGGAAGGGGAAACTTTATTGACACATTCCTGGGGTCAGATACATCACATGATCACACTGACAGAACCACGGGCACATAGACACAGGCAACAGAGCATGCACAATGTCGGCACTAGTACAGTGTATATCCACCTTCCGCAGCAATGCAAGCTGCTATTCTCCCATGCAGACGATCGTAGAGATGCTGGATGTAGTCCTGTGGAACGGCTTGCCATGCCATTTCCACCTGGCGCCTCAGTTGGACCAGCGTTCGTGCTGGACGTGCAGACCGCGTGAGACGACGCTTCATCCAGTCCCAAACATGCTCAATGGGGGACAGATCCGGAGATCTTACTGGCCAGGGTAGTTGACTTACACCTTCTAGAGCACGTTGGGTGGCACGGGATACATGCGGACGTGCATTGTCCTGTTGGAACAGCAAGTTCCCTTGCCGGTCTAGGAATGGTAGAACGATGGGTTCGATGACGGTTTGGATGTACCGTGCACTATTCAGTGTCCCCTCGACGATCACCAGTGGTGTACGGCCAGTGTAGGAGATCGCTCCCCACACCATGATGCCGGGTGTTGGCCCTGTGTGCCTCGGTCGTATGCAGTCCTGATTGTGGCGCTCACCTGCACGGCGCCAAACACGCATACGACCATCATTGGCACCAAGGCAGAAGCGACTCTCATCGCTGAAGACGACACGTCTCCATTCGTCCCTCCATTCACGCCTGTCGCGACACCACTGGAGGCGGGCTGCACGATGTTGGGGCGTGAGCGGAAGACGGCCGAACGGTGTGCGGGACCGTAGCCCAGCTTCATGGAGACGGTTGCGAATGGTCCTCGCCGATACCCCAGGAGCAACAGTGTCCATAATTTGCTGGGAAGTGGCGGTGCGGTCCCCTACGGCACTGCGTAGGATCCTACGGTCTTGGCGTGCATCCGTGCGTCGCTGCGGTCCGGTCCCAGGTCGACGGGCACGTGCACCTTCCGCCGACCACTGGCGACAACATCGATGTACTGTGGAGACCTCACGCCCCACGTGTTGAGCAATTCGGCGGTACGTCCACCCGGCCTCCCGCATGCCCACTATACGCCCTCGCTCAAAGTCCGTCAACTGCACATACGGTTCACGTCCACATTGTCGCGGCATGCTACCAGTGTTAAAGACTGCGATGGACCTCCGTATGCCACGGCAAACTCGCTGACACTGACGGCGGCGGTGCACAAATGCTGCGCAGCTAGCGCCATTCGACGGTCAACACCGCGGTTCCTGGTGTGTCCGCTGTGCCGTGCGTGTGATCATTGCTTGTACAGCCCTCTCGCAGTGTCCGGAGCAAATATGGTGGGTCTGACACACCGGTGTCAATGTGTTCTTTTTTCCATTTCCAGGAGTGTACTTGATAGGGTGCGGGAAATGCTTAACTAATTGGTTGTTCAAAATGACAAGCCAATCAAAACAATCCTTAAAGTTCTTTCTCGTGCCAAAACTCTCCTACGCCAATCAATGTTCACAGATGCTTTACGTCACTTCATCATGCAAAATCTTAAGAAAATGATTAACAAAACCAAACGAAAAGAGAACTAATCGTGAAATGACTTTAGAAAATCATTACTCTGCAAATGGCTATTCTGGCTGCCTTCTTACAAAAAGCAAGTGCCCTTGGACATACGACATCCTCAAGGTAGGGAAATTACAGCTGTCATTGCAACTGCTTGCTTAACACTTTCCCATGACATACTCGCATATTTACAGGACACCATCCACAAAGAGTGGCACAGTAAATTAACACAGTACGTGCCTGCGGACAGATACAAGTCCTTTACAAACCGTGCAGGCTGGCCACCATCATCAGTTCATGATCAATGTACGGGCACGTTTATTACCCACAGGGTAATAAACGCTACCAAAAAGATTAAAAGGTGGAGAGAATCTTCGATTACAGCGCGATGAAATACCGGCGCTACTGGGGAACTTTATCCTTGCAGAAAAACGAGGACAGTGTTTTATGCACGGTGGTGCATCACCGCAATTTTCTACGGAAAGTGCGACACCTCCTCACCGCAACGTTTCAAGGGAGATGGATTGGTCGAGATGATCCCGTAGTATCGCCTCTGAGTTCAGCGTTTAGTGAAAACAAATACGAGCTTATCTAGTATCTGACCCGATTTGCGATTGAATTCAAGACTTCTTTGCAGACAGAACTCATGACGTCACTCTTAACGGAAAAATATCGATCTGAAAGTGATCATACGAGTACCCCAAGGAACAGTGAGAGGACCGTTACTGTTTGCGATGTATGCAAATTGAAACATCCCCCTTGAAAAATTAATAAATTACTGCGCTGATAAACCTCTACGTTATTTCATTTTCAAACAGCTGAGCAAAACTGAACGTACTCAGACATTACTCTCTCCTAATTCCGATGACATTGTAATTCTGTCAGAGACAGCAAAGGAATTGGAAGAGCAGTTGAACGGAATGGACAGTGTCTTGAAAGGAGGATATAAGATGAACATCAACAAAAGCAAAACGAGGATAATGGAATGTAGTCAAATTAAATCGGTTGATGCTGATGGGATTAGATTAGGAAATGAGACACTTAAAGTAGTAAAGGAGTTTTGCTATTTAGGGAGTAAAATAACTGATGATGGTCGAAGTAGAGAGGATATAAAATGTAGACTCGCAATGGCAAGGAAAGCGTTTCTGATGAAGAGAAATTTGTTAACATCGAGTATAGATTTAAGTGTCAGGAAGTCCTTTCTGAAAGTATTTGTATGGAGTGTAGCCATGTATGGAAGTGAAACATGGACGATAACCAGTTTGGAAAAGAAGAGAATAGAAGCTTTCGAAATGTGGTGCTACAGAAGAATGCTGAAGATAAGGTGGGTAGATCACGTAACTAATGAGGAGGTATTGAATAGGATTAGGGAGAAGAGAAGTTTGTGGCACAACTTGACTAGAAGAAGGGATCGGTTGGTAGGACATGTCCTGAGGCATCAAGGGATCACAAATTTAGCATTGAATGGCAGCGTGGAGGGTAAAAATCGTAGAGGGAGACCAAGAGATCAATACAATAAGCAGATTCAGGAGGATGTAGGTTGCAGTAGGTACTGGGAGATGAAGAAGCTTGCACAGGATAGAGTAGCATGGAGAGCTGCATCAAACCAGTCTCAGGACTGAAGACCACAACAACAACAATTCCGATCAACACTAAACTGACATACAATATTTTTAGAACAACGCCATCTGACTTTCAATAATACCTACGAAAGAATGGCCCTGACTAACAATAACCAATGCCTTTCACGAATCACTTACCTCACAAAAATCTTCGTTACGCAAACTACTGCAATACAGCGAGCGCTAATACTGCCAGCTAAATAAAAGATTCTAACTCCTGAAGGCTCTAACTACTGATCGGCATAGTTAGCAAATGAAAGATTTTGATAGATAAAAAAAATGTATTTACCTTAACAATACTGAAAAGTCAGTTCATGATTTCGAGTATTAGAAATTTAATCTTTCTGGTGGACACACGTCCAGATCGTCCGCTCTCAAAGTTCTGCCGTCTCTGTCCCCACATCCACCACTGCTGGCGGCTCAAGTCCAACTGCGCAACGCTATACGCTATTCACATCCAACTGCCCAACACTACAATAGCATATTCTCCAACCATGCAAACCAACCACAGCCTTCACACGGCACAGTCGGTGATTTTCATATAGAGCGCTACGTGGCGTTACCAACATAAAAACCTAAATAGCCTACTTACAAAATGATCTAGTAGACGTCGGATGTTCTTTAAGACTGTTCGCAGACGATTCAGTTGTCTGTAACAAAGTAGCAACGTCATAAAACAGTATCGAGTTGCAGAATAACCTGCCGGAGACTCATAAATGGTGCTGTTTCTGGCAGTTGATCCTGGATGTAAGTAAATGTAACGTATTGCGCATACAGAGGAAGAGACATCTGGTACTGTAAAACTACACTATTGAAGACAAATTGCCAGAAACTGTGAGATGGCTTTAATCACTATGAAACTTCACATCTGAGGTCATCAGTCCCCGAGACTTAGAACTACTTAAACATAACTAACCTAAGGACATCACACACATCCTTGCCCGAGGCAGGATTCGAATCTGCGACCGTAGCAGCAGCGCGGTCCCGACTGAAGCGCCTAGAACCGCTCGGTCAGAACGGCCGGTGCCAGAAACTGTATCTACCGTAAAATATCTAGGAATAACTATCCAGAGCGACCTTAAGTGGAATCACATGAAACAAATACACTACTGGCCATTAAAATTGCTACACCACGAAGATTGAGTGCTACAGACGCAAAATTTAACCGACAGGAAGAAGATGCTGTGATATGCAAATGATTAGCTTTTCAGAGCTTTCACACAAGGTTCGCGCCGCTGGCGACACCTACAACGTGCTGACATGAGGAAAGTTTCCAACCGATTTCTCATATACAAACATCAGTTGATCGGCGTTGCCTTGTGAAACGTTGTTGTGATGCCTCGTGTAAGGAGGAGAAATGCGTACCATCACGCTTCCGACTTCGATAACGATCGGATTGAAGGCTATCGCGATTGCGGTTTATCGTATCGCGACATTGCTGCTCGCGTTGGTCGAGATCCAATGACTGTTAGCAGAATATGGAATCGGTGGGTTTAGGAGGGTAATACGGAACGCCGTGCTGGATTCCAACGGCCTCGTATCACTAGCAGTCGAGATGACGGGCATCTTATCCGCATGGCTGTAACGCATCGTGCAGCCACGTCTCGATCCCTGAGTCAATAGATGGGGACGTTTACAAGACAACAATCATCTGCACGAACAGTTCGACGGCGTTTGCAGCAGCATGAACTATCAGCTCGGAGACCATGGCTGCGGTTACCCTTGACGCTGTATCACAGACAGAAGCGTCTGCGATGGTGTACTCAACGACGAACCTGGGTGCACGAATGGCAAAACGTCATTTTTTCGGATGAATCCAGGTTCTGTTTACAGCATCATGATGGTCGCATCGCGGTGAATGCACATTGGAAGCGTGTATTCGTCATCGCCATACTGGCGTAATACCCAGCGTGATGGTATGGGGTGCCATTGTTACACGTCTCGGTCACCTCTTGTTCGCATTGACGGCACTTTAAACATTGGACGTTACATTTCAGATGTGTTACGACCCATGGCTCTACCCTTCATTCGATCCCTGCGAAACCATACATTTCAGCAGGATAATGCACGGCCGCATGATGCAGGTCCTGTACGGGCCTTTCTGGATACAGAAAATGTTCGACTGTTGCCCTGGCCAGCACATTCTCCAGATCTGTCACCAACTGAAAACGTCTGGTCAATGGTGGCCGAGCAACTGGCTCGTCACAATACACCAGTCACTACTCTTGATGAATTGTGGTCTCGTGTTGAAGCTGTAGGGGCAGCAGAACCTGTACACGCCAACCAAGCTCTGTTTGACTCAAAGCTCAGGCGTATCAAAAGCCGTTATTACGGCCAGAGGTGGTTGTTGTGGGTACTGATTTCTCAGGATCTATGCTCCCCAATTGCGTGAAAATATATTCACATGCCACTTCTAGTATAATTTATTTGTCCAATGAATACCCGTTTATGATCTGCATTTCTTCTTGTATCAATTTTAATGGCCAGTAGTGTAGTAGGAAAAGCGGACACTAGATTAATATTCATAGGAAGACTCTTAAAGAAACGTTAGTCATCCACGGAGGAAGTGGGTTACAAGGTGCCTGCTCGACCGATTCTTGAGTATTGTTCGTCAATCTGGGGCCTTACGAGGTAGCACTGATAGAAGAGATAAAGAGATCCAACAAAGAGCACCACGTCGTTACCGAAATGCTTAAACTCCGTTAGCAGACGTTGCAAGAGAGGTATTTTGATTCACAGAGAGGTTTGCTAATGAAATTTCCAGAGAGCACTTACCGAGAAGAGTCTGACTACATATTTATTCCTCTTGCACACATCCGGGTAATGAGCAAGACGGCGAGAAAATTCGATACATTACCAACAATCATTCTTCCCATGCGCCATTCGCAAGTGGAACAGGTAGGAGGCCCCAGTTAGTGGTACCGGGAGTATCCTCCCTCACGCAGAACTAAGTGGCTTGCGCAGTATGAGGTAGATGTAGATAGATATTATTACAGTTAGGAACTTACTGCAGGTGTATTGAGTTCACTTGTCACTGGGAGTCGTAGATCGTCAGAAGCGTCTCCCATCGACACCGCACCCTATCAGTGTTGCCTTTGCGCCCCCACGGAAGAGCCGCGCGCCTCCTGCGTCCCTTATTTACCGCCCTTCGCCGGCGGAGGGCACGCACCTCAGGCCGCCAGCCACAGCACGTAGTCCCACAGGGCTCCGCCCTATCTCCCGTATAAATTGCCATTTTTTTAATACCAAGTTTCCTTCAGGGCAATTTCCAACTACGCTTAAACGATACTTAAATTTTATCTCGGACCCACCTTCGCCCCGCCTCCCCTGCCGGTACAAGCCGCCACCGCCCTTGCTTTACCCGGCGCGCAAAACCTGCTTTCTTCCCCCAGCCCTCCACCCCCTCCACCTGCTCTAAGCAAGGAATAACGGGTTGCATTACTTACAGCCACCGCCCCGCCGCCGTTCTTCGAGCCTCACTTACTCTCTCTCTTGCCTTCTCCTCGTCGTAAGGGGCACCTTCACTACCCTTTTTCTTCGAAGAAAATAAGAAATCTAAATATTTGGACTGCGAAATCAGAGTACGTGCCTCTGGCCTGTTTCCAGCGTGAAGTACTGGCGCCATTCCGAGGGCGACTGCAAGCAATCTTGCCCTTCCTTTTTCCGCGTCTCTTATTACAGCCCAGTAATAAGATAAACATGATAGATCATACAAATCACCTCAAATCCTTCGTCCCTTTTATTTCGAGAACAGTATAAGATATCAAAACGAGGTTTTCAGCCTACGACTCTACGTAATTGGGGATGTAATTTTGTTGCATTTTTAATGCACTTTAAACCCAGTTGTAAGCAAAGAAGGGAAACCAGAAAGGTGGAAGGAGTATATAGAGGATCTATACAAGGGCGATGTACTTGAGGACAATATTATGGAAAAGGAAGAGGACGTAGATGGAGATGAAATGGGAGATATGATACTGCGTGAATAGTTTGACAGAGCATTGGAAGTCCTGAGTCGGAACAAGGCCCAGGAAGTAGACAACATTCCATTAGAACTACTGACAGCCTTGGGAGAGCCAGTCCTGACAAAACTCTACCATCTGGCGAGCAAAATGTATTAGACAGGCGAAATACCCTCAGACTTCGAGAAGAATATGATAATTCCAATCCCAAAGAAAGCAGGTGTTGACAGATGTGAAATTTACCGAACTATCAGTTTCATAAGTCAGAGCTGCAAAATACTAACGCGAATTATTTGCAGACGAATGGAAAAACTGGTAGACGCCAACCTCGGGGAAGATCAGTTTGGATTCCGTAGAAATGTTGGAACACGTGAGCCAATACTGACCCTACGACTCATCTTAGGAGATAGATTAAGCAAAGGCAAACCTACGTTTCTAGCATTTCTAGACTTAGAGAAAGCTTTTGACAAAGTTGACTGGAATACTCTCTTTCAAATTCTGAAGGTGGCAGGGGTAAAACACAGGGAGCGAAAGGCTATTTACAATTTGTACACAAAACAGATAGCAGTTATAAGGGTCGAGGGGCACGAAAGGGAAGCAGTGGTTGGGAAGGGAGCGAGACAGGGTTCTAGCCTCTCCCCGATGTTATTCAATCTGTCTATTGAGCAAGCAGTAAAGAAAACAAAAGAAAAATTCGGAGTAGGTATTAAAATTCATGGAGAAGAAATAATAACTCTGAGGTTCACCGATGACGTTGTAATTCTGTCAGAGACAGCAAAGGACTTGGAAGAGCAGTTGAACGGAATGGACAGTGTCTTGAAAGGAGTATATAAGATGAAAACCAACAAAAGCAAAACGAGGATAATGGAATGTAGTCGAATTAAGTCGGGTGATGCTGAGGGAATTAGATTAGGAAATGAGACACTTAAAGTAGTAAAGGAGTTTTGCTATTTAGGGAGCAAAATAACTGATGATGGTCGAAGTAGACAGGATATAAAATGTAGACTGGCAATGGCAAGGAAATCGTTTCTGAAGAAGAGAAATTTGTTAACATCGAGTATAGATTTAAGTGTCAGGAAGTCATTTCTGAAAGTATTTGTATGGAGTGTAGCCATGTATGGAAGTGAAACATGGACGATAACCAGTTTGGACAAGAAGAGAATAGCTTTCGAAATGTGGTGCTACAGAAGAATGCTGAAGATAAGGTGGGTAGATCACGTAACTAATGAGGAGGTATTGAATAGGATTAGGGAGAAGAGAAGTTTGTGGCACAACTTGACTAGAAGAAGGGATCGGTTGGTAGGACATGTCCTGAGGCATCAAGGGATCACAAATTTAGCATTGAATGGCAGCGTGGAGGGTAAAAATCGTAGAGGGAGACCAAGAGATCAATACAATAAGCAGATTCAGGAGGATGTAGGTTGCAGTAGGTACTGGGAGATGAAGAAGCTTGCACAGGATAGAGTAGCATGGAGAGCTGCATCAAACCAGTCTCAGGACTGAAGACCACAACAACAACAACAACAACATTTTTTTTAATAGGTAGGCCTCTTTCGTTGTCATCCGCGGCAGCCTTACAGTACAGAGGTACGTCGACGATATCCTAAGCCCCATGTTGTGACGCTTCATGGAAAGCCATCATGAGCTCACATTTCAGCAAGATAATGCTCACCTAGTTGCTAGAGTTTCCACTGCTTGTCTTCATACCTGCTACACCATGCCCTGGCAAACAAGGTCGCTGAATCTTTCCACAATTGAGAAAGGGTGGAGTATTACAGGCAGGGTGCTCCAACCACCTCGGGAATTTGTCCATTTAAGGCGTCAGCTGGACACAATTTGGCTCGAATTCCCTCGCGAGGACATCTAAACAAGTCTGTTTGGATGAAGGCCAAAAGTGGACCAATGCCTTACTGACGTGCTGAGTTTATGAAGGTCTTTCTCTTGAATATTACAGTCCAACATTTCTAAAATTGTAATAATTTGTTTTGTCTGTACGTGCACATAATATCTTCCGATTTTCGTCCCATTTGGACAATTCATTCACGGCTTCTTTTTTTTCTTTCTTTGTTAAAGCGCACTTCCTTAATGGTATTCGAAAATTTTCAGAAAACAAACACAGATACAACGCTAGTTATGCTGGTATTGAAACTTTTCGCAAAGGTGCCCAGGGAGTGTCCTAAATTTGAAAGCTAACGTTGCTGAAACGGCTATCATGGTGGGGCTCTCATACTAAGCTCCGATATTGTACGTAGTGTGCCAAGTGTGGCATAATTTTGCCTGTGTCCTCTGGGTTCGTACTGCTTCCTGTGGTCTGCCGCAGGGTAGTGTAGCCTCACTCTGCAGATGAAATGTTTATTTGCCAACACAGAGACCTGAGAGAGAAGACTGCGACTGCAACCGTGAGAGTTGATGGTACTGCTCGTCTGTGGGTAGAAGTCTGGCCACAAGTTGAGAGTGGGTTTGTCTGCGCGAGGTCACCTGCATGCACAGCAGTTACTGTGGGCCTGCTGAGCCCAGTGGACTTGAGGTGCTGCAACCTGTGGCTTTTGGAAGTTTGGTGTAGTGTGTCGGTGTTCCTGAGACGTCAGACACATGTAGGTGAAATGCGTCCATGGTGTCCATATCGCTGCCTGTGCCAGATGGAATTAGATAGTTGTTTTGTCAGTGTTCCTTGCATGTCACACACACACACACACACACACACACACACACACACACACACACACACACACACACACACACACACAAAGAGAGAGAGAGAGAGAGAGGTAGGTATAATACGTCGATGGTGTGTTTATAGTACATGCGCCAAACAGCGTTACATGGATCTATGGCTTTGGATGTTGGCTGCAATGTGTCGGTGTTCCTTGCATGTCAGACACATGCCGTTATCCTATATATCCATGGCGTGTATACAGCCAATGATGCCGAGTGGCATTCTAGACTTAACAGGTACTGTAATCAGATTTTTGCTGAAATTGGCGTTACCTAACAACTGACCACGAACAGTTCACTGTTAGACTGTGTTACTAACTGATGATGTGAGGTGTATTATGTTCGCTGAATAGGATAGAAATAATGTACCGATTGTAGGTTATTACCGATTGGGCAATCGGTTTCCTAGAGGTTTTTATATATTATGATTAACGAAGCTGTTGCATAGCATTTGTGGTAAACATATGATCTCTTAGACTCAATATATTTATGAAGTTGCCTTGCGCTGTCACGTATTATTGTGCTTCTGCTGTTTTAATTATGATATAAACTGGTTTAAATTTTATTTAATCTCAGTATTTTACTAATAATTTTGCTGCTGTTATTAATACTTTACTTTGGAAACATTCAGGTTATGAATCCGATCTTGTAGCCGCTTGTTTTGATGTGGTTGTAATTGTAACACAAACACAGTCACCAGATTCCACCTTTTAGTCATGAGATCCCAGCTGCATGCATCAGCAAGACAGATACGCCAACGCTACTGAGATTAAACGTGATTAGTCTTGGTCTTGCTTTATGGGACATCGAATCAGAGTCAGCTAAGATTGTTTAACTGGAACTGTGTGTTAACTTCGAGCATAGCAGAAAGGACTTAGGAAAACTAGTTCAAATGCGTATACGTACTAACGTTCAATTGAACAACTTTCATGGGCCGGCCGGTGTGACCGAACGGTTCTAGGCTCTTCAGTCTGGAACCGCGCAACCGCTACGGTTGCAGGTTCGAATCCTGCCTCGGGCATGGATGTGTGTGATGTCCTTAGGTTAGTTAGGTTTAACTAGTTCTAAGTTCTAGGGGACTGATGACCTCAGATGTTACGTCCCATAGTGCTCAAAGCCATTTGAACGATTTTTGAACTTTCATGAAAATAAGTGAGTAGTGCAGTCTACCATCAGACACCACTTGCCGTTGTTTACGTCCCAACAGCCGATTTCGGCCACCATGCCATTTAATTGTACCTCATTCCTCAAATAATTTTGAGAAACGTTTCAACATCAACATCATATCGGTGTTATTGGCCTTCAGTCCAAAGACTGGTTTGTGCACCTCTCCATGTTAGTCTATCCTGTGCAAGTCTCTTAATCTCTGCTGAACTACTGCAACCCACATGCATTTGTACCTGCTTTCTGTATTCACCCCTTAGTCTTCCTCCACATTTTTTATTCCCTACACTTCCATCAATTAACATACTGACGATTCCATGACACCTCTGGAAGTGTCCAACCAGTGCCTTCTTTTAGTCACCTTGTGCCACACATTTCGTTTTTCCCCAGTTTAGCTCAGTACGTCATTATTAGTTATACGATCTACTAAACTAATATTTAGGATTCTTCTGTAGCACCGAATTCCAAAAGCATCCATTCCTTTCGCATATGATCCATTTCTTTCGCATATGACTTGTTTAAATCGTACGTTTTCTTTCCTTGCTTTTTCGCCTAACTTACATTCTCTCTTTCTAATCCAGAACAGACCTTTCTGAGACCTGTTAGTCAGGGAGAGGCAGGATAAGGCAATGATTGTGGATGGGGACGTAATCAGCTACCCTTGGCTACTGTTAAACGTACACTTTACTTGAGGAAATAATTTTCAACAATCATTTTAAAGGACTTTAGTACACTGACGGCTGAAGGCCTTACTAAGAAAGAAAAATTTTTTGTCGGCTGAGGGCCACACGCAACTTCAGAATACTCAACAGCTGAAGGTCTGAATTACAAGTGAGGAAGGCCATTACAGTTTAAAATATTAAGGTAAATTTTAAACAATTGTGACAACTTGACCAAGTAAGACATAGTGACACACAGACAGTGCTCCACGGATCGACCTGAGGAAGGTCACTACAGCTGTGCAAGCTGTGAGACTGGCAGCCAAGAGCAATGTTCACCTAAGGAGGGCAACTCAAACTAGAGACAGTTTAAACGCCGATCAACCCTCTTACCAAAGCCACCTAACGCCAGATAACCAGTACAACGATGGAATAATTCAGGTGAGGGAGAAGTGACAGACAACACTGCGTCTCCAGAATCCAGTGTTTAATACACCAAAAGGCAGAAGGAACCTCTATAGCCAAGATAGAAAAGGAAAACAATTATCCATACTCCAATCAAGGAAGCTGTCAAATTACACGCCATGCCGGACAGCATCGGCGAGACGAGGAAAGGTACACTGCCACAAATTAAGCTAACCTCCATGGCAGGTAACTGGGGCTTTAGCAGCCACTAGGCAGTAAGATACCGCTGGTTGCATTCACCAGTAACAAACTAATACCAAGTCGCAGAAGGCGGCTAATAGCTTCCGCCAACCTGACAGACTCCACTTGTTGCGGCTGCTCTCACCGACCCTGGGAGCAGCAACACGCAAACAACAGCGAGATCTCGAACAGTGGAGGTTTCACTACTGGATAAGGTTCACTCAACTTCAAACGTCCAGGGTTCAATCGTCGCTTACAGCCCCTCAATCCGACAGTGACTGCACGCCGCCAGCAGTCCCGGCTTGTCCTCACTTTCCTATATTTATGTTCTTCACTTTCTACTTGAACAACTTTTGTAATAACTGCTCTCTGTTCTTCACCACCTTTACTAGTGCCAATATAACCTCCTACTTGACTATCTTCCGTTTTCTCCTCTTCCATATTATTTTCTGATTCTTCCCACTTTCACTCTGTTCACTCTCATCAGTTTTATTTTCCACTTTATCCTCTTCACTTCCCACACTATTGTCTATTACACCTCTTTCAAAACTCCTTTTACCAATTCTCCTTCCTCTTCTGGATACTATTTGAGAGTTTCACTTAACATATTCATTTCTTCCACACACTCATAACACATCCCTTTATAAGTGGAAACAGTTGCACTGGTATAACATTTACAGCACAATCATTATTCAACTCTTCCAAACTGCAAGTCATTAAATCCTTATCTTCACCTTTTTTGCTGCTATCAACCGATCTGTTCTCCTTATTGCTATCCTCCCGCATAGCATTCCTTCTCAACTTGGCAGTCTGTCTCCATCATACTGAATCTGTTTCTTCTACTACCTTCATCTTCCTTTATTGGAGACTGAACCTTCTTTAAACCGCAAGTCATTTTTTCCCTTCTCCACCCTCTTGTTTTGTTGTTATTCCCACACTGGCAATTCCTATCTTTATCCTATTATATTCCCCATAACTACTACTTATTTGAATGATTTTACTGTCACCACTTGATTGAATGCATCTATAATCCCTGGGCCTGTGCTTGCAACCCACATCAGGGAGGCTCCTCACTGTCACAGGTCACTGCTTTTTTCCTCATTACCGCTTTCATAAACTGTTTATTTGTTCCTTTTCAGGCTCCTCAGCCCCTTTTTCCTCTTCTTCCTCTGTCTATTGCTGTCATTCGTATGTTATAATCTTGGTTTTCGTTTCCTTGACCATCCCATCCAGGATTACCATGAAAATTCTATCACCACCACGGTTCCAACTGTCTGTTTCACCCACTATTCTCAAAAAATTTCAACTCACAATCCCCCACACTAATGTATCTTCTTGTTTCCCATGGCTGCTTTGTACGCATACCCATCAACAAATGTCCTTGTGGGACCGACACGTTAATAAACTCTAATTTTCCATACAGATTTTCACACTACTCTTTCATTTTCCTATTATCTCATGATATGTACGGAGGTGCGTCCGGAAATTTACTGTGTAGTTCCATCTGCCTTCCTTTTGACCAATATTTTCTCAAAAACTTCTCGAAAAATGTTTCGTAAGTGTTAGGTCCTACCACAGCTTTGATTGCCCAACTTCGTGCGTCTCCTGCAAGCCTCTGTCCTGCAATTTTGTCAATTTCAGGATAAGCCTGTGGAATCATTTTCCTACAGCAACCTGCTAAAGTCAATCAATGAAGGCCTCGCCCGATGCCAAATTTTTCCGTTATGGATTCATGTATTCCCACAACCTGCGCCTCTAACAGGTAAAATATTGTTCACTTGACAACTCTAAGACTTCTCATTTTTTTCAAATGTTTGAAGTAATGATTTTTAACTTTTCTATTTCCTGTAGCATCAGTTAGGGAAGTTGTTTGTTGATGGCAACCTACAGAGCTTTATTTCATCCACAAGAAGAGACTTTACTGTTCATCTTTTCGTCTACTCTCAGATCTAAACTCTGCGTCGTTTTGTTAGTATTGCTCTGTTTCAGCTCAATCTATTTTCGGATATTGGTTGATTAACGAACAGACGTTGCACGAAATTCGATTTCTTTTTCAGATTTCATTTTTTGATCAACCCTTTTGTCTAAAACGACCGCTCTTTCGTTCATAGCCTTCACGTTCCTATTTAATTTGTTTATTACCTCGTGTGGAACTTCTTTTTTTTTCCAAGAAGACACTAAATTACGGTTTGTTGACTGCAGTTCCAATTTGTGATGATCTATCATGCTATTTATTTAACATCTTTGTACACTTTTTTTCAGATCTCACTGGTGACATTACTTTCATCAGTTTACTCATCTGACTGTTTTGACTCGCTTCCGATTCTGTCTTTACGATCTTGTCTTATCATTAAAATTTTAGTTTTCCTTTATCAAATTAATAAGTGTCATGTTCGTCTTTTGCATCTGTAAACGTGCTCCCTTCGTTATTTACGTAGTTACGTTACTAAAATCCTCTGAATCTGCGTCATTAGTTATTACTTTGTCGTCCCCGTCTAGCTATTTCGCCCCCTCTACACTATTTTGCCAGCTCCACTGCAAACACGCTACAGTAGCCTACTAGACAGTACTGTCAGTAACAGTTCAAATTTTCAGCCTCCCGACATCATTTCCAGTTTACCACTGTTCAGACGCAAGGCTCAGGAGTAAATTACTGTCTTGTCTAGCTTACGGTCGACACGTATGACGCGGCTGCCGGGTTTTTGTAATTTAGTAGTACCGATATATGTAAAAATGTGATCGTGGGCATCGGACTACGCAACGCTGTAATGTAACTAAATTTCAAATACACGGAAAAATACTGTTTTGTGAGTGCGTGCTGGCAGTTTACAAAACAGTACGTGTACAGTATTGGAGTGCTCGCGAAAGTCTCCAAACATATTGCTTTTGTCGCTTTTGATTACTCAGCAATATGCAGTAATTTACAGCCGTTGTATACATAACAGTCTCTCACACTGTCACACATCAAACTAAGCTATTAATTATGAATTAAACGATGCAAATATTTGTATAAGGAATTAAGTGCAGTTTTTGATTCTATCAGTTTACTTCAAGCGCAAAACAGTACGTTCTATTTTATTCAGGCCAAGCGTTTTATGGTCAAATGTTCAAATTCCTAAGTGACCAAACTGCTGATATCATCGGCCCCATGACTTACACTTTACTTAAACTAACTTATGCTGAGAAGAACACACACACACACACACACACACACACACACACACACACACACACACACACACACGTGCGCGAGCGCGCGCCGCCAACTTTGTGACATGGCGCCTTAAACCACGCGGCCAAGAATTTTATGAACGTATGTTACAAAAATAGTCAGGTAACACCCGAACCAATTTTACTGATTTTAACGAATGGTAGTTCGTACAGTGAAAATGAAAGTTTCTTATTTTTTGGGAAACTGCACGTTACAAAGAAAAGGGTCGCTTAGCTTGGTTGTTGTCGTTATGGACGCGTTTTAATGGCAGATGACTTTCATGTGCTTTATCGTTCGTTTTATGGCAACGTCACATCAAGGGTCCCAAAGTGCATCTCTTCTTCTTCTTCTTCTTCTTCTTCTTCTAATATTCCCGTATACTGCCACGTTCCACGTAAATATCCTTTGTCCGTTCCTTTGTCATCAGAAACACGTGCTGCTGCTGCTTTATTCCGAGCCCATCACAACAACCAACAGCCACAAACTATAACCGTACTGAAAAAGCTATTACAAAAATAATGTCTCAATCTAGTCAGTGTTCCAGATCTCACACAGTTATGTTGTTGCACATGCCACATTTGCCTTCACGACGTATTATTTCATGGTTTCTTCCGTATTAACCTTTCGAATCAATTAATCACGAAAATAATAATATCAGTATTTACGAGTTTCTTTACGCTACTATCAGATCGTGTTACTTGTTACATTCACGCAATACTGGCGCCCACTTCTAAGTATCTCAAACTCCGCTATGAACTAAATTTTACAAATATGCGAGTAAAATTTGTACTGTCTCTTCACGTTCTAAAAGTGAATGTGTTTTAAAGTGTATTGTATGTTAACCGGGGACCCAGAAACGACAGAGGGACTCCGTCCCCCCGCAGCTGCAATGGTCCAAAATCCCACGACGACTACCGCCGTCCACTTCACCCCTCCGCCGCCTCACACGAACCCAAGGTTATTGTGTAGTTCGGACCCCAGTGGACCCCCCAGGGAACGTCTCACACCAGAGAGTGTAACCCCTATGTTTGCGTGGTGAGTAATGGTGGTGTACGCGTACGCGGAGAACTTGTTTGCGCAGCAATCGCCGACATCCTGTAACTAAGGCGGAATAAGAGGAACCAGTTGCCATTCATCGAGGCAGATGGAAAACCGCCTAAAAACCATGCACAGACTGGCCGGTTCACCGGACCTCTACACAAATCCGCCGGGCGTATTCGTGCCGGGGACCAGGCGCTCCTTCCCGCCCAGAAAGCCGTGCGTTAGACCGCACGGCCAACCGGGCGGGCCTAAAAGTGTATTACTGTCTTTATTTAATTGTGTCAATGGAAAATCCACGCCTGGTCACAGAAGGTGACGACATGTGCCAGATTTGACCATGGGGAGCAGTGTTGGTCGAGGCACAAGTGTTTCAGAGCACAATGTCCACCGTACATTGTTGAACATTATGCTGTACTCTGGACGTCCCCTGCGTGTTCGTATGTTCGCCCAACAACATCGACTGTTGCAATTGATGTGGGCACGACGGTGGAGGCAGTATTATCCAACAGGTGACATTCAAATCTGCTTCCGTGAAATCTGGGGTAGTAATCGAAGGGATCATGACAGCTGGCTCCTACGTCAATGTTACTGCGGACCAGCTGTGTCGTTTCGTACTTGATGCCTTTTCCGTCGGCAATGGTATCTTCCAGAACGGTAACTACCTAAGTGACAAGGTTATGATGATGATGATGATGATGATGATGATGATGATGATGAAGTATGGTTTGTGGGGCACTCAACTGCGCGGTCATCAGCGCCCGTACACATTCCCAATCTGTACACAGTCCAATCCTGCCACTTTCACGAATGATGATGGAATGATGATGACAACACAAACACCCAGTGCCAGGTAGACACAAAGTTATAATTGCGGTATAGTAAATTGACTCTCATGATGGCGTACTCACGTCAACGTCTTGGCCACCAAATCTTTTTGATCTGAAAACGATGAAACCCATCTGGGACCCTACCAGGCGCCATTTCACCAGCAACAAACTGATCGCACATAATTTATGGGAATTGTATGACTTGTACATGACCATCTAATGCTACATACCTCCAGAAACATACCAAGGACTTGCCCAATCTGTAGCAGGCAGAACTACAGAAGAATCGAGTTCCATAGGTGAACCAACTTTCGCTGCTACAGACGTGCATTCACATTCTGTGCAGAGGCTGCTTCTGTTATGGCTGTACTGTACCTTTGCTGAGAGATGGCGTTTCAGCTGATATGAAATACTTATCCGATTTTTCGAAAGCTGTTAGGTGACACAATAGAATTTTTGTACATCTTACAGTCTGATTTCCTCATTTGATGAAGGATTCAATTTCTTTTCGTCACATTCTATAGTTACTGTGTTGCAACAGAGTAAGTTAAGCAATGTGAGAAATCTTAAAGACTGTGCAGGGGTAAAAACACATTGTATAAACCTTGTGTGTGGTCGATTTTAGTTCATACGTTGCAGTGAATGAAATGTAGATAAGATACCAAAACTTTATTTGAAACTGAGAGGAGAAGATCTGATAATTAAATTTTCCTCAAGACGTTTGAGTCTCGTCTTTATCTACTATAATGATGGAAGCTGAAGAAATGAACTAAAATTTGTGTCACTGCCGCTGTTTGAGTCTCCTTGCTTACTAGGCAGGATGCTAGCCATGACATCATTGCAGCACCGTAGCTAACATTGCTGCATGGGATACTGAAGTCCAATGTCCTCCCCAACACGAACTTCTATTGACATTATAATTAAATTTTCCTCAAAAGATTTGAGTCTCATCTTTATCTACGGTAGTGATGGAACCTGAAGAAAAGAATTAAAATTTGTGCCATGGTCGGGGCTTGAACCCGAGTCTCATTTCTTTAGGTATTTCATTCTCGAGTTACTGGGTTTTATATTCGAAGGACGGTTGTCCGTGACATCCCCATTCACATCCTTGTGCATTGCGAATCATGTGGTCATAAGAGTCGTCACATCTTCCTGAAAATGGTAGCACATATGTTTTGTGATACATACTCGAATCTCTTTTATTGATGGAGATATGGAAGTGACTCGTCCGCAGTAGTGATAGGTCGGCGGCTCAGGACGCAATAAGACGTCCACAGCACATTAGAAAAACCCAAGCAGTGCACATATACATGGTATAACAAAAATGTGCGGCACATATTGCAGGACACAGTGCTCACACACGGATGAAGGAATTATGTTGTATGAACATGGGTCCATATTACAACTCATTAATGATGGTAAACACACACGAACAGAATACACCAGCATACAACATGCAACTCCTTCTCACAGTAGATGTTCGGTATGCCCTCCGTGGACATTGATACATGCATCAACATGCCTTCATAGTGAATCTCAGATGGGCTTCTATATCCCTGGAGTATTGTGTATGGCTTCGCAGCCTTTCTTATTACGGGGACGGACTCTGAACATCTTGTTCTGGGATTCCATACACAAGAGCTTTCAAATGGACCCACAAATGAAAGTCCAGTGAGTCCCGGCGATTGGTCCATCTCTACCTATCCACCTGACACCGAATCTGTTATTGCCTGGCCTGCACGCTCTCCAGACTTAAACCTACTGGACTCTTATTTACTTTTGAATACATCGTGGGAGCACTGATTTACCACCAGATCAGTGATTTACCACGAGATGGAGGCTCTTGCTCATACAGCATTTTGGTATGAAGATGACCACAGGAATGGTCGAAACCGGTTACCAGAATAAATAAATTTGTGATGAAGACTGATTTTAATAGTAACTACTGGACTTCTATTTGTGGGGACATTTGAAAGCCCTTCTGTACGAAATGCCTGCAAAAGATGTTCAGAGTCCCTGTGCCCGTATTAGGGAAGGCAGCGAAACCACGCGCAATACTCCAGGGAGACATCAGCGCCAGCCGGCTGCGGTGGTCGAGCGGTTCTAGGCACTTCAGTTCGGAACCGCGAGACTGCTACGGTCACAGGTTGGAATCCTGCCTCGGGCATGGATGTGTGTGATGTCCTTACGTTAGTTAGGTTTAAGTTGTTCTAAGTTCTAGGGAATTGATGACCTCAGATGTTAAGTCCCATAGTGCTGACAGCCATTTGAACGTCAGCGCCTCCGAAATTCACTCCGACGGCGGGTTAATGCGTGTATCAGTGCCCACACAACATCTCCGGTGAGAAAGCGTTGCATGTGGTACGCTGTTCGTGTGTCTTTCCCATTATTAATGTGTTGCAGAAAATGAGTTGTAGTATGGAAACAAAGCACTTACAGACCCCTGATCACAGAACATAATTTCTTCGTCTATGTTTGAGGATTGTGTCCTGCAATTTGTACCATTCATTTGTGCTAGACCCTGTTTACGCCCACAGCACCTGGGGAATGGCTTACCAGGATATGTATACATTGCAACAACAATGAGAAAGTTAAGCAGATGTTTTTGTGTTTTGGCTTACCAGTACTCGTGTGTGTGTGTGTGTGTGTGTGTGTGTGTGTGTGTGTGTGTGTGTGTTTTGTAAAATGTCGTAGTCTCCTGACCTTCATTGCTCACATATTCCGCTCTCACAATCATATTCCGCACATCAAGACGCTTCATTCGAACCTAAACTCGATAAGATAAAGTCAATATTGTATGAATTCATGTAAACGATATGCAATTAACAAGTAGTGCACCATGGTTGAAATACTTCAGGCTGGCGTACACACACACATTCAAGACATGACGGTCTTTTAGTTCGGGAGACGCAAACCGCTCGCCAGGGAGCTGACCCCTTCAGAGGACGACTCAGCCTATCTATGTCGGCCAGTGATCGTCCGTAGAGCAGACAGCATTGGCCCGAGTGAAAAGGGGGCCACGTTCGGCTTATAAGCAAATTCCGCTACATTGTGTTGGAGCGGCCAGCCTACGCATTCTTTACATGTAGCATGCAGTTTCAGAGATTTTCACAGGGACACAGCAAACTCCAAACGCTGATACTACAGGTTTCCGGATTGGTCGCCTTAAACCAATCGTCATTCTCCCGTTTTAGAAGAGCAATGCTGATTGGCAGACGATATTTCTGACACCTTGAACTGAAGGAGTAATGGAAGAGACCGAAAGATATACCCCTTCACGTCTGGCGTGGAGAGGGGCCGTTCCGTTGTCGCTCTTGGAGCGAGGGCACGTAACGAGAGAGTGCGCGCTCGTACGTGAACTCAAAGAGCGAGGAACAAGTCTGTCCTCAGTACTTCACTGGGAGAGCACCTCTGTCGAGAGTGAATCGGAGAGCGACTCTATACTGAGTCCTTGCGATTAAGTGTTGTTGACTGTGTTGGCCGACACACTTATTGTGCGGTGTGAACGGACAGAGTTATAGTTAAACGCCTGCGAGCGAATTTTTTGAGTGGCATCGCGGTGGACTGGTTATCTGACCGGTGCACCACACCAATAGTTAGACTAGGGGTGAATAAGAGTCCTTGACTTCATCAAGGCTAGGGAGAGTTTGATTGGCAAAGGTCAATTCAGATAAAACGAGAGTTATCTTATTTGTCAGCAGCGAGCGGGGCAGACAGCAGTCATCGCAGCTTACGGTATTGTGCGCTACAGCTCTTGCAACCCCCATACTTCCTCCACAACAGTACAATTCACTGCATTTCACACGCGACAGCCTCGACCGTACCTAGCAACATTCTAACGGATAATTATTCAAGTTGAGTAGGCGCGGCTCTCAGCCATTCTGCCAAGTCAATAACAATCCTTAAACTTTGTATAGAAATTTCATCAGCGAATCCTATCCTTGAGAGGTAACCACACATTCCGAAATGAACCAGGATATAACTTGTTCAATTCATAACTAAAAGTGCCATTCTGATTTCTCAGAATTTTAGCAAAATAAATAATAATTTTCGTTAGTTTCATGTTTTTCTTACACTAACTAGCACTACTCCAGTACCCAAGTATCCCACTAGATACGTAAGAAATTTTGAGAATTTTTGTGTCATTTCCTTACAGCGGACGACTACAGAAGATATTTATTGCTGAAAGTTTTTCAGGCATTTCTCTTTAGAACGTTAGGAGCGTCTGTCTGACTTCTGTAGTAGTGTGGAAGAGGAAATTGCATCTTGCAGGAGCCACAGGGTAAAGGGTACATCTCACATTAATGCACTGCGCAGAATAACAGATCAATCCCACGCTCGAAGTGTGTGTGTGTGTGTGTGTGTGTGTGTGTGTGTGTGTGTGAGATTGTGTGTGTGAGCGCATGTCTCGTGTCTCTCTCATTGTCCCCCAGTGTCTCAGTACACACGCGACTTCGTGGGACACGGAGGGTGGACGTGACGCTGGGAGTCAGTTTCGGGAGAGGGAGGGGGAGAGGGAGTGAGTGCGGGTGAGACTGGCGGCTGGTGGGGGCAGCTTTATCAGCGGGGAGCCTTCCGAGAGCTTCGCAAAATTGCGTTCTCTTCCGGAAACGCTGATAAGACCGGATTCTCGGCGTCGGCTGCGGGCCCTCGGCACGGCACAGCTCAGCGCCACTGTACGCAAACTCCGCGTCAGCCGCTCTGTTAAGCACAGTGGCGCCACAAGACAATGGACCGGTTGCAGCCAGCTCTAGGTTGCCCAAATGCAACACCAGCGTCAAGCGTATTAACTAAGAAGTGAATTAAAGGGAGTAATCTTTTTTTGGAACTGGCAACATTATCCGCTTGAATTGCTATTAAAGTTTATTCACGGACGCGATTTTGACTTGTATTACCATTCTCCAGTCACAGAATACCATGAAGTGTGTCAGTGGATAATCGTTTATTTTAAGAGGCTCCTTTCCTCGTTTCAGTCGACTTCATGTAATTAATATGCATAGTAAGACAGAGGTCTTCTTCACTTACGCTGATGAGCCAAAACATTATGACAACTGCCCACCTCGGCGTTGTACGTAGCCTGGTGACGTTGCGGGCACGTGACGCGATAGCAAATTTCCGTAAGCGGAACAGACATGGACGGGGTAACGCCCTAGCCAAGACATGAGCAGCAAATGCGGAAATACACTGAGATAAGCGACTTTCGGTGCTTATTATTACGCGGGGCCTGTAACCCAGTATCTCGAAAGCGGCGATGTTCGTCGAATGTTCACGTGCTCCTGTTGTGGACATCTACGGAAAGAGGTGGAAGGACAGTGAAACTACCAGTAGGCGCTAAATGGTCGGACGTCCACGGCTCTTCACAGAACGTGTGGTTCGGAGGCTTGTCTGCTCTGTAAAGTAGGACAGATAGTGATCTGCGGCATCTCTGCCGAAAGAGCAGGGTGATCGTCCAAGCAAAAGTGTTTTGGAGCACATTCTCCATCTTACATTGTTGAACGGCGAACCACCCTTGCGTGTTCACATGTTAGCCCAACGATATCGTCAGTTAGACAGCACTGGGCACGGAACCATCGGCATTTGATCAATGCAAACGTGTGGGCTCTTCTGGTCAATCACATTTTCCCTAAGCTTGGTCCTCTCCACAAACGCCGTCATCGAGGCGAACGGCGGCTCGGAGCGTGCATCGCGCCGTGGACGCAGGTTGGTAGGAGCAGTATTACGCTACGGGAGACATTCTCCTGCGCTTGCATGCGACCTGTGACAGTAATCGAAGATAAGCTGACAGCTGCGAACCACCTGCACCCCATCATGCATGATGTCTAACCCGACGGCGATGTCACCTTTCAGCATTGTAATTGTCCGTGTCTTGGAGCCAGAACCGTGCAAGAGTTTTCGAGCAGCATTACAGTGAACTCACTTTGATGTCTCGGGACCAAATTCGCCTGATGTAATTCCTACGGACGCCATCTGGGTCGCTATCACCGCGTACGCAAATCAACTGCCCGTTATTTATGCAAATTACACGACTCGTGCGTAGACATACGTCCACAAAACTACCAACAAACTGACAAACTGCCTATAGGCTTCTGTCTCGGGTTCTTCGGCCGACGTTCATCTAATGATGACGTTTCGCCAGCACGAGTGGCTGGCATTGTCAAAGCTTCACCCTCCATTGCCGGTGGTGAACTGGAGCCGAGCTCGCGGCCGCTGACTATATGTACCTGGCGCGCCAACGTCCGAGGGCTTCTCCACGGTCATTTCCGGTGCGGTTCTCCTCTTGCTACCTGTGACGGTCGTTCGCTGCAGTACGGGATAGAGATGGGCAAAACTGTTCTTTTCAGAGATTGGATCAGAACTGTTCACTCCCTGAAATGAATTAGCTCTTTTTCATGACTCACCACTCATTTACAATAGAAAATAAATGGAAGGCGCATTGCCCTTTAAACTTGGTTTATTCCAGTACTACACCTGTATTTTGATCTTATTTGATCCTATTTTGAAGTAACACAGATAATGAGTAAGAATTTTGTATTGTTTATTGAAATTTCCACGATATGACAAAGTTTTTGATTATTGATTTATTTTGCACTATCGTGGTTTTTTGGGTGATCGGAAAATGTTGTAACTTGAGATTTACATTAACAATATATTTGGCTATAATGTATTAAAATTTCATTAACCTCATACAAATACATCGCAAGCCATATATTTTTAAAGTGAACGTTTCCTTCCGAAGACGCCTAAAATCGCAAAATCCGTACCAGAATAAGAAAAAAAAATATAAATTTGACTGTAAAACGAAAGTGCTGCATATAGCCTTACGCAGAATAAAACAAGGAAAATATTGGTGTATCACATTTTGCGATACGTTTATCGGTTCGCTCGTACTTAAAGCGTAAATTCGAGTGTCCATAATAAAAATCCTATGGTAAGAGGAGTCATCAGCAACCTAATCTAATCAGTTTAAACAAATAAAAATAAAATAAAAACGATTGATAAATACATAACATAATAATGTAATATACATAGCGGTATTACTACGAAGAACAATATCCAGTGGGGACGAACTCCGATGCAGAGGCGCTGAGTCGAGCAGGTCGAGCCGCGAGCTGTATTGCTGCATGAGCTGAGACCGCAGAGACCAGAGTGACACCTGAGTCGCTTTGCTCAACGCTCTGGCTAGAGTCGAGACGGTGGGGTGAGCGTTGAGCGGGCGAGTTCTGAGGGTGGGGGGAGCTCACCCGCTCGGAGCCAAATCGTCCGTTCCCTTGCGAGCAGGTTTTTGCAAGTAGTTCCTATGTTATCCGCTAGGTGGCTCTCTGTCCTGTTGCTCGCATCAACTGCCCAGAGGGCAGGACGTGCGACTGAAACGATCGCCGACAGAGTGCGATGCGAAGTTAAGCTGCGCCAGACACTGCACGCGGCAGACGACGCACAGAGACGGCACGGCATATGTGAAACACAAAATCCAATGGGGCACTGCACAACGCAGGCAGCCAAGGTAGAAGCAGGGCAGAGGCCGGCGCTGGCTGTGTTGTGTGGCGTGCAGTGTGCTCTGACCCGCAGATGCGCTGCTGATATGCTCCGTCTCTCTCTCTCTCTCTCTCTCTCTCTCTCTCTCTCTCTCTCTCTGCCGTGGGAAACGTTTGGAGCTACCGTTCTTTTTTTCTGAATCACTGATTGTTCACTCCTTTGAAATATTCAGCTCTATGAATTAGTTCAAGAGCGGATCCCCCATCTCTAGTACGGGAAGCCAGGATCCGTTTACCTTAAGGATTTCCTCTTTCTTGTTCAAACTGTTCGCGTGTTTTTGTATTTCTACAGCTTCTCTGAACAAGCGCGTGTGATAATGCTTCTCTACAGTCAGAACTTCCGTGTCGGCGAATTTTATTACGTGGTCGGTCTCATTCAGTGCGTGCTCTGCCACGGCCGATGTCTCCACGTGCCCCAACCTGCAATGTCGCTTATGCTCTTTGATCCTGGTGTTGATGGATCGTCCAATAATTCCGACATAAACTTTTCCTCATGTGCATGGTATACGGTATATTCCCGACATTGCAAGTGGGTCTCTTTTCTCCTTCGCCGATCTAAGACACTCTTTGATCTTCCTTGTCGGTTTGAAAATCGTCTTTACGCCATGTTTGCGCAATATACGGCCGATTCTGTCCGTCACTCTGGGAATGTATGGCAGAAAGGCCGTACCCGACATTTCTTTTTCTGGTTCCTTACTTCGCCGAGTGTTTGGCTCTGTTACACTTCTAATATAATTTGTGGAGTACCCATTGCTCATCAGGACAGTTTCCAGGTGTTGCATTTCTCGTTTGAGGTGTTGCGGCTCACATATTCGTCCTGCTCTCGTTATGACGTACTAATCATGCCTCTTTTCTGGCTCGGGTGGTGGTTTGACAGTTTGTGCAGGTATCGGTCCGTGTGTGTCGGTTTTCGATAAACGCTGTGTCCCAGGGTTTCGCCGTCCCTTGTGACCAGCACATCTAGAAATGGCAGTTTCTTGTCCTTTTCTACTTCCATGGTAAATGTTATGTTGGCATGGAGGCTGTTCAAGTGTCTCAGGAAGTCACAAACTGTCGGATTCCTGATACGCAGAAACAGTGATGTGTTTCGTTGCAATGACGGACGAACAATACACAGAGGGGTAAAAAAAAAAAATGTATCCACTGTTTAAAAGTCCATAACTGGCAAACTAATTGACGGAGTTGTCTCATTTTTGGTGAAAGTGTAGCTTAAAGTCCAACTTAAAGATATCACTGTAGGTGTTCGAAATGGTCACCATTAACATCCACACACAAACGATTCCGCCGAACTGCAGCACGAACTACTGACTGCAACGTGTTCAGTTGGCTATTTGCACACGAATGTACGATGGATTCTCGAAGTTCATCCAATGTGCGTGGCTTTTGTCGGTGAACGACGTCCTGTAGTGTTCCCCACAGATAAAAGTCCAGAGGAGTTAGGTCTGGGAAACGTGGTGATTACTCCACAGCACCTCTACGGCCTATCCATCTTCCGCCGGCACAGTTACCGGTGAGTTGTACCTTCAGAAGCTTCAGACATCCATTTTACCTGCCATCCGAGACTTGTATGGAGACGGAAGAGTTTACTTTCAACAAGATGGTGCCCCAGCCGACTACCAAAATCGTGTTAGGGCGTATCTCGACAAAAATCTATCAGGAAGATGGATAGGCCATAGAGGTGCTGTGTGGTATCCACCATGTTCTCCAGACCTAACTCCTCTGCACTTTTACCTGTGGGGAACACCAAAGGACGTGGTTTATCGACAAAAGCCACGCGCATTGGATGAACTTCGAGATTCCATCGTACATTCGTGTGCAAATATCGAACTGAACACGTTGCAGTCAGTAGTTCGTGCTGCAGTTCGGCGGAATCGTTTGTGTGTGAATGTTAATGGTGACCATTTCGAACACCTACAGTGATATCTTTAAGTTGGACGTTAAGCTACACTTTCATCAAAAATGAGACAACTCCGTCAATTAGTTTGCCAGTTATGGACTTTTAAACAGTGGATACATTTTTTTGGACTCCTCTGTACTAAGTATGTGGTGATAATTTTTTTGCTCATATGCGTCACATGAGGAGCTACGATCTTTTATATTCACTGCTGGCAATAAAGAGTGAAGCACCCAGATGTAGTTTCTTACACATGCACACTGTAGGCGGGTATGTAAATTATTCGACATGCAATTCTCTGTGACAGACAGGACGCTCATCCTTTGGCATCAGTGTGGTTTGTTTTCGGTGTTGTTACCAGGCTGGGCGGGAAATACAAGTCAACAGCAGCCGGAGTAGGTAATTATCGTGTCATGTGTGTGCTCCACAGCTCAAACGTCTGAATTTGGAGTAGGGCCATGACCGGGAACCATGGGCTACCGAAGAACGGCGTCGCACTGTATTGAGCGGTGACGTTTCTGCACTACCCTAGATGACTATCTTCAGGACGTATGGTGGTGACCTGGGTAGAGGTCCAATTTTTTCAATGTTTTGGAGAGGCACAGCAATCAATACGAGGAAAGCCATCGGGTGTGACTTCAGAATACTCCGGGTGGTGAGTCACTGAAGTCTGATGGCACAACAGGTATATCAAGGACATCCTGGGCCATCTTCATTCCCTCTCAGTGTTATGGTACGATTTTCCAACAGGACAGTGCTGGTACCTGTCTGTACGAGCAGGCTGCTTGATTTTGAGATACCCCCGTGGCCAGAAAGGTGTCAGATCAACTTCTCAAACCGTGAATGTTCATTTCGCTTCCACTCCCCCTTCTGTGTCTCGCACTTTTTTATGGCAGGCAGTATTGATGCCGAAGGATTTTGTTTTATTATACACGTGAAATACGTGAACATGGCTGACATGAGGAAAGAGCCCTATTGAAGGACACGATTTTACATTGACGCATTTCGTAATGAGTTTTCACTTGAGAATGGAACAACGGGCCGAATCGTGAATGAGAGTACATTTAATAGCCGTTGAGAACGAGAACTATTGAAGGTCCATGTAAAAAGCCGAGCACGAAAGAAAGAAATAGTAAATGTTACGTGGTCCATTGCGCTAGATCCTTGAAGGAAAGATAGGAGCAGTGAAGATTGTGGAGTTAGGGTAAATGCTATTGAAGTCAGGTTTGAGTAACGTGTATGAAGAAATTATGGATAAAAGAGTAGCGAATGCAAAAGGGTAAAATGGTTCACAGGATGTAAACTACTGGTTTTGTGGAACTTAACGAACGTAGTTTCGTAGAGACTGGTTGACTTTCGCTGATAATGAGTTCATTTTGAAAATCTTACTTCAGTGGTATGCTTTTCCTACTGACAAACAACTTGCGTGGGGTTCTGTATTGTAAGAAATATGCGACTTTAAGAAACGTAATAAAATGGGAAAGTACTATCCAATAAACGAAATTCAGAGTACTGAAAATAAAATTAATAATAGATTAGTTAAATGAGATTATGTACATTTAACGCAGTCAGCCCACGCTGAAGACGAAGAGGTTGGCACAGGAAAGGAATTCGTTAAGGGCCGCCTCAAATCGCTCGTAACACCGACTAAATAGAAATTGTTTTGGGAAATAAGTGCACAGATAAAAGCTATAAAAATTTCTGTCTCTTGAAGAGTTTATTACGAATCTTCTTTATTAGAAATAGAGTTTGAGTCTGATTTGTATAGTGAGCATATGTATATTGTGACATTTGTCTCCCGTCACTTTGTGATGCGCGTATTGCCAATTCCAGGTGGTTGTCATGAAGATTAGGCGCTTTCATTGCAGCCTCGGTCGGTCAGGCTCGAGAATTAAGTCGTCGCCCAAATATTTGTACTGCAAAAGCGACAGATTTTAGCAAACTCTTCATGGCATAATAGGACTGCTGGTCCTTCATCAATAAGATGTTCAAACTGCGTAATTTCTGTACCTACATACGTAGCAGTAATTTCAATGTGTGTTTCTATTACGTTTGTACAAAAAACTTTCTCCCAAATCCGGCAACTGTGATTTTGCCACACTGTTTTTCGTTTCTGACACGAGCGAAATTCGCTGTCTAAAGAAGATTTGCGAAGAGGATGCAAACTGAATGTTGTTGTGGTTTCCAGTCCAAGGACTGGTTTGATGCAGCTCTCCATGCTACTATATCCTGTTCAAGCCTATGCATCTCCGAATAACTACTGCAACCTACATTGTTTCGAATCTCCTAACTGTATTCATCTCTTGGTCTCCTTTTCGATTTTCACCTCGCACGCTTCCCTCCAGTACTAAATTTGTGATCCACTGATGCCTCAGAATGTGTCGTAACAAAGCTATCCATTCTGCCTGTCACGTTGAACCAGAAATTTCTGTTTTCCCCAATTCTATTCAGTACCTTGCAAACTGAATACGTTTTCAATAACCTCCTGTATTTCTACAGGTGCACATCCTGTCACGTTCTAGGCAAAAATAACGGAATGTGTGTACCTGACGAACTATTTGAGGCTATAGAAGACATCAACCTGCTGTATTCCCTAAAACGAGGGGCGTTCGACAAGAAGTGCGAAACTTTTTCTTCCTCAGAAAATTTCGGTTGAAAAAATGCATAACTTCTTGTGGGACATGGCGGAATGTTCCATCTTCAGTCCCTAACTCTCGTGCAGTTCCGATAGTGATGGCACTATACGTAGCCTGTAAAATGGCGTCCGTAACGGAGGTTATTTCCAAGCAGATGGCTGTCATTGAGTTTCTTTCGAAGGGAAGCCAGAGCATCGCGCATATTCACAGGCGCTTGCAGAGTGTCTACGGAGACCTGACAGTGAACAAAAGCACGGTGAGTCGTTGGGCGAAGCGCCTGTCACAACAAGGTCGCGCAATACCCTATCGAATCTGCAGCACGTAGGCCAGCTGCACACAGCTGTGACTCCTGCAGTGTTGTAAGGTGAGGACACTCTCATTCGAGGTCATGGATGAATCACAATCAGACACATCGCTGCGCAACTGGACGTCTCTGCCGGTAGTACAGTTGGGGGTACTCAAAGGTATGTGTCAGCTGGGTTCCTCGCAGCGTAACAGGAGGCCATAAAGAGCATCTTTTTGGCTCAACGAAAGGAAGCAGTAAGTGGATGGTGGGTAGGTCATTGATCCAGCAAGACGTTGGCTCCGACGCCAACGACTGGAACGGTACCAAGAGAGCATACTGGCCCTCCCAGTGAGGTGGCGTAAGGCCGTTACAATGAACTGAGGCTGTGCTGAAAACAGGGTTTTGTAGCTAAAAAGAGTGGGGATAATATGGTTTATTGCAATCCTAAATAAAACCAACTTGCTTTCAGAAAAAATATTATGTCGTATTATTTGTCGAACGCCCCTCGTATGTGAAATCCCTGGGTTAGCAGGACAGCGCGGATGCTGTTATGTTTGTGGAGAAGGGCTAAAATAAGTTACTGTCAGTTGCAATCAACATATAAAATTTATTTCTTAAAACACACAATCACACAAGCAAGAATCGAAACTCTCAAGGTTTTAACGAAAGACCTTCTTTGATTTAATTTGGATCCGCTGAAGGCCACATCAAAAATCCAATGCACAAGGCCTAAGCAAGGAATTGAGGTACAGCAGTTGTTCTGGAGGTTTCACTTCTTTAGAAAAAGAAAAAAAAAATATCTTCAATATAAGTAGGCTGAAAGCCTTAGCACCGAGCGAGGTGGCGCAGTGGTTAGACACTGGACTCGCATTCGGGAGGACGACGGTTCAATCCCGCGTCCGGCCATCCTGATTTAGGTTTTCCGTGATTTCCCTAAATCGCTCCAGGTAAATGCCGGGATGGTTCCTTTCAAAGGGCACGGCCGACTTCCTTCCCCATCCTTCCCTAATCCGATGAGACCGATGACTTCGCTGTCTGGTCTCCTTCCCCACAACAACCAACCAACCAAAGCCTTAGCTTAAATTTTTCCTATAGAGCTCGGCTGAAGGTCACACATTAATCAAGAACAGTGTTACGGCTTACGGCCGAGACAAAAGGCCTATGAAGAACAGCTTTCAATTTGAAAAGACTGAAGACCTTATCTTAAAATATTTCGTGTAAAACTCGGCTGAACGTCACACAACATGCAGAAAACAATTTTACGGCTTAAAGCCTAAAGGGAAGAGCTTCTAAATTTCAACTAAAATAGGCTAAATTCTTTATCCTAAAATGCTTCACGTAACTCTCGGCTGAATGCCACATACGAAACCCAAACAATCTCACGGCTTAAAGCCCAGACAAAGAAATTTCCAATTTTTAAATTAAGCTGGAAACCTCAGCTGAAGGCCACATAAAAACTAGAAAATATTCCTTACGGCTTAAGACCTACACAAAATTTTTCAACTTTTGATTTGAAAAGGCTGAAAACTCGGCTGAAGGCTACATGCCAAACAAGAAACAATTTTTTTACGGCTTAGGACCTAAGAGGAAAAGCCTTGCAATTTTAATAAGCTGAAACTCGGCTGAAGGCCACACAGAGCACTAAAGACTAAAAAGGAAATCACTATGTAAAATACAAGGAGCGGCGCTCAGATACTTCCAGGGGTCGGCCTGGGAAGGTAACAGTAACGCACGTTTAGGTGAGACAGGCAGCCAGACGGACTTAATCGGAAGGCAACCCAACGGAAAGCCAGCCGACGAAACAACCAACAAGATCAATTCTTCTCCACCCGACCAGCAAAATGACAACAAGATGTCAATAGCACAACGTTCTAGATACTGGTGCCCAATCCAGCCAAGTCAGAATAAACGGCCAAAACTTCGAACAATACCTCAGCTGTCGAACTACACGCCGTGCTGGACAGCATCAACACGACGAGGTTAATACACTGCTGAAAACTACGTCAACGACCAGGGCAGCTCACCGGAACATAGACAGCTACAAGGCAGAAGATACCGTTGGTACTCTTCTTTAATGAAGGAATGAATTAAATTAAGTTAAACATCACACAAGAAGACGGCTGCAATTCTAGCCAACTTCAATGCTCACACGTTGTTGCTCGCAGGAATCTCCCAGAAAGCGACAACCAAGATCAAACGAAGAGACGTGATAGCAGTTGAGGCTTGATAGTAGGTTGAATGAGCACTCGACTTTAGTGTCCAGGATCGGTGGGCGACGAATTTCGTAACCCTCACAAGAAGTGCCTCACAACTCTTAACTACGCCAGCGGCTCCAGCCTGACCAAGCACCACGGAGACTTCCTCGCTCCTCTGCCCCAAACCGACCGACTGCCTCACACACGGAAACGGTTAAAAGACCAAATACACGTCGGCCGATGAGACGACCGACCACAGGACCGACCAACGGTCGTTCCTGCTCCAGTCTCCTTCCGTCAGACAGTGCATGTGTGTCCCCAGCAGTCGGTGAGTACTGTCTTGTCAGCACCTCACTGGCGCTCCCCACCGCTGCTCCGTGCTCGACTGCACTCCTGGTCCATCTCCAACTGACTTCCAGACACACGACAGCTCGGAAATACTATCGGTCGCTCCAGAGATGGTTCGACAGCGCACTATCGATACGCGCTGCTGCTGCCACTCACGGGCAAGTAAGGCAGGAACTTAGTGACGCCAGGAAATGGAATAAGAAAAGGAGGGGGCAGTACCGTAATAGTAGATGACAAACAACAAATAGCATGAACACGAGCCGTGCATGGCTCAATATGTTTCACCTACTGGAGTTAACAGTGCTGAACGACATTGCTGGAAAGCAAGTTGACGGCCAAACATAATTTTAACCAGACAGCAGTAAACCTAAATGAGCGTTCATCAGAGTGCGAAAGGTCGTTGATCATTAGGTGTTATAAACCAAACCGCCTCAACAGCTGAATTTGAAATACAAGAAACAAGGACGTGGAAATGCCAAACGCAACTGCCATTAATCGAGCAATATGTTAGTGAAGGCTTACAATGACCGTTAATTTTAATAACTACCACTATCTGTCGTATGAAACGTAAGTAAATATAATTAGAGCACATCAGCATATTGTGTCACTGTAACATTTCATCAAGAGTAGGACAATGAATGAAAGCCAACCAAGTAAGACGACATGAAAGTCTAATTACAAAATGCCTCTGAGCACTATGGCACTTAACTTCTCAGATCATCAGTCCCCTATAACTTACAACTACCTAACAAACCTAAGGACATCACACACATCCATGCCCGAGGCAGGATTCGAACCTGCGACCGTAGCGGTCGCGCGGTTCCAGACTGCAGCCTAGAATCGCTCGGCCACTCCGGCCAGCGTTTAATTACAATGCAGGATCGACCTCCAGTAACAAGAATGGCATGACTGACAGTAGCTTATGCAGTGGACTATAATAGACTTAATCACAACTATTTGCCTGGTCCCGTTACTGCGACCAGCTCGTCCCACGTGAAATGCCGTTCACACCCATGAAGGCGGTTGTCACTTGCAATCTGTAATACCACTGAGCCACTATCGATATCGGCTGTTAGCAGGGATATTAAAGAAGTCATCGAATTCACTCATTATACACACTCACTCACACTAGGTTTCGTTTTTCTTTATCTAGGACGTATAATCCCAGAAATAAATTAAAAATCATTTCCATATTTCAGTCTAGAGCAAGGTTTTTGGGGGTTTCCGTTAGTTGTACAGCAAATGTCAGATGTGGAATTGCCTTCTAAGTACTCCCAATTGGAACTCAGCTTGCCATGCTACCAGCTAGTCCGATGACAGAAGAGCTTCTGTAAAGTTTTCAAGGTAGGAGACCAGGTACTGGCAGGTGTGAAGCTGTGAGGACGGGGCGTGAGTCGTGCTTGGGTAGCTCAGATGGTAGAGCACTTGCCCGCGAAAGGGAAGGGCCCCGAGTTCGAGTCTCGGTCCGGCACACAGTTTTAATCTGCAAGGAAGTTTCAGTCCGGTATTTGTCTGGCAAGTTCCTGACTTTTCAGTGGGTTACTACTCGAACAGCCCACTCCATATTTAGGGGAACGGAATGAAAAGTAATCAATAAAACTGTGTGCTGCATTGCATGCGGTCGATAGCTACGGGTCTTATGACCCAAAACATTACGACCGATCACGTGCCTGACAAAGCATTCCTCCATCTTTGGAATTCTAAACGGCAGCGATCTTGGGTGTCATGTTTTCGGGAAGTTCTTGACAGGATTCAGGAGGAATGTGACACCAGACAACTACTAACAAGCCTCGCAAGTCCCTTAAATTAAGTGCCAGTTTTTTGGCGTCATAGAATGCTACCCGATAGCGTCCTAGATGTATACTATAGAGTACAAAACATCCGAATTTGATGGCCAATACATCGACATCAGTTCACTGTGTTACTCCTCAAATCACTGCAGCACAATTGTGGGCTCATGACACGGAGCGTTATCCTGCTCGGGGAAGAAATCAAATATGAACGGGAGTCCACAGTTGCCATGGAATATTTGATTACTACCGTTGGTCCCTTGGAAGACTAAGTGAATGTCGACCATTGCGTACTACTGCCCCTAATAGCCTGCATCCGTGGTGAGGTGCATGCTATGAACAGCCGTTCACCTGGACGATGGCACATCTGAACATGATCACGTATAACAGGAGCCACGATTCATCCAACCAGACGAGACGTTTCCATTAATCCATGGCCCAGTCTTATTAATGCCCTGCCTACTGAAATCCTAATTGACGATGGCATTGTGTCTACATGGGAACACGTAGGGATCGTCTGATGTGGAGTCCCATTTGGGCACCATACAGTGAATGGCCTGCTCCTACACCAGCACTGTACTCTGTCGTCAGATTTGCGACAACTTTACTCAGTGGGCAAGCCCCCGACTTCCATGTGTTTTAGGAGGCTACACCACTCTCCTTGAGTTGGGATTACATGTTATGGCCTCAAAGACACCGTCCTCAGTTCAAATTCCCAGTCACACCTCAGCCACTTGGTACTCCTCCTAAACTAGCTGCTGGTAGCCATCACTTACACAACTGTCTGCCATGGCCCCCACTACCAGACTCTCCATTACCCTATGGAGCTTCGTGCTTGCTGAAAGAAGAGAGGATCTGCATTCCCTGTTTCACCCAAATCCAGCAACAGAAACTTTGTTTTACTATATGTACTGAGTAGGATGATTTTGTAAGTTCCAGTTCACTAGCTCAGTTTTATAAAAAATAAAAAATTGACCTAGTTATCCAGAATATACAAAATCATCCTACTATCCCTTTTACCTAATAATAATATAATATAATACAATATAACATAAACTTACAATAATAATATAATAATAACTATTCACCTACAGGTGAATGTAATGTAATTAAATAGATTAGGTAATTAACTATTATTTTTAAAAAACAATTTTTAAGAAAAAACATTTTTAAAATATTTTTCTTAGTCCCAAAAATTTACCTTTTTTGACTTATGTGAAAAACGTTTTTTTTAATTAATTATTTTTTGCTTTTGCAGCCATAAAATTATTATGAGTTGTTGTTTGTAAATGTTTTTGAAGGAAGATTTATTTATATAGTTTTACCACATTTATAAGTAACAATTAATTAAAATGTATTAGTTAACAAAACTAAATTTTAGTAAAATATAAATGGACAACAATAATGGCCAACAAATTATAATAAATAAACAATTTATCTGAAATACAATACAATTTATCTAAAATATTATACGATTTGTAGCACAATAACATGTATTAGTTAACAGAATGAAATTGTAGTAAAATATAAATGGACAACAATAAGAAAATACAAAAAGGAAATAATTAACAAAGGAAAAATGGTATTGTTAATGTAAGTAAAATGTATTAGTTAACAAAAGTAAATTTTTAATAGTATAAATGGACAACAAAAAAATAGATAACAAAAAAATGGACAATATTAAGAAAATAAAATGAATTAGTTAACAAAAGTACATTAGTTTAAAAATTTCAGATTGTGAATGTAAGTAAATTGCATTAAAATGTATTAATTAACAAAAGTAAAATTTATTACAAATTAAATGGACAACAAAAAATGGACAACACTATTATTTTTTGTATGTATTAAATGGAGAACATGCAGCAAAAGAAATGTGCTAAATGCTTTATAGTGAAAGACATTACAGATTATGGAACTAAGTTAGATAAACCCAAGATCAATTTGTAAAAAGTGTATAAATTATGATCAACTCAATAGATATTATTGAAACAAAAAAAATTGAAAGCGATATCATATTGAACAGTACAGATGATGTAAAAAAAATTACTAAATGTGAAACAGTAAAAAGTGTAACAGAATATGAAAAAATTAGGTAAACCTACATCAATTTGTAAAAAATGTTTAAATAATGATCATATTAGCAGATATTCTATTAAAATGGCTAATATGCAGAATAGTATGGAAGGAATGCAGGACAGAAAACAACAAAATGAACAAAATTGGATGGACAACAAAGAACAAAAATAACAAAATTGTATGGACAACAACAGTTTAAAAATAAGCAATTAATGTAATTTAAAAAGAATTTAGATTTTTTGCAAGAAATCATGGAAAGATACTATAAATTTGTAGAGAATGTAGAAAATTAAAAATGTAGAAAATAAAAAACTAAAATAGATTACCGAAATCTAGGTTAGTGTTGTAGTATAATTAGTTTAAAGTTTGTTTAGCGTTTGTTTAACATTTGGTTGTTTTAGTATCATTTCGAATTTAATTGGTCTTTGTTCCAAGTTTAATTAATTTATTCAGAAGATCAAGCAAATTTTGCCAATATTTTGGTCTCACAAAATGCAACCCCAATAATTAATTTAAAGTTTGTTTAACTTTTATTTGTTTTACTGTCACTCGAAATTTCATTGCTATTTGTTCTAAGTATAATTAATTTATCTTTGTTTTAAGACTACCTAAACTATTGTAAAATAAATAAAATTTTGGTAGCACTAAAACAGTGCTACATAAAAATGTTGTAAAATATTTAAAAATTTATAACCTTCTTCTGTAAATTCGTCCACCATAGTGTTGTTTTACAACTTCTTTATATAGAAATTCGTCTTTATAATATTTATCACTATCTTCTTCTTAACTTTATTCGTTAGAATCCAAATCTTTTTCTTCCAAATAACATTTGTTACTTGCTTTAAGAATCTTGTTTATGTATTTTTTCTAATTCGTTTATTTAAATCTTTTAGTTCTACAGAAGCATCTCTTTGTATGTCATAAACTGCAATTTGTACACAACCATTTTTAAGTAAAACTAAATCCGAAAATTCTATTTGGTATTCTTCCTCTAACAAACCATTTAATTATTCTCTTGTATCTTGGTAACACATTTTATTCTTAAAAAATAGGTCTATAATTTTAGCGTTTGTCTTGTACCATTTATTATTATAGATTTTACATAAGATGGAGAAAGATTGATTCCAAAATTAAGAAGTATAAACTAGATTCATTAATAAATATAGTCTTTTTTATTGCCTTTTAATACATCCAAATTGAATTGGTTAAAACTTTTTAATAATTTTTTATCATCTGTGTCTACATTCTTTCTAATTTTATATGTTTACATAACTAAGGACATTAATTATTGCTAAAGATGTATTTGTTTACATAACTAAGGAAACAGATGTAATTGTTTACAAAAATAGTTCTTTTTTCATTATAAGTTAGACCTGGCAATTTACTGGGTTTAGATAAATAAGGATTAAACAACAAATGCTAGTCTTTCTTTATTCTTAGTTGGTGTGGTTTTAATTTCATCTAGTTTAACTTTAATCTTGCAATTCAGATCTATATTTTTATTTTTAATTATTTCTTCCAACCAATAATTAGTACAATAACAATCTAGCATATTTTCAAATTTAAAAATATATCTATCTTTTCCTCAATATTTTTCGATTTTCATGTTATAAATAATTAGTTGTAATCCTTCTCCTAGATCTCCTAAACGTTTACAATTTTTTATTTTTGTATTTCGTAGTATTTGACCCAGTTTTATATTTTTGATGACAATAAACTCTCTATGATTTCGAAAATTAGTTGTATTTTTAAGTAAGCTATTCTGGGAAAAGAATTTCCATTAAAAGTAGAAAAGCTATTTGTTTTTATTTCCAAAAACAGTTCTTCCTTGGGATAGTAAAAAATTTTAATTCTTGTCGAACTCTACTACATGAAATTCAAATAAATCCTTCTTTTTTAAGAATACTATTATTTTTCTTAATGTCTATAAATTTATTTTTAATGGGACCTTTAAAAATATATATACAGAATTCATACCATTCTGTTGACCCAAAACACCAACATATGTAAACTTGTTTTTATTGTTTACCACAAAAGCATAAATATTTAAAACTACACTTGTAGGGAAATCTACCATTGCTGTTTAAAATAATTTTTAATTTATTCTTCTGTTTCTTATTTTTTGTTCCTTATCCAAAGTATTATTCTATTCTTCCTTTAAAGATTGCGTTTTATCTAAATATCCTAGTTTTCTTTCTTGCATATTTAAATTTTCCAATTCTTGTTCTCGCTTTTTAGTAGATTGTAAATATGGTGTATTAATTTGTTTTATTTCTTGAATAGGAAATAGAAACAGTTTATTAGTTGCATTTATTCTTTTCCTACATACAAATGGAATAATATTGTTTGTGTTTATTAATCCCAATTCTTTGGTATTTATTTCTTTAGGTATTAAAGTATTAGAAAAATATGTTCCTCCAGATTTTATAAAACATGTTTGTTTTACAGAAATTACATTTTCTGTTTCTTCGAAAATTTCTATACAGTTAATACGTAACAAGTTAAAACTAAATGCATATAAAACAAATTTAACTAATTTTTCTCTTCCCTCTTTATTTTCCGTTTTAATTTTTATTTTTATTCCTGTTAATTTGTTAGTATTTCTGTTACCCCAATATACATATTGTAAAAGATCATTAAAAATAGTGCAATAACTATTTTGTAATGAATCTGTTAATTTTTGCCACGTGTTAGCTAGTGGAACATAATAAAATGGAGCTTTTTCGAAATATTTGCTTTTATTAGTCATTAATTCTAAACAATATGTTAATGGATCAAATTCTTGTTCTTTTTTGGAAATCTGGATTAATGTAGTTATAAATTGTTGCTTCTAACCTTTTAATTCAATTTTCTTTAGCTAAACTGGATATAAATGTTTCTTTTAATCTCTTATCTGGGCAATTTAAAAAATCTTTTATGTGGTTTCCTAGCTGTTTTTTACTCTAGTGCTTGTTAATTGGCAAATAAATTTAGTGTAGATTTTAACTCTAGAATTAGAATTAATCCATGTTAAACAGTCTTTTCCAACAGAATTATTGTTGTTAACTATTGCAATACAATATTCTTTATATTCTCCTTACATTCTGAAATTAAAATTATTTTTTAACTATTCGATCATTTCTTCCTTGTTAAAAATAGCTGCAAAATCCTGTGTTAAGTCTTAATCTAATAAATAATAATGTTCCTTTTTAAGTTGTTCTAAAATTTCTGGTAACTCTCTTAAATGTGTATTGAGTTTACCATCTGCTGATTCTATTTTGTAGGAAATAACAGCAGGATTTTTATACTTTCATTCTATAATTTTTATATCTTTGTTAAGAATTTGTTTAGTACCATCAATATTTGTGAAATAGAATCTAGTAAATATGGAATTTTTGTTTTAACTCCATGTCCTGCTAAATTAAATTTTGAAAATCTAGATCTTAAAATACTACTAAAACCACCGCATGCTTCCTTCTTTACAAGAAATTTTCCATTTTTCATTTCTCCTTCACAATCTATAAAATCTGTCATTTTAATTACTTTTATATTACCGCAAAATGGTTCTGTAATTTGTTTAAATTCTTATAATTTTTGTTCTCCAATATTTGTAACAAGATTATTATTATTTAAATTTTCTGTAACTAACCAAAAGCCAAATCTTTCATTGGTTGGTTTTACTTTATTTCCCAAAAGTCCTGTTAAAGAATATTTATTTTTGTTAGTAGTGGACATTTTACTTTCAACTTCCATTTATAGAGGAAAAATTTATAAGACTTGCAAAAAAGTTGTTAGAAGTAAAGATGTAAAATTGTTAATAAAAAGACATAAAATTTACTTGTTTTCGAAAAGTAGTTGAAACTATGTGGTTAAAAGTAAAGTGAAGTGATTTTCTTATGTATAAGAAATATAAAGGGCTGAAGAAACTTAAAAATTGAAATATTGAATTTCATGATATAGAATTCAAGATTTGAATTTTTTAAATTATTCTTCTAATTAATTTTATTTTACTTAAATGAATAGAACTAAGTCACAATTAAGACAGTGTGGTGAATGTACGATTAAAAATAGTCTTGAGGTATTTTATGAAAAATATCGAACAGGTGGACACAAATATGTATGTAAAGAATGCTCTAAGGAACATAATGAAATTAAAGTTACTTGTAAATGTTGTAGAACGTTTAATAAATCTTCCTTCAAAAACATTTACAAACAACAGCTCATAATAATCTTATGGCTGATAAAGCAGAAAGTAATTGATTAAAAAAAGACGTTTTTCACAAAGAAAAAAAAATACTACTGTTTCTGGGGCTAAAAAATGATATAAAAAATCAATTTTTAAAAATTTGTTTCGAAAATAATTTTAAAAACATGTTTCACACAGAAGTAAAAAATAGAACAATTTTTGGGACTAAGAAAATTATGTAAAAAATGCTTTTTTAAAAAATAGTTTTTTAAAAATAATAGTTAATTAACTAATTTATTTAATTACATTACATTCACCTATAGGAAATGTATTTAAAACAAAAGGTTTTTATGGTAGTTATTATTATATTATATTATATTACTTCAGCTTATATTATTATTAGGTAAAAAGTATAGTAGGATGATTTTGTATGTTCTGCATAACTACGTCAATTTTGTTAAAAATAAAAAGTTGTGAGTGTTAACGAATACCATGTCACTTATTGGTGCTTTCTCTGTCCAGCAACATTCCACTAATGGTCACGACGGTAGCATGCGATCTGTTGACCTGCTTCGCCGTCTCCTAGATGTTCCTTCCCATGTGGCAGACCATAACAGTGTACCGTTTGTCCAAATTGTGTACGATGGTGGACTTGCCAATCAGCGGCTAGTGTCATTGCTAGAATGATTCCCCACTCCCATCTGTTCCGCTTATGTTATTCCTGTATCGTGTCACGTTCCCGCAAAGGCACCAGATGGCTTTTAATCGCCGGTGAGCAGTGGTCACAGTGTTGTGGCGTATTATGTGTAGAGTGAGTTGTGGAATTCGTGTCACGGGTATTAATAGACTCCTTACACGCACACGCACACGCACTGAAGCGCCAAAGAAACTGGTACAGCCATGCGTATTCAAATATAGAGATACTGAAACAGGCAGAATACGGCGCTGCGATCGGCAATGCCTATATAAGACAACAACTGTCTGGCACAGTTGTGAGATCGGTTACTGCTGCTACAATGGCCGGTTATCAAGATTTAAGTGAGTTTGAACACGGTGTTATGGTCGGCCCATGAGTGCTGGAACACATCATCTCCGAGGTAGCGATGAAATAAGGATTTTATCGTACGACCAGTTCACGAGTGTACATTGAACATCGGGAATTCGGAAAAACATCGAAACTCCACCATCGCTGCGACCGGAAAAAGACCCTGCAGGAAATGGACCAACGACGACTGAAGAGAATGGATCAACGCTCCGGAGGTGCAATTGGTGCAGATTTCAATGCTGGGCTATCAGCAAGTGTCAGTGTTAGAACCATTCAACGAAACAACATCTGTACGGGCTTTCGGAACCGAAGGCTCACTCGAGTACCCTTGATGACTGCAGGACACAAAGGCTTACGCCTCGCCTGGGGTCCGTCAACACCGACGGTGCACTCTTGATGAATGGAGACAAGTTACTTGGTCAGACCAGTCTCGTCTCAAATTATATCGAGTGGATGGACGTGTAGGAGTATGGAGACAACCTCATGAATCTAGCAGGGAACTGTTCAAGATGGTGGAGGCTTTGGTAATTGGGTAGGGCGTGTGCAGTTGGAGTGATATGGGACACACGATACGTCTAGATACGACTCTGAAAGGTGCGTAAGCATCCTTTATGATCACCTGAATTCATTCATATCCGTCGGACTTGGGCAATTCCAGCAGGACAATGCGACACCCCACACGTCCAGAATTCCTAAAGAGTGGCTCCAAGATCACTCTTCTGAGTTTCAACAGTTCCGTTGGTCACTAAGCTCCCCAGACATGAACGTTATTGAGCGAATCTTGTATGCCTTGCAACGTGCTGTTCAGAAGATATATACACCCCCTCGCACTCCTGCGGATTTATGGACAGCCCTGCAGGATTCATGGTGTCAATTCCTTCCAGTACTTCTTCAGACATTTCCGGTACTTCTGCCTGCTCGGGGAACCATACACAATATCAGGTTGCTGTACCAGTTTCTTTGGATTTTGATTGTATTTTGCATTGTGGACTTCATGTCTGCCCAGAGAAGCATAAATGTGTGTGTCCTAAGACCTTAATACATGGAAACTAGAGAGGCGACCTTGCCGCGGGAGACCTTCAACTTCTAAAAGGGACGAAAATATGTAACATGTGCGTCCTCTTGTGAGGTCAAAACGACTTTTAACAGTAAGGATGTGCCGAAAAAGCTCTCAGCTGAGCAGAAGGACAACTGAAGACACATTTGCGTTGATCCTCTTGAGAGGATTGCCAATGACCACGACTTGTTCAGTCGGGTGAGCACAGCCGATGAGTCGTGAATTTTTTAGTACGATGCTGAGACAAAGTGGCGCCCAGGCATCGCCTCGATGAAAAAAGCTGGAATGAGCAAATCGAAGACCTAAACAATGTTGATTTGCTTTTTTGACAGTAGGGGTATCGTGCATAAGGAATTTGCTCATCCAGCACAGGCCGGCCGAAGTGGCCGTGCGGTTAAAGGCGCTGCAGTCTGGAACCGCAAGACCGCTACGGTCGCAGGTTCGAATCCTGCCTCGGGCATGGATGTTTGTGATGTCCTTAGGTTAGTTAGCTTTAACTAGTTCTAAGTTCTAGGGGACTAATGACCTCAGCAGTTGAGTCCCATAGTGCTCAGAGCCATTTGAACCATCCAGGACTTCTCAATACAATGTTTTACGAGGATGTCCTTGGAATGTTCATGAAAATGGGGAATTGAGTGAGAACTTACAGCACTGCAGCGCGTCAGCGATCATAAGTATCGAAATAATTATGAAAAATACACCTCGATTGCACAAAATACCTGGTGTTTACCAAGGTTTCAGCGTGGGTAACCACACCTTCTTCAGAAGCCTTGACTACGCCTATTTAGGCAAGCTGTTTTATATTTGTTCTGAAGAAGGCGTGGTTACCCACGCTGAAACGTAGGTAAACACCAGGTATTTTTTGCAATCGAGGCGGATTTTCCATAATTATTTAAATTGAGTGAGACTGGACATTACGGACAAGTGGATGCTGCGTCATGAGAACGCCCATGTCACACGGCCAGTTCCATCACGAAATTTTCGCCGTCAAACGGAATTCCTGTTATTCCACAGTCTCCCCGCCCCCCGCCCCCCGCCCCCCGCCCCCCACCCTCCTCCGTTTTCGCATAAGATGAGTGCTTATGAGTTTTAATATCTTCAAAGGAATTCATTTGGAGACTCTAGAGAACCTTCAAAAGACAGTGATCGACATGTTAAACGCCTTACCTGTTGAAGCCTCTCAGCACTGACCAAGACAGAGAACAAAGATACCGCCGGTGTATAGCTGCTAAAGGAAACTAATTTCAAGGGGACAAAATTTTTGTTTAAAAAAAGTTTTGGTAGAGAAAGAAATATGTCTCATTACTGTTCTCACTCGCATCTTATGATTCCGTAGAAAATGGAGTTGTTCAATCTCTCGCTAAATGCTTGGGTCAGTAACCAGAGTACCCCATGGGCAAAAAATCACAGTAGTAGGTACGTCCCACAATCTTAACTGCGTCGACGGCCGCGGAAGGAGCGACTCGGAAGCGGAAGGCAAAGTGCAGTGGGAGGGAGAAATCGATGGTTTACGTCCTCAGGCGTCATTTGGCGGCTCCATCCGCCATTAACCTCCTTCCCGGTCGCCGTAACGCCAGCGGGAAAGAAATACTGTGTCCGCATTGTTGGTAGCGGCTCAGATAAAGCGGAAAACTAACTCCGCCAGAAATTGAGTTCCTTTTTGAGTTACGGCATTAACCTTCCTTACATTTTTTTCTGGTCGCCCTTCGGTTGGGTGTTTCAGGGGCGGGATTTTGGGGTGGTGGGGGAGGGGGAGGCGGTGGGAAGGGGCAAGGGGCTAGGAAACAAGTAGAATGTTTTCCATGGGTATGAGGACGGGTGAGGGACACACACACAGAGAGAGAGAGAGAGAGAGAGAGAGAGAGGTAGGGAGTGTACCTTTTTGGTGGTGGGGCAGGGAAGAGAAGGAGGGTGTAGTGAGGGGGCGTGAGAGGGTGGGCCCCGCCGAATGGGCCTTGAAGAAAAGTTCCGAGTAATTCCGCCCGCGCCGCTGCGCCGTTATATATATAAGAACGGTCCCGAACGTAATTCCAGGCCGCGAAAGCTAAGGCGGGCCGCCGCCGGCGGTGTGTGGCGGAGAGAGGGCCGCACGCCGGGCTCCGGCATAAAGCAGCCGCGTCGCGTAACTCCCGCAGAATGGGATTTTTTCCCCCCGCTCTGGCCGATATCTTGCGCGTGCCCTTTCTGCTCTCCTCCTGCTCTTCTATATTCCCATCTCTCTCTCTCTCTCTCTCTCGCTCTCGCTTTCTGCGGCCCGTGTGTCTCCTGCCAGCCCTAGCGGCACCGCCGGGAGAGATAAATAAGACGCCCGTAGAGGTCCCGGAATTGCGCGTGGAAGGGTTTTCTGCCTCGTCCGCAACCTGGCAGCGGGCAGTGGCCAGAAATCTACCAACGTCGCTGGGCGGCGAGGTGGAGGCGGAGCGGCGACGGAGGCGGAGAGTTGGCAGATACACAACGGAGGGGAAACGTTGGGGGCTGATTGCTCTTCAGTAGTTTCGCAACGTCACTGCACGGCCGGCGACGACGCCGTTGCTCTCTGCTGATCTGCAGAAGTGCGCCGCAGTAGTGACTGCCGCCTGTTAATTCTGCAACCTTATACGCAAGGTGCATCAAAAAGAACGACGTGATATCAGAGCAGGGCCGAGCACGGTACACCCGACTTCGTGCTTACAGGGTGTGCAGGTAGCGTGCTAGCCACGGCCCGGTCTGTCAGACGGCTTTCCTCGTTGCTTCTCCCAAGCACCCGGCACTGCGAGACATTTGTTTGATAATTTTGCGCAGCACATTTCGGTCGACGCAACTCTCTTCAGCTGGGAAGAACCGTGATGTCAACGCTGTTTACTCTTAGCTATTTGTCTGTGGTATTAAAGAAGATTTCTAGTCCAGCGGCTATTTGCACAAAAAGAGGCAGTCTAGCAATCCATCTCTACAAGCTTTTGAAAATGAATACGAATGACAGAAGAGAGCGATCAGAATTCTCAATACATATTATGGAGTCGCATAAGTGACTGGTACTGCAAATTTAGCATGAAACGATATTGAAGTATCATAGTTGGTTGCTTTAAAAGATGGGGGAAGCGACCAAACTAAGAGGTCATCGGTCCCTTGTTCTGAAGGAAACAATGCCACAAGGGTGAGAATGAGAGAATGAGACTTACAACACAGAACAGATTGATAGGGAAAACCACAACAACGACTGAAGGGCAAAAAACACTTAAAAGGACAAAGGGGACAAGAAAACCACAAAGACGCAAGAAACAGGTAGAAGAAGTTGAAACAAGAAAGCAAGTTACCATGGCTGACCATGAGGATGAAAAGGAAAAGCCAGCCACTCTCCAACACATTAAAACCTGAAAGCACTAGGGTGGAGGACACGAAGGGAGTAAGGACATGTGCTAAAACTTAGAGCAAGTGATAAAACTCACCCTCACGAATAAAACGTAAAACTAAAGCTGCTGTTGAGGCAGTGTCGCCCAACACCGAAGGTAAGGTGCTGGCTAAGAGTGGCCAGTCCAGCAATAGATGAACGACAGTCATTCGTGAGCCACAGCGACACCGAGATGGGTCCTCGCGATGGAGAGCTAACCATGTGTCAGTCACGTATGGCCATTGCGGACCCGACAGGGAACCAGAGTCCCTGCGAGGCGCGCACGGAGGTCTTCCACACATTCGTAGTTTCCTTAATAGGACGCAGCTTGTTGTGCATACTGGGGTTATGCTATTCCGTCTCCCAGATGCGAAAACCTTGCGGCGTAGTACTGCACACAGGTCAGTTTCAGAGAAGACGATCTGCATAAGCGGTCTACGCATAACCTGTTTGGCCAGCCTGTCGGCAAGTTCGTTGCTTGGGATTCCGACGTGACCTTGGGTCAAAACAAACACCACTGAACGACTGGACCATTCCAGGCCATAGATGGACTCCTGGATGGTCGCTACCAAAGGATGACCAGGGTAGCGCTGGTCGATAGCTTGTAGGCTGCTCGATGAGTCAGTGCACAGGAGAAATGACTCGCCTGAGCATGAGCAAATGTGCTCAGGAGCACGAGATATGGCCACCAGCTCTGCAGTCAAATCATTGCAGACACCTGGTAAGGAGTGCTGCTGTATAAGTTCTCCATGGACATAGGCAGGGCCAACGTGACCCTCATCCATCGAGCTATCGGTGTAAACCACTTCATGCCCCTGTATATGTAGCGAATCGAGAAGAAGTGACAACGGAGAGTCGCAGGGTTAGCTGAGTCCTTAGGGGCCACGTTAAAGGTCCAGGCGAAGCAGCGGCCTAGGTGTACACCTTGGAGGTGTTCGTCAATGAACCTCAAGTAAATGTGGTAAAGGCAAGGACTCCAGTTCGGAGAGAAGGGATCGCACACGAACTGCAATCGTAAGCCCTGACCTGAGCCGCCGACGAGGGAGATGAACCGCCGTGGGCGGGAAAAGGAGACGGTAATTCGTACGCGCAGGAGAACTACGAACGTGTGCAACGAAAATGGAGAGCAATTGCGCACGCCTAACCTACAATGGAGGGCCTCCGGCCTCCACCAGGACGCTGGTCACTGGACTCGACTTAAAAGGTCCTGTCGCTAAGCGACCGCCACATTGGTGCACTGGGTCGAGTAAACGCGCCGCTGAGGGTGCCGCCGAACCTTAAACCAGACTCCCATAGTCAAGGTTGGATTGAAGAAGGGCTCTGTAGAGCTGCAGCACCGTAGAGCAATCTGCACCCCAGTTTGTGTTTCTCAGGCAGTGAAGGGCATTGAGGTGCTGCCAGCACTTCCACTTAAGCTGACGAAAGTGAGGAAGCCAAGTCAATCGGGTGTCGAAAACAGGGCCTAAGAATCGACATAACTCCACCACAGTGAGTGGATCGTCATTAAGGTAAAGTTCTAGTTCTGAATGAACAGTACGACGCCGACAGAAGTGCATAACACACTACTTTGCGGGCGAAAACTGGAAACCGTGGGCTAGAGGCCATGACTTCTGCTTGTGGATGGCTCCCTGTAGGCGCCGCTCAGTAACACCAGTACTGGTGGAGCAGTACGAAATTCAGAAATCGTTTGCGTACAGAGAAGGTGAGACCGACGGCCCTACAGCTGCTGATAGACCGTTAATGGCCACTAAAAGTAGAGAGACACTAAATACAGAGCCCTGCGGGACTCCATTCTCCTGGATATGGATGGAACTATGGGAGGCACCAACGCAGACACATAAAGTACGAAGCGACAGGAAGTTTTGGATAAAATCCTGGAGCGGGCCTCGGAGACCCTACACATACAATGTGGCAAGGATATGATGTCACCAGGCCGTGTCATGCACTTTTCGCAAATCAAAAAAGATGGCAACCAGGTGTTGGCGTTTGGAACAGCTGTTCGGATGGCAAATTCGAGGGACACAAAATTGTCAGTGGTAGAGCGACCCTGGCAGAAGCCGTCCTGACATGGAGCCAGTAGGCCACGTGTCTCCAGGGCCCAACCCAACCACTGACATACCATACGTTCCAGCAGCTTACAAAGATCGTTGGTGAAGCTTATGGGCCGAGAGCTATCCAGATCAAGCGGGTTTTTACCGGGTTTAAGCACCGGAGTGATGGTGCTCTCCTGCCATTTCGATGAAAAGACACCATAGCACCAGATCTGGTTGAAGATGATAAAGATATGTCGCTTGTAGTCAGATGAGAGATATCATCTGACTGTGGATCCCATCTGGCCCAGGAGCTGTGTCGGGGCAATGTGCAAGGGGACTGAGCAGCTCCCACTCTGTAAATGGGGCGTTATAGGGTTCACTGTGGCGTGTAGCAAACGAGGATACATTCATTTCCATCGGCCGTTTGAGAATCAGAAAAGCTGGGGGGGTAGTTCTCCGACACAGAGGCTCTAGCATAGTGCTCAGCAAAGTGCTCAGCAATCGCGTTTGAGTCGGTAGACAACACGCCATTTATGACGATGCGAGGGACACCTGTTGGGGTCTGGTACCCAAAAAGACATCTGATCTTCGTCCAGACTTACGAAGGTGACGTATGGCACCCAATGGTCGAGACGTATCTCTCACACCTGTCTTTTGATAAGCTCGTGATAGCGGGCACGGAGCCACTTAAAGGCTATGAGTGGCCCCAGGGATGGGTACCGCTTATGCCGCTGTAAAGCCCTCTGATGCTCCTTAATTGCCTTAGCGACTTCCGGCGACCACCAAGGGATCGCCTTTCGCTGGGGGCACCGTAAAGAGTGAGGGATCGCATTTTCTGCAGCAGTAACGATTTTTGTAATCACCTGCTCAACCATCACATCGATGTTACCATGTGGGGGAGAGTCAACGGTGACCGCAGAGGTGAAAGTTTCCCAGTCCGCCATGTTTAAAGCCCTTCTGAGCTGGCGTCCGTGGGCTTGACGCTGGGACGGTGACAGGAAGATGGGGAAGTGGCCACTACGTCACTGGTCGTCATGTGCTCTCCAGTGGATACATGGGAGAAGTCCCTGGCTGAAAATGGATAAATCAATGGCTGAGTAACTACCATGAGTCACACTGACGTGTGGTGGCCCCAGTATTTAAGAGGCAGAGGTCGAACTGAGACAGTAAAGTTTCGTATCTCTGCCTCGACCAGTAAGCACCGTGACACCCCACTAGGGGTTATGGCCGTTAACCTATCCAAAAGTAGGAAAGTTTTAGGGGGTTGATCAATCAGTACAGCTAATATAATTAGGGGTACTGCACCATCTGAAGATGTACACTGCAGACAGTTATTTCCTGCATCGTCCTTATTCTGACAGCTACAGTTCCAAGAGGGGTTTGAAGGGGCACAATATCGCTACAGACTGAGTTTAGTACATAAACGCAAACTCCACCTGACACTCTATTATATTCGCTATGGTTCCTGTAATATCCCTTATAGCTGCAGACTGCAGGGGTCCACATTACCAGGAACCACGTTTCCTGGAGGGCAATGCAGAAAGCAGGTGTAAAACTTAACAGTTGCTGTAGCTCAGTCAGGCGGTGAAAAACGCGCCACAATTCCAGTGGAGGGTGACGTCATCATGAGACTGGGAAGGCACGGAACATTCAATGAGGCAGTTTACGCTTCAGGTTCACCTGCTGGTGCTGCTGATGCCGCCGACTTATACTCTGAGCAGTCCATATCCATTGTGTCTGAGGGTCCAGCAATATCTAGGTCCTCAGTGGACACCAGAATCTCTACCTTATCGCCAGACACAGAGCTTGTAGGTAGCGTTGGCGCGGGTGCCACAGCAATTTCCTAGGACTTAAGTGTCTTCTTTTGGACTTTTCTCGCTTCTCCTTGGTTTTCTCTGGCTGGGAGGGCATCACTGGTTCAGTCTTCGGGACTGAGGATGATCGTGAAGCCGTACAACCAGCTGCTTTTGGGCACTTCAGTCACTGGTGGGTGTCATCTTTCCCAAAAGCGGAAAACTGGGAAGGTAGTGACCCAAGGGACTCCATCATGGCAAGAGCTGAAGAAGACTTACGCTTCTCCGTCTGAGAAATGGGGACTGGTGTCCCCGATGGTTAGGGGGGCAGTCCTCCCATGGTAGGTGGTGTGGGAGCAACAGAGGGGTGGGGTGCTCCCCACCATCAAGGGGACAGGTGTAGGCTTCTGGCTCTGAGAGCTGATTGGAATTTGTGGAACTGATGGAGCTACAACTGTTTTCACAGCAGCGACGTATGAGGGGGTCATAGACACAGGATGTAGGCTCTCATATCTTCTCTTAGCCTCAGTGGAGGTCAGTTGTTCCAGGGTCTTGTATTCCATGATTTTCCTCTCTTTCTGTAAAATCCTGCAGTCTGGGGAGCAAGGTGAAAGATGCTCTCTGCAGTTGACACAGCTGGGAGGCAGGGCACAAGGATTATTGTGATGTGATGGACGTCCACAATCTCGACATGTGATGCTGTAAGTACAGCGGGAAGACATATGGCCAACCTTCCAGCACTAGAAGCACTGCATTGAGGGAGGGATATACGGCTTGACATCACAGCGGTAGACCATCACCTTTACGTTCTTGGGTAAGGTGTCACCGTCGAAGGCCAAGGTGAAGGCACCAGTGGGAACCTGATTATCCCTCGGACCCCGATGGATGCACTGCGTGAAATGAACACTTCGCCACTCTAAATTGGAGCGCAGCTTGTCGTCAGACTGCAAAAGAAGGTCCCTGTGAAAGATAATACCCTGGACCATATATAAGGTCTTATGTGGCATGATGGTAAGACAAACATACCCCAACTTGTTACTAGCGAGTAAAGTCCATGACTCGGCAGAGGACGCTGTTTTCTTTCTTTTTTTTTTTTTTTTTCGAGACTGACCCAGATCGAATTTTGGACAAGCCCTCCATCTCACCAAACTTGTCCTCTAAATGCTCTACAAAAACTGTGGCTTCATTGAAACAAAGGAGTCCCCATAAGTTCTCGTACATATGAGGTACCGGGGTGAATAAGCTTTGCTGCCATTCTTTGCCTGGCGTTTCTTCCATGGTGTGGCCAGGGATGGTGCCCTTCCCCAATTGACTCGCTCTTCGGGATTTTTTTTTAAATGTAGTTCAAACCTACAGGGGATCATCACATAAAGGCCAAAACGTGTGAGATTCCTTTTAGTGGCCTCTTACGACAGGCACAAATGTCTCGGGCCTATTCTAATCCCCAGACCCAGAGGGGAAGCAGTATCACGCAAAAAGAATTTAAAGATTTAGTTGACACTGGAAGAGCAAAAATTTACAAGGATTGTAACATCAAGAAGCACTTCGTGCTAAATTTGTAGGCTTAGGGCACGTGAAAAAATTGGTGGCATGGATAGTAAATTTTATGAAGCTGCAGGCATTATTCCACTGTCAGTTGATACAGTTTTCGATACAACTTAATGAGGAGTGTGGAGACTTCATATATTACTGCACAGTACGTTGGTTACGTAAAGGAGCATGGGTGGAATAATTTTTCGATTTAAAACTAGCTATTGTTGCATTCATAAATGAGAAAGGAGTACAGGAACGAAAATTAGAATATCCGGTATAAATTTTGGACCATGCATTTTAAGTGGACTTGACTGCACACTGCCCACAATAAGACACTGCAATATGATTAACAACTTTTTTTCGATTGGATGGGGATGTGTTTCAAAAGATAATCGCGTTGCGGTAGATGGACATTCTGGCAAACACACTCCAGTTCCCTTAGCTCACTGGCGTTAAAGAAAACGTGAGGCTTGAAGCATTCACTAGGGTCTTGAAAGAATTATAAGGATAGTTTCTAAAACCAAGTAGTATGAAGTGCAACTGTACTGCCATTTGAACGTGGTGCATTCGCAGTCATAGCATTGTGTGACAGTGGAGAAAAGGCGCAGAGAGACAGCGCTATGGCACTCGTGCCAGTGCATGGCTCGCGAGCCGAATTCTGGGCCAGCCTTGTGTTAGAGCGTAGTAACTACGAAACTGGAGCCGTACCAGAAAGGTAATATGTGTTGGTTGAGTGTGTTTGGCCCAGAGTTGTAGAGAATCGCCTCTATATTCCAGCCCATGCACCTTCTCAATCAGCACGAAGCAAGATCTACATCTACATGGATACTCTGCAAATCACATTCTAGTGCCTGGCAGAGGGTTCTTCGAACCACCTTCACAATTCTCTATTGTTCCAATCCCGTATAGCGCGCGGAAAGAATGAACACGTATGTCTTTCCGTACGAGCTCTGATTTCCCTTATTTTATCGTGGTGATCGTTCCTCCCTATGAAGGTCGGTGCCAACAAAATATTTTCGCATTCGGAGGCGAAAGTTGGTGATTGGAATTTCGGGAGAAGATTCCGTAGCAATGAAAAACGCCTTTCTTTTAATGATTTCCAGCCCAAATCCTGTATCATTTCTGTGACAATCTCTCCGATATTTCGCGATAATACAAAACGTGCTGCCTTTCTTTGAACTTTCTCGATGTACTCCGTCAGTCCTATCTGGCAAGGATCCCACACCGCGCAGCAGTATTCTAAAAGAGGACGGACAAGCGTAGTGTAGGCAGTCTCCTTAGTAGGTCTGTTACATTTCCTAAGTGTCCTGCCAATAAAACGCAGTCTTTGGTTAGCCTTCCCCATATCATTTTCTGTGTGTTCCTTCCAATTTAAGTTGTTCGTAATTGTAGTACCTAGGTATTTAGTTGAATTCACGGTTTTATATTAGACTGATTTATCGTGTAACCGAAGTTCAACCAGTTCCTTTTAGCACTCATGCAGTTGACCTCACACTTTTCGTTATCTCGCGTCAACTGCCACTTTTCGCACCATTCTGATATCTTTTCTAAATGGTGCCCAGTCTATAGATAACACAATCTTGGGAAGAAGCATTAAGCAGAACCACATGACATGTTGACGCATCCTGCATGAAAACATTGATTTCCACACAGTTGCCCTTTTTCAGCTACAACGAAGTCTCAATGACTTGCAGACGTCGCGGTACACCTAATAAGCCCTCTGTTTGCATTCTTTTCAAAGGAGGACGGACCGAGAATAAAGGTGCTCGTGAATGCACTTCACACACTGACAGCGAGTGCCATGCCTCTTGGGGCACAAGAAGTGTTATAGAGTACCATCAGTTCGGCAGTTCTATGTATTCACTGCACCCTGTAGTGTAACATGTGCCATCTCACTCCATAAAATGTTGCCTGGTCACATGTCACCAACTTCAATCCGTGTGAGAAACCGAAGAGCACCCTCGTAACATTGCTGTGGATCATGAGGTCTCAGCCGCAACACATTCTGGATCTCACACGGGAACCAGAGTACCAGTATAAAACAGACCGCAAAGCTTTCCATACTGTTGATGATGGGGCGGACAGTTCTCTTGACACTGCGAGAGCAGCAGCCAGGGCATGGGCTGTGTGGTCAGTTGCAGCAACAGCAGCCTCGTCAACGACTTCCAGTGGGACAGGACGCCTTCCTCTTCCAGGTGCCACACGGAGATCACCAGTGTTTTCGAAATTCATTATCATCGTCTTTAAAGAATTTACTGACGTCGGACCTCTAATCAGACCTTGCAGTGTTCGATACTCTCTCAATGCAGCACTGTGATATTGCTGCCGTTCACGTAACACCGTTCCAGTAAAAGCGCACCGTCTCTCTTCTCTATAGCCATACTGGTCACTGACGTTGCGCCTTGTCAAATGACGGCCTGGGTGTCATACCGTCATACGAGGTGTGGCTAGAAAAAAACCGGACTAGTACTGGTGAAACAATAAAACGAATGCAATAAGGCTGAAAGTCACGTGGCCTGTCACGTGACTCTAGCGCCGCTTACTGCTCGAGTTTCATCTGCCTCCTGCACTCAGTCTGCCCGTGGCGTCTGTTTTAAGTAGTTGACGTTTTGTTTGTGCGTCGGAAAATGTTGAGTGTACAGAAAGAACAGCGTGTTAACATCAAATTTTGTTTCAAACTAGGAAAATCTGCAAGTGAAACGTTTGTAATGTTACAACAAGTGTACGGCGATGATTGTTTATCGCGAACACAAGTGTTTGAGTGGTTTAAACGATTTAAGGATGGCCGCGAAGACACCAGTGATGACACTCGCACTGGCAGACCATTGTCAGCAAAAACTGATGCAAACATTGAAAAAATCGGTAAACTTGTTCGACAAGATCGCCGTTTAACAATCAGAGCAGTGTCTGAGTTAACAGGAGTTGACAAGGAAAGTGTTACGCAGATTCTTCATGAAAGTTTCAACATGAACAAAGTGTGTTCAAAAGTGGTTCCAAAGTGTCTCACAATTGAACAGAAGGAACGCCGAAGAATGATTTGTTCTGACATCCTGGAAAACATTGAAAGTGATCCCACCTTCTTACAAAATGTTATTACTTGCGATGAATCGTGGTTTTTTACTTACGATCCCGGAACTAAACGCCAATCGATGCATTGGAAAACTCCTGGTTCTCCACGACAAAAAAAAAGCACGAATATCAAAATCGAAATTCAAGGCAATGATGATTGTTTTTTTTTAAATCAAAGGGATTGTGCACATTGATTGGGTACCAGAGGGACAAACAGTGAATCAGCATTACTACATTAGCGTCCTGGCTACCCTACGTGAGCGAGTACGGAGAAAACGGAACGATTTGTGGAGAAAAAAGTCATGGATCCTTCACCAAGACAATGCCCCAGCTCACAGTGCGTTGTCAGTGAAGACGTTTTTGGCAAAACACAACATTCCCATCTTAGATCATCCACCCTACTCACCTGATTTGGCCCCCTGTGACTTTTTTCTTTTCCCTAAAGTCAAGTCAGCTTTGAAAGGAACTAGATTTGAGACTGTTGAAGCAGTAAAAGAAAAAGCGACGGAAGTAATGTATGGACTTACCGAAAATGATCTGCAGCATTGCTATGAACAGTGGAAAATTCGTATGGAGCGGTGTAGAGACCGAGGAGGAGAGTACATTGAAGGAGATAACATGAAATTGTAAATAATTGTAAATAAATGTAAATAAATGTTTTTTCCAGCATCAGTCCGGTTTTTTTCTAGCCGCACCTCGTACAAACAGTGTACAGCGCCAGATCTGCACCTGCTGGCCATGACTGGAACAATTTGTTTTCCAACGTAAATGGTTTCACATTAGAGCATTAGTATATCTACCAAGTTTCGCTGTCATACGTTAGTTACATCCAAGAGTGGATCCGGGTTAGTAGCTGCATTTTAAGTAAAACCACCCGGTACCTGCAAAGGCAAGAAACTATGTCAACCTTCCACTGCCGATGAAACGGTGGAAGGAATTCGACAAACTTTTGCGTTGAGTCCACGAAAGCCTAGTAGCTGCAAAAGCAACGAACTTTCAGTTCCTCTTATAACTGCCCGGTGGAGTTCGGTCCATAGAGCACAACTTAAGGGGGGTAGGACGTCAAACGGGCCAACTTGGAACAGGAGAGGCATCACAGGACATTTTAATTTCCAGTGTCTATACTTTTACAAATGAATTCATAAAACTTTGTCAGCATCACCAGGAAGGATTCAGGATTCACACTCATTGCAGTGGAAGTTCGAAAACATAACAAAATAATTTGTTTTACGTGTGAAATTTCATCATTTGTTGCTATAGGTACACTTTTCTTCATAAGTTAGAGCTTCTTTGATCAATTTTGCACAGCATACATACCATACTTACAGGTGTATGAAACTCTAGAATTTATTTAATTTATGAAAAAACGAATGATCTGTTGTATTTTAAACTTCATCTTAAAAAAAGAAACACAAACTTTGTAGTTAATTACATCAATTTTTCTACAGTTTTTAATAGATTTGGAAAATTCTAGAGTTTCATACACCTTTAAGTATCGTTTGTATGCTGTGCAAAATTCATCGAACCATCTCTCTTATGAAGAAAAGTGTACCAATAGCAACAAATGCTGCCATTAGTAAGTGAAAAAAATGATGAAATTTCTCATATAAAAAAAATTACTTCGTTATGTTTTCGAACTTCCACTGCTATGAGTGTGAATTCTGAATCCTTCCTGGTCATGGTGACAAAGTTTTATGAATTTATTTGTAAAAGTATAGAAAGTGGTAATTAAAATGTCTTGTGGTGCCTCTCCTGCTCCAAGTCGGCCCGTTTGAGGTCCTACCCCCCTTAAGCAAGCTCTTTCGGTTGCTGAAAAAAGGAAATGTGCTGGTTTCAGCAAAACGCCGCTGCAAGACATGGAAGATGATAGATTTTTATCACAGTGCATTTTGACTGATGTTAGCAGTAAACCGTACTGATAGAAGGTGTGCATGTGGGAAGTTCACGCCCATCACCCAATTACCGAACACGGAAGAAATTAATTACTTTTGAATACATTGTGGGAGCAATCAGTGATCAATGTCATTACTAATATTTACTGTCAAAAACAGTCTTGATTACAAGTTACTATTTATTCCGGCGACCGGTTTCGACCACAACTGTGGTCAGAACTACAAGTCAAATACAAAGTTTGATCAGGGGGCAACAGATATTAAAGAAAAATATATAAAGTATATAAAGCTGCAAAGTTATGAAACGATGAATTACCAATGAGCAAGAACCTCCTTCTAGTGGTAAAACACTACTGGAGAAACCAGAGCACGTCTTACTATATATACTGGAGGCTCGGCCCACTTCTGACACAATGATGTCATCGCCAACCAATGGGTAAGATTTCTTAGTTAAAACAACATTAACAAAAATGAAAAACAAACACACATAAACCTTTGCTCGTTCAACAGCTATTGTCCCTTAAGAAGCGTTAAAAAAATTTGAACATATGGAATGGCGTCCGTCCTCACCATGGCAACCACTAGTTTACCTATCGACTCTACAACAACTTCAGAGGAAAGAAGCCTGCTGCCACATCTTTGGAACGGCGTATAATCTCACCATGGCAACCAGTGGTTCCAAATGGTTCACTAACAGGCCTAGAGACGGCAATCCATGTACTGTCAAAACGAAGTTCATTTATCCTACATGTTTAAATATTTTTAACGCTTCTTAACTGACAATAGCTGTTGAACAAGCTAAGTTTTATGTGCGTTTATTTCTCTTTTTGTTACTGTTCTTTTAACTAAGAAATTTTATGTTGTTATTCAACCTATAACCCATTGGTTAGCGATGACATCATTCTGTCAGAAGTGGACCGGAGCCTCCATTACATACAGTAAGACGTGCACTGGTTTCTCCAGTAGTGATTTACCACAAGAAGGAGGTTCTTACTCATTGGTAATTCATCGTTTCATAACTTTGTAGCTTTATATACTTTAAATATTTTTCTTTGATGTATATAGCCCTCTGATAAAAGTTTGTATTTGAGTTGAAGTTCTGAAGATGACCACAGTTGTGGTCGAAACCGGTCACCGCAATAAATAATTTGCGATCAAGACTGTTTTTCATGGTAAAAAAAAGCAACTAAAGAAATTCTCCCCTAAAGTGAACTTTGTTGTACCATTTTGTTAGATGAAGTTTATGGTCCCTTCCTTTCCGAGGAATACACGAGAAGAGCTATTTTCGAGTACTGCAGACTGAACTTTTCCTACAGCTTCAGACGAACTCAGACAGCTTCATATTCGAGTAAAGAGGAGTTCCACCCCACTGGGAGAACTTTTTATGACAATTCCTTGACGAGACGCTGCCTCACTGCCGGATAGGGCGCACAGTACCCTGAGACATCTCCCTGTATTCCCGGCCTCCATCTCCAGATGTGACTGCGTATTATGTTTTCGTGTGGAGGTATGTGAAGGGAAGTATTTTCATTCCCCCTTGACCTCATGACACAGATACGCTGAAGAGGGCAGGAGCTTCAGTGACTTCTGCCAACACAGGTATGTTACATAGAGTGTATAACGAAATTATCTATCGTTTACATGTGCTGCTGGTGGACACACATAACATTTGTAATAACGTAACTAAAACTTCAAGATATTGGTTGGCTCAAATGGCTCTGAGCACTATGGGACTTAACTTCTGAGGTCATCAGTCCCCTAGAACTTAGAACTACTTAAACCTAACTAACCTAAGGACATCACACACATCCATGTCCGAGGCAGGATTCGAACCTGCGACCGTAGCAGTCGCGCGGGTCCGGACTGTGCGCCTAGAACCGCTAGACCACCGCAACCGGCTTCAAGATATTGTTTTATGCAACATGTCTCTCTTTGAAGAATGTATCCGTCAACAAAAAAGAAATTGGACATGTCCGAAAGAACTCACACGACATGCATAATCAACGCGAGGACGTCCAGTGATCGCTTCAGCGTTGATGCAGGCTCGAACCCTTACGAGAATTTTGAATAATGACAATTGACACCGACAGCTGTGTTGTTATCTAACGCAGTTTATTCAAAACATGCTACCTGTTCCGACACTAAAATGTGTCATCTTGACGCCCCAAGCCTGAAGATGAAGCTTTCTGGCGTCGAAACAGGTAGCGTGTTTTTATTAAATGACATTAGATTATAACACAATTGTTGTTTTCAGTTATCGCTACTCAAGTACTTCACGGTTGGCTATGATCCCACGGTCCTAAATTGATTACCAGAGGCTTACGGGAACCGGCAAAATGCCGCGGCTACTGAGGAAAATGGTGAAGGGGAACTGCATCAGTAGTATGCGGATAAGTTAAGAATTTTGGTCTGATGGGAAGCGTGCTTGGCTAGCCCATGCACTTGAGATGACCACTGTGTCCGGATGGAGCAGTGGTTAGCTCATCCGTCTAGTAAGCAGGATACTTGGGTTCGAATCCCGATCTGTATCACATTTTCTACTTTACTCACCGGCAGCTAATTTCATTAATTCTTTTATGTCTTAAACCACAAATTTTGTTTGGACCAACAAAAATGCTTCTGAATTTTCAACAGAAAAGGACACACACTACATCCAGGGACTGTTTCAAAAGTGCTACCGCCATTCATATCGAACTAGTCCCCCCAAGATGTGGTGCAAAATAAAATCTTCATAAGATGGAACAATTCTGATTGACATATTTCTGCGTCTAGATATATACACCGTCAGTCACCTTATGGTGAGTGTTGGAGGGTACTTCTGGTACGACTATCGGATACCCCCAGTCCCGTTCATGAATGACGCATGGAAAGAATTATTCTCGGTACTAACTGCTCTTTATTTTCTCCTTGTGGTTACATTCTGAGACGTATGTCGAAGTATACGTGCAAGAAAATAATGTGTTGCCTAACTTCTTCGAACGTACTACCTCGGAACTTCTATTGTAACATTTGTCTTGTAAATAACAGACGCCTTCTCTTGCTGCACTGTATTTTTTCGAGAGAATAAAACACAGTGCAGCGAGAGGCGGTGCTTTTTATTTATAAGAAAAATAGCGGGTGATCAAAAAGTCAGTATAAATTTGAAAACCGAATAAGTCACGGAATAATGTAGATAGAGAGGTACAAATTGACACACATGCTTGGAATGACATGGGGTTTTATTAAAACCAAAATGCAGGATGGCGCTCCACCCCATATTGCTAGACGCGTGAAAGATCTCTTGCGCGCGTCGTTTGGTGATGATCGTGTGCTCAGCCTCCAGTTTCGTCATGCTTGGCCTCCCAGGTCCCCAGACCTCGGTCCGTGCGATTATTGGCTTTGGGGTACCTGCAGTCGCAAGTGTATCGTGATCGACCGACATCTCTAGGAATACTGAAAGACAACCTCCGACGCCAATGCCTCACCATAACTCCGGCCATGCTTTACAGTGCTGTTCACAACATTATTCCTCGACTACAGCTATTGTTGACGAATGATGGTGGACGTAGTGGCATTTCCTGTAATGAACATCATCTTTGTTTTGTCTTACTTTGTTATGCTAGTTATTGCTATTCTGATCAGATGAAGCGCCATATGTCTGACGTCGTTTGAACGTTTGTATTCTTTCGCTTCTAATAAAACCCCATGTCATTCCAAGCATGTGTGTCAATTTGTACCTCTCTATCTACTCTATTCCGTGACTTATTCGGTTTTCAAATTTATACTGACTTTTTGATCACCCGGTATTTCTGTGCTTGTTGCGCAGGATGGCCACACAAACAAACTCATCCTTCTATAGCAGATTTCGCCTTGATGCACAATAGATTTCCCCGTGATGCATAACGGCTCTCTTGCAGTGCCTGCTGGGTATCTCAGTAACGCTCTCGCGCTGGCTAACCGAAACGCACGGCTGTTCGATGGATCTTCAAGGCCTGTTCTGTTAATCCAGCACGGGTAGGATGCCAGACTGTTGAGCAATATTCAATAAACGAAGGAGCGATTATTTTGGAAGCCACTTCTTTTGTGAATGGATTAAATTTATTTAAAATTGTTCCAATGAATGTGACCCTAATATCTGCTTTCAGTACATTTTGACTTATGTGGCCATTCCACTTTACGTCACTCCTGGTGATAACTCCTATGTGATTTATGATAGCTACTATCCCAAGTGATTTTTCCACAATAGTGTAATCGTACGATAGAGGATCTCTTCGTCTGTTTATGAGTAATACGTCATACTTATTGACGTTCAGCCATTTATTAACCCTCTGCAGGTCTACCTGCATATCGCTGCTGTCTTCTGCTGTTGCTGCCTTCTTAAGGACGGCTGCATCACTACCAACAACCTCGTGCTGTTTAGGACACTCTCGAATAGATCATTTATGTACAGGACGCTACACGTGTCAGTACAGACATTTGTATTTATGATTGAGAATCGTGTACTGAACAACATTACATCAGCTTTTACTTCATTTGAAGACTTATAGTCATACCTATTATATGTTGTATGTTTATGGGTTGGTTAATACCTCTAAGTACATGTGGCAAGAGCAACCAATTAACGCTTATTTTCACCTTCGAAGCGAGTAAGTTGTGCGCGTGTGGACTCAGAACTGTTAGTCCTTAGTGATAGGCGTAGTCCACTTAGCATTGCAATTACGACCATGAAGAAAAGATCAGGTCGTGAAGTAAGTGACATGTTTGTGAGAACACGGTTCGACACAATGAAAAAAAACCAACATACTGATGTGTGTACATATTAAGTTACCACATATAAAAATATCTGCACTTACGCCCGTCACACCTTGTATACTAAAAGCAGTAATACTTTACATATTCTTCTGATACCCCTGAAATTACCTTAACACCCATCGATTCTGTACTGTTGAGAGCTACGCATTACGTCTATCGACACGAAAGTTCTGAAACCAGTCGCCGTCTGATCCGATTCTCAGTAAGTTCGTATTTTATTCACTTAACGACAATGCGAGCTTGTATTTGAATGCCTTGCTGAACTCAAGAAATACAGAATCCACCCGAGTGGCTTGTATACACCGCTCTGTATATCATGGACGAACAGAGCGAGTTGTCTTTTGCAAGACTTCTGTTTGTGGAATCCACGCTGATTTTTATAAAGGAGATCTTTGTTCCCCAGTAACGTTATAATACATAAGAATAAAACCTTTTCCATAATTCTACAACAACAAAAAATGGCTCTGAACACTATGGGACTTAACTGCTGAGGTCATCAATCCCCTAGAACTTAGAACTACTTAAACCCAACAAACCTAAGGACATCACACACATCCATGCCCGAGGCCGGATTCGAACCTGCGATCGTAGCGGTCGCGCGGTTCCTGACTGTAGTGCCTAGAACCGCTCCACTCTGGCCGGCTTATTCTACAACAGACTAACGTCAGAGGTACAGGCATATAATTATTTGCATCCAGTCGGCAGGTACCCTTCGTTGGTCAAGTGACCTGCGATAAACTACTGTTAAAACTGGAGTAACTTCTCTGGCCTATTCTCTGAATTATCCCGTAAGTATCTCGTCCATACCAAAATACAGCCTCGTATTAATTGCTGTCGAACTGGTGCAAGACACAAGAAAAGAAACTGATGTCAGCCTGAAAAGTGTTTCACAGTTCCCTGCAAGAATGCTGTTCGGCGTATCAATAATGACTCCGACCACGCCGTTTCGGCCATCGCACCCGTCTTCAGGAAACAACAAGCGACCTCGTTTGCCGACCTGAAGAGTCTGCAATGCGGACCGCCGAGCTACTTCCGTATTCTATGCATGGTTTACGAATGAGCAGCGCGAGCGATACATCTAGCGGCCGAATGCCGCGGCATTTTCAATAGCGGCGCACACACACACACACACACACACACACACACACACACACACAAACACACGGCGTAACGCAGGCGATATCGGAAGCGGGTGAGTTACGGCCGGGCGGCGACGCCGCATACACAATGAGGCCGCAGACAAGCGCTCGGTCTCGCACGCACACGCACGCACGCACGCACGCAGCGATGCGTCACGCGCCGCCCTTTGTCATCGCGCCACTAATTAGACATTGATACGCAAGTGCGGAAATGGAATATTGATCAGCGCCCGCCTCCGCGCCGTATGCGGGCCGCGGCGCTCAACCGGCACGGGGCAAAAACAACCGCAACAACGGCCGCTCCGCCGGCGGCAACAACAGCAACAACACGACGCGCCGCGCATTCATTATTCATGACGTATATGTAAACAATAATTGATTGGCGGCCGGCAGGGCTACGTGCCGGGAACATCAAATTTTACTGTCGGCCAGGGAACAAACGGACGTTTCCTCCGTTCAGCCTCCACATTACAGCACTGTGGCTCTACCTAGTAACAATAGCGGTGGCAGTAGTAGTATTATACATGGTTGGACTAGTTTTACAGGGACATGTCACATGTCCTGGATTACTGCACCACATCGGCACAGCGATTGTAGTTAACAGCAGGTAGTAGAAGATCCTTTGTCCTCTGGAAGATACGGAGCACCAGCATACAGAGAAGAGTGCTGAGTTGCCTACAGCTCAGGTGAAACTGAGTTAAGGCAAATCACCTACAGAGGGCGCACCAAGGCAAAAATCTATGTTATTCCTTTCCCATATGTCACCCAAATAATTCCCAAATGGATATCCTCCCTCTGAATACAGATACTAGCAGATATTCAGCTCCCCTCAGTCAGTATCAAACGGTATACGCACAGTATCAACAGCACCTCAAGATATCGTCACCACTGCTTCTGCAGGTGCAGTCAAGTAGAGCCAAATCGGTAATTCTACGATTAATTGTAGTTACCGTTCACTGGATTCTGGACTGGACCAGAGCTAAATGCATATCAGTGAAAGTTAACACCGAATTATTGCCACCCACTATCTTCATATCACAATTAAGTATTACAAAGTTTTTATAAATAAATTATTGTTAACTGTTGCAGCCAAAGTTTTGTGGCACAGTGTAGTCTCTTTACAGAACAACCTACTTTACAAGAAGGCAGCTGGTGCGATGTTAAGTAGATGAGATCATTGTTACCACTATAATACAGAGAGGACCTAATGTATTTCGATGGATTTCATGACTTTTTTTTTTGCATTTTATGTGTATGTTTATGAATGGTTATACGTGAACAGTGATATAATGGGAACTCCGATAGGCACCAAGCAGTGTGTGGCGGAGGGCACAATTCGCGTCAAAGTCATATTCCCCCCGCTCTCTTCTACTCGCGGATTGCGCTAGGGAAAAACGACTGTCTGAACGCCTCAGTATGAGCCCTAATTTCCCTTATCTTTGAATAATGATCATTGAGCGATTTGAAAGTTGGTGGTAATAATATATGCTCTACATCCTCGGCGAAGATCGGATTTCGGAATTTAGTTAGCAGCCCCTTCCGTTTAGGCGTCATCTACATGCAAGTGTGTCCCACTTCAAACTTTCTATGACATTTGTAACGCTCTCGCGATGGCTAAATGTACCAGTCACAAAACCTGCCGCTCTTCTTTGCACCTTCTCAATTTCTTGAATCAGACCCAACTTGTCCCATACAGGCGAACAATACTCCAAGACTGGACGAACTAACGTATTGTAAGCAATTTCCTTTGTTGAAGGACTGCATCGCTTCAGGATTCTACCAATAAACCGCAATCTAGAGTTCGCCTTACCCGTTACTTGTGTAATCTGATCATTCCATTTGAGATCATTTCGAATAGTCACACCCAGATACTTGACGGATGTTACCGCTTCCAAAGACTGGGCTTTTATTTCGTACTCGTACATTAATGGGGATTTTCGACTTGTAATACGCAGTAGGTTACACTTATATTGAGAGGGAACTGCCAGTTATTAAACCACGCATTTATTTTCTGCAAATCCTCATTGATTTGTTCACAACTTTCGTGTGATACTACTTCCCTGTAGACTACAGCATCATCGGCAAACAGTCTAATGCCGCTGTCAATACGATGAACCAGATCGTTTATGTAAATCGTAGAAAGGAGCGGACCTATTACGCTGCCCTGGGGCACACCTGAAGTTAGACTTGTTTCTGTTGAAGTCACCCCTTTCAGGACGACATACTATTCTCTGTCTGTCAGAAAACGTTCCATCCAAGCGCATATCTCATCGGATAGAAGGTAAGCTCGCACTTTTTGGAGCAAGCGACAGTGCGGAACCGAACCGAAGGCCTTTCGAAAGTCGAGAAATATGGCATCAACCTGGGAGCCGGTATGTAGAGCCTGTTGTATATCATGCACAAAGAGGGCCAGCTGTGTCTCGCATGACCGCTGTTTCCTAAAACCGTGCTGGTTTCTGCATATGAGCTTCTCAGAGTCTAGAAAGGTCATTATGTCTGAACACAAAATATGTTCCATGATTCTACAACAAATGGACGTCATTGAAATTGGCCGGTAATTATGTGCATCCGATTTTCTACCCATTTTATAGATTGCTATGATCTGGGCCTTTTTCCAGTCCCGTGGAACTTACCGCTGTTCCAAAGATCTCCAATAGATGGTGGATAAGAATGGTGTTATATCTGTAGCATAGACAACATATAATCTTACGGGGCTACCGTCTGGGACAGATGCCTTCCTGGCGTCTAAGGATTTTAACTGTTCCACAATCCCAGATACACTAACTACACTAGCTTAGCATGTTTATTGCTGTTAGAAGTAGTTTATCCTGTAGCGGAACTGAAATAGATAGTTCCTATGAGTTAGCATGGGTAGAGATCATTTTTGGCAAGCGGAATAAAATATTGATTGCGTTTACCGATCTCTCAACTCAGATGATACAATTGCTAAAAGGTTCACAGAAAAATTGAGTCTAATTTGAAACACGTGTGTGACTCATACAATTATAGTTACTCGTGACTTCAATTTACCCTCTCGATGTTGGCCAAAATACATGTTTAAATCCGGAGGTACGAATAATACACCGTTAGAAAATATTCTAAACGCGTTCCCTGAAAATTACGAGGGTCAGTCAAAAAGTAATGCCTCCTATTTTTTTTTTCTACGTTTAATTGTCAGGAAATTTAAATGCAATTACATAGGTTGAAAACCACAACATTGAGGATCATTTTGTCATTTTTCAATGTAATCTCCGCCCATCTCTACAGTTTTGGTCCATCTTTGAACAAGGGCATGTATCCCAGCACGGTAAAAATCACAGCTCTGCTTCCTAAGCCATTGACGCACGGATGTTTTGACGGCCTCCTCATCTTCAAAATGAATCCCACGATGAGCTTCTTTTAGTGGCCCGAACAGATGGAAGTCTGATGGTGCCAGGTCAGGGCTGTATGGGGGATGAGGCAAAACTTCCCATCCAATTTTGACAATCTCGTCAGAGGTGTGACGACTGGTGTGTGGTCTTGCATTGTCATGCAAAAGAAGAACATCTGCCATTGATTTTGTTGGGCGAACTCGCTGAAGACGTGCTTTAAGTTTTTTGAGGGTTGTGACGTATTGAACAGAATTTATTGTGCATCCCTGCTCCAAAAAATCAACCAGAATCACACCCTCTGTATCCCAGAAAACTGTTGCCATAACTTTCCCTGCCGATCGCACAGTTTTGAATTTTTTCTTCCTCGGCGAGCTTGTGTGACGCCACTCCATTGACTGCCTCTTTGATTCGGGTTCAAAAACATGCACCCATGTTTCGTCCCCGGTCACAATTTTTTTCAGAAACTCATCTCCCTCCAAACGGAAGCGCTGCAAGTGTTGGGAGGCTATTGTATTCCTTGCCTCTTTATTCTGATCGGTTAACATTCTTGGAACCCACCGTGCACAAACTTTTGAGTACCCCAATTGTTTAATAATCGTGATCACACTGCCTTTACTAAGAGAAATAATGCGACACACTTCATCTGCAGTCACCCGACGGTCACCACGAATGATGTCATCAACTTGCTGAATGTTGTGTGGAGTCACTGCACTCACCGGCCTGCCGATCCGCTTTTCGTCAGTCAACGGTGTTTGCCCTTCAGCTTCCTTACAACGACGAACCCATCGTCTAACAGTGCTGACATCCACTGTCACAACACCATACACCTTCTTCAGTCTTTCATGAATGCGTATGGGCGTTTCACCTTCTGCATTCAAGAATTCAATCACACAACGCTGTCTCAAACGAACATCGATGTCGGCCATCTTACAAACCTCTGCTGTGCTGCCACCTGTTGACACAGAAAGTTACTACTGCAGTGGATTGCAGAAGAAGGTGTGAGGAATGGCGCCAAATTCAAATTTTTCACTTAACTTAATTTCTTTAAGTAGAAAAAAAATGGGAGGCATTACTTTTTGACCGACCCTCGTATTTCGAACAGTGAGCGCATGAGCCCACTCGAATAGTAAACAGTTTTGAAAACACAATTGACCTCTTAGCATCAAAACAGATACAGGGACTACTGAACACAGGAATGTCATAGGGAGACTGAATACCGTAACTACTAAATCCTCCAAAAATAAACTAAAAATATACTATTCAAAAACGACATAGTTCTGCTTAACGCCTTCATGAGAGAAAAGCGCCACTTCTTCCAAATTAATAATATAAGTACAGATCAAATGTGGCTTGAATTCAAAGAAATCCCCTTTGTTCTTGAAACAGATCAGAGCACCATTGCGCAAAGAACGAAAAATGCATGCCAAATTTAAGAGAACGCATAATTCCTTAGATTGGCGATCTTTTATAGAAGCTCGAAATGCGAGATGGTTATAATAGTTTTCACCACTAAACATTATCTCGAAAACTGGTAGAAAATCCAAAGAGATTCTCGTCTTACATGAAGTATGCTAGCGGCGAAAAAACAATCAATGCCTTCTCTGTGAGGTAGCAATGGAAATACTATAGCTGACAGTGCTGCCAAAGCAGAGTTACTAAACACAGCCTTCCGAAATTCCTTCACCAAAGAAGATCAAATAAATATTCCACGATTCGAATCAAAAACAGCTGCCAACATGAGTAACGTAGAAGTAGATATCCTCAGATTAATTAAGCAACTAAAATCACTTAATAAAAGGAAGTCTTCCAGTCCAGAGTGTATACTAGTTAGGTTGCTTTCAGAGTATGCTGATGCCATAGCTCCGTGTTTAACAAACATGTACAACCGTTCTCTCGACGAAAGATCCGTGCCCAAAGATACTCAGGTCACACCAATACTCAAGGAAGATAGTAGCATTCATCCAATGAATTACAGGCCCATATCATTAACGTCGATATGTATCAAGATTTTGAAACATACACTCCTGGAAATTGAAATAAGAACACCGTGAATTCATTGTCCCAGGAAGCGGAAACTTTATTGACACATTCCCGGGGTCAGATACATCACATGATCACACTGACAGAACCACAGGCACATAGACACAGGCAACAGAGCATGCACAATGTCGGCACTAGTACAGTGTATATCCACCTTTCGCAGCAATGCAGGCTGCTATTCTCCCATGGAGACGATCGTAGAGATGCTGGATGTAGTCCTGTGGAACGGCTTGCCATGCCATTTCCACCTGGCGCCTCAGTTGGACCAGCGTTCGTGCTGGACGTGCAGACCGCGTGAGACGACGCTTCATCCAGTCCCAATGGGGGACAGATCCGGAGATCTTGCTGGCCAGGGTAGTTGACTTACACCTTCTAGAGCACGTTGGGTGGCACGGGATACATGCGGACGTGCATTGTCCTGTTGGAACAGCAAGTTCCCTTGCCGGTCTAGGAATGGTAGAACGATGGGTTCGATGACAGTTTGGATGTACCGTGCACTATTCAGTGTCCCCTCGACGATCACCAGTGGTGTACGGCCAGTGTAGGAGATCGCTCCCCACACCATGATGCCGGGTGTTGGCCCTGTGTGCCTCGGTCGTATGCAGTCCTGATTGTGGCGCTCACCTGCACGGCGCCAAACGCGCATACGACCATCATTGGCACCAAGGCAGAAGCGACTCTCATCGCTGAAGACGACACGTCTCCATTCGTCCCTCCATTCACGCCTGTCGCGACACCACTGGAGGCTGGCTGCACGATGTTGGGGCGTGAGCGGAAGACGGCCTAACGGTGTGCGGGACCGTAGCCCAGCTTCATGGAGACGGTTGCGAATGGTCCTCGCCGATACCCCAGGAGCAACAGTGTCCCTAATTTGCTGGGAAGTGGCGGTGCGGTCCCCTACGGCACTGCGTAGGATCCTACGGTCTTGGCGTGCATCCGTGCGTCGCTGCGGTCCGGTCCCAGGTCGACGGGCACGTGCACCTTCCGCCGACCACTGGCGACAACATCGATGTACTGTGGAGACCTCACGCCCCACGTGTTGAGCAATTCGGCGGTACGTCCACCCGGCCTCCCGCATGCCCACTATACGCCCTCGCTCAAAGTCCGTCAACTGCACATACGGTTCACGTCCACGCTGTCGCGGCATGCTACCAGTGTTAAAGACTGCGATGGAGCTCCGTATGCCACGGCAAACTGGCTGACACTGACGGCGGCGGTGCACAAATGCTGCGCAGCTAGCGCCATTCGACGGCCAACACCGCGGTTCCTGGTGTGTCCGCTGTGCCGTGCGTGTGATCATTGCTTGTACAGCCCTCTCGCAGTGTCCGGAGCAAGTATGGTGGGTCTGACACATCGGTGTCAATGTGTTCTTTTTTCCATTTCCAGGAGTGTATATTGGGTTCTAACATTATGAATTACCTCGAAGAAAACTGCCTCTTTACACACAGTCAACACGGATTTAGAAAACATCGTTCTTGTGAAACACAACCAGCTCTTTACACACACGAAGTGTTGAGTGCTACTGACAAGGGATTTCAAATCGAGTCCGCATTTTTAGATTTCCAGACGGCTTTTGACACTGTACCGCACAAGCGACTTGTAAGTGAATCCCGTGGTTATGAAATATCATCTCATTTGTACGACTGGGTTCCTGATTTCCTGTCACAGAGGTCACAGTTCGTAGGGACTGACAGAAAGCCACCGAAACTTCGGCTGTGATTTCTGTCGTTCCCCAAGGTAGTGTCATAGGTCCTATGCTGTTCCTTATCTATATAAACGATTTGTTTGCACATGCTGCTATCGTTTATCATCTAGTAAAGTCATCAGAAGGTCAAAACAAATTTCAGAGAGATATAGGAAGCATGTCCGTATGGTGCAAAAATTGCCATTTGACCCTAAATAACGAGAAATGTGAAGTCAGCCACGTCAGTGCCATAAGAAATCCGTTAAATTTTGGTTACACGATAAATCAGTCAAATCTGAAGGCCGTAAATTCAACTACATACCTAGATATTACAATTATGAAGTACTTAAATTGGAAAGAACACTTAGAAAATGTTGTGAGGAAGGCGAACCGAAGCCTGAGATTTATTTGTACAATCGAAGAAGATGTAACAGATCTACTGAAGAGACTGCCTGCACTATGCTCCTCCGACTCTTTTCGAGTATGGGATGCTTACCAGACACGAATAACGGAGTACACCGAGGAAGTTCAAAGAAGAGCTGCTCGTTTTGTATTGTTGAGAAATAGGGAACGGAGTGTCACGGATAACATACAGGATTTGGTTCAAAAATGTTCAAATGTGACTGAAATCTTATGGGACTTAACTGCTAAGGTCATCAGTCCCTAAGCTTACACACTACTTAACCTAAATTATCCTAAGGACAAACACACACACCCATGCTCGAGGGAGGACTCGAACCTCCGCCGGGATCAGCCGCACAGTCCATGACTGCAGGGCCTAGGACCGCTCGGCTAATCCCGCGCAGCACAGGATTTGGTGTAGAGATCATTAAAATAAAGGCGTTTCTCGTTGCGACGGGGTCTTCTCACGAAATTTGAATCACCACTTTTTCCTCAGAATGCGAAAATATTTTGCTGACGCCGACCTATATAGGCAGAGACTATCATCATAATAAAACGAAGGAAATCAGAGCTCGCACGGAAAGATATAGGTGTTCGTTGTTTCCGCACGTTATTCGAGATTGGAATTATAGAGAATTGTTGTGAAAGTGTTTCGATGAGCCCTCTGCCCTGCACTTAAGTGCGAACTTCGACGTATCCATGCAGATGTAGGGATAACTCTAACGATTTTCTTCACAGCCACTGTCTCCCGACCTTAACATTGATAATATTAGAATGACTGCAAGTGTTTCTTGAATAGCCGTGATGCGACCTACAATACATAGACTACGCTATTGCACTTGTTATATTGCATCAGAGTTCGTAAGACGCTGAAAGCACATTAACCACAAACACTCTCCGCAGCTGATGCCATGTTGTTTATTTTGATGTCTAGCCAATAGTGTAAGCCAAAGTATGTCATTTTAATAATGTACGACGAATGCAGAGCTGCAGCGTGATTAGTCGTATCACTACCTGGGGGCGTTAGTTCGAAAGTCGGAGGAGGTCTACGACATACCACCTCCAACGGCACTACGCCGGGTACAGCACTGTGATGTTCAGTTGAGTTGATGATACCGTTATCTTTTTTTTATGATCAACGAAGATTTTTTTCTGTAACTCAAATGTGATCTCATCACGGGTCATGCCACTCACTCGAATACGGCTACACATCTGGAACTGTGAAGCAGTGAAAAAGACTAAGTAGAAAGGTCATCCCAGTCGAAGGTGCGGTAGATTCCGGCCATTCTAAAGCTGCAAATACTGCTTAGCAAGGAAAATAGTATTGAATTTTTCGATTTCGTTAGTTAGTTGTGCACCCGTCATTAGTTTTTCTCTGCACATTGAAAAGTCACCCTGTAAGTTTCGTCGTCGTGGAAGAGATACGCTTTTGATATGACAATGATGGCGCCATACTATTCAATGGGGAGGGAGACGAAGAGGAGCGAGGTTTACGATCTTCCTATATCCCTCTCCCGAAAGCGTAGTGTCTGAAGAAAAACAGAAATCATTTCCAAATATGCATTTAAGGCACTTCCATACCGAAGTATTTGTTGCTCGTTTTGGGTTTATTCACCAGTTGTACTGAGGCGAATTTCTGTGTAACCAATTCGAATCATCTGATGATGGCTTGTTGAAAAGTCGGAAAAAGGTTATGGGACCATTCATAGTCACTGTTGATCTAATTACGCGCACTCATCTAACATGTAGCTAACGTCATTTCGTCACTGCAATACCGGATTTGATACTAACTAGAAATAAATTCGGTGGTTGGTGAGATACCAAAATTTGTACCGGGCCATGACTCGAACCTGGATTTCCCGGTTATCGCGAGAGATCCTTTTAAGCACTTCGGGCATCCGTGCACGCCTCCATGACCTACCGAAACTTCCATACGTTACACTGTCTACATTTCTATGCCGTACTTCCAGACATTCATCACTTAATGTTCACATGTGACTAATATGAAACATATATATACCCGACATAGTTGTGGCCCAGATATTCGTGTTCAGCGGATTTATTTAGAATTACTTTCTCATGGGTATCATTATTAATGTCTTTTCATACAGACACGTAAGTAAAAAGAAACGATATCGTACACGTTCAGCACCTTGGCTTCACATTGGAGTAACAGTAGAACTTTCTCCTCTTCTTTCTCTTCTTCTTGGAATTAATTACACTATAACAAGAGACTTTCCTGAAACCACTCTGCATTCAAGAGGACAAAGTTTTACCTGTGGTCATCTTTGTTTTTCTCATCCCTTTCTACTCATGTTTTCTTCCTTCCACCTCTTCTACCAGTCGTACCCTCTTACTTCCCGCTCTTTCCCTAACTAGTCAAATTATTCTCCGTACTGATCTGCACAGTTGCAACACGTTTCTGTCAGGTATCAGTACTCACATTCGAGAAGAACTTAATGAGGAACGTGCTTAAAATTAAATTCCACATGTTCATTACTATACATACATACTGTCGTCATTGTTATATCATTATTATTATTATTGCTGTAACAGTAAGCACTGTAAATCAGACCACTATGCCGCATTCCGAATTTTATCGCTCGTCAGACACTTCCCAGTCGTCTACTATTGCGCGATGCATCGGCAGATAATGCGTGCAGATCCCAGTGAAGTGGCTTTCTTTAGCTGGCAGACAAATATTTTATTAAGCCAAATGGTTTACCGGTGCACAAAAATTGCTCACCACTCTCAGTGTTCCGAGAATCACTGGTATCACTTCCGCTTAGTTACGACAGAGTCACTGTAGTTCGATTCTGAAGTTCTCGTACCTGGCAAGTTTCTCGAATTGTCCCTCGTCGTTTCTGCTATCACCTGACACTGCAATGTCAATGATGCACACTTCCATTTCTTTCATAATACTGATGACTGGTGTATTGTGTTCCTGCTATCGATCACTCTTAAGTCAGATATCCGAAATTAATTTGGTACGTTCTTTTACTGTCATTACGATTACACAGGTCTACTAGGGTCAAATTTTTTCTAGTACCTATGATTTCAGAACTTTAGCTACATTTGGGGCGCTGAATGTAAACATTAAATCCGTTTTACTCCGCTCTACTGGTTTGGATGAATATTTTTTAACGTGCTGTTCCACACAAAATGTGCTGTTTTAACTCCATTTTGCTCCGTTACAAGTCATGTGTATAAGGATTAGTTGCTGTATACTTTCCGTGTTGGCAGTCTGCGGTGCAGTTAGTTCCAGGCTAGTTTCATCGACGATTTTTTCGTTTATTTTTGTATCTAATAATATTTGCTTAATATCGTAACAGAAATTCCGTGTGTAGTGTTTTGGTTCAAATGGCTCTGAGCACTACGGGACTTAACATCTATGGTCATCAGTCCCCTAGAACTTATGTAAGTATCCTGTGTATGTTTTCTTATTGGCAACGTTACGTAGCGCTCTGTATGAAAATCACTGGTTGTGCTGCGTGCAGTCTGTGGCTAGTTTGCATTGTTGTCTGCCATTGTAATGTTGGGCAGCTGGATGCGAACAGCGCTTAGCGTTGCGCAGTTGGAGGTGAGCCGCCAGCAGTGGTGGATGTGGGGTGGAGAAATGGAGCAGTTTTGAAATTTGTAAGACTGGATGTCATGAACCGCTATATATATTATGACTTTTGAACACTATTAAGGTAAATACATTGGTTGTTCTCTATCAAAATCTTTCATTTGCTAACTATGCCTATCAGTAGTTAGTGCCTTCAGTAGTTTGAATCTTTTATTTACCTGGCAGTAGTGGCGCTCGCTGTATCGCAGTAGTTCGAGTAACGAAGATTTTTGGTGAGGTAAGTGATTTGTGAAACGTATAGGTTAATGTTAGTCAGGGCCATTCTTTTGTAGAGATTTTTGCAAGTTGCGTAACCGAATCGGTAGATGCAACTGAGTCAATTTTAGCTTGCAAGGTGTCGTGATTTTCATGAACAATAGTTTGCAGTTCTTTTATGGCTGCTTCGTGATTCTGTAATGCATTTTCATGACGCGAAAAAATAGGTTGAAAATGCTCACAAATTTGTGTTTTTACATCATTACAGACTTTTTGACATTTCGATTCAATGTTATGTAACTCAGTAGTTAAATCTTCACGTGTTTGTTGAAGCATGGTGTGAAGATATTTGTTCCATTGCGTCTAAACTGTTACTGTGTTTGTCTCTGGTGTTGTTCCATTGTGTCTAACTTTTGAAGATTTTGTCCCATTTGTTTCTGATTTTGTTCAAGCGTTGTGCCTAACTTTTGAAGATTTTGTTCCATTGTGTCTAACATTTGTAGCCTTTGTCCCCTTTGTTCCATTAACTGTAATAACAATGCACTGGTGTCTGAAACATGTTCCTCAGTGCATTTGAACCGGCAATATTCGCATTTTAAAAAGCAGAAAATGTGTCTTGATTTATGTGAGGAAACGGTGATGACGCAAAACCTGAATCTACAGTATTTGCAAGATTGTGTCCTGTCATTTCTGAATCCTGAGGCGAGCTGTTGCCGACCGATCGATCGATAATGCTTCCCTGTTCACTACTTGTTTCACTGTCTACGCCATTAATTGCCGCCCGCTCCATTTCCCTATGCACAGTTACCAAATTACTACTTTCAATGTCTGTTAATTCATTACACAGTGGTGCTGGTAAGCTACGCTCGTCGTCACTATCATTTCTCAATTTACTTTGGAGCCTAGTGTTACGTTTTTCACACGCCATTATTGTCACAATATTTCACACGATAACACAGAAAAGCACAATTTGAAGAGCAAAAATAAGAGAAGACATTAACATAGCACTGAAAAAAATATCTAGTTAATTGCAAGCACAGCTGCGAAATACTTGGTGCAAATTTACATGCATGCCACAACTGTTTTACTGTACAACAATGAGAGACTGCAACTACAAAGGAGATTCTCTCTACAATTACGCACTAGCAATAAACTAAAGCTACACTAATTACACAAACTACAAGACAAAATCAGAAGATTCCAGTGAGGTATCCTGGCAGGGTCGCCATATGGAACGTCCACTTTGAACAATTATACAAGACTGTGCTTAAACTGACACACAATATTTTTTAGCGCAACGCAATCTGACTTTCAAAAATCTCTATAAAAGAATGGCCCTGACTAACATTAACCTATACCTTTCACAAATCACTTACCTCACCAAAAATCTTGGTTACTCGAACTACTGCAATACAGTGAGCGCCACTACTGCCAGCTAAATAAAAGATTCAAACTACTGAAGGCACTAACTACTGATAGGTATAGTTAGCAAATGAAAGATTTTGATAGAGAAGAAACAATGTATGTACCTTAATAGTCATAATATATATAGCAGTTCATGACATCCAGTCTTACAAATTTCAAAACTCCGCCATCTCTCTCCCCACATTCACCACTGCTGGCAGCTCACCTCCAACTGCGCAACGCTAAGCGCTGTTCGCATCCAGCTGCCCAACACTACAATGGCAGACAACGATGCAAACTAGCTACAGACTGCACACAGCACAGCCAGTGATCTTCATACAGAGCACTACGTAACATTGCCAATAAGAAAACATAAACAGCCTACTTACACTTACAACTACTTAAACCTAACTAACCTAAGGACAGCACACCACACCCAGTCATCACGAGGCAGAGAAAATCCCTGACCCCGCCGGGAATCGAACCCGGGAACCCGGGCGTGGGAACCGAGAACGCTACCGCACGACCACGAGCTGCGGACTGTAGTGTTTTGATTTGATTCATGAATTTAATTTAAAACAGTGCACTTCAAAATTTCACTAAAATGTATTTTAGAAATTTGAGCTCCTAGGCATAACATTGTCTTTTTTGGAATCCAAGGCCTCAAGTTCGTATCAGATCAGCTCCATAGACGTTGGCACAAAGACAGTTGTTGACATTTTTTACGTAAAGGACATGTGCAATACAAATGGTAATATCTGACTCACTGCGAATGTCTCGTCAAGTTTAAGAGTGGTCCTGAAGATCCTAAATTGCAATATCAAATAGAATAATTTGTAAAGAAATAAATTTCTGTGGCATGAGGCTGATAAATACACAAGTGTGCAAAACTTAAAAGACGAAAGTAAGTTTTACATCACCTGTCACCACCCAGTAACGTGGCTGATGGAACTTGGATCATAAATAGAAACTCCATGCGGGCCTGTCGCAGGGATTCTGTTGTTCTCTGTAGGCTCCGCATTGGTCACTCTTGGCTGACGCATGGTCATCTCCTGCGTCGAGAGGATTCCCCCCCCCCCCCCCTCCCTCCCAATTGTCCCTGTGGTGCAAACATGACGGTGGCCCATATGTTGTTGGAATGTCCTCTTTTAACCGCCCACAGGCGAACTTTTAATCTCCTAGGTGATTTATCATCTCTTTTGGGTGACAATGTCTCTATAGCAGATCGGATTTTAAGTTATATTCGCGCAAGCGGCTTTTATCGGTCCATCTAATTGTATTGCGTCGCCCTCTTTTGTGCTGTCTATTCTACTTAGTTTTGTGTTGTATTTCGACTCTACAGTAATCTTTTACGCTGGAGGTTTTAACGTGTTGCAGAATGGCTGGCTCATCCTTTTATTTTCGTGATCAGCCAGCCACAGTTCTCTGCTGTACAGTTTTAATTCTTTCTGCCTCTCTTCTATATGTTGGTTTTGTCGCTGTGCTCCATTTTTCATGTTGCCTTACCGTTGACCATGGGGCTTCTCTTCCCCCGGAATTTTTTTAGTGTTCAGCCTGACCGGTGGATGGTTTCAATATGCTCTGTGTGTTTATGAAACAAGGGACCGAAGACCTTTGCAGTTTGGTCCCTTTAATCTGTAAACCAACCAACCATAAACAGAAAGAAGTAGTAAAATATAATACAGAACTTAACTGAAAGAAATACCCAATGAGACAAACAGAAATGGCACTTCCATGCGAAAGCTATGATTATACTGAACTCACCGCAACTTATGAAAGTCCCTGGGAGTTACAAAAAGGGAGACATGTTTTGTAATTGGACGTGTTACCGCCACGGACAACAACGTATTCCCATGGTGGCCGCAAGGTTGATTAGGAATTCTTGTTGTAGGGTGTTCCATTCCATCACCAGAGCGTTAGGAAACTGATGGATGGTCGTCGGTGTACGAGGGCGTGATGTAATACTTCTCCCCAGCGGATCCCATACGTGCTTCATGGAGTTTAAGTAGCAACAGCAGGTAGGCCATTCCATTCACCGAATATCGTGACGTCACGAGAGCTCCTCAACATGCGCAATCCGAAGTGTTCGAGCATTCTCATCCACAAAAATAAAGTCAGAGTCGATTTGCACCTCGGAATAGACGCACATGGGGAAGGAGTACTGTGTCACAGTAAGCTTGACCCATGAGCGTGCCCTGTACAAAGATTTGAAGATCAGTACACCCACACTACACTGTGCCTCCACGCACAATGACACCTGGACTACGAAAACAGTCATGTTAGACAATGTTACCTGCTCTCTTCACATCTCTGTACACGATACAACCAACCAGCCAACGTTACTGGTACACAGCACCCCCTCCCCGTGGCGTCTTTTCAGAAGTACAATCGACCCTGAATTCATGTCTATGGATGACAATGAAGGTGGAGCAGCTCTTAGAATAAGAGGATATTCACCGAATTGATTAGCCTGCCCACTCCCCCGACTTAAATCCCTTCGTTCATGTGTTTGATAGTTTGGGAGGACCTGTTGCGTTAAGTCCACATGCACGAATGACCTTCCAGTAGTTGTCAAGTACGCTGGTGGAGGAAGAAAACGGTCTACCACAAGAACTACTTCCCAACCTTGTGGGCAGTGTGGGAGCACGTTGAAGAGCATTCAATGCCGTCTGCGTCGATCACACGCTGTTATTGAGAACCATATCACGCCTTTTGTAATGCGCAGGGTACCATTATAAACCACCCTGACTTCAGCGTAATTATTGCCTTTGCATGAAAGTGTCATTTGAGTTCGTCCCACTGCGTATTCCTCTCACTTGCCCTCTGTACTATGAATGTAGCAGTTCTTTCAATGTATGATCGAAGTTCCATCGAGCTTTGTTCCTCTGCAGTAGGGTTGCCATGCATCCCGACGTATCGCGGCCGTCACATGAATGGACCTTCCTGTCCCAACATCCCAACAAGACCCAATTTTGTCCCGATTTCGCAAAATACTGTTACGAGCTTGGCTCAAGTAGTGAAATAACACTAACTGTTACCGTAACATGTAAATGCAGCCTCAGTTTTATTTATGACAACAAGTTCATGGTGACAAGGTCGTCGCGTAGATGGCGTTGCATGTTCTCTATCCTTCTCTAGTACGGGCTGGAATTATTTCAGCAGCACCACACGGAAGAATCTGGCAGCTCCCATTTGAACAGAGATCTAACAAGACAACTCTTTCTACATGTAATACGAATAACGAATGCAAGATAGTAATGCCTGAAGTTTTCACTACGGGTATATAGGGACTGAAGTGTTGAGTGACGTGTACTTCGATGACTAAACTGTTATTGTAGACTGTTTGGCTTTCAATGAACTTACCATAGCTTACTAAAATGCCTACTGATGGAAAGAGAAAGTGTCACTTTTTGGATGATTACACAAAAGAGTGGTCTTTTGTCCCAGAAGGACGTACAGATCAGGAAGCGTTGTTTGAGATTTGTAGCCGTTTTGTGTCAGTAATTGATGGAGGTGAGGCAGATGTGAAGCATCACATTCCTATACCCCCATCTCAGAGAGCTGCGAGGAGTTTCCAGCTAAAAATGGCGACCCTACCAGGCAGTGACACATCATTTAAAAGTTGCTTTCGTCTGTAAGTTTTGCGCATCAGTGTATTAATAAAAAAATTCGCTTCCAATGTGGTCACTGTGTTCCCCTGAGGCATTATGACCAGCCTCTGAGCGATTTTATTCCTTTTTGCGCATTGGCCACGAAAAAAAGAGGTAAAACCTGGTAGAAGATTGTACAGTGGCGTATTTCCAGCGTCGAGCCGCCAGGGCGACGGGAATAGCGTATTATAGCGGACGCGGCCATATTTAAATTAGTCGTTTGTCCAGCTCATCCCGGCTTTTAATCCCCCGCCCGAGTGCACTACTACCAGGGCCCGAGCGCGCTCGGAAGAGCGTAATTTTCCATTTGGAAAATTTTAATTGGATTTTCGTCGCGCCGCTCGCAGAGCCTCGCGCTTCGTTTTGTCGCGTTGGCAGCCCATCGCAGCAGCTCATCGCGTGCTGTTTAATTATGCGGACGCGCTGCGGTGCTAACTGATTCGCGAAACGCGTCGGAAAAAGCGGTGCGAATACCCGGTCAGTCGGCGTTACGGTCCGTGCCGGGAGCTATTCGCGTGAATTACGCTTCAGCTCTGTGGTGCGCGGTCGCGTTTCACGTACCCTACAGCTTGTGTGTGTCACTTGATGACCACAACTCTTCTGCTTTTCAGTCGTTAGTCACATTTTCGGTAGTGACCAGAACTGTCTACAAAACAGCCCTGGTGAATCAGTCCCCTATGTTGCTAGCACACTTGGGTATCAATATTTATCAGCCTCTACACATCTACAGGATGATTTTGTTACATTGGTGCGAACTGCCGAAAACTATCCCTCTGCCCATCTGCTCTTTAGCCCTCTGCCCACCTGTCACTTTCCTCTCTGTCCATTTCCTCCTCCTCCTTTAAGTCCATCTCATCCCGCCCATTCTATCTCCTCCTCATCCTTCCTCCATCCGTCCCCTCCACTCCTCCTCTGTCCATCTATACTGGTACATGTTGCTGTAAAGCATAGTAACACTCTCAATGTCCTATTACTAGACCGATGACAGATGTGCATGTGAAAAACGTGGCTTTAATTAGCAGTGGAATAAAGAGCATCTACCGTGCCCACGTTTCTTAGAATTTATGTGCAGATATGAGAAAGAAAAATGTGGGCACAGTGTGCAAAGCGACGAGGGATGTGTAATTTCGACTTTCCTCTGAGGGATCACTTGCAGTGTGCAGTTGTGCTTTGAGGGTGCGGTGGACTCCAAAGAGGAAAGGGAACTGACGACAGTGGTCAAGCACTAAAGGAAAATCTATGTTGGTATAGAGAGTTTTGGTGAAGCATTGAAGCATCTTATATGAACATGCTGTCTGATAAGCTTTGTTAATTATCAGTTTTTGTGAGTTGATAACTTACTTGCATACAAAAGAATGATGGAAACAGTGTTCTGTGATTTCGTAGTGAGTTATTTGAATGTAGCAGCTCCCTTATAGCCCTCGCCCTTCTGCAATCGGAAACGAAGCCAGCGGTTAAAAACGTGGCACTTCATAGCAGGACCACAAGATTAAGAGAAAACAAGACGGCGACCGAGGAATTCGGAAAAGAAGGTAGCTGTTATTACATGGGAACGAGTAAAGACTTAGCATCTCGCAATATATCGAGCACTTTACGTCAACCCACAACAAGAAAAACACCTTATAAGTAGGCTGTTTAGGTTTTTATGTTGGTAACGCCACGTAGCGCTCTGTATGAAAATCAGTGCTGTGTGCAGTCTGTGGCTGGTTGGCATTGTTGAAAAATTCTCTACTGTAGTGTTGAGCAGTTGGATGTGAACAGCGCATAGCGATGCGCAGTTGGAAGTGAGCTGTCAAAGTGGTAGATATGGGTAGTGAGATGGCGGAGTTTTGAGAGCGGATGATCTGGACATGTGTTTGCCAGAAATTGTAACACTGGATGTCATGAACTGATATATATATTATGACTTTTGAACACTATTAAGGTAAATACATTGTTTGTTCTCTATCAAAATCTTTCATTTGCTATCTGTGCCTATCAGTAGTTAGTTCCTTCGGTTGTTCGAATCTTTTATTTAGCTGGCAGTATTGGCGCACGCTGTATTGCAGTAGTTCGAGTAACGAAGATATTTGTGAGGTAATTGATTCATGAAAGGTATAGGCTACTATTAGTCAGGGCCATTTTTTTGTAGAGATTATTGAAAGTCAGATTGCGTTGCGCTAAAAATATTGTGTGTCAGTTTAGTGTTGATCAGAATAAGTAAAGAGAGAAATGTCTGAGTACGTCCAGTTCTGCTCAGCTGTTTGAAAATCAAATAACGTAAGAGGTTTACCAGCACAGTCATTCATAATTTTTCTAGGGGGATGTTTCATATCTCATAATTTTTCCAATGGGACGTTTCAACCTCACCATCACCTCTTCCCCCTGTATTACTCCATCTCTACTCCTTTCCTTCCCCCCCCCCCCCCCTCTCTCTCTCTCTCTCTCTCTCCCTTTTCCCCTTTCTCTTTTCATTTCCTCTTCCCCGTGTCTCTGTCACTCTCCTCCTCTTTCTTTTCTCCGTCCATTTCTGCTCCTCACCACCCCTCTCACTGTCCATCCCTTCCTCGTCCATATTTGTGTTCATCTGCCTCCACCCTCTCTCTCTGTATCAACCACTCTCTCCCTCCACTCTCTTTCTACTTCGTCACTCACTCCGTATTAGGAGTTTGGTGGCTCTTATCGTCACATTGTTTCTTTGCAGACTGTAAGTCACATCTGTATCAAGTTTGGTTGAAATCGTTCCAAGGGTGAAGGGAGCAGATTTTTATCGCCGGCTTGCCCTCCATGCACTCAGATATATTTAACAAATCTGACACATTTCTCGACATATTTCACCAGTATCTCTAGCGAATTTCGCCGTGTAGTTTACTTATCAAGCAGCTCAATGGTTGTAACACCTTATCTCTAGAACTATGTGTCGTCCACTGACATAATGTTGCAGGCACATTCAACGGTATATGTGAATACTACCTGCAAAGTGTGCCACAATTACAGTTAGTATCAATGAAGTAATAAGTTAAAACGCCATATCTGATGCAGCAAATCTATTGCAGGGACATCGAAAATGTGCATAGTAGTAAGCTTGTTTCCGTTCACCATTTTGAGGAGACAGCGAATAAAAGTTTCGTAAAGGTTTTACGCTATTTGTGACGTTTCTTGCAAGTCACTAAGTGCTCTCATCTTTAAATTCTGGATTAATTAATTATAGGTACTAACTACCTCGTAGTGGACTACACTTCGCTTTGACCCCCACTCCCATCCCTTTGATAGGTAGGTGGCTCTACCCCAACAGCGACTCTTCCACATAGCAAGCGATACCTGTACCATACTTACACACACACACACACACACACACACACACACACACACACACACACTTTGGTGTTATTGGCACCTCATTCTCTAAGGTATCGTTTCCTGCCGTTTTTCCCCATTTAGTAATATCACGGTGTGTACTCTGGAAGCCACTGTACAGCGATATTAGCTATTTTCTGTCGTATCCCTGGCCTAATGAGGCAGTGTAGACTCTCTAGACAAATCCAACCACTTTCTGCAACTACGTACTGCAACGTTATACGAATTAAGCGACATAAGTCAAGGTGGCAACTGTAGCGACATCCATTGTTTGGATCGCTAAGCAGGCTCTACAGCTATAGATGATGCGACATATTAGTATAGATAAATGTAACTGTTACCGAGCGAGATGGAGCACTGGTTAGTTCACTGGACTCACATTCGGGAGGACGACGATTCAAACCCGCTACTTCTGGTCGTCCTGATTTGGATTTTACGTGATTTCCCTGCATCGCTTCGGGCAAATGCCAGAATGGTTTCTTTGAAAGGGCACGGCCGACATCCGTCCCCATCCTCCCCTAACCCCAATGGGACCGCTGACCTCGTTGTTTGGTCCCAGCCGCACGGAGTGGCCGCGCGGTTAGAGGAGCCATGTCACGGATTGCGCGGCCCCTCCTGCAGGAGGTTCGAGTCCTCCCTCGGGCTTGGGTGCGTGTGTTGTCCTTAGCATAAGTTAGTTTAAGAGAGTTGAAGTAGTGTGTAAGTCTAGGGACCGATGACCTCAGCAGTTTGGTCCCTTAGGAATTCACACGCACACGCACACACATTTTGTTTGGTATCCCAAATCACCCGATGAAGTATTATAAACACGTTTAGGGGATTGAAGAAATTTTTTCGGGTTGTCAGCCGAGTCGTAGCGTCATGATGTCGCAACGTTTTGATGAGTTCCCTACTCGCCATCATTAGACGAAGTCTAACCTGAATACGACGATTAGGATACTCGTCGAAACATTGTCACATCACGACACGACACCGTAATGCTGATAACCCGAGATTAATGACATTCGCCCTGAAAGCCTGCGTTCCTGTATGTTTAAGAGTAGTTGTTCTGAATCATATGCGGCGATCACAAAATTGCAAGAATACATGTGCGTTGACAAGCCAAAACATTATGACCACTGCACACCGCGACGTTGGGTGGCGCCTGGTGGGGCTGTAAATGGGGAAATCCACTGAAATAAGCGACTCTGGTAAAGGGCAGATTACTATTACGCACAGCCCGCGAACTAGTACCTCGAAAACGGCGAAACCAGTCGAATGTTCACACGCTACTGTCGTGAGCATCTACGGAAAGAGGTCGAAGGATAGTGAAACTATCATTAGGCGCCAAATGGTTGTATGTCCACGACTCTTCACAGAACGTGGGGTTTGGAGGCATGTCTGCTCTGCAAACTAGGATAGATGGTGATGTTTGGCATAGCTGCCGAAAGAGCACAATGCTAGTGCACGCACAGGTGTTTCGGAGCGCACAGTTCATCGCACTTTGTTGAACATGGAGCTCCGCAACAGACAACCCCAACGTGTTCACGTGACGACCAAACGACATCGTCCATTACTGTTGCAGTGGACACGGGAACATCGGAATTCGACCGTCGGTCAATGCAAATTTGTCGTCTCTTCGTTAGGTGAATCACAGTTTTGCTACACTAGGCCGCTGACCGTCTCCACAAACGCAGTCATCGAGGTAAACGCCGGCGCGAAAGATTCAACCCGTCACGGTGTAAGTAGGCTGTTTAGGTTTTTTTATTGGTAACGCCACGTAGCGCTCTGTATGAAAATCACTGGCTGTGCTGTGTGCAGTCTGTGGCTGGTTTGCATTGTTGTTGGCTATTGTAGTGTTGGGCAGCTGGATGTTAACAGCGCGTAGCGTTGCACAGTTGGAGGTGAGCCGCCAGCAGTGGTGGATGTGGGGGAGAGAAATGGCGGAGTTTTGAAATTTGTAAGACTGGATGTCATGAACTGCTATATATATTATGACTTTTGAGCACTATTAAGGTAAATACATTGTTCTCTATCAAAATCTTTCATTTGCTAACTATGCCTATCAGTAGTTAGTGCCTTCAGTAGTTTGAATCTTTTATTTAGCTGGCAGTAGTAGCGCTCGCTGTATTGCAGTAGTTCGAGTAACGAAGATTTTTTTGAGGTAAGTGATTTGTGAAAGGTATAGGTTAATGTTAGTCAGGGCCATTCTTTTGTAGGGATTTTTGAAAGTCAGATTGCGTTGCGCTAAAAATACTGTGTGTCAGTTTAAGCAGTCATGTATAATTTTTCTAAGTGTGCGTTTCATATGTCGACCCTTAGCCGAGGATACCTCACTGGAATCTTCTGGTTCTTTTCTTGTAGTTTGTGTAATTAGTGTAGCTTTTGTTTATTGCTAGTGCGTAATTATAGAGAGAATTTCCTTTGTAGTTGTAGTTTTTCATTGTTGTACAGTAAAACAGTTGTGGCATGCATATAGATTTGCACCAAATATTTCGCAGCTGCGCTTGCAATTAACGAGATATTATTTTCAATGCTATGTTAATGTGTTTTCTTATTTTGTTCTTCAAATTGTGCTTTTCTGTGTTGTCGTGTGAAATATTGTGATAATAATGGCGTGTGAAAAACGTAACACTAGGCTCCAAAGTAAACTGAGAAATAATAGTGACGACGAGCGTAGCTTATCAGCACCACTGAGTAATGAAGTAACAGACATTCAAAGTAGTAATTTGGTAATTGTGCATAGGGAAATGGAGCGGGCGGCAAATAATGGTGTAGACAATGAAACAAGTAGTGAACAGGGAAGCATTATCGATCGATCGGTCGGCAACAGCTTGCCTCAGGAATCCGAAATGACAGGACACAATCTTGCAAATACTGTAGATTCAGGTTTTGCATCCTCGCCGTTTTCTCAAATAAGTCAAGACACATTTCCTGCTTTTCAAAATGCGAATATTGCCGGTTCAAATGCATTGCCGAATAGCACTGAGAAACATGTTTCAGACACCAGTGCATTGTTATTACAATTAATGCAACAAATGGGACAAAAGCTTCAAAAGTTAGACACGATGGAGCAAAATCTTCAAAAGTTAGACACAATGGAACAACACCAGAGACAAACACAGCAAAAGCTTCAAAAGTTAGACACCACACTTGAACAAACACGTGAAGATTTAACTACTGAGTTACATAACATTGAATAGAAATGTCAAAAAGTCTGTAATGACGTAAAAACACAAATCTGTGAGCATTTTCAACCTATTTTTTCGCGGCATGAAAATGCATTACAGAATTACGAAGCAGCCATAAAAGAACTGCAAACTATTGTTCACGAAAATCGTGAGCCCTTGCAAGCTAAAATTGACTCAGTTGCATCTACCGATTCGGTTACGCAACTTGCAAAAACCCAGGAAAACTTAAAGGACGCAGTAGATACGATTTCAACACAAATGGACACTCTGAAATTTGGTTCAGAAAAACACACTGAGGAAATAAGTACACTATCGTAGAAAGTAGCCGAACTTTCGGATCAGTTTACTAACTTATCTGCAATGGTAGATGATGATCTGAATGACACAAGACCTGTAGCCATCACTGACACAGAAGAGTGTGAACAAATTAAGAAATTCAAACAAAATCAGAATAAAATTAATACGCAACACAAAAGTACAAGATCAGTTGGCACAAGTAATACAAAAATTACATATTTCAGAGGACACTCGCGCTCCAACACGGGAAGAAGGACTTAGAAATACGGAGAAGCCACAAAATAATAACACAGGGCATTTCGGAAATTATGAAAGAAATTGGCAAGGTGCACCGCATTTTGAGATGGAACCGCCGACACGACGTAACAATGACCGACATGCGACTCGCCGACATGATCATTTTGACTATAAGCTGTTCATTACTACACGTAAATTCAAAACATTTAAGAATTCTGCCAACGACATTCATCGACAAGCGTGGCTCCATCAATTCTCTCATTGTTTTCCTCCCAACTGGTCATTAGAGCACAGATTAGAATTTATGTGTGGCTACTTAGAGAATGAACCAGCTGTAAGAATGCGATCGGTCATTCACGATTGCCACAGTGAAGGAGAATTTTACCATGCCTTCCTCTCAGCATATTGGTCTCAAGCCACACAAGACCGAGTAAAACAAAGCATCATAATGATGAAACATTTCGAACAATCTAAATTTTCCAGTCTTGTGAAATATTTTGAAGACATGTTGCAGAAGGATCAGTACCTATCAAACCCATACAGCCCCTCAGAACTCATCCGGATTTGCTTAATCAAATTACCTGAACATTTACGACATATTATTTTTGCAGGACGTTGCAAAGACGACATTGAAGCTTTTCAGGGACTCTTACAAGAATTAGAAATTGACACTGACAATCGTGGAACGTGAAAACAGGAACACAACAATTACAGGTCACATCCGTCGCAATTCTGTGATGAAAGAAATAATAACTGGACACGACAAGGCTATTCTTACAACGCAAATCGTGGACAAAACAGACACCACCCATATGACAACCACTGGCAGAGTAATAGTTACAGAGAAAGATCGCATTTCCGTAGTAATGAATATGACAGAAATTACCTTAGAAACAGACAATATGGGAATCAAAACAATTATTATCAAGGGAGACAGAATAACTTCAGAGGCAACGGTCCACCGTGCAATGATAATTCAGGGAGAAATTCTCCACCACTTAACCGACAAGAAAGAAACTACAGGAACTATCGACATGACGACAGACGATATGATCGTAACGACAGACCTGAATTGCATCAGAACTGGCGGGATTGAAACAGGACAGGGCCCTCTCGACAAGGTGAATTTGTAGAAGTTAGATCTCCAAATCACAATAACGACGCTCGCCAACAAAGAGACAGACAATGACTCGCACGGCAGGCAGCCACATGCGGCGGCTGGCTCAGTGAAAAATAACATAGACGCTAACCTTCAGAAAAATTTTAGTATTCCCTACCGACTTATACCACATGATAATTGCGTTGAAACAAACTCTGTGTACTAGAAACTGTAAAACATTGCAACACAATTCACATGTAAAACCATTTATTGAGAGATAATCTGCCTTTTAACTTAGTCTTTGCTATAAAATTTTTCACTTCACGTTACTAGTACTCTTTGTCACACTTAGAAACTGTTAACATTCAACTACGTTTTAAAATTAACTATCCAGTCTAGAACCTAGGGAACATATTTAGACAGTAATTACGAATGCATTGTTATAGTCAACAGAGGACACAGCGTTATTGTGTGTGTACATTCTTGCTTGTTAGTTGCACGATTACGTAACGACTATAAGGCTTACATACTTAGAACAGTACTGCTAATGAGATTTTACTGCAACATTTTGGTTTACTTGAAAATACATTATGGATTTAAAGTACTTTCTGAGAGATACCAGATGACACAGTGGTTAACTTATTTTACAGCTACACGGCTATATCATGACGCTACTAATGTGTGACACAATTTACATTGTTGCTTTTGTGCTGTATCTGCTTTATATCTGCATAGTTTTTCTGAATTCTTCTGGAAAGTAAAACATGTTTTAGTAGTAACTTTATGGTATTGCTACAATAAGACAGTCTTTTTTGTAGCACAACAATACTTTACAGTGTAGTAATTTCTTGATCACGGTACTGTACGTAATAACTACGATATCTATATGCATAGCATTTCGCTTTTGTTTATTACAAGGTAAGTACATGGACTTCCACAGAACGTTGCTTACGGACGACGATAATTACGACACTTGGCACATTTTTTACCCTTAAGTAATTACAGAGATTATGTTACAACATGACGCACAATTTAGCTCTACAGGACACGCATTTGAGTGATTCATCTTGTACTTAAAACATTTACTTTTTAAAGATTTTTGAATTACAAAGAAAGTTTTCTGTGATAAATTTCATTTCATTGCTGTAATCTGTAACACCTGGGGATATAATTACATTAATCCTCAGGGGGGGGGGGGGTACACGCCTACTTTGTGTATCACGTGTTTGGCAAGCACGAGGAGCCCTAGCAAATATGGTATTTGTTTACACAACTTTACACATCGGTACCATATTTCTGTAACACATAAATTACACAGCTATCTGATCATTTAACTGAGAGACAAACATTTTTTTTACTACATCAGTGACACATGTTTACGCAATTACACAGTTGGATAACTTCACACTTATGAAACTGTATTTTCTCTGTACTTTGTAAACTGTTCATATTTTTTCGGAACCATTGTGATACTATGAGAGCTTTGAATGATGTGTTTGGTATGGGATCATGATTTTAAAGTACGTTTGAGGTAGATGACACTATTGAAATGAGCAGAGAATTTTTTTTAGGTTTTGAAATTATTGCAGAAAGCTACGACGTTTGAGATTTGGCTGAGTTTTTATGATATTATTATGATGACAATGTGTATTATGCTGTTGAGGTATGTTATGGTCAATAAGCTGATGCTATATGAGGAATTTTGATTATGCTACGTATTTATTATGATGAAATATTGAAGAAGTGTCTACGAATATGTATATGTGTAATAAAATAAGGAATAATGAGTAGTGGTTAGGGACTCTGGTTGTGGATTATGACAAGCGTCTTTCTACGAGAGTTGAGAGAATTTCTACTAACTTAGGAAATATCACATGACTATTGAATGATATTTTTATGCTTTGCTTTTCACAGTTGCTTATTTCATTTGATCTCTGGTTTCCAGCTGTGTTGCAGCATTGGTTTTATAAAATAAAATTAAATGCATTTGCTAATGTGAACACTTTCTGTCAACAGATTTATTAAATAATTATTTTATGATCCACATTCTTCGAAAAAGGAGCCCTTGGAATGGAAAGAACAATAAGAAGGGACTAATAACAGTAACTGCATATATAATTTTCTTTTCAAGTACTTGGTAATTTTGTGTAGAATTAGTTTTTGTGGTGCACCACTTTAATTACATAGACATTAAGATGTGATTATACATTTCCCGTAACTGCATTGTTATCTTTAGTGTAATGTTTTTTTCCTGCTTGTGGGTTTGTCATGTTTAGATATAAGTTATTACATTTACTGCTGCTTGCTTTGCCAATTTGCATTTTTTGTCATTGCTGTTTGTGTTAATTGTTTTGTGCTACTGCATTGCCACGTCCCTTAGTATATATATCTCAGTAGATTTAAGTTAGCTTAAGAGGGGGTAGACTATATAAGAAACTGACTATGGATAATAGGGAAAGAACGCATTGAGAAGTTATATGAAAAAGATATGGGCCAAAATGAGTATTGTTCAATGAGAAATAATTATTTTGAAAGAAATGTGAATAGAATACAGAAAGGAGGTATAGATAGGCCTTTTTGGGAATAATGATGAATGAAGGGAGATCTCCAAGAAGTAAAGAAAGTTTTGTTTGTAAAATACTGCAGTAAAACAAACCCTGTCCTTTCCTTTTTTTATTATTCCACTATATGTTTGTGTACCCTCGTGTACTTGTGTTTTTCCTGTCTTTATGTGTTCAGCTAATAAGATTTATGTTGTAGAATCTTTCTAGTACTAAGCTACATTCACTATGATGAGGAATACTGTTATCCGAAAATATAATTTGCATTAATAATATGTTATTTTCTTTGTAAATATTATTAATTCTGTTTTGTTTCAATGCTCATCTGTGAAATTAATATTTCGAAAACTATTATGATTATTATATGTATTTACTTATGTCTTAATTCCTGTAACACTGATGTATATGTCTATTTCTATTCTTTTGTAAAGCCCGTATTACTACAAATGTTATCTGTACTATCATGTTTTTAATGATGTATTTTATACCTTTGTAACTGTATTCTTATGTTGTAAATTGATAATTGTATAGACACCAGTTCTTCAAATTAAGTTACATTTAACTGCACACGTTTCTGTTGGTCATAGTATATGGACGATATGTGAGAAGTTGGGACTGTTAGTGTTTGCACATGTGTTAATAATTCAGCAAGGGACTGGATAACAGCATTGCTGGTTCTAAGGACATTTCAAAAAAAATTTTGTGAGTGTACAAGTGGTGGATTATAGACTTGCTATATTCACCGCAAGACTCTTCAATGGTGATTGTGCACCTGCACAGTCGCAACAGATGGCTGCTTGCCGTCTCTACAAGGACTACAGTGGGTCTGCTTCTTTGATGGCCCCCCGGTACCATTATTTCTACAAGGACTGCAGGTGGGTCTGCACCTCTGATGGCCCACCAATACCATACACTCTACCAGGACTACAGTGGGTCTGCTCTGTGATGACCTACCTACCAATATTCTTCAACTTCGACTGACTCTGCTGTGGGTTTGCTCTGTTGTGGCCCATTAGCTGTCTGCATGTCAAGAGTCAGTACTGTCTTACCGTTTGAAGGACAACACTACAAGACTGCATGGAAATCCACTACTTCCGTGTGCATGTTCTTTTACTGCTCAGACTTTGAGAAAAACACTGCTATTTTACTGTGATGAACGATTAGGACTGTCTTTATGGACTGTGAGATAATTTTAGCTTTTGACCAACATTGTATCAATAAGTGTGTGCATTTGATATCTCTGTTATTGTAATTATGAAAAATGTTATCAAATCATTACTGGCCACTGCACAAAACAATTTGTAAAATTTTTTGTGGGGAGCATGGGGGCTATGTAAGTAGGCTGTTCAGGTTTTTTTATTGGTAACGCCACGTAGCGCTCTGTATGAAAATCACTGGCTGTGCTGTGTGCAGTCTGTGGCTGGTTTGCATTGTTGTTGGCTATTGTAGTGTTGGGCACTTGGATTGTAACAGCGCGTAGCGTTGCACAGTTGGAACTGAGCCGCCAGAAGTGGTGGATGTGGGGAGAGAAATGGCGCAGTTTTGAAATTTGTAAGACTGGATGTCATGAACTGCTATATATATTATGACTTTTGAACACTATTAAGGTAAATACATTGTTTGATCTCTATCAAAAATCTTTCATTTGCTAACTATGCCTATCAGTAGTCAGTGCCTTCAGTAGCTTGAATCTTTTATTTAGCTGGCAGCAGTGGCGCTCGCTGTATTGCAGTAGTTCGAGTAACCAAGATTTTTGATGAGATAAGTGATTTGTGAAAGGTATAGGTTAATGTTAGCCAGGGCCATTCTTTTGGAGGGATGTTTGAAAGTGAAATTGCGTTGCGCTAAAAATATTGTGTGTCAGTTTAAGCACAGTCATGTATAATTTTTCTAAGGGGACGTTTCAACGAATGTAGGCTGGTGGGAGCAGTATTCTACTATGAGAGATATTCTCCTGCGCTTGTATGGGACCTGTGGTAGTAATGGAAGAGAAGCTGACAGCTGCGAAACAACTGCATTCCTTTGTGATTGATGTCTTCCCCGACAGCGGTGTTATTTTTCAGCAGTACAATTGCCCGTGTCTCTAAGCCAGAACCATGCTACAGTTGTTTGAGGAATATTGTAGTGAACTCACATTAACGTCTGGGCGACCAAATACGCCTGATGTAAATCCTGTGGAACCCACCTGGGTCGCTATCGGGTGCCATCACCGCGTACGTAAATCAGTGCCCGTTTTTACTCGAACTGCATGAGTGTTATAGTGATCTCACGGTGTCTCAGGGACCAAATTTGTTTGATGTAAATCCTATGAGACCCGTCTTAATCGCTATCGGGCGCCATCATCGCGTACGGAAATCAGCGGCCCGTTATTTACGCGAAAATTCCACACACCTCCAGAAACCTACGAACAAATTTTTGGATCCCTGATACGCAGAATAAGTAATGGATTTCGTTCCAAAGACAGTCGGACAAGCTATTACACAGGTGGTCATAATGTTTTGGCTCATCAGCGTATTTATGACAGACGTAGTTCGAACACCTGCTTATCCTCGAATTCAGTGCAGTGCAGGTATCTTTGAGCCAATCGGCGGTGCATAGCGTCGCCACCAGCGGCAAACAAACAAAATTTCACTCGGGAGTTATTTGTATACGCTGAAGCCTCCAGCGTCTGCTAGACAGCCCGGCAACCGTAGGCTGAGGTCCTGGACTTGGATTGCAATGCCCTCCCACTTGCAACTTGTTGCCATATATCTCGCTCCCACACTTCCGGTTGTGCCAAGCGCTGTCGCTACAGCTTAAAGAAATACCGCGCCTGCCTACCAGTCCCATTCATTAACTAGTCGGGTCGCTTCTTCTGAGCAGTGTGTGTACCCATCAGGCGCGTATTTCACCACTTCACCGCTATGAAGACACGTGGGTCGACGCCAGGTTGTTACACCCTCTATGGCGCGCACCTGTATCCTACGTAATCGATGGGCATTGAAGAGTTTTTCTGGACTCCGACAACCTTGCTGTGCTCATCCTAATCGCCGATGGATCCCCCCCCCCCCCCCCCCCGTTGCTCCCGCCAATCCATCGAACCCAAAACCTTCAGGTTATAGTCGAATGCCATCCTGAAAAACCCTACTATCGGCTCCTCGACTACCAGTTGTAGAGGTTACCACACGCTACACTTCTACAGCTGTGACAATGGATCGTGGGTCGCGGCTGCAAACACGACGTACTCGGTTGTAATTAGCCAAGAAGTTTATCCACGTTGTGGCAAGGCCATTTCTCCGCATTATCATTTCTTCTAGGAGTGCTAGTCCCACAATACAAGCAGGAAAGCTCAGTGAACTTTGGAACGGAGGATAGAGGTACAGGTAGCAATACAGATGTAATGGAGGACCGCGAGTCGTGGCATTATTGCTCATCTGGTAAGAGCGCAGAACGTAAGTTCCCATGTCCGAGGCCCTGTCCAGCACATAGTTTTGATTTACTGATTTGAAACCATCACGAAACCCAGCGATTGTACTTTTTATTGAGGTACCACAGATTCACATCAATTTTTCGTTATTTTTAACTCTGGCTACCTGTTTTGGTCCTTCAGGTCAGCATCAGGCGAAGGTTCCAGACGAACCATTGCAAGTAGCCACTGTGTAGTACCAACTGGTACCTTTTTAGCAGTGGATTCAGCGCATAGATAAGTGAAAAGACTCGGTGAAATTGAAGGTAAAGTCACCAAAATTAACATTCAGGATGGAATTTCACTGTTGTACGCACAGGGAAGAGCGGGTAGGTTGGAAGAGGACACTGAAGGCCTCTAGAGGGAGACGAACTGTCTGATGATGCGATAGAAGAGACGGGAGTCGATTTGCAAGTAGTAGCGGAATCAACATCAGAGATTGACAGATGTTTGCAAAATTTACGATCAAATAAGCCAAGAGTGATAGTCAACAATCTTACGGAATTTCCAACATCAATAAAGGAAGTGGCAACAAACAACCGTGCAAGTTCATGTGTACGAGTAGAAACTGTTAGGCATGAGACGTACCATCCGAATTTCGAAAAATATCATCCATACGATCCCGAAGACAGCAAGAGCAGATAATTGCGAGAAGTATACCACCACCAGCATAACAGCTCATGCATCCAAGTTGCGGACAAGAATAATTACAGAAAAATAGAGAATAGCATATGCTGTATGGCAGTTTGGCTTCAGGGAAGGTAAAGGGGCCAGGCAGACATTTTTGATGAATAATAATGGATCAAAATTTAAAAAAAGCAATCAAGACATGTTCATAGGATTTGTCAAGCAAAAAAAAAAAAAAAAGCGTTTGACAACGTCAATTGATGCAAAATGTTGGATGCTCTCAGGAAAAAAGTATAACCTAGAGGGCAAATCGGGTAATACACAATATGTAAAAGAAGCAAGAAGGAAAATAAGATGGAGACAAATACTGAAGTGTTCGGAGTAACGCCTGTCTAAGACAGGGATGCAATGCTTCCCTTCTACTATTCAGTTCGTATACCGGCATAACAAAAAAGAAAATAGAAGAGACTTTCGGTAGTAGCATTAAAATTCAGGATGAAAGGATATCAGTGATTAGATTCGCTACTGATATTGTAATTCTCAGTGGAAATGACAGAGAATTACAGTACCTGTTGAATGAAAGGGACTAATGAGCACAGAATATGATTTGAGAAGAAAGGAAAGAAAGATAAAATTATTAAGCAACAGAAAAAAACAAGACCTGTGTCAAACTTAACATCGAAATTGGGGACCACGAAGTAGAGGAAACGAAGAAATTATACTACCCTAGAAGCGAAATAACAGATCACCGACGACGAAAGGACATAAAACGCAGTCTTGCTCAGGCAAGCAGGCCAAGACAAGTCTACTAGTATCAAACATAGACCTTTACTTGAGAAAGAAATTTCTGAGAAGGGAAGGATCGAAAAATTTGCAACGTGGTGCTATGTAAGGCCTCAGGGTTTAACCTCCATGGCGCTACAAGAAGCTGCAGAGGGTAAAAACTGTAGGGGAAGACTAAGTTTGGGATAAAGCCAGCAGGTAATTGAGGTCGTAGGTTGCAATTGCTATCTGAGATGAAAAGTTTGGCACATGAGAGGAAATCGTGGAGGGTCGCATCACACCAGCCAGAAGACTGATGACTCGTGCAAAAATGTAGATGGTTCGGGAAGAGGAGGACAAGCAGACACATGAAACAGGCATTTCTAAGGCAGTGGTATAATGGTTTAGTAAGAAGTCAGATACAGGCCCAGAGCATCAACAAGGTTTAATAATGGTCTGAAGTGCTACCTGCCTTTCGTTGTCCCGTTTCAGTTCTTCCAAAGATGAAAATGTTTATACTGGTCGGCACTAGAGACGTATAATAACAGACTTCGGAGAAGAAAATTTCAGTAAGTTGACCTTTTATCATTTCCATTCACTAATGTGTTGTGGCATCATACTCTCGTCGTTGTTGTTGGTTGGTTGGCAAGAGACTAAACGGCGAGGTCTTCAGTTCCCTGGTCAGATGGTAGTTCATCTAGAGTTAGTGACATCTGACAAAAATTTGATCGTATTACGGAAGTATGTAAGAGTGGCAAAACTGAGCCAGAGCTGAGCAATAATTTAAGATTTAAAAGTATATGGGTCAGGCCTGTACGTAGATCAGAACATATAGTGGTGTTCCAAACCATTTCGTTAAGGAAGTGCGTTTTTGTTGCACAAAAGTGTGTAATAAGCAAGTAATACGTTCTCCGCTCTAGAAACCTCTTGTAGACAGCTCTGTAAAAAGCTGAGCCTTCCGACAACCGCATTGCTGTCCATTTGCTACTACCATATGAAGTTTACTGTCAACAATCAATCACAATTAGAAAACAACAGCAACAATGCAAAACAGAATACTTTAATCAGAAAAGATTTACGACTGTCATATAATATTGTGAGTGTTGGGGGTGGAGGGGGTGGGTGGGAGTGGGAGATAGGTGGATGTGGGTGGGTGCGCGCGCGCGTGTTTGCTTAAGAGAGGGAGGGGGGAGATAAGGATTTAATGTAATTTATTTTTTTCTGAGTCATCAGTCTTCTGACTGGTTCGATGCGCCTCGCCAAGGATTCATCTCCCGTGCCAACCTCATCCGAAAGGAACACTTGCAACCTACGTCCTCAGTTATTTGCTGGATGTATCCCAATCTCTGTCTTCGAGTGTGGTTTTTACCCTCTACCACTACCTCTAGTACCATGCTAGTTATTCTCTGATCTCTTAACGCATGTTCTATCAGCTGTTCCCTTCTTCCTGCCAGTGTTCTCCGTATGTCCCTATCCGATTCTGCAGAGAACCTCCACATTTCTTATCCATCTACATAATTTTCAACATCTTTCTGCAGTATTGCATCTCAAAAGCTCCTATTCTCTTCTTTTCCAGCTTTCCCTCAATCCATGATTCGCTTTTATACAGTTCTGTAGTTGAAACGTACGTTCTCAGCAGTTTATTTTCATCAAATTAAGGTCGGTTTATTTTCATCGAATTAAGGTCGATGTTTGATTTTAGTACTTTTACCATGGCCAAGAATGTCCTCTTTGCCTGTACTGATCTGCTTTTTCTCTTCCCCTTGCTTCGTCCCCCATGGGTTATTTTGTTTCCAGTGTGGAAAAATCAGCTGACTTAGTCTGCATAGCCGTCTCCAATTTTGACGTTAAATTTATCGCTACCCTTGTTACTGCTACTTCTTATTACTTTTGCTTTTCTTCCATTTACTATCAGTCCACTTACGTACTGATTAGACTCCCATTCAGCAGGTCCCGTAACTGTTCTTCGCTTTCAATGAAGATAGCAATGTTCTCAGCGAATCTTATGATTGACCATGAAGGTAACTATAAATCACCATATGCATGACAATGATACACCTGACAGTAATAATATTCTCTTACTTAATTGACTAGAAATTGGCATATTTTTCACAAGCCAGATGTACTTTAGTTGTAATGCAGACTGTTCCCAAACGACTCGTGGCAATTGTGATCCAGGAAACATGTAAATAACGTACTAATTAACTGAAACATGCTAGCAGATTCAAACTGTGTGCCAGATTAGCACTTGAACCAGGAACCTTTCTTGCTGGTTTGCTAGAACCATGAGGCATGCACGAGAACTGCCATGAAAATTTGGAAAGTGGGGTACAGGTATTGGCAGAACTGAAGTTGTGGAGGATCGGAGAGCTCAGTCATTAAGAATCACCCACAGAAGGGAAGGTTCCAGAGTCGAGTCCCACTCTGACACACTGTTTTTTTTAAATTATGCGCACTTCGCTGCACAGTGAATGGATTGAACCAGTTAACTAGTTTTTCTGTTTCAGGTGTTGTGGCATCACTTCTTGGTAGGCAGACAATGGACGAAATTGCAAAATGCTGTAGCACAAAGCAGCGTGGCCACAGCCAAGTACATCAGGCGAACTGCTATCCTAACACTTCTAACCAGAGTGACTATATAGGGTGTAACAACTACATATAATTTTATATGCTGTACCTTAATACGTACACACGTCAGTGTGCTGTTTGTTTTTCCTCTGTGTCTAACAGTTTCCCATAAACATATTACATAAACTAATACATGATGCTTTCTGCACTGTCGTAACTGCACCACTGAGGCGACTATGCTTGTCAGCATAGGTAACCGATTAGTGCCGACGCAACTACACTTCGACAACTGACCTGCTGCCCAGGGGGAAAGGGCAAATAAGTATTGACGGATTGCTCTTGCCACATGTACTTGGAGGTACTAACCAACCTAAAAACATCATCATAAGGACTTCCTTCTGCAAGCTGGGTAGGGACTTTGTGAAAGATATGGGTCCATCGATTCCTGTCCTGGTATAGCTTTTCTCTCTCTCCACTGCATCCCACATACCTATCTACTCTTGAGATTTTTATTAACCTCGTCTGTCCATCTCTTCCCAGGCTGTCCAGATAGTCATTTTTCTGCTACCTCCTACTCCAAATACTGATGTGTTCAGGTGCATTCCCTTTTCTTGACCTAATCACTCCAATCTCACTCTTTCCTCCATTGTGAAGGTCCCCTACATGTCTCTCCTTACATATTCGTTCTGACTCTGTCTCTGTCTCGATTCTGCGTCGGGCTTGCCCAAGGAGCTTCATTTCACATGCTTGCCTTTCTTTCTCTTCTCTGTTATTTATGACTGAGGTTTCCAGCTTATACTTTATGACTGACACGAGGCAGGTTTTATACATCGTATTTTCAGGACTTTAAAGGACTCCCTTGTCTCAGATTAGGTTTCGAGCTTGGTGGGAGAGCCTGGATCCTTTTGCTATTCTGTTTAACACTTTCAGTCTGGCACTTACATCACTTGATATGACACTACCGAGGTAAACTTTTCATGCATTCAACCTGCACTCCTTCCACTATAATGTTACAAAGTGTGTCTATCCTACCCATCGTCTTGGCCATTGTCTTGCTCTTTCTCACATTAACTTTGAACTCCTTAAATTTTTTATTCCAATAATCGTGTATTCGCTGTACATCCATTTCCATCTCTCCCCAAATGGCGACGTCATCAGTAAAAACACTAAGATCTACGTTTTATTACTTCCTTGATTTATTTATTTCCATAAACCTGATGGAGAGTAACAGGGAAAGCAAACTGCCTTGCTGAACACCTCTCTCTGTGTTAAATCATTTTGGACTTCCCCTTCCTAACTGTGTACTGCTTTCACAACGTAAAAAAAAATACTAGTCGAAACAGCAATAATTATTAGTCTACAAATGAAGTAAATACTAGCGTAATGTTGTTCAGTACTCTATTCTTAATCACCAACAAAAATAAAAAATGGTTCAAATGGCTCTGAGCACTATGGGACTCAACTGCTGTTGTCATAAGTCCCCGAGAACTTAGAACTACTTAAACCTAACTAACCTAAGGACAGCACACAACACCCAGCCATCACGAGGCAGAGAAAATCCCTGACCCCGCCGGGAATCGAACCCGGGAACCCGGGCGTGGGAAGCGAGAACGCTACCGCACGACCACGAGATGCGGGCACCAACAAAAATATCTGGACTTATATCAATGAATAGCCCGCCTAGTTAGCCGAGCAGTAACGCACGGCTTTCCGAAGTGGGAAGGAGCGCCTGGTCCCCGGCACGAATCCGCCCGGCTGGTGAGCGGGCCAGTCTGTCGACGGTTTTCAGGCGGTTCTCCACCTGCCTTGGTGAATGCGGGCTGGTTCCCCTTATTTCGCCTCACCTACACTATGTCGCCGATAGCTGCACAAACAAATTATCCAAGTACGCGTACACCACCATCACTTCTCGTGTGAGACGTTTCCTGTGTGGAGTGGGGGGGGGGGGGGCGGTGTCCACTGGAACCGCACCATAACCCTGGGTTCAGTGTGGGGCAGCGGAGGGGTGAAGTGGACTGCGGTAGTCGTCGTGGGGTTGTAGCCCACTGCGGCTGCGGCGAGGACGGAGCCTCTCCGTCGTTTCTAGGTCCCCAGTTAACATACAATACAATACCCATGAATTGAAATGATGGTATGCATTTATTGGTCGGGATATCTCCTTCAGGGTTCGGCCGCCGTATTTCAAGTCCTTTTTAGTTGACGCCACTTCGGGGACTTTCGTATCAGTGATGATGAAAATGATGATCAAGGACACACGAAACCCAGTTCCCTGCCGAAAATCGAACCCGGACCTTCTTGCGTGGTAGGCGATAACGCTACGGCTGCGCTACGGAGGTGGACTCTTATTGTAGGCTCTAAATGCTCCCGCACCAGCTGTAGCGGTATTCCATCAGCACCATACGTTCGACTGGCACAGTCTCCACAACGGTCATCAGTCGAATGTATGTGGCCAAATTGCCAAAACCTCTTCGAACAGCGTCAACTGCTGGAAAAAGTAGCCACGCCATATTCAGAGGCACCACCTTCTGTCTCTTCAGTCTTTGGATCAGTCACCAGCATTTATTTAGTGTGGCAGTCCACCCGAACTCTGTGAATGGCTAGTCAGGAATGGGCCCCATGCGGCCCTGCCATCCAGGATGCATAGCATCGACTCTCTCTCGGATTTGGATCTATCAGACTTCCGAATACTCAGCCACGTATGGAACAAATTGCCGGCTTGGCGTCTTCAGAAGCCCAAAGTTATTTTAAGCTTGACACAGTTCCAGAAAACTTGCATTCCAAATTACATATTTACACATATGTTTTCTTCAGTACATACGAGGGTTTTATCGTCGTATACACAGATGGATCTCAGCAGGGGAATGTACCTGGTTGTTCAGCTGTTATCTCTGATATAGTTTTTCAAGTGTGCCTTCTGGAATAATTTAAAAAATTATGGTGTAGAGCTTTACGGCACCATGATGGCACTGAAGTGAATTCAGAGCCACCACAGTACGGACTTTCTCCTCTGATCTTACTCGCTCTGCGCTACAAGCGGTTCATCAAAGAACCCGGTCAAGCAGGTGATTCTAATCACCTGTGACACATTACAGTGGATCCAACACTAGGGCTAGGACGTCATCTTTTGCTTGGTACTTGGACACATTGGGATACAGGGAAATCACACAGACAGCAAGGCACCCAAAGAAACTCGTAGTGGTGGTGTACGTCGATGTGCCGTCCCCTTGATGCCGTCATCACATTGTTTTACAGAAGAATCGTGTGTCAGTGAAAAAAGAAGAAGATTGATGGAAATGCCGAATAAAAAAAATTGCGGTTTTTCGAATCGACCACACATACAAAGCGGACTTCATGTCAACCACTCGGATGGAAGGAAATGCTGCTCTCAAGACTTTGTGTACACAAGGTTTCCTCCTCCAATACGAGGATCCACCGCTCTGTGAAGGTTGCTTTGTGCTGCTTGCAGTTCAGCACATTTTGGCTATGCGTGTTTTATGTACTGATGTAAGGGCAGCCTTTAGGTTCGCTGGAGATTGGCCCACAATCCTGACTGACACTGACGCCAGTGTAACATGAGTTCTGAATATTGGGGAACCGTCATGCATCACCCCTAAAGTGCCGAGGGAGCGGAGGTTAGCTTGGTCTCTCAATGGGTAGTTTGCCCAGGCAGTTAAGCTAAAAAAAATGGTTCAAATGGCTCTGAGCACTATGGGACTCAACTGCTGAGGTCATTAGTCCCCTAGAACTTAGAACTAGTTAAACCTAACTAACCTAAGGACATCACAAACTTCCATGCCCGAGGCAGGATTCGAACCTGCGACCGTAGCGGTCACGCGGTTCCAGACTGCAGCGCCTTTAACCGCACGGCCACTTCGGCCGGCGGCAGTTAAGCATTTTTATTAATAGATTTTCTGTGTCACAGTTCAGTATATCATGATCGAGGTGTTTTCTTTATAGTAGTTGTTAGGTGGAAATCAATGCTTTATGCCTGTGGGACAGCCACCACATCCTATCCCTCACCCACTACAACCCTATGGTAATGCCATGATGACACTTGTTACGCACGCTGATGACCATGCTGTTGACTGCCCCACACTCAAAATCGTCAGAAACAAAAAATGTCCTGATGGTTTGGGCCCTTAAAATATCTCTGTCGACATGAGATCGCCCAGTAGTTGCCATTGCCTAACACGCGATCCAGTGCCCAATACTCACGAGTTCAAATTGAGGATGCCTGTGCATCCCTGCTAGCCGTCTTTGTATTGGTGATCCACGAGTGAAGCCCTTGTTGTCAACGATGAATTCTACGTACTACTGTACAACCACATGATAGTACGCTGGTTCACCATCATGCATGCACCACATGCACATCATTTCACCATGAGGAACAGCCTTAAAAAAATGCCTTAAACATTAACACTATTGTAACAAATGCACAACTGCACTTATATGTACACTGTATAAGGAAGACCTTAGACTATTACGATTACATGCTTGATAATTGTTACATACTCACCTCTCTTGTTTCTACCTATAATAAACACCCTGAAATTTAGTTCTGATGGTAACCCACAGCTTCTAATTATTTGAAAGAAAGGTCATTTCAGAATCACCAGGAGAAAGTGATGATGAAATCCTTTATTAACTATGGGTTTCGATCACCAGCACATTTCAGTTAGCATTAAGTTATCTGCATCCGTCTGCATATCAATGATCTTCAGTGGGTCTTAGGGTGTCATATTTGAACTTGACTTTTCCTATGCTCTCAGAATTAACTCACAGGTCTCCCCACTACCCATATGACCGAAAACTTGTTTCTTGAGCTTTTCATCAGATACATATGGACACTAGTGTGTTGGGGGTGGGGGGTGTACCTGATATGTCGTACACGGTCTTAACTGTACCACTAAGTTGACTGCACCTGCCAGTATGCATTATTATTATGCGTCTACACCGACCTAGTGCCCTGGGGGGAAAAAATGGTTCAAATGGCTCTGGGCACTATGCGACTTAACTGCTGAGGTCATCAGTCGCCTAGAACTTTGAACTAATTAAACCTAACCAACCTAAGGACATCACACACATCCATGCCCGAGGCAGGATTCGAACCTGCGACCGTAGCGGTCACGCGGTTCGAGACTGTAGCGCCTAGAACCGCGCGGCCACTCAGGCCGGCCTGGGGAGAAAAGAAGCATTAATGGTATGCTCTTGCTGCATGTTCCTGTTGGTGCCACCCAATGTAAAAATATATGACATTAGTCAGTAAACGACATAAATACTGATCCAATGATGTTTAGCGTACTGTCCTCAGTCACCAATAGCAATGTCTTCACCTATATGCATTACACGATATATATGCGTATATGCATAAACGTACATATCTACCTAAGTATGTATACAGGGTGTATGCGTAAGAGCGTGCAAAAATGTTACAGGACAGAGAGAATACTTCACTGAACAATTTGAGGTAAGAAACCTGGGGTTGGAGAAGCTACCTTAGGGAGACATGGAAGTAAACTTGTGTACCGCTCTGTCTAACATTATTGTTTTCCAGCTTATTTGCAACTAACTTGTGTACAAGTTTACCGGTCGTGTGCTGTTTATAATGTGTACATTCTTTTTTTTTGCTACAAGAACACAAGGAGGACGAGCCTGATTACCAGGAAGTCATGATGCAGGTTTTGTTACTTTACTTGTCCATAATATGGCTCTGTTCTGTCATATTTACATTGTCCCAAGACATAACGTGCTATGAATGAGCGACAGACCCATTCATTACTCAGTGCTCTTCAGAGACGTACAGTATAATACGATTGAGCAGTACCAGAACTTATTGACATGCACATTGTGTATACAGAAGTACGCTGCAATGACCTCGCTGCTGAAAGGGTGTACAAGGAACGATTTCCTAACACGCATCATCCGTCACGCCGAGTGTTTATTTCTCTCGATCGACGAACGCAGTAGACTGGTTCACTGGAAAGAAGAAACGAGGGACCTGGCAACAAGAGGACCAATCGCACACCCATTTTAAGGGGAGATGCTGGAACGTGTTGTAGTGGACCCCACTACAAGTACTCGCCATATTGCATGTGAAATGGGCTCTGCACATACTGGCGTGTGGCGAGTACTCCACGAACGACAATTACACGCATCCCCACAACTAATCCATGCAATGCTTGTGACTGACTTTGCACCAAGGGTCGCCTTGTGCCAGTGACTTCTTCAGCAATAGGTTGATCGACCATACTTTCTCCAAATGGTGTTGTTTACTGACGAGGCCTAATCTGATTGTGATGGAATTTCGAATGCGTGCAATGAGGAAAACCTTCAAGATGTAGTAGCGTCACACCATGAAGTATGCTTCGCTGTGAATATCTGGGCCGCCACTGTAGGCGACAATCTCATTTGGCCATATCTTGTACCAGGCCGTCTGAATGACCACCTGTACTTGAGTTCTACCTGAGTAGTTGGAGAACGTACCCTCCGCTCTTCGGGAGAGGATGTACACTCCTCGAAATTGAAATAAGAACACCGTGAATTCATTGTCCCAGGAAGGGGAAACTTTATTGACACATTCCTGGGGTCAGATACATCACATGATCACACTGACAGAACCACAGGCACATAGACACAGGCAACAGAGCATGCGCAATGTCGGCACTAGTACAGTGTATATCCACCTTTCGCAGCAATGCAGGCTGCTATTCTCCCATGGAGACGATCGCAGAGATGCTGGATGTAGTCCTGTGGAACGGCTTGCCATGCCATTTCCACCTGGCGCCTCAGTTGGACCAGCGTTCGTGCTGGACGTGCAGACCGCGTGAGACGACGCTTCATCCAGTCCCAAACATGCTCAATGGGGGACAGATCCGGAGATCTTGCTGGCCAGGGTAGTTGACTTACACCTTCTAGAGCACGTTGGGTGGCACGGGATACATGCGGACGTGCATTGTCCTGTTGGAACAGCAAGTTCCCTTGCCGGTCTAGGAATGGTAGAACGATGGGTTCGATGACGGTTTGGATGTACCGTGCACTATTCAGTGTCCCCTCGACGATCACCAGTGGTGTACGGCCAGTGTAGGAGATCGCTCCCCACACCATGATGCCGGGTGTTGGCCCTGTGTGCCTCGGTCGTATGCAGTCCTGATTGTGGCGCTCACCTGCACGGCGCCAAACACGCATACGACCATCATTGGCACCAAGGCAAAAGCGACTCTCATCGCTGAAGACGACACATCTCCATTCGTCCCTCCATTCACGCCTGTCGCGACACCACTGGAGGCGGGCTGCACGATGTTGGGTCGTGAGCGGAAGACGGCCTAACGGTGTGCGGGACCGTAGCCCGGCTTCATGGAGACGGTTGCGAATGGTCCTCGCCGATACCCCAGGAGCAACAGTGTCCCTAATTTGCTGGGAAGTGGCGGTGCGGTCCCCTACGGCACTGCGTAGGATCCTACGGTCTTGGCGTGCATCCATGCGTCGCTGCGGTCCGGTCCCAGGTCGACGGGCACGTGCACTTTCCGCCGACCACTGGCGACAACATCGATGTACTGTGGAGACCTCACGCCCCACGTGTTGAGCAATTCGGCGGTACGTCCACCCGGCCTCCCGCATGCCCATTATACGCCCTCGCTCAAAGTCCGTCAACTGCACATACGGTTCACGTCCACGCTGTCGCGGCATGCTACCAGTGTTAAAGACTGCGATGGAGCTCCGTATGCCACGGCAAACTGGCTGACACTGACGGCGGCGGTGCACAAATGCTGCGCAGCTAGCGCCATTCGACGGCCAACACCGCGGTTCCTGGTGTGTCCGCTGTGCCGTGCGTGTGATCATTGCTTGTACAGCCCTCTCGCAGTGTCCGGAGCAAGTATGGTGGGTCTGACACACCGGTGTCAATGTGTTCTTTTTTCCATTTCCAGGAGTGTAGATACAACATGACGGAACACTGCATCACTTCAGTGTGAATGTCCGCAACCATCTGAGTGCTGTATTTTCTGGTCGATGGATTGGAAGGAGAGGTCCTATTCCATGGCCTGCGAGATCACCTGATCTGAATACCCTTCAGTATTTCCTATGGGGATGTCTACAGTCACTTGTGTTCGAGACACCGTTGGATATGGAGATGGGGTTAGTTGCCAGAATTGTAACTGCCTTTGAGATGATATGAAACACATCAGGGATTTTGTCTGAATCTTATTCACTGATATCATCCTTGAGCTGATGTTGACGGTCTTAAGTTTCAGCACATTTTGTAAGATATAGTACAAATGGTATGTTCACTGTGGTTTATGATGGTATTTGTAGTTAACAGTGGTAAAGAAATCCACATGAATGTGATTTTATAAGTATTATCATCTTACGCTAGTTCCTCCGACCCCAGGTTCCCTACCTCAAACCTCGAAGTGTACAGTGGACCATCCTCCGTGTACTGTTACATTTTTGCACTCTCTTGCGGGAACGCCCTGTATGTATGTATGCATGTATGTATGTATGTATGGATGGACGGACGTATGTAAGTGTTCATGTATGTACGTATATAGAAATTCATTGAAGACTTTATAAATGTATTTCGTTATTTAATCTCTATTCAGCTTCGTTAGTGGCCATCTGATCGCAAGAATTGGTGTATTGTATTGTATTGTATGTTAACCGTGGACCTAGAAACGACGAAGAGGCTCCGCCCCCGACGCAGCTGCAGTGGTCCACAACCTCACGACGACTACCGCAGTCCACTTCACCCCTCCGCCGTCCCACACCGAACCCAGGGTTACTGTGCGGTTCGGCCCCCGGTGCCGTCCCCCCTCCACCCCTCCAGAGAACGTCTCACACCAGACGAGTGGAACCCCAAATGTCTGGGTGGTAAATGCTGCTATACGCGTACGTGGAGAAATTGTTTGAGCAGGACTCGCCGACAAAGTGTAGCTGAGGCGGGATTAGGTCAATCAGCCCGCATTCGCCGAAGCAGATGGAAAACCGCCTAAAAACCAGACACGGAATGGACAATGTCTTGAAAGGAGGATGTAAGATGAACATCAACAAAACCAAAACGAGGATAATGGAATGTAGTCGAATGAAGTCGGGTGATGCTGAGGGAATTAGATTAGGAAATGAGACATTTGAAGTGGTAAATGAGTTTTGCTATTTGGGGAGCAAAATAACTGATGATGGTCTAAGTAGAGAGGATATCAAATGTAGACTGGCAATGGTAAGGAAAGCGTTTCTGAAGAAGAGAAATTTGTTAACATCGAGTATAGATTTAAGTGTCAGGAAGTCGTTTCTGAAAGTATTTGTATGCAGTGTAGCCATGTATGGAAGTGAAACATGGACGATAAATAATTTGGAGAAGAAGAGAATAGAAGCTTTCGAAATGTGGTGCTACAGAAGAATGCTGAAGATTAGATGGGTAGATCACATAACTAATGTGGAGGTACTGAACAGAATTGGGCAGAAGAGAAGTTTGTGGCACAACTTGACTAGAAGAAGGGATCGCTTGGTAGGACATGTTCTGAGGCATCAAGGGATCACAAATTTAGCATTGGAGGGCAGTGTGGAGGGTAAAAATCGTAGAGGGAGACCAAGAGATCAATACACTAAGCAGATTCAAAAGGATGTAGGTTGCAGTAAGTACTGGGGGATGATGAAGCTTGCACAAGATAGAGTAGCATGGAGACCTGCATCAAACCAGTCTCAGGGCTGATGACCACAACAACAACAACGAACTTGGCAACACGGAATCTATAAATGGCTGCAAATGGTTACCAACTAGCCGAAAATAACCATTTCCAGTCATTTGTCAGTTCAGTTAGACCGTAGGACCCAGTCCAGTCCATGTAAACACAGTCCACACCATTATGGAGCCACCAATAGGTGGCACAGTTTCTTGTTGACAAATTGGTTCACGGATTCGTGGGGTCTGCTCCACATTCCAGTCCTATCATCAGCTCTCAACAACTGAAGTCGGGAAACATCTGACCACGCCACGGTTTTTTAGTCGTCTAGGGTTCAACCGATGTGGTCACGAGGCTAGGAGATGCGCTGGAGTCGATGTCGTGCTGTTAGCAAATGCATTCTCGTCGGTCGCCTGCTGCCATTAACGTCAAATTTCACCACACTATCCTAACGGATAAATTCGTCGTACACCTCACATTGCTTTCTGCGGTTATCTGACTCAGGTTTACTTGTCTGCTACCGCTGCCAACTCTCTACGTAAAGGCCGCTACTCTTGGTTGTTAAGTAAAAGCCATCCGTCATTACGTTGTCCCTGGTGACACGTAATGCCTGAAATCTGGCATTCTCGGAACACCTTTGACACTGTGGATCTCTAAATACTGATTTCTCTAACGATTTTCGAAACTGAATGTTCCATGCGTCTAACACCAACTTCCACCTGCGTCCAAGTTCTTTTAATTCGCATAGTGCGGCATAATCAATTCGGAAACCTTTGCGCATGTATCACCTGATTACAAATGACAATTCAGCCAATGGACTGCGTGTTTATACATTGTGTACGAGATACTATCGCCCTCCGCGTAAGGGCATACCTCACCTCAGTGTAGAAAAGACACACAGTACGATAACTGCAGCGACCGGAGATACAGTTTTCTTCTTTCAGCTGACGGTGGTGCTGGTTTAATAGCATTTTACGAGATCATTCCATGGCGAATTAGGGCATGTCTTGTGAGTCAAGGAATTTCATGCAATACATACTAATGGAAAATTATACAGATAACCTGAAAAAACCGTTTCTTACCACTTTCTTGCACCGAAACCAAGCAGCTGATTCGAAGACGACTATGCCCCGTAAATCGCTGAATTTTTTTTTTTTTATATATATACCAAAGATTACCATCTCTATGAACCCTGACAATTTTGTCATATGATGACATGGTTGGAGACCGTGGCTGTACTACAGGTAATACAATGTATTACAATTCTCATGATGTTAAATGTAAATAAATAATGTACTGTCTTACCTATATGGTACCAAAAAAAATTGAGCAACTATATAATTAATCTAACAGTCTTCGTTCTAAAGCTCACAAAATCAATGTATCTCTGTACTAGTGTAAAAGGCGTTTCAGTCGCATAAGTGAATATATGGTCTTTTTCCAAGCATGAAACATCATCAAATTGTTACGATGATGTCTACAACCACTTCGTATGTATCAAAACATGTGGTGCGCGTTAGAAATCTCGCCTGTGACAAATCTAAAGTGTTCAGTGACAAAAAATTACGTGTGCAACAATAAGATAGCAGTGGGAAGGTTTTCACATCTGTTGGTCGAATGTAATGAAAACAAACACTCCAAACCGACATTTCACGTAAGTCACATGAAATGAAAATCTGTAACGCAAACATCTGTGCGGCGTGCTTATAATTATATATTATTTATGTTTTAGGACAATTAATCTGTAAAAAAAAAAACGCACCGCATGTTATGAAAGTATGAAAACCGTCTGAAAATGAATCATAAAGATTCGAAACCGGTAACGGTACCCTTTGAATAAAGGAACTGAAAATAAATTTGTGGCTGGTTGGTGTCTCAACACTATCAACCTTGAAAATTTCCTTGATATCTGTCCAAGATACAGAGCTTCAAAGTTGCCCTACTTTTAGGCTTCAAAAGCTTACATAAAACCATGTATCAGCCGAAAACATAGTGTATTAAGTAACTTAGACGGAAAAACATGTTGTCAAATATCCCCGTATTCATCTGACTGGTTTTGCAAACGCAGCTTTGTGATTCTGAAGCATATGCGTAGTTTTTGTGCACGTAAAATCCGACCTAAGGTGTAAAATTAGTTTTGCGTTATTTCAGTTACATATACGTAAATTATGAAAAAATTTTATTGACCCATGAAGTTCGATCCACATGAGTGACATATCCTGTTGTGGCTGGGAAAAGAAGAGAACCAGCGGAAAAATGCTCCTAAAATGGTCCAAGAACGGCCAACATTCTCTTGTCTAAAAGACTCGCATTGATAAGTGGGCTGATTATATCTTCTTCAGCAACTTTACAAATTTTCCGAAAAATTTTGGCCTGCAAACATGTTCACATATTTTTATGGTGAGAGAGGAAGTCAGTGACAGTGCCAAAGAGACGGAAAATAATAAATACTGGAAGATTGTAAGTAGTGGTATTGTTATACAAGGAGCGAAGGAGACGATAACAGTGTGAGAGAAAGAGTGGAACACAGTGGCACTGGAACATTGTTAACAGAGCTGAGCAATTCTAGGGAAGCAGTGAAGGAGATAGCGCCAGAGGAAAGAATAAAGTCAAGGGCATAGTGGAAGTGGGTGAGAACCAGTGATAATGAGAGCAGAGCCTATGACAATTTCAACAAAGAAGAGAGAGAGCACAGTAAGAAGAAACAGCAGCAGTGGGAAAGAAACAAGACAGTAGCAGTAAGAGTGAGCATGAGGAAGAGAGTTACAGTGAGAGGAGACAGAATGAAGGACACTGTGTCTGTGGGACAGAAGACAATGATATAGACACACAAAGAGATAATGATGATAAGTTGGGCTGAATGAGTGGAAGAGATTAGGCGAGTGGAAGTGGATGGCTATGGGCGACTTAGAGCAATGGACTAGTGGATATGGGCGAGTTACAGTTAGGGCAACTAATGAAACAGAGACGAGATGCATGTTTAAAAGAACGCAAATATTTTCGCATCCAAAATTTTAGGGAAAATTTTGAAGTTGCTGAGGAATGCAGTTTGTACCCCTCTATTCTGTCAGAGTGTTTTAAGCAGGAGCATATTCGCCTTTTTCGTGTTCCGATAGGTGATCTTTTCCGCTGGTAATGTACTGACTGAAAGGGAAAGGGAGTGAAAGAATAAAAAAAAAACATACGAAAACTAAAAATCACTAGACAAATACCAAAATAAGTTCAAAAAATGTTCAAATGTGTTTGAAATCTTATGGGACTTAACTGGTCATCAGTCCCTAAGCTTAAGCTAAGTTATCCTAATGACAAACACACATACCCATGCCGAACCTCCGCCGGGACCAGCCGCACAGTCCATGGCTGCAGCGCCTTAAATCGCTCGGCTAATCCCGCGCGGCCCAAAATAAGTATCTTACGATGTCTTATTGCGCTGTATATGAAATACTTCCTTCTTCCTCCAGAAATAAATCAGTTGCTTCGAAAGGATATTCTAAACAGTGTGTCAAAATTAAGATGAGCAGTGCTCTAACATCAGAAACATGTGTCTGCAGACAAGAGGTGGTTCTCACTTACAGTACACGTCAGTATAGCTGAGGATAGTTTGTAAAAGAGAAAGTGAGTACGAAAATAAAGCTCATGATGCATAAATTAGTAAAAATGTCGTTTTGGGAAAAGACTGATAACTTCAAGCATTTTTATGTAGTGACCTAAAAAGCGTATTACGTTCGACAAGAACCAGTATTTTTTCACGTAGAATGAACTTCCACTTTCCACCTTGATTCTAACAAGGGCGATTCAAACTGCCCCTACAGGTGTCATTTTATACAGCCCGCTATGATATATCTGGGCTTCAAGAATTAAGTGCAAGATTTTCACATGTTAGCTCTACAGAAAAAATACAAACGGGATCTATTGGTAGAAAATTTGCCGGAATGGTTCGTTTGAAAGGAAGCGCCCGCTTTCCTTCTCCAGTCTTCCCTTAATCGAGCTTGTACTCCGCCTCTTATGACCTCGCTGTCGAAGGGACGTTGAACACTCATCTCCTCCTCCTCCTCGTACGAAATTTAATGTAGCTTAATTTTTTACTGGGATACGTTTTCGCCACAGGCCGTAGTTTTTGAGTTGTTCAAGAAAACGTACGTACAAAAGTGACCTTCAGACGACCTGCACTCCCCCAGTCCCAAGTGGTCAGGATTTCTAGCATGGTTTTCATGGCGCTCCCTCTTACCACACTACAAAAATTTGCGAATGCAACAATTATTTTCCACTTTCGACCTTTTGTCTTCTTCATTGACTGGTCTTATTACGCCATCGGCTTAATCGTGAACGAACTGTAAAATAGACGTTTGTGTAAACTTCACCTTACATTTTTGTGAATTTTAATAGCGCAGTAAAAACAATTACATCATTCTGTTTGCCAGGAGTCCTGAATACGAAACTACTGTCCTAAGGATTAAGGGTCAATCTATTTATCAACGTAATTAGCTTTAGCGTGACGTTTACACTAGTCGTTTTTTGTTTCATTACCCTCACGGGCACATTTAAATTAATAATGTTAGCGAAATAGTCGACTAAGCTGGTTGGGTGGTTCAAATGGCTCTGAGCACTATGGGACTTAGGTCATCAGTCCCCTAGAACTTAGAACTACTTAAACCTAAAGACATCACACACATCCATGCCCGAGGCAGGATTCGAACCTGCGACCGTAGCAGTCCCGCGGTTCCGGACTGCAGCGCCTAGAACCGCACGGCCTCAGCGGCCGGCGACTAAGCTGGTGGCATAACAAGTGAGTTAATAGAAAACAAAGAAGGTCGAACATCTGGAATAGTTTGTGAAATCGAAAATTTTTGTACGGTAGCAGGAGTGAGTGCAAAGAACAGCATACTGCAAATTCTCACCGGCAGGGGCTCAATGTTGGAGTTTGCATGTCACTTACGTAAGACTTTCTTCTGTAAATTTAAAACTTTGGCCTACAGCGAAAAAGTATCCCAGTAAAAAACATAATTACATTAAATTTCTTAGGAATAGGTAATGGTCGTTTTCTGCACGACTAATAGTTTGCGCGAGAGAATATGAAAATCTTGCGCATGGGCTTTGAATACAAGATATAGTACTGTGGGATGGACAAAACGACTTTTGTAAGGCAACTGACTTACCCTTTATAATCAACACAGTGTCGATTTTACCTAGGGAGAACAATGTTACGTGCGAGTAGTGTAGTGGTGTAGTGTACAGAGTTTCCTTTTCCCTTTTTTTTTTCCCCCTCCTACGTATGCCACTGCGGCAGTAGCTATGATGACAAACATTGAACGTTGTTCTCGAACGTGTGTTTCATGAATACAGGAGTGTCCTTTGGAAATGTTTATTGCTCAAAATCAGTTGTTAGTGTTGCAGTAAATAACAGTGTCGGTCTAAAAGGGAATTCCGCTTTAGCAAATTTGTGGCTGTGGCACCCGAGATGGATGGACATATTATGTAGAACTTACGTTCAGAGGATATAGATTTCAACCAAGATAAGAAGTCAGTAATCATCTGCTCAAGACAATCTTGATTTGGTTCACTTTATAGCTTTCGACAGATTCAACTGACAACTTCAGAAATGAGACGTCAAAGTAAGAAACAGACGGTTGAGTCCTTTGCTACAGAGTCATCAGAACAGAATGACGTCTCTTAAAAAATATATTATACGTGTGATGAATGGCAAACAGTTAACTGTCCAGTTTCTCATCGTACACAGTATGAGCGAGGAAATATGGTGATTGACTTTTCTCGCACAAACGAAGTACGATGTAAAACTGGATAGTTAATTATCTGCCACTCATTGCATGTATGGCTCTGAGCACTATGGGACTTAACATCTGAGGTCATCAATCCCCTAGAACTACTTAAACCTAACTAACCTAAGGACATCACACACATCCATGCCCGAGGCAGGATTCGAACCTGCGACCGTAGCGGTCAGGCACTTCCAGACTGAAGCGCCTAGAACCGCTCGCCCACTCCGGCCGGCTCATTGCATGTATCATATGTTCTTAGAGATGTCACTTTGTAGCAAAAAACTCTACCGTCCAATTCTTATTTTGACATTGGTTTACCAATGATTTGAGCCTATCTCACTTCTGAAGATGACAGTTGAAATTGTCGAAACCGGTCAAGTGTACAAAATAAGGGTTTTCTTGTGCAGCTGACGACTGACTTTTTAATCTTTGTAGAAATATTTTGTAGCTGCTGAATTACAGCTATGAACAAACTCGTAAGATAGATTTATTGGCCGCAGTCGAACAAGTGTCATAAAAGTACAGCGAGTTCGGTGATACTATATTACTATGTCTTGTATAAACGGTACAGTAAATCCTTTACTGCAGTATATGAGGAGAACAGCAAATGCTCCGTTTCTAAGAAATATTGTACTTGGCCATTCCAGAAATGTTTGTCTAATCTTCTCTGCTCGTATTGGCCATTCGAAAGTTCAGTTATCTTGTCGGGGTTAATGTCTGCCTCGTATTCTAGATTCGACAGAGAATACACTCGTTTCTTACGGCTACGTGCAAGGTAGGAGGTAGAAGGGAAAAAAATATATCGATGGCACATTCTGGAACCTTAGAATGGCTACTGAAGGCAGTTAAAAAGGAACGAAAAAAGAAAGACGTCCAAGGAAAAAACACGCCAGCAGAAGATTGAGTGAGGCAGAGGAAAAAGAGAGAGAGAGAGAGAGAGAGAGAACATGAGGTTGACGCGCGTGTGAGAGAGACGGGCGCTGGCGCTGGCGGCGCGCAGTAAAGAACTGTCAGCGCGCGCTCGGTAACCGCCCCAGCCGCGCGCCCATTGGCTGTCGCCATGGCAACGGCAGCCGCGCGCGCCCGGGAGGCGGATGGCGGCTCCGCTCTACGCCCGTGCTGCCACCGGACGGCAGGACGCAGAACCACTAGCGCGGACCGCTCCGTCTCTCTCCGCCGCCCGCAGCTTTCCATTGCTCCATCTTCGTCCGCGAGTAGTGGGAGTTCCTCCCCCTCCCCCCCCTAAAGCTTCTTCTGGTGGTCTGTCGCGGCTGTAGGGAGCTCCGTCTCCAGCGTCTTCAGCTGGAGCTCACTCCCATGCCGACTGCCAGGGCGGACGGAAGCCACTTCGAAGGTGCTGCCACCTCTCGGCAGTACGGCGAACTCCGACGTTGGGTGCCGCTTGCACATAGCATTTGTGGTCACTGGATTCGGCTACACGAAGTACCCACAGTTGGTCACTAGCTTCGGTGTCGCTATAGATAAATTCCGAGCGTGGCTAAACTTACGTTTCCTAGAGAAATAAATCACTGCATTTCCAAATTTGTGTGCAACTAGTATCTTAAGGAACTTCACGTTTAAGCTATGTCACCGTCTACATGAGTACAATGCAATTCAGACAAGTGTTTCTCATGTGGTTAACAGAATAACTTTTGAACTAGTTCTCGACCGTACGATTCTCGAAACCCACGCCAGAAAAACGAATATCTCAATCTTCCCGTAAGAGTTCCGATTCTCTTAGTTTATTTCGACAGTGATTTCTCCAGATGTAGGTGAAAGTCAACAAAACGTTGCCGCATTCGGAAGAGAAAGGTGGTGACTGAAATTTCGTGAAAAGATCTCGCCGCAGGGAGAAACGCCATTATGTAATCATTGCCACGCCAACCCGCTTACAGTATCTGTGACTCTCTCCCCGCTATATCGCTTTAAGAGCGGTAGGATGTTTAACGGACCGACTTGGAGCAGCAAAGGGCACCACAGGAATTTTTTATTTCTGCTGTCTATACTTTTACTAATAAATTCATAAAACTCTGTGAGCATGACCAGGAAGGATTCAGAATTCTCACCTATAGCAGTCGGAGTTCAAAAACATAAAAAAATATTTTTTTTATACGTGAAATTGCATAATTTTTTTACTTATTATTGGCTGCATTTGTTGCTAAACGTGCACTTTTCTTCATAAGTAAAAGAGATTCTTCGATGAATTTTGTCCAGTACACAAACCATACTTACAGGTGTATGCAAGTCTACAATTCTCCAAATCTATCAAAAACTGTGGTACAAATTGAGGTAAGTAACTAAGAAATTTGAATTTTTTCCGAACATGAAGTTTAAAATGCAACAGCCCATACATATTTCATAAATTAAATAAAGTCTAGAGTTTAATACACCTGTAAGTATGATTTGCATGCTTTCTCTGAATTTTTGCGATGTATTCTGTCAGTCCTCTCTGGTAAGGTTCCCTGACCGCGCAAGAATACTTCAGAAGACAACCGCAGACCAGTAAACCAATACTACCAGTATGTCTTTTTAGATCTCCTAAGTATTCTACCAATAAACAGCAGTCTTTAGCTTGCAACATTTTCAGTATGGTGGTTTTAATTCAACTTCTTCCTATTTATAATCCCTAGGCGTTTAGCTGAATGGACAACCTTTAAATGTTTTTGGTAATTTATGGTGCAAGGAAAATTTTAAAATGGTTCAAATGGCTCTGAGCAGTATGGGACTAAACAAAATTTAACAGAATTTAGATACATAAATAAAATAGAAAATTCTTCTCGCAAATTTATCATTCGACAGTTCCATTAAGTTTCGGGTGTGCAGCCGCAAGAATTCTCCTTCTTCTAATATTTAGGCTGTATAACGTTCAGCCATCTTCAGAGCGAGCCGCAAGACTGACCGTTATTACAGCCGAAATATTAGAAGACGAAGGAGACTTCTTGTGGCTGCACACCCGAAACTTAGTGGAACAGTCTTTGCGCCGCCAAAAGCTGAAGATGCTTATCATTCGACAGTTTCGTATTATGTTGTCGACACACAGTAACCCAAGTTCCATACATAGGTATCTGTTTCAAACCCGTAAACATGTCGAGTTTTGTGCCTACGAACTACGATTTGCGGACGGCATTGGTTTTCTGTCATCATCTGACGAAAACTGCTGCAGAATCATATCGAATGCTTGTCGAAGCTATCCGCGAACGTGCTCTTGGGAAAACACAGTGTTTCGAGTGGTTCAAAAAATTCAAAAGTGGTTATTTTGACGTGAGAAACGACGAGAGCGGGAAACCAACGAAAAAGTTCGAAGGCAACGAACTGCGGGCCTTATTGGACGAAGATAGACTCAACACGAACTCGCGGAACAATGGAATGTGACGCAGGAACCCGTTTCTCTTCGGTTGAACGCTATGGGAAACGTGGAGAAAGTGGCAAAATGGGTTCCGCATGAACTGAATGAAAGACAGCAAGGGCATCGAAAACCACTTGTGAAATGCTGCCCGCCAGATACAAAAGAAAGTCGTTTCTCCTTCGAATAGTGACAGGTGACGAAAAATGGACGTATTTTGAGAATTTTAGAGTCTTAATGGTCGTACATCATGGGTGAATCCAGGCAAACCACCGACATGCACTGCAAGACCAAATTGCTTTGGAAAGAAGACAATGCTCCGTGTATGGTGGGATCAGAAGGGTGTCATTATGAGCTGCTGAAACCTGGTTGAACCATTAACACTGATCGCTAAGAAAAGCAAATGATCGATTTAAATCGATTACAGCAAAACGGGTCAGGGAAACTATCGAGGCGTTCAGTTTGGAAATATTAGAACATGCAGGTGATTCTCCAGACTTAGCTGGGTCCGATTATCACCTGTCTGCGCATCGCTGGAACACGCTCTCGCTGATCAACGCTTCAGTTCGTATGAAAATGTACGAAAATGGCTCACTGACTGGTTCGCTTGAAAAGAACAACCGTTTTTTTGGTGTGGCATTCATAGCCTGCCGGAGAGGTGGGAGAAATGTGTAAATAGCAATGTAGATTATTTTGAGTAAAATATTGTTCATCGGCAACGGCCTTGCCGCAGTGTGTACACCGGTTCCCGTCACATCACCGAAGTTAAGTGCTGCCGGGCGTGGCCGGCTCTTGGATCGGTGACCGTCCCGGCCACCATGCGTTGTTGCCAAAATTCGGGGCGCACTGAGCCTCGTGTTGTCAATTTAGGAGCTACTCGGCCGAATAGTAGCGGCTCCGGTCAAAGAAAACAACCGGGAGAGCGGTGTGCTGACCACACGCCCCTCCCATCCGCATCCTCATCTGAGGATGACACGGCGGTCGGATGGTCCCGATGGGCCACTTGTGGCCTGAAGACGGAGTGCATTATTATTATTATTTCTTTCATTTCTCAGACGTTATGTCCGGTTAAAAATGGAAAGTGACGCAGACCTTGATCAAGCGTGACTTCCTTTTAACTGTACGGTATATGTTACATTGCATTTAGGAACTTTCGGGTAATTGAACATGTATCAATAATTACAGATTTCTGTAGTTGTATATATAAGTTTGGATGTAGCTGTATTGCGTTGATGTACTGGTGGATATTGTGTGGTATGACTCCTGCAGTTGAAAGTATAATTGGTTCAAAACGGTTCAAACGGCTCTGAGCACTATGGGACTTAACATCTATGGTCATCAGTCCCCTAGAACTTAGAACTACTTAAACCTAACTAACCTAAGGACAGCACACAACACCCAGCCATCACGAGGCAGAGAAAATCCCTGACCCCGCCGGGAATCGAACCCGGGAATCCGGGCGTGGGAAGCGAGAACGCTACCGCACGACCACGAGATGCGGGCATAATTGGTATAATGTCAACTTTATACTGATGCCACATGTCCTTGACTTCCTCAGCCAGTTGGATGTATTTTTCAATTCTTTCTCCTGTTTTCATCTGTATATATGTTGTATTGGGTATGGATATTTCGACTAGTTGTGTTAATTTCTTCTTTTTATTGGTGAGTATAATGTCAGGTTTGTTGTGTGATGTTGTTTTATCTGTTATAATAGTTCTGTTCCAGTATAATTTGTATTCATCATTCTCCAGTACATTTTGTGTTGCATACTTGTATGTGGGAACGTGTTGTTTTATTAGTTTCTGTTGTATGGCAAGTTGTTGATGTATTATTTTTGCTACATTTTCATGTCTTCTGGTGTATCCTGTATTTGCTAGTATTGTACATCCGCTTGTGATGTGATCTACTGTTTCTATTTGTTGATTGCAATGTCTGCATTTATCTGTTGTGGTATTGGGATGTTTAATAATATGCTTGCTGTAATATCTGGTGTTTATTGTTTGATCCTGTATTGCAATCATGAATCCTTCCGTCTCACTGTATATATTGCCTTTTGTTAGCCATGTGTTGGATGCGTCTTGATCGATGTGTGGCTGTGTTAAATGATACGGGTGCTTGCCATGTAGTGTTTTCTTTGTCCAATTTACTTTCTTCGTATCTGTTGATGTTATGTGATCTAAAGGGTTGTAGAAGTGGTTATGAAATTGCAATGGTATAGCCGATGTATTTATATGAGTGGTTGCTTTGTGTATTTTGCTAGTTTCTGCTCGTTCTATAATTATTATTATTAAATATTGTTTATCAATTTCAAACAAAAGACGTGTAATTATTGCAACCAAATTGCGGTTTCATCCTTCTACACCTGGTATAAGGATGTGCTGCAATGCATCGCACACGTGCTCGATGGTTTGTAAGTCGGGGGAACGGGCATTCCATTCCAAGAACATTCTCTCACTCTAAGAGCTCTTCAACGTATGCGGTTCGATGCGGTGGTGCACTGCGATCCAATAAAAATGAAGTTAGGACCGAATGCACCCTTGAAACGAGGAGGAAGGGATCAGTGTTTAACGCCCCGTCGACAACGAGGTCATTACAGACGGTGGACAAGCTCGGATTGGGGAAGGATGGAGAAGAAACCCGGCCCTTTAGACGGAATCATCCCGGCATATGCCATAAGCGGTTTAGGAAAATCACGGAAAACCTAAATCAGGATGGCAGCACGGGGGTATGAACTGTCGTGCTGTCGAATGCGAGTCCATTGTCCCCCTGGAAAGTTGCGCATGTGGGGAGGAGTACAGTGTAGCAATAACATAGACCTGTGAGTATATTGCCGCTACGGTCGCAGGTTCGAATCCTGCCTCGGGCATGGATGTGTGTGCTGTCCTTAGGTTAGTTAGGTTTAATTAGTTCTAAGTTCTAGGCGACTGATGACCTCAGAAGTTAAGTCGCATAGTGCTGAGAGCCATTTGAACCATTTTTTTTTTTTTTTGAGTATATTGTGTTCGAACATATGGAGATAAGTTCGTGTATGCAACCTTATGTCTCCCCACACCGTAACATATGAACAGCCAAACCTATCGTGTTCGACAATGCCGGATGTACCCTGATACGGCGAAAAGTGGGAAAACATAGCGCTCCATGAATATTGTCAAAGGTCTATTTGGCCCTGACTTCATTTTTATGGATGGCACTGTGCGACCGCATCGAACTGCACAGGTGGAAGAGAGTTCTTGGAACGAGAGGACGTTCTGCGAAAATGCGTCCCCGCAACTCATATCCCATCGAGCACGTGTGAGTCACGTCGGAGACAGGTATTGCAGCACATCCACGTGCACCACCGACCGACCAGCAGTTGTCACCCTACCACAAGAACAACCTTGTGGCCAGCACACGAACATGTTACAGAGCATAACCGTGGTAATCACACACCCTTTTAAGATCCAAGTCCCACCTATTGAAATGTCCTGGGGACCACCATGAATCATGGCGACTTCCGTATCATCATCTCGGAATAGAAGTGTCATTTCTGTTCCCCTCATTACATATTTCTTTCACTTTCCTTTTGTACTATACTGTAGCCCTTCTTTCTAAGTATGATTCAACTTTCATCGAGTTATGTTACTTCGCAGTGACACATCATTCTCAGCTTACTTGTGTCCTTAAGCTTTACGCACCAGTGCATACTGCATGAAAGCAACGTCAGATACACCATTTATGTTTGCGCATACATAAGGCTGAAACGTCTCCGTGCGAGCCGTTCCATTGATCTTAGAAAGCTACCTTCGGTTTCGCCACAATTCTTAATGACTCAGATCTTCGGTATTTCTATGCCAGGAGAGAGAGAGAGCTGGACGAGGTTCGGTGATATTACAGCTGCGTTTCAGCGCCAAAGGAGAATGTCTTTTCCAATTTCAAATTCATAACTATGTTCTGTATGTATCTCTGAAATCCGTTATCATGTATTCATAGTGTATTTTCCCTGCCCCACTGTCGTATGCTAGTATGAATGTGTGGTATATCTGAATACTTCCTTGAATGTTAAGGGGAATTTAGCCAACCGTTGTGTAGAGCTCTGAATACGGCTGCGATGGGTCAGAGAGGCATTAGTGGCCACTGAGGCTGGTAGAGGCAGAAACCGCTTACACTCTCTGTGCCCTCCCGGGATGCTGCGTAGACCCCGGCGACGAGGCGGGTTTGTTTAATTCCTACCTGGGACGCCTGTGAGAGATAATGCTCTGAGCAGTTATTTCTAGTTGCTAAGTTGAAGTGTGTAGGAGTTACCTTTGTTTGAATTTCCGGTAGTCACTCTGGTGTGTGCCATTGATAATCATGCCGCACCAATTATTTCAGTCAGGGGACGGCATTAATTTTATTAGTATTCAGTATATTCGATAAAATCTTTTGTACAACTGCAACGTGACGTGGACAAGCGGTGCCGTCACTTGATGCACAGTTTTAGTTAGTTTTGTGTATCATGTATGAATGTGTCGTGTGCTTTGTGGAACGCCTTTGTTAAATTTTATTTAATTTACCGTCCAGTTTGTGTTTCATTCCCACGGACCTAGTAGCCTGTGCGTTTCTCTGTAAATCAGGAAGCTCCAATTCGACGTAAACACCTCTCGTGTTCGAATTGGATCCTCACTTTCATCGCGGAGTAGATGTGCTGATGCTAGGTAAATTTATTTACGAAATTACTGTACTGTAGCCGGCCGCTGTGGCCGAGCGGTTCTAGGCGTTTCAATCCGGAACCGCGCGACCGCTATGGTCGGAGGTTCGAATCCTGCCTCGGGCATGGAAGTGTGTGATGTACTTAGGTTAGTTAGGTTTAAGTAGTTCTACGTTCTCTGGGACTGACTGACCTCAGATGTTAAGTCCCATAGTGCTCAGAGCCATTTGAACCATTTTTGAACTGTGCTGTACGGAATTTCAAAAGTAGTATTTGTTCTTCGAAACTGACCGCGAAAGCCAATCGCGCTCTGATCCAGTGAGCTTACATGTGGAGTAGGGAAACTTTGTCCTAAATTGTGTCTTTCGTTGTGTGAGTGATCAGCGTGAACGTGGCGTGTGTGATCTTGATAAATCGTAACATAATTTAGCAGACTTGCCTCACCCGCGTCGGTCCAGTTGTTGCATTGTATAATGTACCATGCGTCGAGATTCACGCGCTAGCATTCCAGTAACTGTGTCTTAGCTTAGCGTGTCTGTGAGAGTTACTTTTGATGAGTAAATAAATGTTAATTATCGCTAAATTCGATGCTATACGTTTCACAGCGCCATTCCACTTCCCAGTCATGATCCTTAATATGAGTCTGCTCCTTAATAACGTTTCAATGAAATTCATTATGATTATTGTATAGCTAGTACGTGGATTCGTATTCTATTAAATCAAATGATATGTGAGGTGACGCCTTTTTATCAGTTCAATTAATTAATATTTAAATAAATTTGGCCCACTAATCAGAAATTTTGTTTTTAGCACTTGTTCGAGGAAAGCGAACATTGGCTCTACTTGCGTAGTCATTCTTGGAATTTAGGAAATGAGAAAAAAAGATGTTTTGAGGAACTGATCCTACCAGTACCTTGCACTAGTAAAAGACGACAGGTATCATTAAAGGCGATTCAGCTCACCCTACCGAAGTTGTTTTATGCAGTCCGCTATGTTACGTCAGCCCTTCGCAAACCACGCACAAGAATTTAATATTCTTTCGCTCGTTACTCGTGAATTGTTACTCATGAGTTGTTACTCCATATTTCTAGGACAGTTAGTTAGTGCAGTTAAATTATGTACCGGGATAAGTTTTCGCAAGAGGCCATACTTTTATACTCAAGAAAAACGAACGGAAGTGACCTTCAAACGCAACTCCGCTCCCACACACATCCCCGCCACTCAGGATTTCTATTACTGCGTTCGTGGAACTCCTTCCTACCACAGTACAAAAATTTGCGACTGCACGAACTGTTTCCCCACATTCGACCGTTTCTGGTCTTCATTCACTGGCCTTATTACGCCACTAGCTTAGTCAAGAACTTAGAAATTATAATACTTACTTTTGTGCAAATTTTACCTAACAATTTTGCAAATTTAACAGAATAAAATAAAGAATTACGTCGTTATATTGGTCAGGCTTTCTGACTACGCAGCTGTTTGTCCCAACATAAACAGTTTTAGTATAACGTTTACAAAACCCTTTGTCCTTTCATTATCTTATCGCGCATGTTGAAATTAATAATGTTAACGAAATAGCCGACTATGGTGGTGGCGGAGTAGCTCAATCAACAGAGTTCGAAACAGGTCGAATATCGGGAACAGTTCGTGTAGTCGTAAACTTTTGTACAGTAGTGGGAGGGATTGCCAAGAGCAGTAAACTAGAAACCCTGACTGATGAGGGATGAGAGAGTTTTAAGGTCACTTTTGTACGTTTTTCTTGGGTAAATCGAAAACGGTGGGCTGTAACGAAAGCAAAATTTAACTACATTCAGTTTCCTATAAAAATTCCCTGTTCATTTTTTGTGTGGGATTAACAGTTTGCGTGCAGCAAGCGAGGGTGGTGGATTGTGTAAAACGATTCCGGTAGGGTGAGCTGAATCACGTTGAATGATACCCGTCGTCTTTCAGTAGTGCAAGATTCTGGTAGAAACAGATCCGCAAAACATCTCCTTTTCTCGCGGATGGTTTTATGAAGGCCGGATATAACATTGCGGGTTGCATAAAACAACAAAGTAATTTGGTTTTCATTGCTCTGTATCCGGTATTCGCCATTACGCGAGCGTTGCAAATCAAAATGTCAATCAAAAGCGTATACAGCATAAACACGCCTTGTAGCATAGCGACCGTGAAAAAGCATGACGTTTACTGCAGCGCGATGACGTTCGATAAGATATTGTGTGTAATTTGGTTTTCATTGCTCTGTATCCAGTACTCGCCATTACGCGAGCGTTGCAAATCAAAATGTCAATCAAAAGCGTAGGTATACAGTAGATCCTCGAAGCTCACGTCTAGTACCCAATGGATCCCTTATCAGAGGTAGTATGCAATAAAATCCAGATTCTTGCTATACTAATGAAATGGTGTATTTATTGTGATGGATCCATTTCTGCTACATTGTGTTCTTCAGACCATCTGCTGAAGTTACATAGCATTTATTTAAAAACAAACGTAGTTTATGAGAGAAATCTATATACCCGCAATAAACGCCCAGACAACACTTTAAATGAACAATCGGAATTAAAACACATCCCACTGAATTTCCAAACAAAGGGAACGGATAGGCACAAACAACTACACACAGAAAAATCGATTACAAAGATTATACATACAGCCCGAAATGAGACCATGAGCACACCATAGCAATTGTAGCCATAAAGCGTCTATGCCTCAAATGGCTCTGAGCACTATGGGACTTAACATCTGAGGTCATCAGTCCCCCAGAACTTAGACCTATTTAAACCTAACTAACGTAAGGACATCACACACATCCAAGCCCGAGGCAGGATTCGAACCTGCCACCATAGCGGTCGCGCGGTTCCAAACTGAAGCGCCTAGAACCGCTAGGCCACACCGGCCGCCTATAGCGTCTATGGCCAACTGTCGTAACTGTCTATATGTCAAATCTGACGATAAAGCGTCTAATTGTAAAGGTTACGAGAAAGGACCAGTAACAGCAGGAGCAAACCACAAACCATAACAGTCCCAAATCTACACTACGTTGTAATACAATACAAATTAACAGCGACCACCGATCATATATGGACGTAAGAATGCAATTTGTATATCCGAAAATACGGCAAACCAAAATCATAATAAAATAAGAAAGATGTTATGTAACTTTCACTTGTGGTCCTAAGATGGCAAACTAGCCGAAATGGGTCAATTACAATAAATACACCATTGAAGTGCTATAGCAGCAACTTGAATTCTATTATGTGACATGGTGCTCTCACAGCTACAAAATTTGTCACTATAGCAAATGAAATTGTTTTTTTGGGTAAAACATAACGAAAAGTAGGAAATATAAATCAGAATCACAGTAGCTATTGGCTGGAGCAGCGTAACTTACCGCAACAGCATCCGCGGAGTTACACTGATGCTGCAAAGGCAGGGGACTCACCTGCAAACAAGAGAAAAACATACGTCCATTCAACTGAACCATTCCTAATTCACTTGTACCTAGTTCCTAGTTCAGTATTTTGGATTTATTGTTTCACAAATTTGCAACAGAAGTAGTAAGCTGAAGTTTCATTCGTGTTACATGCAAATGGACTGTCTTGCTATTTTTTTAATAGGTAACATAGTTTGTCACGAAAATGAAATATGTAACTAGTCATTTTATCAAATCAGTTTACGTACATTCTGGGGCTACTCAACAAGTACAAATTATCAGCCAACTCATCTATAATAACGCTCTGGCAAAAACAAAAGTCGTAATGTTTTTAACGTCTTTACCTTGCTTGCATGAAGAATTCTGCTTCCAAGTTCAACAATACTGATATACCAACATCGATCTAACACTCGGTGGCTTCACACAGCACACCACAAAAACTGCCTACTCCATCGCCTTTCCCTCACAGGCAGCTACCTACAACTGAGCGCCCAGCGCCCTCTTACTCCGACACTAGCACTATCTCTGGGTCTGCTGTCATACAGTCAGCGATATAACGCCTATCATACATCGTTTATAAAATCATACGCAGCAACGATCGCTGAATGGTCGTTGAGGAGACGCTATTCGTAGTCCCTCGGTTCATGTGAGCGGTCATCTACATCTACATTTATACTCCGCAAGTCACCCAACGGTGTGTGGCGGAGGGCACTTTACGTGCCACTGTCATTACCTCCCTTTCCTGTTCCAGTCGCGTATGGTTCGCGGGAAGAACGACTGCTGGAAAGCCTCCGTGCGCACTCGAATCTCTCTAATTTTACATTCGTGATCTCCTCGGGAGGGATAAGTAGGGGGAAGCAATATATTCGATACCTCATCCAGAAACGCACCCTCTCGAAACCTGGCGAGCAAGCTACACCGCGATGCAGAGCGCCTCTCTTGCAGAGTCTGCCACTTGAGTTTGCTTAACATCTCTGTAACGCTATCACGGTTACCAAATAACCCTGTGACGAAACGCGCCGCTCTTTTTTGGATCTTCTCTATCTCCTCCGTCAACCCGATCTGGTACGGATCCCACACTGATGAGCAATACTCAAGTATAGGTCGAACGAGTGTTTTGTAAGCCACCTCCTTTGTTGATGGACTACATTTTCTAAGGACTCTCTCAATGAATCTCAACCTGGGACCCACCTTACCAACAACTAATTTTATATGATCATTCCACTTCAAATCGTTCCGCACGCATACTCCCAAATATTTTACAGAAGTAACTGCTACCAGTGTTTGTTCCGCTATCATTTAATCTTTCTACGTATTCGCCATACATTACGTTTGTCTATGTTAAGGGTCAGTTGCCACTCCCTGCAGCAAGTGCCTATCCGCTGCAGATCTTCCTGCGTTTCACTGCTATCTTCTAACGCTGCAACTTCTCTGTATACTACAGCATCATCCGCGAAAATCCGCATGGAACTTACGACAGCTGCTCAACACTTCTCCGCAGCCGACGTTCATCCCTCTCGTCAATGGCCCGTGGTGCACCACAGCTGCCTCACTGACTTTAACCAGTGCAGCAAGCGAAAATTTTACAAACTCAGCCGTTTCGGATATGCTTCCACCCCTGGCTCGAAAGCCAATGATCATGTCATTTCCTTAGTATGGAACGCTATTGGCCGCAGTACTCATGTACCGAAACGGTTGCGCTGCTCATATGGGAGCACACCACTGCGCACTGCGGTGCCCTAAAGCAGCTACCTAATTCCATTTCCTACGACAGGCATTCAACCTTCGGAGCGCCTGATACTATAGTATCAGTACATGTATCTAGTTCAGAGAGGATGCAAAGTCATGCTGACAAGTGGACACATGCTGAAAAGTGGGCTCCTATGCTAAGTTCCTTGTAAGTGTGATTTGTCATTACTAAAAACCACCAAATACCCTCTCAACCCGTGAAGTTTCATTTCGTACTTCCTTTCTGGTTGCTGAACTTTCGTCCGAGACTCCTCGTTATACTTCTGGCGAATTTGAGTAACAGAAATGTATGGCAGCAGTACAGGAGTCTGAGAAGAAGTTGACTGCTGTGAAGAAGTGTGAGAAATAATGGGGTAACATCAGCAGATAAGATGAGAGCAAGGCAAAAACATGTAAGGATGGAGAGCGTATGAAGAGCGTTCACGACGCGACAAAATCTCTGGAGAGCGAGGCCATGCCAATGATGGCAGCTAAATCTCTTGAATGCATAACGTTTTTGGATCAAATACAAGTTAATGGTTTACTTGTACCAAGCTGGTGTGGCTGAAATAGAGAAGGAGCTGTCAGCATGGGACCATGAACGAGGTGCCTGCTGAGGAGACCATACGGAGCACTGTTCGCTGAACGGCCTTTGAGGAGAGGCTTTTGCTGACCCCTTGTTTCAGCAGGGAAATCAGTTGCTCTACAACGCCACTTCTATTCTCCCGTACACATCTCCGCAGCCATCATCAATGACCCATGGTGCACCACAGTTGTTCAAAATGGTTCAAATGGCTTTGAGCACTATGCGACTTAACTTCTGAGGTCATCAACCCCCTAGAACTTAGAACTACTTAAACCTAACTAACCTAAGGACATCACACACATCCATGCCCGAGGCAGGATTCGAGCCTGCGACCGTAGCGGTCGCGCAGTTCCAGACTGAAGCGCCTAGAACCACTCGGCGACACCGGCCGGCTAGGCCAGGCACAGGTGTGTCGGATTCTGTGCTTTTTCGGCCGTTGTCTCTCCTGCAGCCGAACTGAGAGCAGGAAAGGTTCTGTCAGTGGGGGGCCTGTGCTTTCTTGTGTTCTGAGGAGTGCCTTCAAGAGATAACTATCTTATATTTCCCTAACGTAACATGGCTCGCGGAAAAATAAGAGCCTAGTCTTGGCTGCAGTTTTTAATTTCAGAGGCTAGTCGCTGGGCACGAAGATGCGCGATTGATTCTACCTCTGCATATACATCGATTCTCTGCACATCACACTTACATGCCTGGCAGAGGGTCCATTGAACCACCTTCACAGCAACTCTCTATTATCCCAATCTCCAACAGCGCGCGGAAAAGACGAACACCTCTATCTTTCCGTGCGAACTCCGACTTCCCTTATTTTATTACGATGATTGTTTCTCCCTGTGTGGGTCGGCGTCAACAAAATATATTCGCATTCGGACGAGAAAGTTGGTCATCGAAATTTCGTGAGAAGATCCCGCCGTAACGAAAAACGCCTTTGTTTTAACGATGTCCACCCCAAATCCTCTGTCATATCAGTGACGCTCTCCCCCCTATTTCTCGGTAACGCAAAACGTGCTGCTCTTCTTTGAACTTTTTCGATGTACTCCGTCAGTCCTACCTGGTAAGGATCCAAGACTTCGCGGCAGTACTCCATAAGAGTAGTGTAGGCAGTCTCTTTAGTAGACCTGTTGCCTCTTCCAACTGTTCTGCGAATAAAAAACACTTTCCCCACAACATTTTGTACGTGTTCTGTTCAATTTAAGTTGTTCGTAATTGTAACTCCGAGATATTTGGCTTAATTCACGGCCTTTAGATTTCCTTTTCGATCTTATCTGGATGACCTTACACTCTTCATTATTTAGGGTCAACTGACAATTTTCGCACCATACAAATATCTTTTCTAGGCCGTTTTGCAATTTGTTTTGGTTTTCTGATGACTTTACTGGACGATAAACAGCATCATCTGCAAACAACACAATACGGCTCCTAAATCGTTTATATAAATAAGGAACAGCAGAGGGCCTGTGACACTACCTAGCGGAACGACAGAAATCTCTTCTGTTTCACTCCATGACTTTCCGTCAACTACTACGAACTGTGACCTCTTTCACAGCAAATCACAAAACCAGTCACATAATTGAGACGGTACTCCGTAAGCACGCGATTTGATTATCCAAAGACCTAAGAGTAACCATAAGGAACGACCTAAAGCGTGGGAAATCACTGTTTTGTTGTTTATGTCCCAACTCAGAAAATTAAATGTGGGCAGGCCTCTTCTCTAGGACCTAAACTATGAATTTACAGGTATGCAATGTGAGGTAGATAACGTGATACTAGGTGGAAGATTTTTGTGAGACCACTACCCCTGAGTGCAATTAGACATTAGCTAGAATCCTCGCCCTCCCCCTGCACACTGCAAAGCCATTTAAAATCAAACACGTTCACATGTGTGCACTGTACTTACTGTTTGCAAATCACTTGATTGCTGCTCTCCTTGCTTCTGAACTGGCCGAAATTGGACGACTTTAGACTGTTAATGTTTTGTGTCTAACCACTCGCCCTCCCCCTGCACACTGCAAAGCCATTTAAAATCAAACACGTTCACATGTGTGCACTGTACTTACTGTTTGCAAATCACTTGATTGCTGCTCTCCTTGCTTCTGAACTGGCCGAAATTGGACGACTTTAGACTGTTAATGTTTTGTGTCTAACCACTTTAATAATAATAATAATAATAATAATAATAATCACTGTGTACAGCATTATGGTAGCCCTAATGTAGTTACTACTTTGTCATGCTGTGCGCGTAATGAAGCAATTTCTGGACTACTGCAGGTACTATCTACAACTTGCAGAAGACATTTTCCAGAGATATTTAGCATTTGTTACGTATATGTCTCACTTTTGTCATCAGGAATGTACGGAGCAAAGGACTACATTTGTGTAGTGGGTTGTCTATGTGAGGAACCTACAACCTCCACCAGATTAATGCTACAGATAAAAGTAATCATTGCACCTTATAAAAACAATATTAGTGTCTTACAAAATTGTGATAATAGTGATGATCTTTTGAAAATAATTTCGTTTCGTTACTGAAACAGAATAGGATTATAGTCGATTGCCTCTTGGGTCGCTATTAGGAAATCATGTGGGTCACCCTCATATGCCCTTAGTGGGCATTCCTGCACGACGTGTTTGACCGTCTGTCTCTCAGCGCCACAGTCGCAAGCGGCCGAAGTAAGTTTACCCCATCTGTGTAAGGAGTCGGCGCATCTCCCACAGTTGGTTCTGATGCTATTAAGAGTCGCCCAAACTTTGCGAGGGCAATGAAATCCTTTTGGTTTACTAAAGATGCATGGCATACTGTGGCAGTTTACTGCTGTTCTGCTCTCCCATTCCTCTTTCCATCGGCCATTTATTTGAAAGTTGATTTGTTGCACCGCCTGTGAATAGAAGTTTTTTGCATTAAAAAGTTGGTTATGTTCACTCGAAAAAAAAACAGAGTGAAACAACTGACAAGTCCAATTTCTACGAAAGTACTGGAATTGGAGTATTATGGACAGCTGTGTTACCCGACTGTAACAGAAGTCGCACTCTGTTAACTCAAGACCCGACCTGGGACTCAACTTTAACCCTACAAAATCCTAAAGGAAAAAAACAGTGACTGCAAGCTTGGCGACCGATTACTCAAATTATGCATTCAACACACGAACGTTGAAGTTAAGATGCGCAAATGCTGTATGTATCCCTCAAGTACGGAACTAAATAACGTAACTAACTGGTGCCGCTTTTAATGCTCACTGTAAAATTACTCGTGCATCGAGATAAACGCCGCTGGCGTGGAGAAGACTCGACAGAAGACGAGGGTTTGCTAAAATCTCAGCGATAGCAGGAGGGTAGCCCATTATTTTGCCCACCTCTTGTTTCAGAAAACAGGTGATGGCTGTCCCAAGGCCATCTGAAAAGCATGAGAAAACCGCTCTCTTTTCCACAGCCCACAGTACCCTCTATGTGCCACGGCAGTGTGAATTGGATAACGGCTTAGCAGCCTGGTGGGACGCCTTGGCAGTATAGTTCCATAAATTACAGCGCCTGAGCCTCCTGGTCAAAGCGCAAAGTTGCGTTTCTCTCTATCATGTCTAATAGCCCAATCTCAGCTCCACTGTTGTGTTTTCTGATGCACCCAAAGCATTCAAAAACCAGGGAGTCCTCCACCGAATTAAAGAAGGGAAATGACGTAGAGCACCACACTCAGTCAATTTGGTCTACGATCTTTTTAATAAATATTTTCGCCGCGCGGGATTAGCCGAGCCGTCGAAGGCGCTGCAGTCAGACTGTGCGGCTGGTCCCGGCGGAGGTTCGAGTCCTCCCTCGGGCATGGGTGTGTGTGTTTGTCCTTAGGGTAATTTAGGTTAAGTACTGTGTAGGCTTAGGGACTGATGACCTTAGGAGTTAAGCCCCATAAGATTTCACGAACATTTCAATAAATATTCTCACCATGCAGTCTCCTAATAAATGTGCATGTTCTCAGTCTCTAAATTATTAAACCAGTCGCAAAATTAATGAGAAAGACGTGCTTATTTGCCTGCCGCATTTCAGCTGGGATGACTATGTAAAGAACACTGTAGCAGCGGCAGGTATCAGGCTGAAATTCACAGGTAGAATCTTAAGGGTCTCCGGAAAGGCTCAAAATCATGAAAAGTTCAATTTTTACTTTTTTGCGTTTTCTGAATCTGCAGACTATTACCTTTACCTGTGCTGAGAATGAGGCACTAAATCACATTGTTAGAAATATCCGTGGCACTTCACTGATTCCACTGTACTGACATCACATAAGGCTAAACGTCGGTTGTAGTTGCTACGTTGTGGCAACAGCAATAGGGAGTTCTGGAGTGTCTGCAGTACGCTGTTGAGATTGTAGTCAGACCCACACATATGATCACGGCCGTATGGTAGGAAGACACAGTGATAGGCTCTCCTCACGTCGATTAATTGTCTCTGAGGTCTACTCGTTGGGATACATCACTAGTCTAGGTCTCTTCTCTCGCTGGACAGAACTTTATGTTTCCCAATATTGCAGTTCGACGAGGGATGATGGCACGTGGAGTGACTCCACAAGTGTGTGAGGTCATCCATACAGGATCGAACTAGGAGCGACTATTGTTAAAAACTGCTCTCTAATAGAGAGAAGTAAGACATGAGACCATACATTTGTTAGTGTGGCACGATACTGCTTTGTGTATGCAGATCGGCCAATGCTAGTGAGTTGTAAAAACCCAAACAGGTGAGTATAGAGCGTCCCTTTCTGTCCTGAGGCACATGAGGCGCAGGTTCTGACACGATATGTGATCTTCTTCGTGTACTCACGACAACGTGGTCTGCCGCAGGGAATCCCTCCAAGCGGCTGCCGCGTCCGGAGAGCTAGCAGGCTGTCGCGTGTCAGGGTCAACGGCCAGCCCCACTTTCGCTTGTGGCGGGGCAAGGGTCCCGTGTAATCCCTCAGGTAGGCAGCCGGGTGACTGTCAGCGTGTAGGACGGGACGCTCGCCCTCTAGCAGGTAGCCGAAGACCTCTTGTTTTTGCGCTGGCTGGCCTCTGCATTGCCACGTTCCTCGTCATCTGTACAATTCTTACAAAAGTCTTATGCCTAACTTTTTCCCATGACCTTCTATGTTATAATAAATTTACCTAATGAAACATTGATGGTCTGTCATTTCAGACACTCTTATTTTACTTTTATAGTTATTAATCTATGGCAATCATTATAACATCTAATCTAGACATGGAAATAATTTATTTTGATATACGTGTAGAGACCGATCTCAGTAAGTACATGGTGTGTGATAACTGATGCTTTGTAGTGGATGAACAACTAAATGTGCGGGCCCGCACTAATATTACTATTAATTATATAGATCGACAGTAGACATGCTTCAAGAATTAACTACCATATCCCAACGATCTACATTCTACGTCTTTTAATTAAATTATGTTGTTATGCAGGTCTAAGTTTTACTGTGCTATAAAGAACATGCAACTACGCTACTTTCGCTCGCCCGTCGTCCCTCCATCTCGGGTCTGTGGTTTGGTGACCTGAAAAATAGCAACTCAACAGGCGCGCGCCACACTTGTGGTAGAAAACCCCCACAATATTAATCTAGTTATTGTTAAATCCTACAGTTTAACTTATCCTAGTATCGTACTTTCCCTTTTATTTATTTATTTATTTATTTATTTTATTTTATTTTTTTATTTATTTATTTATTTTTTTATTTACCTTATACAATACCCTTACATAGTTCCTGTTACGCTGAGATGTCTTGCTGCTCGCCGCTATTGACGACAGTGATGTGCGCGCCGTACGACATGACCTCCGAGTTTTCATTACGCCTCACTGAAACTCCAGAGACTGGGTTAGCCATGGCTATACACGACAATAAATTTATAGTTGCAACTTCCTTCTCTATGTGAAGCGGTTTTCGCGATCGAAGTACACCTTTCCAGAAGCAATGTAATATGACCAAGCCAGGACTGGTTCCTGTTGAGGATTCAGACACCCAACACACGCCAGCTACACAGTATGTCACGAATATCCAAGTACAATTCCTTGGTGATTCATCTGTGACAAAAACGAGCAGCACGCTAAATCCCCAACCAGCACATTAGCATGGTAGGCTTTTATGCCCTCATTTCTCTCGTCTAGGGCACCATTAGAGTCAAATGCTCACAGGTTCACCCCGACTTGCAAGACAACGATACCGGCGCAGCTCTGCAAAAACTATACTGCCCATATTCACCCTCGAAATCGCGCAATATACCACAATCGTGCAGTGCACTGACGCGTGCCTGCAAGCATTGGTATGAACGTCTCACGAACTGGTTGTGGCCGCTATGGAGCGTATCACGACCTCTCAGAACGCTTCTAAGAGCACGTTCTTGTATGCGCCCGTTTGTGCGACGTCTCGTCACTCATCCTTATCCCTTAACATGGACACCAGATAGGAAAGGACAAAAACATTGCTCATGAAAAGGTAGTGTCTCCTACTCCATCGACATTGGAGATCGCAAACATAAACAAAAAGAGGATAGCAGCAGTAAATTCTTATGCAAGACAACGCAGCGTGTTAATACTTTAGCAATCTTAATCTATTAATGTAACGATTATTGTTCCCCGAACAAAGGTTCATATATTTGCCTATTCTACTATGTACATTTCTTACACTACTACTATTCTACGAACTCCTTTATGTGAGATATGTGGTGGAGTCCTATGGACTTCTTTCCTTTCAGCGTCTCCAATTCATAAGCATTGTGGTGAGCTGCTCTCCTTATACGGTACGGGCCGTTGTAAACAGAATAGAATTTTTGGCATTTCATTTTTTGTTTGTTCGAAAGTCGGAAAGACTTAACGAGCACCTTTTGTCCAATTTGGAAGTGTCGTAGACGAGCTCCCCTGTCGGCACGTCTCTTCCTGACCTCTGCTGCAGCCCGTATCCTCTTGAGAGCCAAATCCACTATGGCTTGGTGCTGCGTTCGCGCCCTTGGTGGGAAGTTTACGACCTTGGTTATCAAGTCCTTAGGAATCCGGTTTTTCAGTACTGTAATGGGTGCCAATCTTGTTATCCCATGGGGTGCCTCATTGATCACCTCCTGGAAGTCTTTAAGGAAAACGTCCCATGTCGTGTGCTGTTTGTTACAGTACAACCGGCACAAGTTTCCGAGTTCTTTAATAACCCGTTCTGCAGCATTCGAGCTCGGATGGTGTGAAGATATAAAAATGGGATCAATTTTACATCGACGCAACGTCTCCTTCCATGTTTTTGACTTAAACTGTGGCCCGTTATCAGAAATGATTCTACTCACATGACCAACCTGTGGTAGGAAATCCCGGATTAGGGCTCGTGATACAGTTCGTCCTGTCGCCCTCTTCAGTGGCGTAAAGGTAACGTATTTGGACGTTAGTTCAACAAACACTAATACGTAAGTATATCCTCTTCTTGTTCTTGGCAAAGGTCCCATTAAATCTGTTGCTGCTAATTGTCTTAATTTGGTCGGTACGATTGGGTATAATGGTGCCTGCATGCTCACAGTGGTGTGCTTAGCCTTTTGGCAGTCTTTACACACCGACAGTACCCTCCGAATTCGACGCTCCATGTTTCGAAAGTAACACATGGTCCTTAGTTTGAGATTGCACTTGCGTGGTCCGAAGTGTCCATAGCTGAGGTGAGTATGCCATATAACCTTGTTTATTAGGTGTTCAGGGATGCATACCCCCCATTCAGTGTCATTGGCATAATTTCGGTGGAAAATTATGCCTTTCCGCAAGAGGTAGAACTGCCTGACGGTGGCGTGTCTTCTGTCTATCCATTTCTGTTTCAATAACACTAGGGCAGGGTCCTTGTCTTGCTCCTTCTTGATGTCCTGCATACTACAGGTAATAAAATTTTCAAAGGCTACTTTCTGCATATAGTAAAGGCAGTAGTGATTTTCCTCCAGATCTTCTTCCATGTTGTGCTCAAATCCGATCGGTGACCGTGATAAGGCGTCTGCAATAATGTTCTGACTGCCGGGGATATATTCTATCGAAAAGTTGTACTGCTGTAGATATGATGCCCACCTAATGAGCCGCCTGTGATTAAGCTTTGCAGTCATCAAGAACTCGAGTGCCTTGTGGTCTGTGTAGACCCTCGTCTTGCGACCAAACAGAAGGTATCTGAATTTTTCAAACGCCCATACAATAGCCAGCGCCTCTAACTCGGTTACTGAGTAATTCCTCTCACTCTTGGCTAGTACTCTGCTAGCAAACGCAATTGTCTTCCACACCCTGTTTCCTTCATGTACATAGTCTTGGAACACCATGACACCCAGACCGGAGTATGAACTGTCCGTTACTATGCAAAGCTCTTCAGCTAAATTAGGGTGTGATAGGATGGGTGCTTGTAATAATGCGAATTTTAATGTTTTCCATTCGGATTCGGCCGCCTCATCCCATTCCCAAGGAATCTTCTTTCCTGTAAGTTGATGTAACCGAGGACTGCTCTGAGTTTTGACATGTATAAAGCGGTTGTAAAAATTTATGATCCCCAAGAACCCCCTTAACTGCTTCTTTGTCGTAGGAATGGGAAACTTTTCAATCGCTTCGATCTTTTCGGGATTTGGCGCAATGCCCTCACCCGTGATGATATGTCCTAGAAATTTCACAGAGGACGTCCCAAAATTCGATTTTTCGATATTGATAGTCACACCGTATTCCTTGAATGTCGCTAGGAGTTCACCGAGGACCGCATTGTGCTCTCCCCAAGATTTCTCCGCGATCAGCAAATCGTCCACATAGCTGGTGACATGACGTTTCAAATTATCGCTTAGTATGCCGTCCAGCCCCCGAATGAATGCGGCAGATGAAACGTTCAAACCAAATGGTAGACGACGAAACCGGTAACATCTTCCAAATGCTAAAAAGGCTGTGTACTGTCTGCAATTTGGATGGAGCTCGATCTGCCAGAAACTCGATTTTAGATCAACTGATGAGAAGATTGATATTCCATGGAAGTTTTGTAAGAGTTCCTCTAATCGTTCCGGTCTGTCTGTTTCGGGTTCTATTATGGTATTAATTTGTCGCGAGTCCAAGACTAAACGAATACTACCATCTGCCTTCTCGACTACTCTTAACGGGTTATTATAGGCTGAAGCCGTAGGTTCTATTATTCCTTCACTCAGCATTCGCGTAATTTCAGCTGCTACTTTCTGTCGATATGCCAAGGGGATTGGATAGGGTGGCACACGAAACTGGTTGTGCGGACGTACACGAAATTCATATTGGAAGTTCTTTATTGATCCTGTCTTGGGAAGGAAGACCTCCGCATGTTCTACTAGTAATTTATGAAGTTCTTTGCGGTGTTCGCCCCTTATATTCTTTATTGCTTCCACTTTTTCTCCTATTTTCTCCTTTATTTCTCCCATTATTCCGACTTCATTCTCATCCGTGTCCTCTCCCCTATCCGCAACGTCGTCCTGTTCTTCCTTTCTGTCTTTCAGACACGCATAGTTTATCCGAACACAGTTAGACGGTAGTTGAGCTGGGATCAGCTGATCGTCGAACTTAATGTGGACGGGATTCCCTTTCCTCAAAACCACTTCACCTCGTCCTAGATCAACTATCGCTTCATGTTCATTTAGGAAGTCCGTTCCTATTATCATGTCGATCGCCAGATTTGGCACGATCCAGAAGTTAGACTCTATTTTGTGTCCTTGGCAGGAGAATTCCAGTCTTGTTTGTTGGGTGACCTCCGTACATTTACCCGCTAATGCCCCTTTTATTTTGGTTTTCTTAACCGATAGGACAGGCCAGTCCATCTCCTGAGAGCACCTCTTGTATGCTGCCTCAGATATTGCTGTTATGTAGCTTCCACTATCTATTATCGCATTCAGACTCTTTTCAGCTATTGCTACTGTGATAAGAGGCTGCCGATCATGTCGAGGAGTTGCTTTATGTTCCTCGAGCAGGATTTCTGATAAATCTTCGTAATGTATCATCCGTAGTTGGCCAGGTCCGAGATTACGTGCGAAATTCCGGCGGCCTGTGTTCGCACTAGTCTGGCGTCAATCCCTAGTTAGGCTCCCCCTCCTCTGACGTGCATTAGGATTTGCGGGTCTGGTTTCAATCTCCTGGTTCCACCGTTGTCCTTGGTTTCGCTCTCTCCAATTACGGTCGCTTTGCCGTTCGTTATTCCTTCTATCCCAGATTCCTTGTCTAGATTGACCCTGCTCCCTGACGTTCTGGTTTCCGTGTCTTTGGTTTCCATAACCTTGAATAGCGTAACCTTGACTTCCGTAACCCTGGTTTCCTAACTGACCAGTGCGATTATGCAATCTGCTGTCGTCTTCTGTTCCTGGCCGGTGGTATTTGTTACTTTGCCCCTTCTTCCTGTCCTTTGCGTCTTGTTTATCAAAGACTACTTCGAGTTCGCGCAATAGAATCTTGAATGCTTCTATGTCAGCTCCACACTTGCCGACAAGTGTCTGTTGGTACCTAACTGGCAATTTGGAAAAGCAAAATTTAATGATTTCTCCGTTACTATATGGACTATCTAAAAATTGATTCTTCTTGAGTAAATCATCAAGAAATTTGGTTGCGCTCCTATGCCCGGACACTTCCAGTTCAGGACAAAAAATTATTTCCTCTTTAATCCTATCTTGCGTTTCCTTTGACCAGTAGGTCCGCAGGAATGCACCAACAAATTCCTGATAAGTCCGACACGTCACTGCCACACCCCGCATCTTTTCCGCGGCTTGGCCTTCGATGTGTCCACACATGAATTCTAATTTTGCCTGGGTTGGCCATGATGCCGGTAATGAATTTGTAAACTGCATCACCCAGCTCTTCGGATGCATCGACCCTCCATTTTCTTTGAACTTCTGGAATTTTAGTATCGACAGGAAGTGATTGTGATCAAAATCCTGTCTGATCCTCGCACTGGTGGTGTCACTCATTTCTGATACTTGCACGTCTGCTGAGTGTCCTGTTCTATCTTGCTGATAACTGTGATGTGCAACCTCTGTATCACAGTGGAAGTGGCACTCAGAATTCACTCTCCTAAGTGGGCTATAATTATTGGAGCTATTACTTGCTGTTTCTGCGTGTGCATTGTTAGTTCCGCACTCTGTCACTGGGCTAGAGCACGGCGGGCTTTTCCTCGGAGACACAATTCTGTGTACTCCATCATGGGTATCCGAACGCGCAGTGCTCGTGTGCCCGTTTTGCTCTAGTTTTGCTATCCGACTCTCTACTTCTTCCATTCGTTTCGTGGAGTTCGCAACCGCGATATTACTTTGAGTTTTTAAGAATGCTAGGGATTTTGAGTGGGATTGTGTTGTACGTCGCAAGCGCCCTGCGAGTTTAGAAGTTGCTTCCGCGACTTTCATTGCCCCTGTTGCTGCAGTTTGGGCAAGGCCTGCTACTTTTTGTGCTACCGTTGACATTTGTTTTGCTTCTCCACATTCTTTCTTTATTGTTAATAATTCCCCACGAATTTCCCCTATATGCGAAATTATTGCCTCCGTGTCCTTCTTACGCTGTTCGTCAGCTTCTTCCTTCTCCTTCTTACGTTGTTTCTCCTCTTCTTCCTTCTCCTTCTTACGTTGTTTCTCCTCTTCTTCCTTCTCCTTCTTACGCTGTTCGTCAGCTTCTTCCTTCTCCTTCTTACGTTGTTTCTCCTCTTCTTCCTTCTCCCTCTTACGCTGTTCGTCAGCTTCTTCCTTCTCCTTCTTACGTTGTTTCTCCTCTTCTTCCTTCTCCCTCTTACGCTGTTCGTCAGCTTCTTCCTTCTCCTTCTTACGTTGTTTCTCCTCTTCTTCCTTCTCCCTCTTACGCTGTTCGTCAGCTTCTTCCTTCTCCTTCTTACGTTGTTTCTCCTCTTCTTCCTTCTCCCTTTTACGCTGTTCGTCAGCTTCTTCCTTCTCCTTCTTACGTTGTTTCTCCTCTTCTTCCTTCTCCCTCTTACGCTGTTCGTCAGCTTCTTCTTTCATTGATCGTAGGAAGCTCAGTATTGGGTTTACGTCATCTTCTTGATCCTCTTCAAACATGGGCGATGTAACTCTGGACACCTGGGTGCTAGAGCTCTGACGTGACCGAGCTGGCCTCTGTCTGCACTCGTTCGTTTGACTATAAACTTCTGCTACCGTCTCGACCTGTGTGCCTGTCTCTGTTTCATCCTCTACTTCACTATCATAATCACGGCCGCAACGCTGCTCTGAGATCGCGTCCAAATCACCTTCCTCATCAATGCCCCTGGCGTCCTGTCCTGCTAAAAATGTGCCCATCTCATCTCCGAACCTATTCCCGTCAGTAAACTGCCCCTTATCCATTATGCTATCCTCTTTTGTTTTAGCTTCGCCCGATAATAGTCGTGCCTTACTTCTCGTTATCATTCATAAAAACAAATTCATCTAAAATGCACAATAAAATTAATCTACTCCATATATTTTTTACACATAAACATAAAATTTCAACAACGCTGTTCCAACGCTGTAATCACAAACACAATATGATGTGGTACAGAAACCACACACAAATCCGACAAAGTGCGATGCGGTACAGACACCACATCAGCGAAACACAAAAAAAACAATGAACAAAAAATATATACACTGAAAACAAAAACTGTAGTCATGCGCCGCTACTTAAAACTAAACGCGGAACTACCAAAACAAAAAAAAACTTGGGTATTAATCATTAAAAAAAATAGAGAGAAAAAAAATTGAATGTTCCTACTAAGAATCCTGTTTGTTTATCAGAGATTCACAGGAAAGATCCGAGGCCAAGGGTCGCCATATTATGCGAGGTGCCGGGGCTAGTAGTGTATTTATCACTAAATTCTACTAGAATCCACATGTGTAAATCATGCTCTAAGCCCCCCCCTATTCTAACTCCGACTTTTGCTGTTGCACAAGGATAAAAAAAAATACGCGAACTGACTCTAATCAACCCTGCTAGTGGAGTAGAAGAGAGTTTGGCACCTGCAATAATTTAATTTGATACATAAGTTAAATAAACAAAGGTTTCATTAGCATAGTGAGGAATGATAGGGTTGCTCTATCGATTAACAGAATGAAAGTTCTGTTCAAAATAACAATATGATTTATTAAGCTTAAACACAGAATAGTAAAAGAAACACAGGAAATTTATAAATCATCAAATTGGCTAAAATTGGAGATTCATACAAACACTATAAAGGTGAAGTTGTCCCTAACTTAGATCCTGAGGTTTAAGACGAAGTGGTATGTGGAGCCAATTCCTTTCCACTCAAATCTCAAGAGAGACACACAGCTAACCCAATAGTAATTGCTGTTACTCGAAACTGAACACAGTTAGAAAAGGATGAACAGGCGCGCTCTGCTGAGCTCTGATTATCACCTAGGAAAAATCCCTATCTGCCGGTGCTGCGGACGTACATTACCAACCGTCTTCTTATCTCCCAGAACACGATCTGGCGTACCGCAGGCGAGGGCTGGCTGCTTCGACGTCCTCGACCGAAAGGCGACTGCCGACTACTCAGAGCACCCGTACAGGCCGAACACCGAACATTCCCGCCCCCACGACAGTGGCCGTGGTTACGTTCCAATCAGCAACTCGAAAACCGGCGGAAATTCCACTCCATTGCCGGAGCACTACCATTCCACCAATGGAGATTCTTGGCGCCAATTTCTGTGCTGATTTTGCAGAAAGTGCGGGAATTTTCCCGCCACAACTGCGTGGGTACACAAGTCATTCCCACGCCTCGCTGGTAGCCCGCCAGAAAGTGTTTTCGCAAAGTTTCTCTGAAGTAACGGAACCTCTAGCCCAGCCGCTACTTCACACCCCAGCGGGCGTGTCTCTTGACAATGTCGGCGTCTGAAAAGCATTCACTCGACCGCCTCACACACGTCGGCTTAACTCTCTCCAGTTCCACCGAGCCCGCCTGTCACCGGCCCACCCGGGTGACGAGAGACGCTGCGTGGGAAGTACGCGTGTTAAGGAAAAGCAACCCTCCACCGCATGCAACTAGAGAGGAGAATCGTAAGATAGAAATATGAGAGGGGGCTCATGCCACCTCTCAAGGTATTTATAAATATGGGAATGAAGATAGGCTCTAACATGGTACGAGCGATGCTTGCTTTAAACAAGGAACGCCTTCGGGCTGCAGACAGGGCTGTAAAGAGTCTAGAAATACAAGCAAGAGTAAACAGGAGGAGGAACAAGAGGAAGCTGGAGGAGGAGTTTGCAGAGGATGAAGATAATCCATCCTATGGACCTGGAATGCACTAAAAAGTTAATCCAATCTTTGTCGCTCGATTCAAAAAAATGGTTCAAATGGCTCTGAGCACTATGGGACTCAACTGCTGAGGTCATTAGTCCCCTAGAACTTAGAACTAGTTAAACCTAACTAACCTAAGGACATCACAAACATCCATGCCCGAGGCAGGATTCGAAACTGCGACCTAGCGGTCTTGCGGTTCCAGACTGCAGCGCCTTTAACCGCACGGCCACTGCGGCCGGCGTCGCTCGATTCCCAAAATTTGTATTTTCTCATACTAATTACATGTTTTCTAAGGATCTTCCAAACATATTTGTTTCAAACTTTCAGTAATTGTTACACAGTACCTTCTGCATAATTTAACACAGCCTTTTTCCAAAAAACTGTATATTTTTGAATATATAAATAAAAAATTGCAAAAAATGTTGTGAATTTTCATTACAATTGAAAAAAATCATCTTTAATAACTGAACTAAAATTTTGTAAAATCCCTGTGTTAAGTTGTAGCCTATATTCCAATAAATAATCTGTAAAAAGTTCAACTTCCTACCTCAAATACTTTGTGAGGAAAGATGTAATTTATAAGCGTTATTTTAACATTGCAAGTATAGGGCGTTCCGGAGCCCCTTAAGCAAATTTCTTTCATTCACGAAGAAAGGTTGCTCACAAAGCACTTCTTCGGCCAGCCGTTCAGTGTTGCTTATGTTGTGGAATTTCGGCAGGTGGGACTGACAAAAGAGAGAAACAGGAACCATCGAAGAACGGTGAGTTTCACCACGGGATCATGCGATCGGCGCCACAGCGTTACTACCGAGATGGTCTACCAACTTTAGTGACAGACGCTACAAGAGAGGCGTTGCACATCACGGAGGTGTATGCTGTCGAAATTCCCAGAGCGTAAGTGACGGGAACAGTCGTGCAACTTATTAAGTACAGCCACTCTCTCTCTCTCTCTCTTTGTTTCTGAGTCATCAGTCTTCTCACTTGTTTGATACTGCCCTCCACGAATTCCTCTCCTGTGCAATCCTCTTCATCTATGTCCTCAATTATTTGCTGAATCTATTCTACTCTCTGTCTTTCTCCACAGTTTTTGCCATCTACAGCTCCCTCTAGTATCATGGAAGACATACCCTGATGTCTTAACACATGTCCTATCATCATGTCAATCTTGTCAGTGTTTTCCACATATTCCTTTCCTCGCCTATTCTGCGCAGAACATCCTCACTCCTTACCTTATCAGTCCGGCAAATTTTCAACATTCGCCTGCAATAGCACGTCTCAAGTGCTTCAATTCTCTTCTGTTGCAGTTTTCCCATAGTCCATGTCTGACTACCATACAATGCTGTGCATGAAACGTACATTCTTAGCAATTTCTTCCTCAAATTATGGCTTATGTTTGATACGAGTTGGCCAGGAATGCCCATCCGTCATGGCTTAGTCTACTGCCTAGAAAAGGAATTCCTTAGTAACGTCTACTTCGTCATCCACAATTGTAATATTCAGTTTCTCGCTGTTCTCATTTCTGCTACTTCTCATTACTTTCGTCTTTCTTCGATTTCCAGTCCATACTGCACTCATTAGGCTGTTTATTCCACTGAGCAGGTCCGGAAATCGTTCTTCACTTTTACTGAGGATAGCAATGCCATCAGCGAGTCTTATATTGATATCCTTTCACCCCAAATTTTAATCCCACTCTTAAATCCTTTATTTCAATCATTGCTTTTTCATCCACAGAATGAACAGCAGGGTCGAAAGAATACATCCGCGTCACACACTTTTCAATCCGAGCATTTCGTTATTGGTCTTCCACTATTATTGTTCGCTTTTGTTTCCTGTACATATATATTACACGTAGTTAACGTTAATTACGGGTTACCCATATTTTCCTCAGCATTTCGAACATCTTGCAACAGTTTACATTATCGAACCTTTTTTCCAGATGCACAAATCTTGCTTCCATTATCAGCCCCAACGTCAGATGTGCCTCCTTGGTGATCTTATCTTTCCTAAGCCCAACTGATCGTCATCTAACAGCTGCTCAATTTTCTTTTCCATTATTCTGTTTATTACTGTTGTCAGCAGGTTGAATGCATGAAGGCGTTCTCCGGTGCGACGGAATCTTCTCACGAAATTCCCATCACCAACTTTCTCCTCCGAATACGAAAACATTTTGTTGACACCGACGTACATAAGGAGGAACGATCACCAAGATAAAAATAAGGGAAATCAGAGCTCGTACGGAAAGATACAGGTGTTCATTCTTCCCGCGCGATATACGAGATTGGAATAATAGAGAATTGTGAAGGTGGTTCGATGAACCCTGTGCCAGGCTCTTAAATGTGATTTGCAGAGTATCCATGTAGATTTAAATGTTGATGTAGAAGTGTTAAGCTGATTTTGTGATAATTCTCGCACTTGTCGGTTCGTCCAATCTTCGTAATTTTGTAGATGTTTTTCCGAAAGGCTCATACACGGTACACACCAACGTCGATAGTCGTTTTATTGACAAGTACCCGAATATTTTACAAATTTCGTCTCTCCCTCTGCCATATTTGACATTAACTCGTCCAAAGCTCTTTTAAATACTGATTTTAATAATCGTTCCCCTATCTCTTCTCTGTTGACACATGTTTCTTCTTCTATCACTTCATTAGACAAGTCTCTCTCCTCTACATTCAACAGTGAAATTCCCATCTACTTCGTGATCGCCTATTCTGATGTTAAGTTTCTTGCTATTCTTGTTTCTGCTACTTCATTACTTTCACCTTTCTTGGATTAACTCTCAAGACCATATAATTTACACATTTATGGCCCTTATTTTCAATTTCATCGAAGGTTGTTTTGACTTTTCTATACTTATCTCCATTAATAAGTACTGGGAACTTCTGATAGTAAAGAGGTGACAAAACGCCGTGTCGGACCTCCTTTTGCCCCACGTAGTGCAGCAGACCGATGTGGCAAAGACTCAAGAAGACGTTGGAACTGCCCTAAAGAAATATTGAGCGTTGCTGCCTCTATAGCCGTCGGTAATTACAAAATTGCTGCTGGTGTAGGTTTGTGCACGACCCAACCTCTCGATTATGTCCCACAAATGTTCGACGGGATTGACGTCGGGCGATCTGGGTGACCAAACCATTCGCTCGAATTGTCCAGATTGTTGTTCAAACAAATTACGAACAAGTGTAGGCTAGTGACATGGGGAATCGTCACCCATAAAACTTCCATCGTTGTTTGGCTGCAAATGATCTACAAGAAGCCCAAGGTAAGCTTTACAGTTAATGATCGGTTCTGTTGGACCAGTGGACCCTGTCCATTCAACCTACGTACAGGCCGCACCGTTATCGAGCAACCGCCATCTTTTACAGTGCCTTTTTGACAACTTCGGTCTACGGCTTCGCAGGCTCTGCGCCACACACTAAACCTACCATCAGCTTTTATTAGGCGAAATCGTATCTCACGTGACCAGGTATAACTGCCCAGGTCGTGTTGTGCCAACTCCACTGTAGCTTGAATGGATTTTTAAGTTTGTTTTATATGTCCGACTTCTAATTTCACCACACAAGTCTCTAGGGTTGAGCAGTTATTGCCCGATGACGACACGCAATACAGTTTGTTAAAGCGGAGTTCGCCGTTATTAATTATGTTTTTAGATTTTATTTTATTACTCGTACAGAGACTCAACGTTCCTTCGTTTAGCAGCGCGTCGTCATAATAAGTATGAAATGCTAATGTCTTTGCAATACATAATGTCGACTATTGAGTTGAAGTTCGTACCTATTTTGCCATTTTAGACAAGAGAAACCTTAAGCTCTTCTGCTTCTATAGTCTCAGTATCAAATGTTCACTAATTTCAGTTTACTTCTTATCTCAGTTCAGTATTTAACACAAATTATATATCAATGTCATTTCAGAGATATTACGTCGGTTCCGCACTAATGGAATAACACGTAATTGTCACTTTTATTAATAATCCTTTTTCTTATGACGTAAATGTTAATGAATGATCACTATCTAGGAGAAAAGAGGGATTGATCCTAATCATGAGATAATAGCTTTTAATGAGCCCGAAATCGTTGGTTGGTTGGTTTTGGGGAAAGAGACCAAACAGCGAGGTCATCGGTCTCATCGGATTAGGGAAGGAAGTCGGCCGTGCCCTTTCAGAGGAACCATCCCGGCATTTGCCTGGAGCGATTTAGGGAAATCACGGAAAACCTAAATCAGGATGGCCGGACGCGGGATTGAACCGTCGTCCTCCCGAATGCAAGTCCAGTGTGCTAACCACTGCGCCACCTCGCTCGGTCCGAAATCGTTAATTAAATAAAAAGTCAAGTTCAAGGATGATATGCGAACAACTTTCGTTACGTCCGTTTTCACGTATCTGTCAAAACTAATCCTGTCGCCCGCAATTCAAATTAACAATGACGTTAACCCCTTTTGTCGGAACATCGAATCGCAACTATTATGCCAAAGTTTATTCTAGTCCCCGAATTAATTCCTTTAAGATACTTGCACGACCGAACAGCAGAACGGAACACAAACGCAATGACGTTACATTACGACAATGTCCGCCCAATGAACATCCCTTGGACTCTATCTTTTCTACTCTGCTTAGTTAAATTATTCCTAATTACAATTTATTGAGCTATTTAACGAAAACATCTAACAAAAAATAAAATAAATTTATCCGAACGTAAAAGATCCGTTATACAGGCCACGGTTTTCCATCCATCTAGGGTCCAACCGATACGGTTACGAGCCCAGGAGAGGGACTGCAGGCACTCGCGGATGTCGTCTGCTGCCATACACCATTAACGCCAAATTTCGCCGCAATGGTCTAACGGATACGTTCGTCGCACCTGTACGCCCCACCTTCATTGACGTGAACGAGCGAAGCCGCCACGTGATGTACAGTTTTAGATGGAGTCGTGTATCAAGTATCAATGTTTCGTGTGCTTTGTGGAACGCTTGTATTACATTTTATTAAATTTACCGTCCAGTTTGTGTTTCATTCCCGTACTCTGCTGCACCACATCCGTTACTCTGTTAAGGAGGAGGCTCCAGTCCGCAGCTCGTCGTCTAGCGGTAGCGTTATCACTTCCCGCGCACGGGGTCCCGGGTTCGATTCCCGGCGGGGTCTGAGCTTTTTTCTGCCTCCAGATGACTGGATGTTGTCTGTCTTTCACAATCATTTCATTATCATTGACTCGCAAGTCGCCGCAGTGGCGTCAGCTAAAAAGGACTTGCAATTTCGGCGGCAGAACACCAGGCATGGGGCCTCCCGGTCAACAATGCCGCACGATCATTTTATTTCATTTCAGGAGGCGCCAACCCGGCGTAAACACCTGTCGTGTTCGAGCTGAATCTTCACCTTCATCGCAGAGTAGATGTGCTCATGTCTGATTTTTGCTGTTATTTTACGCTGTGTTGCTTGTCTATTACAAACGACAGCTCTAAGCAAACACCTCTGCTCGCGGTCGTTAAGTGAAGCCCGTCGGCCGCTGCGTTGTAACTTGGCATTCTCGAAACACTCTTGACACTGTGGCTCTCGAAACACAAAATTCCCTGACGATATCCGTAATGCTACTTCCCGTACGTCTAACTCCAGCTACCATACCTCGTTCAAATTCCCGTGGTGCGGTCATAATGACGTCGAAAACCTTTTCACGTGAACCACCTGAAGTACGAATGACTGCTCCGCCAACGCTCTGGCCTTTTATACCTCGTGTACGCGATTCTGCTGCCATCTGTGTATGTGCATATCGATATCCCGCGACTTTTTGTCACTTCACTGTACAGTGTACAAAACAAAAATCAAATGGCTCTGAGCACTACTGGACTTAACATCTGAGGTCACCAGTCCCATAGAACTTAGAACTACTTAAACCTAACTAACGTAAGGACATCACACACATCCATGCCCGAGGCAGGATTCGAACCTGCGACCGTAGCGGTCGCGCGGATCCAGACTGTAGCGCCTAGAACCGCTCGGCCACTCCGGCCGGCGTGTACAAAACAGCTGTTTTTTTGTTGCAAACAATCCGTTTACTTAATTATGCCTTAAAAAACATTTTATAGTATGAAACTGTGGATTTCAGGATGAAACTAGACACTAAAAGGGGTTTCGACTTACGAAAAAGATTGAAAAACACTTATGTGGGTAATAGTGTGCTAGCGCCTAAAGCCTTTGGTTTCTCTGGGGAAGAGGAAATGCAAGGCTACACGAGAGTGTGCCCCTATACGATACGAACAGCGCTTTCGATAAATGGTAATGGGCAGGAGCAGTGTGTAAAAAAAAGTCTCTCAGAACGAATGGGAGAGATGACTGGGACGACAAACGCGCGCATTCCGCCACCGTAGGGGCCTAATTAAGGCCGAACCCCGGGCGAGCATGCGCTGGCGGAGTGCGTCCACGAATGAGCTACGCCGTCCGCCGTTCGCCTGCAGACCACGCACGCACGCACGCACGGGGGCCGAGCCGGCGAGGAACACCGTCTAGCTAGCTGCTGCTGCTGCTGCTGCCTCCTACCTACCTACCTTGGCGGAGCGGTGCGATAAATCCGGCCGATTTATTAGCATCCGTAATGAGAATCCCGTCCGCCACGGCGAGCGCGTTCGCGGGGGAACCAATAAGAGCGAGAGACGTTAATCAGGAGCGCCTGCAGGTGGGCGGCGGCGAGGAGCGGACGAGAAAAAGGGGAGAGAGAGGAAAAAAAGGCGGAAGAGGAGGAGGAGGAGGAGGAGAAAGTGAGGGCGACCCGGGACGGACGGGCAGATGAGGCGCGGAATGAGGAGAGGTGGTCAGTGTTACGGCCGTAATGGACTGTCTGGGTACACGTGAGCGCCCGCCAGGAGTCGTTAGACAGCATTCACTGGCTGCTGGCGGCGGCTGTTGGTATCGGAACAGGAAGCGTCCTCTCTGTCACCGGCGCAGTTGCTCCGTATTGTTACGAAAATACAGGGTGATTGAAAGTTACAGTAGCGGCTGGTGTGTGAGAGCACGAAAGCACGTGAACATCCCGACTTTTGACACCTTGAGGATTTACTGGTTATTTTTCGTCGAATACTGTTAAATGAAATGTAGATGCGGTAATCTAAAGCATACAGCGCTGAATCTACCGCGCTGTCCTACATACTGCTCCACTAGACTCGGTGAAACTTGCCATCACGGCCGCGAGCACACCTTCAGGAGTGCACGTTTTAAAGGTTTTCTGCGCATGTGCAACTGGTGTGACGTAATTGCATTGCGGCCCGAATACATATGGATTTGATAAGCAAAGTACACGTTTCACGGCGTCCACTGCTAGCCCTTACCACTCAACTACACTACTGGCCATTAAAATTGCTACACCACGAAGATGACGTCCTACAGACGCGAAATTTAACCGACAAGAAGAAGATGTTGTGATATGCAAATGATTAGCTTTTCAGAGCATTCACACAGGGTTGGCGCCGGTGGCGACACCTACAACGTGGCGACATGAGGAAAGTTTCCAACAGATTTCTCATACACAAACAGCAGTTGACCGGCGTTGCCTGGTGAAACGTTGTTGCCATGCCTCGTGTAAGGAGGAGAAATGCGTACCATCACGTTTCCGACTTTGATAAAGGTCGGATTGTAGCCTATCGCGATTGCGGTTAATCGTATCGCGACATTGCTGCTCGCTTTGATCGAGGTCCAATGACTGTTAGCAGAATACGAAATCGGTGGGTTCAGGAGGGTATACGGAACGCAGTGGTGGATCCCAACGGCCTCGTATCACTAGCAGTCGAGATGACAGGCATCTTATCCGCATGGCTGTAACGGATCGTGCAGCCACGTCTCGATTCCTGAGTCAACAGGTGGGGACGTTTGCAAGATTACAACCAACTGCACGAACAGTTCGACGACGTTTGCAGCAACATGGACTATCACCTCGGAGACCGTGGCTGCAGTTACCATTCACACTGCATCACAGACAGGAACGCCTGCGATGGTGTACTCAACGACGAATCTGGGTGCACGAATGGCAAAACGTCATTTTTTTCGGATGAATCCAGGTTCTTTTTACAGTATCATGATAGTCGCATTCGTGTTTGGCGAAATCGCGGTGAACCCACTTTGGAAGCGTGTATTCGTCATCGCCATACTGGCGTATCACCCGGCGTGATGGTATGGGGTGCCATTGGTTACACGTCTTCGTCACCTCTTGTTCGCATTGACGGCACTTTGAACAGTGGACGTTACATTTCAGATCTGTTACGACCCGTGGCTCTACCCTTCATTCTATCTCTGCGAAACCCCACATTTCAGCAGGATAATGCACGACAGCTTGTTGCAAGTCCTGTACGGGCCTTACTGCATATAGAAAATGTTCGACTGCTGCCCTGGCCAGCACATCCGCCAGATCTCTCACCAATTGAAAACATCTGGTCAATGGTGGCCGCGCAACTGGATCGTCACAATACGCCAGTCACTAATCTTGATGAACTGTGGTTACATGTTGAAGCTGCATGGGTAGGTGTACCTGTACACGCCATCCAAGCTCTGTTTGACTCAATGCCCAGGCGAATCAAGGCCGTTATAAAGGCCAGAGGTGGTTGTTCTGGGTACTGGTTTCTCAGGATCTATGCACCGAAATTGCGTGAAAATGTAACCACATGTCAGTTCTAGTGTAATATATTTGTCCAATGAATACCCGTTTATCATCTGCATTTCTTCTTGGTGTCCTAATTTTAATGGCCAGTAGTGTACTAGTTTATGTGAATGCCACCAGATGGTAGCAGACTTTAATATACGTTCGCCATAAATCCCGTTAGATGATAGCACACTCCACAGATACGCGATAATGATGATGATGACGATGATGATGATTGGTTTGCGGGGCGCTCATGTGCGCGGTTATCAGCGCCTGTACAAATTCCCAACCTCTGCTCAGCCCAATCTCGCCACCTTCATGAATGATGATGAAATGACAACACAAACACCCAGTCATTTCGAGGCACAGATACTCGAATTCACACACTACGAGTAGATACTAAAATTAGATCGGACATCAGTACATGTTATACTGAGAGAAGAACCTATTTTGTGAGATTCTGAATGAGATGTGGTACATAAAGTTTTGGATTTTATGATACACTAATCCATTTGAGGCTCTGAGAACCATAAAGCACATCATCGTCGATTGTGAGACTGTTGCTTTTACTCGTGCTTCTGACATGTGGTGATCTTACAGTTTATCTGTACTGCAGGCCCACACTGTACGTAAGTCTGAACAGTCACGAAAATCGGTCTCACTGGTTTCTCTGATATTCGCTTAAATAGGAGGGATGGATTACGCGAATGTCAGAGTTCGGCACAGCGAGACCGTCTCACAACTACATGGCGGAGTTGGCCGACACGGCCAAATCCCGCGACCTGCTGAACATAAAGCTATTTCTTCACATGGTCGTCAATGTGGAGGTGTACAACACGCCGCCCACCCCCCAACAATGCCACAACTGCCAGCGCTATGCGCACGCGGGTATCAGATGCGGTCTCGCACCCCGCTGCCGCATTTGCGCTGGCGGTCACACAACCCAACGCTGCAAGCTCCCCCATACAGCACCTCGCAAGTGCGCCAACTGTGGTGCTGCCCATCCGGCAAACTACAGAGGGTGCATTGCTTACAAAGCAGCTCTGAGGCGCAAAATCGCGAAACATGCGAAACCTACCGCCATCACAGTCCCAAAACCGCCCCCGCGCCCAGTAAGAAGTGGAATATCCTTCGCTGGAGTGGTCGCTGGCAGCCCCAGCAGCGCAGGACGGTCAGAGGAGCCCCAGAGCTCAGAACACGCTCAGCAAATACCCCCAGCAACAGACACACAACAGACAAGCACAACACCTGACACCACACCCGCACCGGGCACACCACACGAAACAAGCAACAACACCACCCTACCCCCTGAGATCGCGAACTGCAGCCCACCACAGGCTACAGAAAACGCACCTACACAGGGACAACCCCAGCGCCAGAAGAGGAGGAGAAGGAGAAACAGCCGCAGCACGAGGAACACGACCGCACCACAACAAGCACACAGGCAACAGAACACCAACACCCACGAATACATCCCGGACACCAACTCAACAACCCACATAACACACCCACTCACCACAGAAAGTACACATGCGCCCGCGACTGCCACACGAACAACCGACTCGCAGGCCAGCCCTCACCAAACGCCAACACTGGAACAAGCGGCCGTTAACACGACCAATAACTCGCAGGCCGACATGACCAACATCACTACAACATTCCAGAGAATAATGGAAACATTATTCCCCGGACGCACGACCACCGAAATAGTCACGAAATTATGGGGTGTGTCTCACGACTCTTCATGCAGTTCATGTCGGGTACGCTCAACTGGACTAGCGTCCAAGCCACTATCACACCGCTTTTTACACTACTACATGGATAATACACCACACCAGCCCCGAAACGCAGACTTAAACACTATCACACAGATCCTGTTTTGGAATGCCAACGGGATCGCAAGCAAAAAAGCCGAGATGGCCGCGTTCATGGAGCGAAAGGGTATCCGAATCGCTCTTGTGAACGAAACACTGCTTACGCCTCGCAAACAACTAAACTTCCCAGGTTATTGCGTCTATCGTACCGACCGAGCGGATGGCAGGAGGGGAGGCGGCACGGCAATCATCATACACAGAGACATCGACCACACGAACATCGAGCTCCCAGCACTTGAAAGACTAGAGGCTACGGCCGTCAGGGTCACGTTCAACGGAGCCAACACCACACTGGTATCGCTATACAATCCTCCTAAAAACATAGTAACACGCGATATCAGCACAGTACTCAACACAGCACCGCGGGTAATAGCCGCTGGAGACCTCAACGCAAAACACCCTGATTGGAACTCACGAATACGAACCTCCAACGGCAAGAAACTGTACGAACACGCACTAGGCCGAAACTACATTATACTTGGACCGGACGTTCCCACGTTCGTGCCTACACAGGCCCGACATAGGCCAGACGTGTTAGACATAGCCCTCATAAAGGGCATCACATGCACACTCAACCTAACGGTTGAAAACGATCTGGACTCAGACCACATGCCTGTAATACTGCACATGGAAGAGACACTGCAGGACATCGTACCACGCAGGATGCTTAACTACAAGCGTGCGAATTGGACACTGTTCAAGGAAACGCTTGATAGTCGCATTCCTGACACCCACGAAATTAACAACACACAGCAAATCGATGAGGCTGTGGAGGCTCTCACAACTGCCGTCCAAGACGCAATGACTGACGCCATTCCATTTACAACACCAAGACAACACTTGACGGCCCTGCCCCAGGAAATCCTGGGCCTTATCTCAATGAGGAACCGCCTCAGGAGATACTGGCAGCGTACCAGGCGCCCGTTCTATAAACTGCACGTCAACAGACTCCAGGGCATAATACGGAATAAAATTCAAACATTCAGAAACGAACAATGGGGACAGAAACTCGCTGGGCTGGATACCACACGTCCTGGCGTGTGGCAGCTGGCCAGACACTTCACCAGGGAGAAACATTACATTCCCACGTTACAAGGACCAGACGGCCCAGCCTACTCCGCGACGGAGAAGGCAGAGCTTATGGCCACAACACTTGCAGCGTCTTTCATGCCGAATCTGGTTCCTTCAGACCCAGCATTCACACTTGAAACGGACCAGGAGGTTACACGACTTGTAGCCCAGCCCTCGCGCAACGAAATAAGACGTACTAGCACAAATGAAGTCACATGGGCTATCAAGCACACCAACGCTAGAAAAGCCCCTGGGCCTGATGGCATTCAAAACCGTGTCCTCCAGGAGTTCACGGATAAAGCCGTAGAATACCTCGCACACTTAACGAATGCCATCCTGACACACCAACACTTCCCTGACTTTTGGAAGGCGGCCAAGGTCCTGATGTTCAGGAAGCCAGGGAAAGACCACTCCCTCCCACAAAATTACCGACCCATCAGTCTGCTGTGCTCGCTCACCAAGATTGTTGAGAAGGTAATACTAAAACGTATCACTAGGCATTGCATCGCCAACGACACCCTAAGACCGGAGCAATTCGGCTTTAGGAATCACCACTCGTCAACACAACAACTCCTCCGCGTAGTCGAACATATAACACACGGCTACAACATGAACAAAGCCACATGGGCCGTGTTCCTAGACATCGAAAAGGCTTTCGATCGTCTCTGGCACAACGGACTCATACGCAAACTAAGCGAAGCTGGTTTCCCGGGCGGACTCGTACGTCTCATACACTCATATCTCACGAACAGATGTTTCAACGCTAACGTGCAGGATAAACAATCAACACAACACGGTATCCAAGCTGGAGTACCCCAAGGAAGCATCCTAGGGCCCATCTTGTTTAACCTGTACATTAATGACTTCCCAGCGACACGAAACACGACGTTAGCCGTCTACGCGGATGACACAGCCATCCTCGCGCAAGACTGGAAACCGTCGAACATCAACTCACGAATACAGACAGCACTCAGAACAGCTGAGCCTTGGCTGGAGAGATGGCGTATTAAAGTAAACGTCGACAAGTGCGAAGCAGTTCTGTTCACACGCAGACCAAAACTACTGCGCAAACACCAACACTGTAGACCGATAACACTACATACACGCCCAATACGTTTCCGAGAGAAAGTCAGATACCTTGGTGTCTGGCTGGACCGGAAACTTACATGGGGGGACCACATCGAATACGTTGCCAACCGAGCGCACGCGAGGCTCAAACACCTCTACCCAATGCTCAACAGGGAAAGCACACTGAATAGGAGGGTGTCGAGGTCCTTATACACGACACTGATTAGACCTCTGATGACGTACGCAGCTCCCGTCTGGGGATATGCAGCTCCCACACGACTGCGCCGCCTGCAGATCATACAGAACAAGGTGCTACGAATCATTAGCAATGCTCCACGCTACACACGCACCGTGGATCTTCACCATGAATACCGCCTTGATACCCTCAAGGAAGTATTCAAAAAACACGCCACACGACTATACAGGAACTCGAGGCACTCGAACAACCCTTTCATCCTCACTCTGGGAAACTACGATCACAACCACAGGTGGAAACACAAGCGGCCAAAGACACTGCTAGCTAGGGCATAACCACCTATGGTAAACTAACATACGCAAACAGCGACAAACGTCGGTAAGCCCCTGCATATCAGCAACACTGACTGGCAACCACCAGCTGCTATTAGAGCCGACCAACAGGCCACAACAGGGACACCGACGAGCTCGCCCACAGACGCACGAACAATCTGCCAACACTCCCTCACACTGTGCCTCCGGTATATGACCATCGGACACAAGACCGATAACAAAACTAACTGTTGCAGGTTGCAGGACGCTGAACGAGGACTCTGTACCAGCACCCAGCGCCAGCCGCCAAGCAGCACAAACGCACAACATCAAGGTATCGACATGCATGATACCTACTAATAACAAAGCCTATCCTTGTACAACCTATCGCAGGCAGCAAGACAACCGCTATTGCTCTTGCCGCCCGACCTAACTTTCGCAGAGGTTTTTTTCCCTTGGCTCTTGCCTTGGCACTTTTTTTCCTCTGCCCTTCAAACCGCTACCCTTCGTCAGATTTCGACCAATCTATCTCCAGATGAGCGCGTATTAATGGTTAATCCTAACCAGACGTACGCAAACATCGCAGCACCCACATCCACTAACCCTTCTGCAGAGATGGCAGTAGACCTTTTGTGTTGGCCATCATGCCGGTGTGGGCGTGGAGGGGCTCCACCTCTTATTTGAAAAAAAAAAAAAAACGGTGCGCTTTTGGCCCTTATGGCTCTCAGCACCTCATTTGTATTCTAGTCAGGTGTCAGGTGACCTTGTTGGTTCGTAGCACTACTTGAATTTCATTATTTCCGCAAACGGGAGTTTGTGTTTGGAGTTGGTTGTCTACTGTGCCGGAATCGGCTTTCCTGTGGAGTGTCAGTGTCAACTCTGTTGAATCATACTAAGCGCTAACAGAAAAGAAAATAACCAGGGAAAGTTAGCCGCAAGGAGACTAGGGCATTCCAGACTACATTCGTTGTATGAGAAAGTGATGATATCAAATAAGCGTGACTAAAAGCGCACATTTATCAAATAAGTGTGTAATAAACGTACGTCGTTATGTGGATGCAAAGTAAAATTGCCTGATTTTCAGCCCAGAAGTTAATCCGTTTAACTAATACATGAGTCAGGTATATTGTAGATTTGTCCGAAAAAATAAAAAAGGACGAAAACTCCCACTTCCACAAAAATGCGAAACGGACAATATCGAAAGCTGAAACATTATTTCGTTCTTTCTAAAAATGTACAAAACAACAGAAGTACACAAAAACAATTCTTCTTTTTCCGGACAAGTTATGCACATTATTAATATTATTATTATTGACAGGGTTGCACAAACATGTTCATGACCATAACTGTTATACAGCAGATGCTATTAATTTCACACACTCATATTTATCTGAATTAAAAAATTTGTAAACACCCAGAACGTCTATCTGCTAGCCGCTACTAATCAAAACGAAAGAACAGATTTCAATTGCTAGTTACAGGAAAACTATGAAAGACATAAACATACTGCGCTAGTCACTGGATACACAAAGCTTCAAAGTAATACGTTGGCACAGAGACAACATACCAAGCATTCAACATGAGCTCCACTTGTCGCTCGAGAAACATCGAACGGTAGTCTGTTTCGTTCCACACACGAACCAACAGGTCCCTGTTTATTGAATCGACAGCTTCAACGATCCCATTTCTCAGCTATTGAACAGTTGCTGTCGTAGGTGGGACGAAGACTGTCTTTTATATACCTCCACAGAAACAAGAGTTCAACAATGTGAGGACTGGTAACTTGAGAGGTCCAAAGCAATGTACAAGATCTTGTTGTCCACTTCATCCAATCGGTTGATGTAGGATGGTGTTGCTCTGGTAATGCCATACCTGAAGGTGAAAGCGATCAGATATGAAATCATTCGAGTCTTTGTGAACAAACGACCAGTTTTACAGCAATCTCTGTCCATCGTGAGCAGAGGACATCGGCTGATTAAGTAATTTTCGGTGTCAATGAAATTCTTCAACAGCTGTGTAACTTAAGACGTTATTGTATTTTATTATATTTCATTCCATTATCAAGGCTATCAGTTTCAGCATTTTACTATATGATCTTCAGGTCCCATATGCATCTCTCCAAATAAACGAAAATGTCATATAGTACCATAAATCCCTGGTTGTCGTGAACTCAATCGCTTACTAGTATTTCATTCGAAGACTAAATAGCAACTGAGCACACCAGAAATCTGAGAAGTACTGAGTGGGTGGTTATAATAATAAAAGGGCATTTACTCAGAGGGGTGCAGTGTAGGCTGTAATTTTCGCATGGCTGCGAAACTTGGTACACATTCTAACGCGTTGATACGCAACTGATTTAGTTTCAATTTTGGTCACCAGGTGTAAATGTGGCGCTGTGAATGTAAGAAAGACATATAGAAATGTTTTCGTATGTAACAGATTAGGAACGGGACGCTGGCAGAAGTGGTCGCATAAGCGAAAAAGGCATAATGCTGCTTTTGTTTCTTAGGACTGTATGAGCACACTCCTTAATGCTTTCGCCTCACTATCTTGTATAATTTGAATCTCTACATTTCAAAATTCTATTTTGCACCTTCACCACCTTTGATATTTAACTACCCCATATTATCTTTTACGGTAGTGTTGACCCCTTTCAATCTTTTATGCTAATGACGAATTGAGTTAATTTAAGATTCCTTGCTGCGTCAATCACTTGAAACATAGTTCTTAATGAAAGATTAAGCCACCTTATTACACTCTACCGCAGCAAGTCCGTTAAAGTCATTATTTGCAACAAACAGATTTCGGGAAACAGAAGTCTGAAGTTCAGCGTGACAGGCGAAATACGAAGTCATCGAAAATATCAATCCGATTAGTGGGAAAAAAATCTTTTTAACTACAGAATATTCCTCTCACCGAGATATCTGAAGACGTGAGCCAGCTTGAAGTCACGAAACAATATGTAGAAAGTGACAGTTCTGGTTATGAGCCAGTAGCGCGTGCTCGCGCGCGTCTCTCTCTCTCTCTCTCTCTCTCTCTCTCTCTCTCTATCTCTTTTTGTCTTTGTGTGTGTGTGTGTGTGTGTGTGTGTGTGTGTGTGTGTGTGTGTGTGTGTGTGCATCAGACTGTTGAAAACCCAGTTTTTCAGAAACCGTCAGACATATCAAGCTGAAATTTATGACATACACTACGGGCTACAGTTCCACTGCAGCAAATGGAAGTTAGGTCAGTGCTATCAGAAGATACAGACATTTATGTCACACATTTTCATAGTCGTGAATTCACTCATCAAAAACTATGAGGTACTTCCCGTTGACATGGAGTCATTAAATACGGCAAGAAGCAAGGTTTCTCGGTACAAGTAAAGAGAAAAAACAAGAAACTGTTAATTCTTAACTATCTTACACGAAAGGAATTTTCTCATTTGTTATTCGAGTGTTTGTGTTTCCTTCCATCCGTCAACACTTTTTTTTCTCAGCAAGGGGTACAAGCACGAAGTTGAAATTTATGTCACATATTGAGGTCTACGTTGCTTTGGCAGCGTAAAACAACGTAAGCTTATAAATCAATGCACTCAAAAGATACAACCATTTACATCAGACATTGATATAATAGCAAGCTCAAACCTATAGCATATTTCCGGTTGACTTATCATCATCAAAGACGACAGGAAGCGAGGTTTCACGGAAGTATAAAATATCAGAAAACTTTCAATGTTGTAATCGTACCACGCAAGAAGTATTTATTCTCATTTGTGATCCGGGTTCAAACTTTAAATTAAAAAATTCTGGAAAGTCTTGGAATTCACAGGACCAATATCTTGTCAGTACAGATGTCGATAACAGACAAGAATAATGGAGATTCTCCATTTCCGGGAGGGGTGAACTGTCTGTAGACATAAATAAGTTAGTACACAACCCTAGATGCGTCTGTCCCACTAACCCGGATTTTTTTTTTTTTTTTTTTTTTTTAATATTGCTGTTTCTAAAGGTTACCTCGTGTGAATGGCGAACCCATTATTCATTACGATTCTCGTTTTGGCTGAAAACTCATTCTTCATGAATGCACTTGAAAATGACTGTGTGAACTAAAACTGACTGGTTCTGCTCGTGAAAAGTAACAAAGAAGAATTTTAGCAGCCCAGGCAGCTTTTCTCACTACGACTTCCTTCTTGAGATAACCCGAAAGTGCTTCTCCTGTGGGGAACCCATTTCCTTTTGAACACTACGGGAGCTAGGAACAGGAATGAAAGCCTGAGAGTGTGAGGCGCTATACAGCGAAGCACGTCTAGGAACATTTAAATCACGACGAAATAACTTGAACAAGGTGTTTCAGATGCTGGTACTTTCATTTAGGACTGAAATGCCCTGCAGTCTGTCACTGGCAACAATAACCCGCAGTCATGTCGTTGACAGGGCGTGAAACCTCACGCTTCTGCCCGCTTATTACTTCGCTTGAGTGGTAACATGACTTTCAAAAGCGTACGTTATTTTCGAGCACCTTCCATGGGATCAATGACCATAGCAGTCTGGTTCCTTCAATCCCTCAAACCAACCAACCAACGCCTTCCATAATATTATCTTTTATTACAACTCCATGCCAACGGTTCGATCAGATGCTTGTTGCTTTTATTGTAGGGGAACTCGGGTTGCAACAAGGTATCTGATGCTTACCAATTTTTATAAACCGAAAGAACACAGGAAAACGCTACTCAAATGTTTAAAGTCATCTTTTACTGTACGCTAACGTACCTTACTTGAAAATCACTTAAAAGTATATGTTAGGTATTTATTTACATTTTTCAAACAAATGCTTTGTTCATACAATGTAAACTTTCACGGCCGGTATTGACTTCACTTAAAACTTCCGGGCTGATAGGCCGTGGTCGAAGTATAAAACTGTCTCCTAACGTTTCGTCTCCGACTGCGGGAGACATCATCGGAGGTAAAACGGCGAACTGCGAAGAGGACTCGAGGAGGCGTTGATTATATAGGCAGTACAGAGGGCGCCACTGTCGATCACGTGGCGTCGGCTATGAGATTGTCTCTGGTAATGCCAACATTCTCGATTGAAAGTAATCGATCGTCACGCTTGCGGTGCAACGCTGACATCCAAATTTTATCCAGTTTAACACCTTCGTCTTTCCTGTTAAAATTATTACGATGTTTATCAATCTCGATAGCCTCTCTATACAAGCGTGCATAATAATGCGAGGTTTTTGATATGACGCTCGTCTTGGTGAATTTTATTTCATGATCACCTTCCTGGTAAACATGTTCCGCTACGGCCGATTTATCCGTGTGACCTAGGCGGCAATTCCTCTTATGTTCGACAAGACGGGTGTTCACACTTCTCTTTGTGGTGCCGATGTAAACCTGTCCACAACTACAAGGAATTTTATATACCCCCGGTGTAGCCAAAGGGTGCCGTGCATCTTTTGCCGACCTCAAGAATTCTTTTATTTTCCTAGTAGGTCTGAAAATAGTTTCCACCCCATACTTGCCTAAAACTTTCCCAATGCGATCTGTGACCTTGCTAATGAACGGAAGAAAAACTTTGCCCATTGACGACTGTTGTTCGTCGTTATTCCTGATTCTCTGCCTAGAGCAAAGTGCTCGATCTATATCCTTGCTAGAAAAGCCATTCTTCACGAAAGCTGACCGTAGATGTTCAATCTCATCTTTTAAATAAACAGGTTCACAAAGTTTGTGCGCCCTGTCTACCAAAGTTTTCATTACACCTCTTTTTTGTCTAGGGTGGTGGCTTTTCTAGCAAGGATATAGATCGAGCACTTTGCTCTAGGCAGAGAATCAGGAATAACGACCACGGCCTATCAGCCCGGAAGTTTTAAGTGAAATGCTTTGTTACTAAAAACGCTTCCTAATGTTCTGCAACGATATATTTATTTGGTCAAGAATCAGCTTTCGGCTTTTCGGGTCATCTTTTTAGTTGACAACTGAAGTTGTCACCTGAAGATGACCTGAGAAAGCGAAAGCCGGATTGTGAGCAAATAAATACGATTTTCCTTTTTAATATTACTATCGTGTTCTGCGAAGCATCGACGGAAAATGCAATATATATTGCATATCTCCCGTACTGCACTACCCGCGGGACACAACGGGATTAGGCAATTTTTTGTGAAATTGTTGCATAAACATTGAAGCTACTCGTATTAGCAATATCATCTTAAAAAGAAGACAAAGTTGTTTCATGAACAATTTAGACTAGTGAATATGGTATCTTCAAAAAAGCCGTCAACTAAAAGAAAATATTGTATGTCATTTTGAAAAATGTACATCTATTTTAAACACTTAATACCAAGTTACTGTTACTTTTACCTTACTGAAGTCCATCGCTCGTGCGTCAGATGTATTTTCTGCCTGGCGAATCGATAACATAGGATACCAACAAATAAATGCTACAATCCAGTCCTGCCCAACTACACGAATTTCTTTGTCAAATCTGTGTGGCAGTTCTTTCTTACAGCTGGCTGGCTAACCATCTGACTATAAGATGTTTCATCGTTGAACTAAAGATGGTCTCTATTGATTTCAGGTATGCTGTCAGCTCGCTTCTTGTTGCAGTGAACAAATCTTTAAATTTTCCATTTGATTTGCCAGTTGTGTAGTCAAATTTTTCTTAGCTTTAAGAAAGTATTTTTCCAAAGTTCTTTTGGGTACGTTAAGGTCCTAGATGGCTACAAAACACCTATTTCAGAAACTAAATCTAGAATTTCCGTTGATTTAATGTCCCTTTGCTCTCCATCAGTCTTTCTAAGTTCACAGCATCTGGATAAGCAAGGAAAGAAAAAGAGTATGTACAGTATGAAATCTGTTTGTGCCAAAAACAGACGAAGCAGAACGGGACACGATCCCTTAATGCCCCCTCCCGTTCCGCCCAAACCAAAATGGATTAATCGCAGGACATTACACAAACTGTTTCAAATTAAGCTTCAGTTACACCATCATGTCTCTCTAGCGACTGAGTCAATCTGTATTAATTTACATGTTAATTTCCCTTTTTACAGGCACTGGAGGCTGAAAAAGATGACGTTATTGAAGAGACGGATCTCATCGAAAACCTGTTCCGTTCTGTGTTGAAGCTGGGCGACGGAGAACACAACAGATATGACTATCCAGTGCTCATGAGGACGACAATGTGTATATTATTCCAGTACACCTCGACATTAACAGAAAGTCATGTGGTAGCCTTGTGTAATAGATACGGATGTTCAACGAGTAGTACATTTACAGGTGAAGGCTTGGCCAACGTGAGCATGTTGTTGCCAGTGACAAGCAAACACACAAGGAAACTGAGTTCATGGGGACACAGTGTAGTAATAGCACCAAGTGGGTCGTTTTTAAGATGCGTGGTCGTAACAGATTACCTGCTGAGTGGCACGAAGTTGCGGTCATACTACTTTAAAACATTGGCGATCCCAGGTGTTCCCGGCAAATACGTAAATTAAATACCTCTCGGAGGTTCAGCCGGATATAGTCGTTGATCCTGCAGACATTTTCAGCATCGAGACTTTTATGAAGTGACGCACCGATGGAGCAACCGATCGTTCCCCACTGGTCACCTAGAACCAACAGTAAGATTCGCTGCAGACAATACATGCAGAATCAACGATCATACGCGGCTGAAGACAAGGAAAAGATTTAATTTTAAAACGAAAACGTTATTACACAGTTTAATTCTCATATTATGTTTTAATAACATATTTCAGTCTCAGTTCACAGAAATGCATCACCACCGGTTTCGGCCGAGCGGGGTGACGCAGTGGTTTGTATACTGCACTCGTATTGTAAGTAGGCTGTTTACGTTTTTATGTTGGTAACGCCACATAGCGCTCTGTAAGAATATCACTGACCGTTCCAGATTGAGATTTTCACTCTGCAGCGGAGTGTGTAATGATATCAAAGTTCCTGGCAGATTAAAAGTGTGTGCCCGATCGATACTCGAACTCGGGACCTTTGCCTTTCGCTGGCAAGTACTCTACCATCTGAGCTACCCAAGCACGACTCACGCCCGGTCCTCACAGCTTTACTTCTGCCATTATCTCGTCTCCTACCTTCCAAAGTTTACAGAAGCTCTCCTGATCGTGATTTACGTTTCTGTAATCTTACTACTTCAGGCAAATGCGGGGATGGTTCCTTCGAAAGGGCATGACCGACTTCCTTTCCCATCCTTCCCTAATCCGTAGGAACCGATGACCTCACTGTTTGGTCCCCTCCCCCAACTCAACCGCCGGCCGTTGTGGCCGAGCGGTTCTAGGCGCTCAGTACGGAGCCGGGTTGCTGCTACGGTAGCAGGTTCGAATCGTGCCTCGAGCATGGATGCTTCTGCTGTCCTTAGGTTAGTTAGGTTTAAGTACTTTTAAGTTCTAGGGGACTGATGACCTCAGATAGTGCTCAGAGCCATTTGAACTATTTGAACCCATAGTGCTGAGAGCCATTTGAACCATTTTTTAACCCCCAAAGGAACCAACCAACCGGTTTCGACTTATTGCCAAGTTACTGACTACCCGTTTAAAAAGAAAGAAAACATAGGGATGATAAAATACTTGGAAACTAATTAATAAAGAATGTAAATTTCCTAAATCATTCTCCGAACATAGCGTATATTTTTTGGATGAAGCCGTCTAGATCGCTTAATATACTTCGCTTACTATACGGTATCAAAATACAATGGAGTTCGAAGCTTACGGACGAAAGTAACTTTCCCATTGTTTGTCACCGCCAAATAACATGGTTCGATGAAAACCAGACCAAACGTAGAAGTAACTGCCATATTACAGTACAGCACTTACAGAGGGTAGCTGTAAGAACTCCTCAATTAGACTAACAGAAATGACAGTTTTATTTAAAGACAATGATTACACTGAAGTTAACGCAACTGGTGACGGTCCCCCTGGACTTTGCGACAGGTGGGCCATGGTTCTTAATAGAGTAAGGTAATGTATGCTGTGGAAGGTGCTGCCCTGTTCGTCACAATAATGGTATCCTTCCTGTGATAGGTCGTTTCATCCGTGCACCAGCGCGGCCCAAAACTGTTGGTTGGTCGTTGGTGCTTGTGGACTTGCAGCAGTACGTCTATGTACACTCATCGCTCAACATTAGTGTGACACTGTGCTCCTTTCCCATGCGCATCGATCTGCGCGTGAGAAGGAACTCTTGCTAAGATATCATATTCCACAAGCTGCGACACTGTCGCGAATTAAACAGTGACCCGCATATAGAATAAATTTCCTTTGATTTACGTCTACAGTCACAAACATTTTGTTCAGATATTACCGGTTTCGGTCTATAGTGACCATCTGCAAATCTGTGTTTTTTAAGAACAATGTCCTAATGTACTGCAGCAATTCGACGACGCCACTATGGCTGCAGTACATTAGTTCATTCTTTTTTTTAAAAAGAAAAAAAACACAGTTATGGTCATTATAGACCGAAACCGGTAATCTGTGAACAAAAAGTTTGTGACCATAGACGTAAATTAAAGGAAAGACAGCATATTCGATTAATGGACTGGGCAGCCGGTTCCCCCGACTTGTAGAGCGCTAGTGGGATGCGGTGGGGACGCGTATTGCAAGCGCGTGTACATGCGCCAGTGACTGTACGGCAGTTGTTAATAACGGTGGTGGAGGAATGGAGAGCCCTACCAGAAGAACAAGTTACCAACCCTGCGGCCAGTATGGTAGCACGTTGCAGAGCATGAATTGTCGTCCGTGGTGACCACACACCCCGTTAAGAGCCCCGTCGCTCCTTTTCTAATGTCCAGAGAAGCGTCACGAGCCGCGGTGACTTTTGTATAATAACTGTGACATATCTTTTCGTCTAATTGTGTATTTCTTACAATTACGTTCTGTATTATACTGTATGAATTCTTTCTATGTATGGTCAAAGTTTAAGTGACGTACCATGCGAAACTCACCTTTGCCTGCACCATATAACCACTGTTTCATACGTTGGTGCACTGTTGCCGTACATTTAAACCAGTTCGGCATGGTTTGTTGCAGCGTTACCCCCTCCCCTCCCCCTCCCCCCACACCTTTTCAAATGAAGAATGAAGAAAAGAAATTATTCTTCTGCACTTTGGTATTACGCCTTTGCCCGCCACTGTGCCCATCTCTTCCTTTGACCTCCCAGACTTCTTTGCCCTACGGGATTGTAAGTTCAGACCTTGTAGAGTAGTGTGCCGCAGTTCGTTGTGTCGAGACGTTCGTTTTCTGCTACTGTTTTCAGTTTTGTTTCCTGCATTAGACGTGCCTAGTTCGTCCCTAAAGTCGTCGTTCCTTAATCTTTCTACTCCAGTACACAGCCACGGCACTGTCAGTGCAGCCAGCCGCAGTAGGGCAGACTTGAAAATGAACCTGTAAGGTTTGAAACTAGTCGCCTGATACAATACAAATATCGCGCCTGCTGACAAAAGCGTTAATAAACTCTTTAAGAAATTTAATAAACTTGTTGGTTTCCTGAAACTTCCTTGCAGATTAAAACTGTGTGCCGGAGCGAGACTCGAACTCGGGACCTTTGCCATTCGCGGGCAAGTGCTCTACCATGTGAGCTACCGAAGGACGACTCACGCCCCGTCCTGACACCTTTACTTCTGCCAGTACCTCGTCTCCTACTTCCCAAACTTGTTGGTTTCCTGCCAACAAGATGCTGAAAAAAATTCCGTCTGCTAAAAACAGGTAAATCTCTTACCAACTTCCCTTTTTCGTGTACAACCAGGCTACTGTCCTTACTAATCACGAAATTACAGCATAATATCCGAGTACATCAGAGGCCTGAATCATTTTGTTACGGCCCTCTAAAGGTGTGCTACGGTACTGTGACGCGGTGATTTAAATGTATACCAGGACTGCAGGCTTATACTTCGAAAGACTCAAAAAAACTAGGTCTGTTTTCTACAGGTGATAACCAAACATTGTGAGTACTCCTCGTAAAGAAAATCGGAGAAGGAATACACTAGGTCATCAGAAGTTTCTGGACACCCCAATGCAACGCAACATTAACCACAACATGCGACGGGAAGTGGACTCCACAGTATTAAAGGAGGGGGGTGTATCGCGTTGCCAGTAGAGAATAGTGACAGCAGGTCTGAACGTGGACTAGTCACTGTATGTCATCTGAACGACAGCTCTATCAGGGTCATCTCAATCGTAATGAAGCTGCCCACGCCGACTGTTGGTGATGTGACTGTGAAGTAGCAACGCAAAGAATAACCGTAGCTAAATCAAGAAGACTAACAAGGGGAGGCCGCCAATTGTGAAATTCAGATTCGATTCATACTGCGCATAATAAAAGCTCATGGCCAGAGGTGTAATGTGGCAAAGCACCAAGATGCACTTCTCAGCCGTTGTCGAGAAAATCGACAGCTAAAACAAACCGTTGCGGTGAAATACTCTCTACGATTAATAACCTTCTACAGCGTCGTGGTGCAGCGGTAAGCGTTCGGGTTCGTAATCCGAAGGTCGCCGGATCGAATCTCACGCTATGCAACCTTTTTTTTACTATGTGTTTTGTGTAATTATATATATATATATATATATATATATATATATATAATTCCCGGCAATCACTTTCAACAATTATGCATATAATAAGTTGTTGAGAGTCGTTTGTCGTGGAAAAACTGGCGACTTCGAACATCATTATGTTTTCCGTAAACAAAGTTGTATTTCACAAATGTTATTAATTGTCTTCATAATGTTAACCACGTATAGTTAACGGAAGACGTAGAAACGATATTCCGAAACGAATACGTATAGCGTAAGTCAAACGTTCGAACTAGAATAGAGACCCCACGAACACAAATTTGCTATGGCAGGTATGAAAAATAAACTCCGTTACTCGCTCGTTACACTTGAAGGACAGATGTTGAATGGGCCGAAACGAGCCGCCGCATAACAGCGTAGTTCCCTGATAACTTCGAAACAAGGTAGATGCGGTCCCTAGCGCAACTTATAACATCGTCGAAAATCAGTGCGGACGGGAGAGCTTTGGTACACCCTGTTAAACAAACGGAAAAATGGAGGCGGTACAATTGGAGAGCGATCCGCCTTCACCAACACGCGTAAGCAATTCTTTAATAGTATATATATATATATAATAAGTTGTTGAGAGTCGTTTGTCGTGGAAAAACTGGCGACTTCGAACATCATTATGTTTTCCGTAAACAAAGTTGTATTTCACAAATGTTATTAATTGTCTTCATAATGTTAACCACGTATAGTTAACGGAAGACGTAGAAACGATATTCCGAAACGAATACGTATAGCGTAAGTCAAACGTATATATATATATATATATATATATATATATATATATATATATATATATATATATATATATATATATATATATATATATATATTTGAATTACAAAAAACTAATTATAAAAAAAATTGCATGGCGCGAGATTCGATCCGGCGACCTTTGGATTACGAACCCGACCGCTTACCGCTGCGCCACGACCCTGTAGAATAATATTAATCGTAGAGACTATTTCACCGCAACGGTTCTTTTAACTGTCGATTTTCTCGACAACGGCTGAGAAGTGCATCTTGGTGCTTTGCCACATTACACCTCTGGCCATGAGCTTTTATTATGCGCAGTATGAATCGAATCTGAATTTCACAATTGGCGGCCTCCCCTTGTAAGACCTCACATACCGATGAAAAAGAGGGACAGTAGAACATCGCGTAGTGCGGTTGTAAGAAAAATCCCATGAAATCAGCGAAATCACTCCAGAGTTACAAAGTATAAACAGCAGTCCGGCTAGCACAACGAATGCGCAGAGGGAGTTAAAAAGAATCAAGTAATAGTGGTCGAGCATTTCCTCATATGCCACCCATTTCTGTTGTCAGTCCTAAGCGACGCTTGAGGTGGTGTAAATAACGACTACACTGAACAATGGATGACTGGGAACGAATGATTTGGAGTGATAACCCACGGTAAGTCCTGTAGCAATCCGGTGGAAGCCTTTCGGATTGTCGAATGCCTGGCGAACCTTATCGGTCATCATGTGTAGCACTGTTGCTGCGTTATGGGGCTGTCTTCCGTAGATAGATCGTGGTCACCTTATTGCGCTTCAGAAAACGCTAAATGCGGAAGGATATGAACACATTTTACAACAATGTGTTCCACGTGCAGTGGAAGTACAGTTGGGAGACGACGATTCTGCACCGTTCAAAGGAATTAGGGGAACACGTGAATCAAACTCAGGTATGTTGAATCTGTTTTGATACTAGCGGTACCCGCGGTCTTACCGCATGGCTAGAGGTCTTCGCTTTCAATGCAGCAACAATTAAAATCATTCGCCATCTATTGGCTGTGTGATGCATTACAGTGTCAGATGACCCATCAGAAGGAAGTGTCTGAATGTCCTCTAGTGAGGTATACAGATAGCAGTTGCTATTTGAGGCCATTGTATTTAACTAAGAACATGCAATGCGACATGTGGATGCAGTGCAAGGTCCAGGGACTGTCTGTCTGATCGAAGAAGGAGGGACTTTCCCTCGTGTTGCTGCAGATGCCAATGTTTCTCCATACACCACGAACAGACCGTGGACAGGCTACAGGGTGACAGGTCAGTACACAAGGCGGGTTGGACAAGCTTGCCGACTCTTTACAATCCCACTTGGAGACCGATACCTGGCCATCTCTGCTTTGCGGTGTCACAGGGATCTCAAAAAGGCCAGTGGAGCCTCTGTGTCCAATCGGACAGTAACGAAAAGGTCGCGAGAAAGGACGTTGCCAACCAGACATACTGTTCTAGTACCCGCTTGACACGACAACATCTTCCAGTTCGCCTTCAGTTCTGCTGTTCCCATGTCTAATGGCCATGTCGTCGCAAAACGAGTTATTCACAGACCGAATATTCTCTGACGCAAGGTGACGGCCGTAGTGAGCGGTACCTGCCAAATTTTGTCCAGGAAATCGACAGATTGAACCGGGGTGCGGAAGCGTCAGTGTTGACAGCCATACGAGTCTTGTCGTTGTCCACGGTCGCCTTACCACAATGCAGTACGCCGAACAGATCCAGTTGGACTAGGTGGTGGCTGGTGCGTACGGTGGTGGCACGGAACTCCTTGTAATGCCAGGGCTCATGTGGTGCGTGTCAGCAGGGACGTCTTGTGAAGCCTGGGCATTGAAGTACTGGAATGACCGGCAGTGAATCTCGACCTAGACCCCATCGTGCATATGTGGGACATTCTTGACAGACGCGTTCGTCGTCGTCCTGTTGCACCACAGACTCTCCATCCACGAACCCTCACGGGCTCTCATTGAAGGATGGGAGTAGGTACCACAGGGTGATCTCCGCAGACTTATACGCAGTACGCCAGGTAGGTGTCACGCAGTGATAAACGCTCATGGAGGGCATACACGGTTGAAATTCTGAAAGACCAATGCAAAGCACCCGGTATTATGGTACGAGTGATTTTTCAGACTTCGTTCGCCGGCCAGTGTGGCCGAGCTGTTCTAGGCGCTACAGTCTGGAACCGCGCGACTGCTATGGTCGCAGGTTCGAATCATGCCTCGGGCATGGATGTGTGTGATTTCCTTAGGTTAGTTAGGTTTAAGTAGTTTTAAGTTCTAGGGGACTCATAACCTCAGAAGTTAAGTCCCATAGTGCTCAGAGCCATTTGAACCAACAATTTGTTCTCAACACCTGTTCGATACTTTAGTTCATTTTATGTAAACAATCGAGGATGTAATGATGTTTTGTTCTGTACTTAGACGGGCAACGTGTGACGAAATACACGCGTACATATAAGATAGCGTAATTTCAACCGTTTGAGAGAACGAAATTGTACGCATGTTGTCATTCTGATTTGGCTGTCATCTGGATGTTTTAAATATTTTTTTCAAATAATTTGGTCAGAACATTGTTCGTTACTTTTAGAATAAGTGCTATCACATGAGAAACATTTCCTCAGAGGTCACATTACGTATCATTTTCAAAATGTAGTAGGTTATTCCTAGTAACTAGATAAGTGAATCTGTGTACCAGTTTTTTAATATTACTTTCTGATGCATAGTAACTTTTATTTCAGAGAAATTTAAATAAATTTGATAGTAATTCACTCTCAAAAATTTTGTACCACAGGAACTTGTGTTCTAGCATGCACATAGACTGTATTAAATTTCACATTTTTATCTGCAATGGTTCAGCAGAGAATTGTCCTTATACACTGAGAAATGAAAATTGAGGCAATTGCAGGAAAAAAGATTTTATCCTTTATGAAAGAAACAAATACCTTAATGTTGGCCATTATCATAGAATTGGTTTTTCTTGGTCTGCATGTAGTCCCCTTCTTCTGGCCTGGCATGCCCTTTTGGCAATATCCTTCAGTGGCATTTTAGAACCAGCAATACGCACATCATCTTCAATAGGTTTACAGTGAAGTAACTTGCATCATGTACTGGTCTTGTAAGGGTTCTGATTCCTTCATCATTGAACCCCAAATAATCACCACATGAGGAAATTTTAACAATAGTAGACGAATATTTTTGGAATCACTTCTAATAGAGGTTATTAAAGCTTCCGTTCGGGTTGTGTGTTCCAACCATGTGAACATTTCTTCAACAAACAGCAATTAATCGCATCGTAAATGGGCTCACAGCCTTCTTCATTATACAGATGTCTTCTCCGATGGCAGGAAATAATAAAATATTACAAACAACATCAGGCTCCTGTAGAAAAGTGGGCGTGGCGCTGTGAATTGGTATAAAAAAGATGGCTCTTACGTGATCTGTATCAGGCATTAAATTCTGGAAACTGACGAAATATTTATAAAAGGCTACTGAAATATCTGGTGGCAAAAAAACCTTTTCATCATTTTTGACCAGTTTTACGTGCACCCTTCCTCCATGTGTGAAAGTTGAAAGTGTAATTTGGTAACATACCCAGTCGTCAATTATTGCTCAGTGATGGGATTATTTATTTAATCGTATGGTGATTCTCTCCCCCCCGCATTAACCATAGACCTTGCCGTTGGTGGGGAGAGTTGCGTGCCTCAGCGATACAATAGCCGTAAGCCGTACCGTAGGTGCAACCACAACTGAGGGGTATCTGTTGAGAGGCCAGACAAACGTATGGTTCCTGAAGAGGGGCAGCAGCCTTTTCAGTAGTTGCAGGGGCAACAGACGGGATCATTCACTGATCTGGCCTTGTAACACTAACCAAAACGGCCTTGATGTGCTGGTAACTACGGCCGTAATTTTTCCCGAGGGCATGCAGCTTTACTGTATGGATAAATGATGATGGCGTCCTCTTGGATAAAATATTCCGGAGGTAAAATAGTCCCCCATTCGGATCTCCGGGCGGGGACGTCGTTATCAGGGGAAAGACAACTGGCGTTCTACGGATCGGAGCGTGGAATGTCAGATCCCTTAATCGGGTAGGTAGGATAGAAAATTTAAAAAAGGAAATGTATAGGTTGAAGTTGTGTATAGTGGGAATTAGTGAAGTTCGGTGGCAGGAGGAACAAGACTTCTGGTCAGGTGACTACAGGGTTATCAACACAAAGTCAAATAGGGGTAATGCAGGCGTAGGTTTAATAATGAATAGGAAAATAGGAATGCGGATAAGCTACTACAAACAGCATAGTGAACGCATTATTGTGGGAAAGATATACACGAAGTCCACGCCTACTACAGTAGTACAAGTTTATATGCCAACTAGCTCTGAAATTATTCAGATAGTGAAGGGAGACGACAATTTAATAGTCATGGGTGACTGTAATTCGACAGTAGGAAAAGGAAGAGAAGGAAACGTAGTAGGTGAATATGGACTGGAGGTAAGAAATGAAAGAGGAAACCGCCTGGTGGAATTTTGCACAGTGCACAACTTAATCGTAGCTAACACTTGGTTCAAGAATCATAAAAGAAGGTTGTATACATGGACGAAGCCTGCAGATACTGACAGGTTTCAGACAGATTATATAATGGTAAGACAGAGATTTAGGAACCAGGTTTTCAATTGTAAGACATTTCCAGGGGCAGATGTGGACTCTGACCACATTCTATTCGTTATGAACTGTAGATTAAAACTGAAGAAACTACAAAAAGGTGGGAATTTAAGGGGATGGGACCTGGATAAACTGACTAAACCAGAGGTTGTGCAGAGTTTCAGGGAGAGCATAAAGAAAAAATTGACAAGAATGGGGGGAAAGAAATACAGTAGAAGAAGAATGAGTAGCTTTGAGGGATAAAGTAGTGAAGGCAGCAGAGGATCAAGTAGGTAAAAAGACGAGGGCTAGTAGAAATTCTTGGGTGACAAAAGAAATATTGAATGTAATTGACGAAAGGAGAAAATATAAAAACGCAATAAATGAAGCAGGCAGAAAGGAATACAAACGTCTCAAAAATGAGATCGACAGGAATTGCAAAATGGCTAAGCAGGGATGGCTAGAGGACAAATGTAAGGATGTAGAGGCTTATCTCACTAGGAAGTAAGATAGATACTGCCTACAGGAAAATTAGAGAGACCTTTGGAAAAAAGAGAACCACTTGTATGAATATCAAGAGCTCAGATGGATAAGCAAAGAAGGGAAAGCAGAAATGTGGAAGGAGTATATAAATGGTCAATACAAGGGCGATGTACTTGAGGGCAATTTATAGAAATGGAAGAGGATGTAGATGAAGATGAAATGGGAGATACGATACTGCGTGAAGATTTTGATAGAGCACTGAAAGACCCAAGTCGCATCAAGGCCCCGGGAGTAGACAACATTTCATTAGAACTACTGACGGCCTTGGGAGAGCCAGTCCCGACAAAACTCTACCTACTCTCTTTAAAATTCTGAAGGCGGCAGGGGTAAAATACAGGGAGCGAAAGGCTATTTACAATTTGTACAGAAACCAGATGGCAGTTATAAGAGTCGAGGCACATGAAAGGGAAGCAGTGGCTGGGAAGGGAGTGAAACAGGGTTGTAGCGTCTCCCTGATGTTGTTCAATCTGTATATTGAGCAAGTAGTGAAGAAAACAAAAGAAAAATTCGGAGTAGGTATTAAAATCCACGGAGAAGAAATAAAAACTTTGAGGTTCGTCGATGAAATTGTAATTCTGTCAGAGTCGGCAAAGGACTTGGAAGAGCAATTGAACGGAATGGACAGTACCTTGAAAAGAGGGTAGAAGATGTACATCAACAAAAGCAAAACGAGGATAATGGAATGTAGTCGAATGAAAGCGGGTAAAGGAGTTTTGCTATTTGGGGAGCAAAATAACTGATGATGGTCGAAGTAGAGAGGATATAAAATGTAGACTGGCAATGGCAAGGAAATCGTTTCTGAAGAAGAGAAATTTGTTAACGTAGAGTATAGATTTAAGTGTCAGGAAGTAGTTTCTGAAAGTATTAGTATGGAGTGTAGCCATGTATGGAAGTGAAGCATGGATGATAAATAGTTTGGACAAGAAGAGAATAGAAGCTTTCGAAATGTGATGCTACAGAAGAATGCTGAAGATGAGATGGGTACATCACATCACTAATGAGGAGGTATTGAATAGGATTGGGGAGAAGAGAAGTTTGTGGCACAACTTGACTAGAAGAAGGGATCGGTTGGTAGGACATGTTCTGAGGCAGCAAGGGATCACCAATTTGGTATTGGAGGGCAGCGTGGAGGGTAAAAATCGTAGAGGGAGGACAATAGATGAATACACTAAGCAGATTCAGAAGGATGTAGGCTGCAGTAGGTACTGGAAGAAGCTTCCACAGGATATGGTAGCATGGAGAGCTGCATCAAACCAGTCTCCGGATTGAAGACCACAACAATAACAACAACAACAATGGTGATTTTATGCAATATACTGTTGATATAAGGCAAATGATTTTATACAATATGCATATGATATAAGACAAGATTAAACCTTAAAGTCCGTTTATTGTTTCTGCGGGGTTATGATCATAGTTTACGTAAGTGAGGCATTCAAATGAGCCCCTACTTTCCTGATGGTTCAACTGGCTCTGAGCACTATGGGACTTAACATCTGTGGTCATCAGTCCCCTAGAACTTAGAACTACTTAAACCTAACTAACCTAAGGACATCACACACATCCATGCTAGAGGCAGGATTCGAACCTGTTTAGCGCCCGAAAACCTCAAACCTCGAACCTGCTACGGTAGCAGTCGCGCGGTTCCGGACTGAGCTCCTAGAACCGCGAGACCACCGCGGCCGGCCTTTCAACCAGGTAATTAAGCAGGGTGTGAGAGTGAACAAGTCATCGGGAATTACAGGGTATGAATGAAGTGGACAGCTTTGGTCTACATGTTCAATTGTCTGCTCTTCTTGATTACATGCACACATTGGTGAACTGATCCAGCCCGAGTTGTACCTGAAGTAGCTAGAACAACCACGTCCAGTCGTTAACATCTTGAGGTGGCACCAATTTTCCTCGGTAGGTCAAAACCTTCTGGCTTCTTTGTGGGATCAAGGTGATGGGGTCTTGTTCCCAATGTTTCTGCTGACCATTCATGCTTCCAGCTTTCATTTAGATCAAAACCATCCGCGATGAGTTGTCCTGCAGTAACACTTGCCGGTCTTCTTGATCGCAATCGTTGTTGTGGCGGATGACAGAATTCCTGCTGCAGTGGTAGAGAAGGTGATGCAGAGATTTTCTTGGCCTCCATCAGCAGAGCTTGTTTCCACCTTAAGTGAGGCGATATAACTCAGTACAGGTTACCAGTGGCATGGGGTTGATTTGATGGAACCAGTAATGCACCGCATTCTGTCGTTAAGGTTTGTGTCTACCTACTTCACATGTACGCTTTCCAACCAGACATTCTTATAAAGTTGCTGCAAGGAATAACATACTACATAAGCTCAGTGGTACCACCTGTGGAACCTCTGCTGACTGTCTGCGTTTAAGTGGCATCAGTCTTGTGTACTGTGCTGCCGAATACTGTGCACCTGTCTGGTTGGAAAGTGTAATGATGATTGGGTTTAACGTCCTGTCGACATTGAAGGCATTAGAGATGGAGCACAAGCTCGGTTTGTAGCAAGGATGCGGAAGGCGATCGGCCGTGCCATGTCGAAGGAACCATTCCGGCATTTGCCTGGTGTGATTTGGGGAAATCACGGAAAACTTAAGTGCGGATGGCGGGACGCGGGTCTGAACGGACGTCCTCCCTAATGTGAGTCCAGTGTGTTGCTCAATGGTATATGGGAGACGTCCGAAGTTATGATATCTCAGTTCTTTTGAACAATATATCAGCATGTCATGACGCAGCATATGTGAGGTAATGGTTTGTGGATAACCCTGAAATGAACTACACTACTGGCCACTAAAATTGATACACCATGAAGATGACGTGCTACAGACGCGAAATTTAACCGACAGGAAGAACAAGCTGTGATGTGCAAATGATTAGCTTTTCAGAGCATTCACACAAGGTTGGCGCCGGTGGCAACACCTACAACGTGCTGAAATGAGGAAAGTTTCCAATCGATTTCTCATACACAAACAGCAGCTGACCGGCGTTGCCTGGTGAAACGTTGTTGTGATGCCTCGTGTAAGGAGGAGAAATGCGTACCATCACGTTTCCGACTTTGATAAAGGTCGGATTGTAGCCTATGGCGATTGCGGTTTATCGTATCGCGACGTTGCTGCCCGCGTTGGTCGAGATCCAATGACTGTTAGCAGAATATGGAATCGGTGGGTTCAGGAGGGTAATACGGAACGCCGTGCTGTATGCCAACGGCCTAGTATCCTAGCAGTCGAGATGACAGGCATCTTATCCAAATGACTGTAACGGATCGTGCAGCCACGTCTCGATCCCTAAGTCAACAGATGGGAACGTCTGCAAGACAACAACCATCTGCACGAACAGTTCGACGACGTTTGCAGCAGCATGGACTATCAGCTCGGAGACCGTAGCTGTGGTTACCCTTGACGCTGCATGACAGCCTGCGATGGTGTACTGAACAACGAACCTGGGTGCACGAATGGCAAAATGTCATTTTTCGGATGAATCAAGGTTCAGTTTTCGGATGAATCTTGGTTCTGTTTACAGCATCATGATGGTCGCATCCTTGTTTGGCGACATCGCGGTGAACGCACATTGGAAGCGCGTATTCGTCATCGCCATACTGGCGTATCACCCGGCGTGATGGTATGGGGTGCCATTGGTTACACGTCTCGGCCACCTGTTGTTCGCATTGATGGCACTTCGAACTGTGGACGTTACATTTCAGATGTGTTACGACCCGTGACTCTACCCTTCATTCGATCCCTGCGAAACCCTACATTTCAGCAGGATAATGCTGGTCTTGTACGGGCGTTACTGGATACAGAAAATGTTCGACTGCTGCCCTGGCCAGCACATTCTCCAGATCTTTCACCAATTGAAATCGTCTGGTCAATGGTGGCCGAGCAACTGGCTCGTCACAATACGCCAGTAACTACTCTTGATGAATTGTGGTATCGTGTTGAAGCTGCATGGACAGCTGTACCTGTACACGCCGTCCAAGCTCTGTTTGAATCAATGGCCAGGCGTATCAAGGCCGTTATTACGGCCAGAGGTGGATGTTCTGGATACTGATTTCTCAGGATCTATGCACCCAAATTGTGTGAAAATGTAATCACAATGTCAGTTCTACTGTAATATATTTGTCCAATGAATCCCCGTTTATCATCTGCATTTCTTCTTGGTGTAGCAATTTTAAAAATTGTTCAAATGGCTCTGAGCATTATGGGACTTAACATCTACGGTCGTCAGTCCCCTAGAAGTTAGAACTACTTAAACCTAACTAACCTAAGGACATCACACAACACCCAGTCATCACGAGGCAGAGAAAATCCCTGACCCCGCCGGGAATCGAACCCGGGAACCCGGGCGCGGGAAGCGAGAACGCTACCGCACGACCACGAGCTGCGGACTGTAGCAATTTTAATGGCCAATAGTGTAGTTTACCCAGAGCCCTGACCTGAACCCAAAGGATTAGCATTTGGACCAGTGAAAATATCGATTTCGCTCCAGATCGCAGCATCCAACATCATCACACTACCTCCTCAGGTTTGGCTCTTGAGGGAAAACGGGCTGCCATTGCTCTACAGGCATTCATAACTTACTAAACGTGTCCCCAATAAGAGTTCAAGCCGTGATAAAGGCGAAGGTGATGACGGCTCGTATCGCTGACCTCTAACAGTTGTCCGAATGCTTTTGATGAGCTGGTTTATCCGGAGAGAGGAGGAGAGAGGTGACTGAACGACAGGGACGAGTTGTTTACGTTGGGTACGGAGGAGCGACCGGGCGCCTGGGTTGTATGTGGACGGGAGCCGCAGCGGGAGACGGGTGTGAGCCACCGGGGCTTAACTCGTCGCGTGGCTCGTTAGCCGCCCGGCCAGCAGAGGAGAAATGCGAGCGCCGTCGGCACGGCCGTTCGATTGTCGCTGCGTTCGCCGCCGCCTGGCCTGAGATACACTGTGTGCTGACCGCGCTGGAGCGGCGCCTGGCGACCGGAATATCCAGTGGCGTGGCGTAGTGGCGGCGGTGGCGGTCTGCGCGTTCCGTCATCACGACACGAAACTCAGGCAGCAGCAGCAGCACCAGAATACGCACTGCTCACTGACGGCAAGAAGCATTACAAGCTCACGAGGGAAAAGCTAAAAGTATAGAATCTGACTATAGATGGGACTGAAAACAGTATTTACGTAAAGAAACACTGAATTTAATCATTCAATGACAGCTTGCATATATATAAATTTATGACATTACCTGTTTCGGCATAGCTGCCATCTTCAGTTGTGGTTACTCCACTTGAAAGTTTACATCCCGTCTGTTTTCCCTCCCTCCATTTTTATTGCCTCTTGTAACGACCGGCGATTGGCAGAACTGTTCAGTTTCATCTTGCTTAAATTTTCAGATCGTTATTTAATTCTGGGGAACGTATTTTACAAAACTGCAGTGGTTGTCGCTCAAGGCTCGTAGTTACGATGCGTGTTTTTTAAGTGAGTACCGTTTTGAAACAAAGAAAAAAAAGAACGCGCTAAGATATGTCAATAATTTTATTTTTACATTAAAGCCTGTACCTTAATCTACGCACTGATGCCATTACAGTCTGATTCTTCCTTGTTTACGTTGTGTACTGGGTGTTTAAGATGCCTCCGATAATAGTGAGTCCCGCCGACTGTGAAGTACGGTCTGTTATAAGATTTCTTAGTGCTAAAGGCCTAAATGCGATCGATGTTCATCGCGAGATCTGTGCAGTTTACGGAGAAAACATTATGAGCGATGGAATGGTAAGAAAGTGGGTGACAACATTTAAAGATGGCCGCACAAATGTGCATGATGAACAACGGCGTGGGCGTCCTTCGGTCGTTAATGAAAGTTCGGTGCAGGAAGCGGACAATAAGGTGAGAGAAAACAGACTCTTTTACGATTTCCTCCTTGCTGGATGACTTTCCTAATGTTTCTCCTAGTGTTTTGTATGGCACTGTGACCGAGCACTTGAATTACCGAAAATTGTGCGGACGTTGGGTACCGAAAATGTTGACGGATGTGCACAAAACCAAACGTTTAGACAGTGCATTGACTTTCCTTGAGCGGTACCACAACGACGGTGATGATTTCCTAAGCCAAACTGTTACGGTGGATGAAACGTGCGTGGCCTACGTCACACCAGAATCAAAGCAACAGTCCATCGAAGTTGAGCAAGGGCATCGTTTTGCTGCAAGACAATGCCCGTACGCATGTGGAGAATCAGACCAAAGATCTCATCACATATTTTCGATGGGAAACTCTAGATCAGGGCTTCCCAACCTTTTCAGCTGGTGGACCCCTTCTTCAGTCGAAAATCCATGGCGGACCCCTAGTCTGTTCCCAATGACCCCCCCCCCCCCCCCTCCCGAAGTATCAATAATAGCCTTTGGTTTAGAGGTGAATGAAAACAACCTGAGGTCAAAAATCGACTTACGAAATAGGTAGTACACTGACAAAGCAAGTTTAACATTTAATGACGCCTGGGGCCGCATACGTGCCAGCGAGTGCTGTGATTGGTCGACAAAGGTTTCAGCGCATCTACCGCCGTGAGCCGGCGCACAAACGACCACTGTGTCGTTGCGAAACAGTCGATCAGAGACCCCTAAGAGGTCCGCGGACGACACGTTGGGAAGCCCTGCTCTAGATCATCCTCCGTACAGCCCCGATCTTGCGCCCAGTGACTACCATCTGTTCCTCCACTTGAAGGAACACCTGGGCGGTCAGCATCTTCAAGACGATGACGAAGTCAAAACATTGGTGATCCAGTGGTTAACAAGTCAGGTGGCAGACTTCTATGAAGAGTGTATTCAAAAACTGGTACAACGTTATAACAAGTGCCTCAATATTGACGGAAATCATGTAGAAAATTAGATTAAGGTACAGGCTTTCATGTAAAAATAAAATTATTGAGATTTCTTAGCACGTCTTTTTTTTATTTTCAAAACAGAACTTACTTTAAAAAACACGCCTCGTATATTCTGTGAATACGTGAGAACCGATTCAGCTCGCACACAACTCTAAGAGCGACAGGGGAAACCACACGGCATTCAGAGTCTTCGTTGCGGCTTTCACGTGTCACGTAGCCACCTGACAGGGCTCACCGACCTCCCCTGTAAATTAAGCTAAGACGGGGTTCGCGGTATTAGGTACGGTTCGGCTCTGTAGAAGGCTGGGGGCGGTAATACCAAGTGCTGGGTGCCACCTAACAATTTATGGCTGAAACGTCCCCTTTAGAAGAATTCTATACAATGACTGTGCTTAAACTGATACACAATATTTTGTAACGCAACGCAATCTGACTTTCAAAAAATCCCTACGAAAGAATGGCCCTGACTAACATTAAACTATACCTTTCACAAATCACTAAATCACTTACCTCACAAAAATCTTCGCTACTCAAGCTACTGCAATACAGCAAGCGCCACTACTGCCAGATAAATAAAAGATTCAAACTATGTAAGGCACTAACTACTGATAGGGATAGTTAGCAAATGAAAGATATTAATAGAGAACAAACAATGTATTTACCTTGATATCATCATATATAAATATAGCAGTTCATGGCAATTTCAAAACTCCGCCATCTCTCTCCCCACATCCACCACTGGTGGCGGCTCACCTCCAACTGCCCAACGCTACGCGCTGTTCACAGCCAGCTGCCTAACACTACAATGGCGAGTATTACAACAATGCAAAGCAGCCACAGGCTGCACACAGCACAGCCAGTGATTTTCATACAGAGGTGGCGTTACCAATAAAAAAAACCTAAACAGCCTACTTACATGGCGAGGAACCAGAAGTCTTGGAATGTCTGGGCCTACCGCGGTGGAAGGACGAGCCTCGCGGAGTAGCCGGCCCACTGATCCGGCTTCTGGAAGTTCAAATGTGTATCAACATCTCTCCGATTCGCCCATCGTCTACTGACGTCAGACGGAAATTTCTATAGCAAACGGGCGAGGAAGATGTGCTCTGATTGGCCCACAACTGGAGACACTCTGTGGCGGGAATTTATTAAACGTGTCACTTTTCATGCTATTGGCAGGAAACAGTAACATTTTTCCTGATTGGTGGTTGCGGCCGGTACGGAGCGAACAGTGGAGTTGGGACTTCGGACGCGTGGAGGAGGACACTCTTGCTTTGGATGTGGGAGGTGATGACAGACCACTGGTTTCAGACGTCCAACGGTGGGTGGGACTGCTGTAGAGCGGTATTCTAGTTTTTCACATGCGAGAATGCACGGCCAACTAACCGCCACAGATTATTGGTAATAATACGAAGTAGCACCGGCAACAGGTGGACGCTGGTGTTTGTGAATGGCACGTATCGTTGCTAAAGTACCGTTAATCGCAGCTTCTGTGATAGTATTTTCGTTTATTATTCAATGAACCACTGGAGTAACTAAGTGAAGTCCTTTAACGTATTTCAAAGAATGCAAACATCGTCACAACGGTAAAAACCCATGTCACGATACGTGCATTCATTAAAATATCGCGACTTGTCAAGTAAAGAGACACCAGAAGAAACGTCAATATTTGATTTCTGTCACTGAAAAGTAAGTTGGAAGATACCAAAAGCACACGACAAACGTCACATCTCTGTCTAGCAATTTGTCCACTGGAGGACAGTTTGCGTCACGGCACATTCCGACTTTCGACACTTTGTATGAGGTAAGTTGAATGTAATTTGTAATATCATTGATTATTACCATGTATGTGTCTGTGCAGTACTTGTACCTTACAGTGGTATATCCTTCCGAAATGCATACATGTTTGAAGGAACACACATTATTCCGACGATTAAAGTTGTTGCAAATATTATAAAATTTCGCTCATTACAGCATACAAGAAAAAAAATGGAAATTTTTGTATTAAAGGAAGTTCATATGAAATCCCTTTTCGCGGCGAGAAGTACTCTTACGTTATGTAACCCTATTGTTATATTTTCGTAAATCATCTTCCTTAAATTTTACCTCATTGATGTTCCTTATTAAATTGTTTTAATTTCTACAAATTATAATTTAGCATTTTTCTAATAAAACAGTTTCCATGTTCTCCACATTTTATCCTAACGTAAGTACTAATTTCTCCTGATGAGCTTTCGAATGTCGTGTTGTATTACAGCAAGTAAACATATTTGTAGTATTTGGGATGGAAAAGTGGCGAAAGTATTAAGTGAGTTGTCATAAAACCAAAGTTTTTAGAAAAGCAAGAAAAGTGACACAATGCAAAAAAAAACAATTAGCCCGTAATACCCCACACTCGACGAGAACATCTCCATATTACTGTTGTGTAGAATATAATGGAATTTACTTGTAAGAATATTTACTTGATATTTGAAGGAAGCTTGTTCTATTTCAATAAGAGTTTTATATAGTTCTTTAAGTCAATTTTTCGTAAGTATTACATTTTTAGGTCATTGTTCTTGCCGGGTTGATATATGATATCACTTCACTGTTATCTAAAGTACAACTATATTTTTACTAATCCTCCCATTGAGGGCTATGGTGCAGCAATCTTAGCGACATGTTTTCAGTAAGAAAAACAGTCTAGGTTACAAATGACAGCAGAAGCTCTATTTACGCGTTTTCCTTCATGAAGCATCTTCAGAATTTCATTGGGAACTGCGGGTAACGAGTTAATCAGAAATTTAAAAAAAAATTGTGGTTAGCATCTTGGGTGAAGGCATGTAGCAATGCTAAGACAGGGCTGCATTTATAGTCTTGAAACGTACATATTCTAACAACAAAAATTTTAGTCGTCTTGAATACATCACAACACTTGTGCACGCTACCTAAACGTTTCAGGCAGAAAACTGCCGACGCATGGGACGGAAGTTCCGCTGGGCCGCGTTTACACATTTGGAAGTACAGTAAATAAGAAAAAAGTAAAACATACAGTGGTAAGTAGAGGCAACGGAAATAAAAAAAACATATATATATTTAAAATAGGTGACAGAAGAAAAATAGTTACTTTTTCATCACCAGTTTTAAATGTATTTTTCATTGCCATAGTCTTTGTTTACTACTGTATGTTACCCGCATTTTCCAAGCAAATTCTGAAGATGTCTCAAAAAGGTGAAACGCATAACTCAAGCTTTCGCTGTCATTTGTAACCTAAACTGTTTTTCTCACTGAAAAATCAGCTTAATTTGCTTAAACATCTGTACGAAGGTTTTTTTAAGTGGAGTAAGTACATCTTAAGATAGCGGTTATGCCAAAACTGGTAATGTGATTGATTTAAATATATCCGAGTGGCTGTTGACTAAGTAAATAATAATAATAATAATAATAATAATAATAATAATAATAATAATAATAATACAAACATTTGATAGTCGCATATTTCCAGTTGGCAGTATCTCAATTTTAACCCAAGTACAAAGGAGACTCAAACAGAAGCAAGTGTTCTGTAAGCGTTGTATTCGTTCAGATGATAATTTGCAAAGTCAACCGAGAGGTAAGTGCACAAGTACAGAAAGGTTTCATTACGTATGTCTACAGTTTACACGATGAGTCACGAAGGCAACTTCTTAACAATTAAAATATTACCATTCTGGAAGCAAAATCATTAAAGTTGCACGAAGCCATAAAAGGTAAGAAGTAAGGGAACACTCATGGAGATGACGATCATTCAATAGAAATGATTAAGCTAGGCCATTTCAATATTATTTTATCGATCCCGGATTTTAATCTGTATGCGGCCATGTGGTGCAGTAATGAGATGCTCATATTGCCCATTTGGAAGATAAATTCTTCAGTATCAGTACCCATTTAAAATATACACTAATTAATTGCAAAACGTATGTTCATCGACTTTCATCTTGTTTGGAGGTGCGCTAGGTGAATTTAAATCATTTGGGAACGCAGTGAGTATCAAGCACCCCAAGATCAAATTTACCGTTTAGCACCAGACAGATCAGGGCAGCAGTTTTCCTGAGCTTAAAATAAGAAAGATGGATCACAAGCGTGCTTTTAAAGTACATAGAAAACCCACGATCACAAACGTAATCACAAATAATTATTCACGCAAACCAGCACAACACAAAAACGATTAATTCAGATACATTTTAAACGACATACATAAAATTTCTGTTAGTACGTGTCCATAGAGGGCAGAAATCAATATTAACAGAACAGTGGATAAAAGTAATGGGTATAATCCACACATAATTCACAGCTTTATTACAAAATTAAAGATATAAAAAAATTCTTCAGTAAATTCACACCACGAGAAGGAAATAAAATATTTCCATCCATTCCATTCCTAGGTATAATCCCGTAGTTAGTTCCAACCCTTCCCCAAAGGACAGCAGCTCAGGTAAGTTTCCTCTCTAATAACACTGCGCAAAAATGGTTCAAATGACTCTGAGCACTATGGAACTCAACATCTTGGGTCGTAAGTCCCCTAGAACTTAGAACTACTTAAACCTAACTAACCTAAGGACATCACACACAGCCATGCCCGAGGCAGGATTCGAACCTGCACTGCACTATGGAACTCAACATCTTGGGTCGTAAGTCCCCTAGAACTTAGAACTACTTAAACCTAACTAACCTAAGGACATCACACACAGCCATGCCCGAGGCAGGATTCGAACCTGCGACCGTAGCAGTAACACTGCGCAAAATAACACTGTAAGCAGAACCAAAACCATCAGCCGACGTCCTGAGAAATCAGGAATTCAAAAACTTCCTTCTCAACGCTGCCCCGCCGTTTGTCTTGGTCAGACCGACAGAAACTGTAACGTAGGTTACATCGGAGATATAGATTCCTTTACACTAAAAAATTTAAGTAAATCTGCAATCGCCGCTCACACAAATTAACATGGACGCTATGTTTATAATATTACAAATACTATATATTCTTAATGGGCAACGGCCTTGCCACAGTGGATACACCGGTTCCCGTGCGATCACCGAAGTTAAGCACTGTCGGGTGTGGCCGGCGCTTGGATGGGTGACCATCCTGCCGCCATGCGCTGTTGCCATTTTTCGGGGTGCACTCAGCCTCGTGATGCCAATTGAGGAGCTACTCGACCGATTAGTAGCGGCTCCGGTCAATGAAAACCGTCTTAACGACCGGGAGAGCGGTGTGCTGACCCCATGCCCCTCCTATCCGCATCCTCGCCTGAGGATGATACGGCGGTCGGATGGTCCCGATGGGTCGCTTGCGGCCTGTAGACGGAGTTAGTTAATATATTCTTAATAAAGGGAAGAAACGTAACCACCTATAAATACCAAAATATACATCAAAAACTCACTTCAACCAAGTAAACTCTAAATGAACAATGGAATTAGCTAACATACATGTCTATATAGTTTCTTTGGACTGTCCACACAAATTGAATAGAAGACTGACGTTCGACAGTCTGAAATACGCACAGGAACATCCACACTGCAAGAGGAAGACACCTACACTAGTTAACATCCTGACAACTACTGTAGAAAGAAGAGAACAAAGAAGAAAATCAACGCAATGCACAGACACTTAGTGTAGCCTTATACGACCTTTTTTTTAATTTTCAGCTTTTTCTAAAACATGCTGCAATTGTAAACTGTATATATTTTTATTGAAAAAAAACTGTTTATCATGGCAGTATCAAGTTCACTCAATCTAATCTCTGATATTTGAGCAAATGTGGTACCCTTCCCCCTTGAGTAAGCAATAAAGGAAATGAAAGAATAATTTGAAGAATGAATTAAAGTTGAAGAGAAGAAATAAAGACTTTAAGATCTGTCGATGTCATTGTATGTCAGGCAGCAAAATGCTTCAAATTGTAGTGAAATGGAATGAATGATAGTATGCAAGGAAGATATAAGGGAATGAAGTTTTCCGCGACGGCACTCATATAAAATATTCTCGGTATTCTTGCCGCCTCAGTTCTGGATAAAATCTCGAGCTTTCGACGGTTACCTCGATCGTCATCGTCAGGAACTGACTTTCACTGCTGTTGTGGTAGCCTTTTTTTATAGCCCGTGGACGGCTTCCGATTAATAGGCTTATGATTGGTCGGCGATTACGTACTGCTGCCGCAGACGGTGTCACTGTGTGGCGCCACCGCTTCCTTTGGAACGTAAACCTGCTGCTTCTCTGCATCAAGCGCTCGTTTCCACGCACAGCTCAGATGGTATCCGCTATCGCGGTTAAAGTTATTTTGGCTCATTCCTTTGGCTATAAATCATAAGCCTACCAATCGGAAGCCGTCCACGGGCTATAAAAAAAGGCTACCACAACAGCAGTGAAGACAGTCAGCTCCTGACGATGACGATGGAGGTAATCGTCGAAAGCTCGAGATTTTATCCAGAACTGACGCGGCAAGAGTACCGAGAATGTTTTATATATAAGGAACATATAATATCAACATCAATAAAATCAGAATAAGAATAATGGATTGTAGTAGGTAAGGCGATGCTGATGGAATTAGATTAGGAAACGAGACACCGTTTGGACAAAAATTAACTGATTATGGCCGAAGTAGAGACGACGAAAAATATTGACTTGCAATGGCAAAAAGCGTTTCCGAAGAACAGATATTTATTGACATCAAATACAGATTTAAGTGTAAGGAAATATTTCTTTGAAATATTTGTCAGAAGTGCAGTCTTGTATGCAAGTGAAGCGTAGACGATAAGTAGTTAAGACAAAAAGAGAATAGAAGCTTTTGAAATTTGGTGCTACGGAAGAATGCTGAAAATTAGATGAGTAGATCACTTAACTAATGATAGGATACATCCGGAGACGTTAAGGGGTTACCAGCCTATTATTGGAGGGAATTGTGCGTGGTAAATATTGCAAAAGAAGACCAGGAGACGAATAAAGTAAGCAGATTTAAAAGGATGTAGGTTGCAGTAGCTATTCGGAGATGAAATTTTGCACAGTATAGAATAGTGGAGAGAGGGACATCAAACCAGTCTTCGTACACAAGACCAAGACCACGACCACAACCACGACCACCACCACCACCACAACAACAACAACAACAGGATTCGACGTATAATTCTGCAGAGGCTAAAGTACGCCTCTTTACCAGTTATCTCTGTTACCTTGCATCCTAAGTTAGTATCGGTTAACTCTGCTATTATTTCTATTCCGAAGGAAATTTATTTAGTAAACTAACGCATGTGCTGTAAAAAAGGGTGAAACGTTAATGTAAGGCAACACTCGATCAAGATGGCTGGAATAGAAAGGCACACCGCATAAATGCAGAAATTCGTCATTAGAAAGCAGTAACACGGCGGCGACGGACTTACGTATCAGGAACACTAATTTTAATACCAATGAAAGTAAATAAAGAAAGCAGGAAAAGAAGTGAGGAACAACAAGGGCGGAAACATTTGAATTAAGAATTAACACGTCAGTATACGAATATATAGAAATAACGAGAAAAAGAAGACTATTATATATTGACAATAAAAGAGAGACTGACATTAAAAACTGCACAGCATTTTGAAAAACAAAGTGAAACACAACAGACACAAAAAAATATCTAGAAGAAGTTGGTATAAATAAACAACAAACTGAAAAGAGAGCAAAATACAGATACTAAATTAAGAATTACAAAGTTTCCCAAGACAAAACAGTTCGTAGAAGGAAAGGGAATAACCAGACGGGAAAAGAGAGGGGAGACAAAAGTGAACAAGTGGAGTATCAGAAGGGGGTGGAGGAAATCGCATGTTTTTCACACTAGTGGGATATCCGATAATTTGCCTTAAGCGATTTGTGGGGAAGAGAAGAAAAAGAAATCAGGATGCAGAATGAAATTTTCACTCAGCAGCGGAGTGTGCGCTGATTTGAAACTTCCTGGCGGATTAAAACTGTGTGCCGGACCGAGACTCTCGCGCCTTTGACGGGCAAGTGCTCTGCCACCTGAGCTACCCAGCCACGACTCACGACCTGTCCTCACAATTTTACTTCCGTCAGTACGTCGTCTCCTACCTTCCGAACTTCACAAAAGTTCTGCTGAGAATCTTGCAGGACTAGCACTACTGGAAGAAAGTATATTGCGGAGACATGGCTTAGCCACAGCCTGGGGGATGTTTCCAGAATGAACTTCTGTGAAGTTTGGAAGGTAGGAGACGAGGTACTGGCCGAAGTAAAATTGTGAGGACGGGTCATGAGTCGTGCTTGGGTAGCTCAGATGGTAGAGCACTTGCCCGTGAAAGGCAACGGTCCCGAGTTCAAGTCTCGGTCAGACACACAGTTCTAATCTGCATGAAGTTTCAGAAACCGGGATGTTCATACAAGGCAGACTTTCGCTGTTTGTGTTCCCATATAACTGACGTTATGCCGCGCTCTAAAGCAGGTTTCTGTGTCCGATATTGTGTCCCCTAATGCTACAGACGTCCTCATACGCTTTAAAGACGTAGTTTTTTCATTATCAAACTTAAGCTCAGCAAGTCGAAACTTTTATACTAAAACAAGCTTCGAGACTCGGCAGAAACTATCGGCTGGCCAATACGGACAACCTGTCAGTAGCACATCATTCACTGAGATCAAGAAACCACCAAAGTCAGTTCTCTAATAATATAGTATTATCAAGGTTCCAAGATGCTACTACAGGCGGGTGAAAAATGAATGTGCGCAACGTACAATAATAAACGCTAAAATGATGATTTGGCCCTGTCTGACTATCCCCTGAAGCAGACTATAGGCTTTCTAAATTCTATAAATTACAATCTAAACATAAATGAATGATGAAGGCACCTAATCCTACTAAATGATAAAGGTTGTTCCTGCTTATATTTCTATTGTAGATTAAAAAAAATATTTATATTACAAAGTTTACATTTCCTAAGTAAAATTACTGATCAGTTTCCGAACTGTGCCCCTTATTATGATTCTGCGATCTAATATCAATAGCGCGAAATGACTGACATCATCTACGTTCCAGACACTAGAAGACACTACTTTCAAAGATGATCTACAGTGGTGTGGAACCTCAGTGGAAATAAACTAACGTGATCACAGCTGTTTAGCTTTTATAGCCCTAATAAGCCGAAGCAATTTGCGACATCACCGTATGTACTGCGTCCGGTGCATCGAAGTGATTGTTCTCGTACTCGTCTGCGACTATGGAAGAACTCCAGCCACCAATAAACTCTTTCAAACATTAGGACGGCAGTAGGTGGCCCTCTCACTAGTATAATCTAATACTATCTTCTACTCTCTGTGTTCTATAGACGAGAAACGCGAACTCCCAGCCACAAGGACGGAGTTCAGATGTCTCAACGTAAGTATAGGCAGAGGAAGTGCTCTCAATTACTGAACGCTGCGTACTCAACGACGACTTCCCACCCGGAAGTGAAGTCCAGAATCGTATAGGTTCACAACAGTACAGTTCTAACTATAAACTCTCCTGAGAGCAAAGACAGCAAGTCTGTCTGTACCAACAAAGCTGATATCGAGCGACCGTCACACACGGGTGCTCACAACGGAAGACCACGTCTCTCCACAGCTGGCCTCCCAGCAAGGCTCGGCTCCTCACCATCGTAATTACGTAAACGAATCATATTTCAGAAACAATATTCTCCCTCTCTGCAGATTCTCCCAAAAGTCGACCAACCATATTTTAGTTTTTTGTCGTCCAGCGCAGAAAGTTTGCGAGGAAATACCTATACTCGTACAATGGTACGCTTCTGAGTAAAAATCTTTTACAAGGCTTACGCGACAAAGTCAGTCTCCTTTAAATATTTATATATACGATGTACAACATATCACATGATAACTAATTGTGTTTGTAGATCATGGCGAAGTATGTGGGTGAGTGCTTGTAAGGTGCGAATTCAAAGCCACCTTACAAGGTTACTATGCTAGAGAGTGCAGACTGGTCACAGATATTCAAAAACTGCAAACATTATTTTAACAGAGAAAAAGAACTGAAGTTCCACAAGATACGGGTCTTTAAGCCAAATTCACGATCCAGTCACATTAATGTGGCCACCTGTCAGTAGCTGGAATGATCACCTTCTGCAACATGGACCGCTGCAAAACGTGCAGAGAGAGAGTTGATGGAGTTCTGGTAGCTACCGAAAGGGATGTGGAGCCATCCCGACTCCAGTGCCGTGCTCAGCTGCCCTTGATGTATCACTTGAGGATCCAGGGCGTAAACAGTCCGATCGAGGTGGTCTCACACATCCTCGTTTGGGTTTACATCTGGGGAGTTTGGTGGCCAGCAGAGCACAGTGGTGCTCTTCGAAAGACACACATAAGGTGTCAGCTGTTTGACACGTTGCGTTATCCCGCTGGCAGGAGCCATCGAACCAAGAAGAAAACTAAATGCATGTAGGGGTGGAAATGATCCTCAAGGATAGATGCATACTTTTGTGCCTTCCGGAATGATGGGATTACCCAGGCAATGCCACGAAAACATTCCCAAAAGGATTAACGCTGCCTCCTTCGGCCTGGCCCATTCCGACGATTGTTTCCTATCAGACGTTTTAAGCTGTGCACGCGAACGGCGTGAATAGGTCACCTGTCACTACTGGGTGGAAGTCCAGTTGGGGTACTGGAGTGCTACTTGCAGCCTTCGTCGCCGATGAACAGCAGTCAACATAGTTCCATGGACCAGGCACCTGCTGTGCAGACTCATACAAAGTTACGATCGCTAAACCGTCGTTGACGAAACACTGTGTTGAACCCCTTACTTGGTTTGGGCTTGACACGCGGTGCACCACAGTTCTCTCGGAGCCGATTCTGGAGAGTGCGATTTTGGCATGCACAGTATACTTTGTAAGTAGGCTGTTTAGGTTTTTATGTTGGTAACGCCATTTAGCGCTCTATATGAAAATCACTGGCTGTGCTGTGTGCAGTCTGTGGCTGGTTAGCATTGTTGTAATATTCGCTATTGTAGTGTTGGGCAGTTGGATGTGAACAACGCATAGCGTTGCGCAGTTGGAGGTGAGCCGCCGGCAGTGGTGGATGTGGGGAGAGAGATGGCAGAATTTTGAGAGCGGACGATCGGGACGTGTGTCCATCAGAGACAGTAAATTTGTAAGATTGGATGGCATGAACTGATATGTATATATTATGACTATTGAACACTGTTAAGGTAAATACATTGTTTGTTCTTTATCAAAATCTTTCCTTTGCTAACTATGCCTATGCCTATTAGTAGTTAGTGACTTCAGTAGTTAGAATCTTTTATTTAGCTGGCAATATTGGCGCTCGCTGTATTGCAGTAGTTCGAGTAACGATGATTTTTGTGAGGTAAGGGATTCATGAAAGGTATAGGTTATTCTTAGTCAGGGCCATTCTTTTGTAGGGATTATTAAAAATCAGATTGCGTTGAGCTGAAAATATTGTGTGTCAGTTTAGTGTTGATCAGAATAAGTAAAGAGAGTAATATCTGAGTACGTTCAGTTTTGCTCAGCTGTTTGAAAAGCAAATAATGTAAGAGGTTTATCAGCACAGTCATTCATAAATTTTTCTAAGTGGACGTTTCAACTTTAACTACTTTGGCAGTTCACAAACTTGGCCGTTTCGGAAATGTTTCTATCCTTGTCCCGAAAGCCAATGATCATAGCCTTTTGGACGTCAGATAAGTCGCTCTGCTTCCGCGTTACCGTGACGACTGGACTGTTTTCCGCGTCCTCTCGACACGCTTTATTTATTCTCCACTGCTAGAGCTGCCACCTAACGGCGTGTGAGTGGGTATTGCACCCTGACGTTGAACATACGCGGTGGTCACATTAATCTGGCAATACCGTGTAAATTAAACGCCGACAGCTCTTCCCCACAACAAACTACACGATTCACGCCGGCACTACTCCTTGATTTTAACCACGGGTGTGATGGTGACATGAGCCGGTCATTGTGCTGTCACGTATTGCCGGTTAAGATTGCTCTGCTTTTTCTTCTGACCATTAACTAACCAGCGCTAGGGGACGAAACGCGACGCACACAAACATGGCCTAGACCACAGCCGAGTATTCATAAAATAGAAATCACCAAGGATCCCAACATGGATGGCTCTGTGCACTATGGGACTTAACATCTGAGGTCATCAGTCCAGTAGAACTTATAACTAACTACCTAAACCTAACCTAACACACATCCAAGCCCGAGGCAGGATTCGAACCTGTGACCGTAGCGGTTCCAGACTGAAGCGCCCAACAGGGATGACCAGACGAGGATTGAAACCACTACCTCCACCAATGCAACTCTGTTGTCTTACTGTAGCGACACCTTGCTCAGTAGGAATATCGGAAGGAACGTAATGGTAACCTAAAGGCTCAATCATAGTACTGTTTTGATTTTCCATCAGTCTTGTGACTGGCTTGCTGCAGCCTGGCACGAATTCCTCTCCTATGCCAACCTCTTCGTCTCGGAATAAGACTTCCACCTTACGACCTCAATTTTTTTGTTCGAAGTATTCCAGCCTCCGTTTTGTCCTATAGTTTTTACCCTCTACTAGCTCCCTCTAGTATAATGGAAGCTATTAACTGAGGTCTTAACATTTTAACTATGATCCCGTCCCTGTTACTGGCCACTGTTCTCCACATCTTCCTTTCCTCGCCGATTCCGCAGACAACCACCTCATTCCTTATCTTATCAGTCCACCTGATTTTCAGCAACATCCTGTGGCACCAGATCTCGAACATTTCGCACTTAGATTCTGTTCTTTTCCGATTCCTTTGAATGCAAATACAATGAAAATCGTTTCTTTATTCGAAATATTGCCCGGTAAAACATCTTTGCCTCCTGGACGCATGAGCGATAAACGGTCTCTCGTATCCAGAGGCTGCACCTTTCAGTAGAGTGCGGGGAAGCAAGTAGGTAAGAACTGAGTCGAGCTGCAGCGTTAGGTAGTTGTAGTTGTGGAGTTATAGAGAGAGGATGTTGTATCATGGCGGAATGAGCAGCTTGGATAGCGAATACGGCGCACAGAGACTCCTGGTTGAGATGTTCCATGATGTGATACCTGAGGCTGAAGGGTGAGTTTTAAGACGGTCCTATAAAGAGGCAGCACTTCGGAGAAAGGCAATTTATTTTGAGTTTATTAGTTGGAAGCGCGAGTTCAGTAATTACTGCTGTGCAAAGATTTAATCGTCTAATAGTATCTACTTGTTGGTTATCAGGGAGAATTATCAATCGTGTGTTCAGTATTTCTCCCATATACATTGAAACATCCACTTAGAAAAATTATGTATGACAGTGCTACTAAACCTCTTACGTTATTTGATTTTCAAACAGCCGAGCAAAACTGAAGGTACTCAGACATTTCTCTCTTTACTTCTTCTGATCATCACTAAACTGACACACAATAACTTTTTTTAGCGCAACGCAATCTGACTTTCAATAATTCCTACAAAAGAATGGCCCTGACTAACAATAACCTATACCTTTCATGAATCACTTACCTCACAAAAATCATCGTTACTCGAACTACTGCAATACAGCGGTCGCCAATACTGCCAGCTAAATAAAAGATTCTAACTACGGAACGTACTAACTACTGATGGGCATAGTCAGCAAACGAAAGATTTTGATGGAGAACAACAATGTACAGGGTGTTTCAAAAATGACCGGTATATTTGAAACGGCAATAAAAACTAAACGAGCAGCGATAGAAATACACCGTTTGTTGCAATATGCTTGGGACAACAGTACATTTTCAGGCGGACAAACTTTCGAAATTACAGTAGTTACAATTTTCAACAACAGATGGCGCAGCAAGTGATGTGAAAGATATAGAAGACAACGCAGTCTGTGGGTGCGCCATTCTGTACGTCGTCTTTCTGCTGTAAGCGTGTGCTGTTCACAACGTGCAAGTGTGCTGTGGACAACATGGTTTATTCCTTAGAACAGAGGATTTTTCTGGTATTGGAATTCCACCGCCTAGAACACAGTGTTGTTGCAACAAGACGAAGTTTTCAACGGAGGTTTAATGTAACCAAAGGACCGAAAAGCGATACAATAAAGGATCTGTTTGACAAATTTCAACGGACTGGGAACGTGACGGATGAACGTGCTGGAAAGATAGGGCGACCGCGTACGGCAACCACAGAGGGCAACGCGCAGCTAGTGCAGCAGGTGATCCAACAGCGGCCTCGGGTTTCCGTTCGCCGTGTTGCAGCTGTGGTCCAAATGACGCCAACGTCCACGTATCGTCTCATGCGCCAGAGTTTACACCTCTATCCATACAAAATTCAAACGCGGCAACCCCTCAGCGCCGCTACCATTGCTGCACGAGAGACATTCGCTAACGATATAGTGCACAGGATTGATGACGGCGATATGCATGTGGGCAGCATTTGGTTTGTTGACGAAGCTTATTTTTACCTGGACGGCTTCGTCAATAAACAGAACTGGCGCATATGGGGAACCGAAAAGCCCCATGTTGCAGTCCCATCGTCCCTGCATCCTCAAAAAGTACTGGTCTGGGCCGCCATTTCTTCCAAAGGAATCATTGGCCCATTTTTCAGATCCGAAACGATTACTGCATCACGCTATCTGGACATTCTTCGTGAATTTGTGGCGGTACAAACTGCCTTAGACGACACTGCGAACACCTCGTGGTTTATGCAAGATGGTGCCCGGCCACATTGCACGGCCGACGTCTTTAATTTCCTGAATGAATATTTCGATGATCGTGTGATTGCTTTGGGCTATCCGAAACATACAGGAGGCGGCGTGGATTGGCCTCCCTATTCGCCAGACATGAACCCCTGTGACTTCTTTCTGTGGGGACACTTGAAAGACCAGGTGTACCGCCAGAATACAGAAACAATTGAACAGCTGAAGCAGTACATCTCATCTGCATGTGAAGCCATTCCGCCAGACACGTTGTCAAAGGTTTCGGGTAATTTCGTTCAGAGACTACGCCATATTATTGCTACGCATGGTGGATATGTGGAAAATATCGTACTATAGGGTTTCCCAGACCGCAGCGCCATCTGTTGTTGACAATTGTAACTACTGTAATTTCGAAAGTTTGTCTGCCTGAAAATGTACTGTTGTCCCAAGCATATTGCAACAAACGGTGTACTTCTATCGCTGCTCGTTTAGTTTTTATTGCCATTTCAAATATACCGGTCATTTTTGAAACACCCTGTATTTACCTTAATAATGTTCAAAAGTCATCATATATATATATATATATATATATATATATATATATATATATACTCCTGGAAACTGAAATAAGAACACCGTGAATTCATTGTCCCAGGAAGGGGAAACTTTATTGACACATTCCTGCGGTCAGATACGTCACATGATCACACTGACAGAACCACAGGCACATAGACACAGGCAACAGAGCATGCACAATGTCGGCATTAGTACAGTGTATATCCACCTTTCGCAGCAATGCAGGCTGCTATTCTCCCATGGAGACGATCGTAGAGATGCTGGATGTAGTCCTGTGGAACGGCTTGCCATGCCATTTCCACCTGGCGCCTCAGTTGGACCAGCGTTCGTGCTGGACGTGCAGACCGCGTGAGACGACGCTTCATCCAGTCCCAAACATGCTCAATGGGGGACAGATCCGGAGATCTTGCTGGCCAGGGTAGTTGACTTACACCTTCTAGAGCACGTTGGGTGGCACGGGATACATGCGGACGTGCATTGTCCTGTTGGAACAGCAAGTGCCCTTGCCGGTCTAGGAATGGTAGAACGATGGGTTCGATGACGGTTTGGATGTACTGTGCACTATTCAGTGTCCCCTCGACGATCACCAGTGGTGTACGGCCAGTGTAGGAGATCGCTCCCTACACCATGATGCCGGGTGTTGGCCCTGTGTGCCTCGGTCGTATGCAGTCCTGATTGTGGCGCTCACCTGTACGGCGCCAAACACGCATACGACCATCATTGGCACCAAGGCAGAAGCGACTCTCATCGCTGAAGACGACACGTCTCCATTCGTCCCTCCATTCACGCCTGTCGCGACACCACTGGAGGCGGGCTGCACGATGTTGGGGCGTGAGCGGAAGACGGCCTAACGGTGTGCGGGACCGTAGCCCAGCTTCATGGAGACGGTTGCGAATGGTCCTCGCCGATACCCCAGGAGCAACAGTGTCCCTAATTTGCTGGGAAGTGGCGGTGCGGTCCCCTACGGCACTGCGTAGGATGCTACGGTCTTGGCGTGCATCCATGCGTCGCTGCGGTCCGGTCCCAGGTCGACGGGCACGTGCACCTTCCGCCGACCACTGGCGACAACATCGATGTACTGTGGAGACCTCACGCCCCACGTGTTGAGCAATTCGGCGGTACGTCCACCCGGCCTCCCGCATGCCCACTATACGCCCTCGCTCAAAGTCCGTCAACTGCACATACGGTTCACGTCCACGCTGTCGCGGCATGCTACCAGTGTTAAAGACTGCGATGGAGCTCCGTATGCCACGGCAAACTGGCTGACACTGACGGCGGCGGTGCACAAATGCTGCGCAGCTAGCGCCATTCGACGGCCAACACTGCGGTTCCTGGTGTGTCCGCTGTGCCGTGCGTGTGATCATTGCTTGTACAGCCCTCTCGCAGTGTCCGGAGCAAGTATGGTGGGTCTGACACACCGGTGTCAATGTGTTCTTTTTTCCATTTCCAGGAGTATATATATATATATATATATATATATATATATATATATATATATATATATATATGTTCATGATATCCAGTATTACAAACTTCCTTTCTCTGACGGACACACATCCAGATCGTCCGCTCTGCCATCTCTCTCCCCACATCCACCACTGCCGGCGGCTCACCTCCAACTGCGCAACGCTACGCACTGTTCACACCCAACTGCCCAACACTACAATAGCAAATATTCCAACCAGCCACAGACTGCACACAGCACAGTCAGTGATTTTCGTACAGAGCGCTTCGTGGCGTTACCAACATAAAAACCTAAACGGCCTACTTACAACATTAGTTAAATAGTGTTGCAGTAGGAATCAAAAAAACCACATTTTCTGATTCAAATATTTTGTAGAAGGGGCCACCATCGGATACGACAGTGAGGAAGTGGGAGAATCCTGGCTGTTCGTAATAGTTGGAGTTTAAATTTCGTAACGAAAAGGATTGAATTTTAAACCACTTCCATTTGTCACTTACACGTATCACGCAAAGAATATCTCCACTTTTCAAAACAATATGTTCCGTAAAAATTGCGTTGTCTAGCCTTGCACTTTTGTGTGAACAATAATTAATGATTGGGAACGAGAAACCGAAACTACTCTACTAGAAGGCCATCTTAATAAAAATAACAATAAGAAGGCAAACTGCTGCGCTGTGATTTATTTCAGCTCCGTTGCAAGGTAAGAATATGTTGTATGGCGTAAGCGCACGTTTTAAAAGAATTTTAGGAGCAATGGTCAATTAGCGATATTCCATGTAAATTCAATATACGTGCTTTTTTTTAATACTGTACATTTAAATTACCTAACAGTTAGTTATTCTGAGTATTCTTGTGAATCATTCTTCCTATGCAGTGCAACCACAGACAGATGCATTTCAAATTAATTAAAATCACATTCCTAAAATGTAATTTGCATAACTAACGTCATGTTCATAAGTAGGGTGACTATGCCGATTCTACATCAGAACCCGTAATACGAATTTAGAAGTCAGACAGAAATTCAGTTGCAGTTTCAGCGTACAACTTTCAACATACGAGGGGCGTTCAGAAAGTAAGCTCCGATCGGTCGCGAAATGGAAACGACTATGAAAATCCGATAAAGCTTTGCACAGATGTGTTGGGTAGTGTCTCTAGTATAACCCCAGTTAGCATCACGTCGCTCTTCTCATTTCTGAGCTCGCAGTGAGTGCGTAAAGATGTCTAGAAAATAGTGTCTGCCGCCAAGTACGAGGGCCTGGTGAGAAATTTCGCCTGAAGCTATGCAGCTAACCTTACATAACTGTCGTGCTGTTTCTTCTTCAAGACAATTCTCAGCCGCATTCTGCAGGGGCAATGAAGATGCTCCTGCATCGTTTTCAAATGGAAATGTGAGATTACCCACAATACAGTCCGCAATTGTCTCCCCCTGAGTTTCATCTCTGGTCACATGAACCGCTGTCTTTGAAGACAACATTTTGACACAGACAACGAGGTGTAGGCCAGCGTGGAGAATTGGCGGAAAGCACTGGCGGCTGCCTTCTATGATGAGGCTATTGAAAAGTTGGTACAACGCTATGACAAAAGTCTAAGTCAGAACGGCGACTACGTACAGAAGTAGCTGAAAGGTGTAGCTAATTGTTACAAGTAAAACATTTCTGATGTTCACTGTGGTTTCAATTTGGCAATCAATCGGAGCTTACTTTCTGAACAGGCCTCGTATATAGAACTTTCAACGTTTTTCTACGGCCCGTGTTTCACTCACGAGCAATGCTGATTTCCAAACGTGAATTCTCAGAAATTTCATCCTCAAATTAAGGCCGATGTGTGATTCTAGTAGACTTATTTTGGCCAGGAATGACGTCATTACCACTGCTAGTCTACTTTTTACACACTCCTCGATCGTCCGCCACGTGTTGTTTTTATCGACTTCTTGACCACGATTTCAGTTGTTAAGGTTATCGCTAATTTCACTTCTGCTGCTCTTCATTACATTGCAATTTTCTTGGTTCACTCTCAGTCTGTTCTGTGTGCTCATTAGATTGTTTGTTCCACTCAACTCAACCTGCAACTGTTCCTCACTTCCAGTGAGAATAGGAATGTCATCAGCGAATCTTGCCACTGATCTCGTTTCACCCTGACTCTTAATCCCCTTTTTTCCCCTTACATTTTATGCCCGCCTCGTTTGGTCCGTCATACGATATTTTGCTTCCAATGTAGCGGAATCCCTACAATTCGTCTACATCATATCCTAAAGTCACTAATTGCATTTCTGATACTCCTCATTACTTTAGTCTCCCATCTTCTCTCGGTTCATATCCTGAGTTCAGCAGACTGTTAATTTCGTTCAGTATGTACAGTAATCGTTTCTCGCCTACAGTGAGACTCAGCAATTTCATTAGCGAATCTTATTGTTCATATCCTTTCACCATAAACTTTAGTCCGTATCTTGAATGTATCATCTATTCCTGTCATTGCTTCTTGGATACAGTAATTGAACACCATGGGTAAAAGGCAGTTTCCCTGTTTTACTCATCTCTTACCCAGGCACTTGCTCCTTGGCGTTTGCGCTTCGATTTTTACTTTTTCTTCCTAATTTGAGTACGTATTAGCAGGGGCTGTACAAAAATATGCAGACAACAGAAATGCAACACATTACCACGCCTAATACGGTGTAGGAAAACCGATGGCAAAAAAAAAAAAAATGGTTCAAATGGCTCTGAGCACTATGGGACTTAACAGCTATGGTCATCAGTCCCCTAGAACTTAGAACTACTTAAACCTAACTAACCTAAGGACATCACACAACACCCAGCCATCACGAGGCAGAGAAAATCCCTGACCCCGCCGGGAATCGAACCCGGGAACCCGGGCGTGGGAAGCGAGAACGCTACCGCACGACCACGAGATGCGGGCAAAACCGATGGCATTCAAATCAGTATCCAGTCGTCTCGGAAACGACCAACACACATCCTGTACTGTTTTCAAAGGATTCTTATACTATTTTTCTTAGTGCCAAGTTCAAGCGACGATGATGGACGTGGATAACTATCACGTATCCTTCTCTCCAAGGTAGACCATAGAGGCTCAGTAATAGTGTGATCTAGTGACGGTGATGACCAGGGGAAGCGGAACAATTCTTCCTCGTCCTCACGGAAACACAGCATCACCATCCGGGAGGAACCAAGCGAGGTGGTATAGTCATTAGCACAGTGGACTCGCGTTCGGGAGGACGACGGTTCGAACCGGCGCCTGGCCATCCTGATTTAGGTTTTTCGTGATTTCCCTAAATCGCTTCGGGCATATCTCGGGATGGTTCGTTTGAAAGGGTACGTCTGATTTCCTTCCCATCCTTCCCTCATCCGATGGGACAGATGACCTCGCTGTTTGGTCCCCTTTCCCCAATGCAGCCAACCACTGGGGAACAAATATTATATCTTCGAAGGGCTCTGATCAACCAAAATAGTCGCCGCGTGGGACTAACGGAGCGGTCTAAGGCGCTGCAGTCATGGACTGTGCGGCTGGTCCCGGCGGAGGTTCGAGTCCTCCCTCGGGCATGGGTGTGTGTGTTTGTCCTCAGGATAATTTAGGTTAAGTAGTGTGTAAGCTTAAGGACTCATGACCTTAGCAGTTAAGTCCCATAAGATTTCACACACATTTGATCATTTTTGATCAACGAAAATAGTAACAGAATTCTTAGCAGTAGTGTTGAGAGTTGGCAATACTGTCTTAGGATTTAAAGGTTGGCTACAGCGCGCATACACAAGCTCTGGAATCTAAGATATTGTTGTCGCGCTTCGCAGCGCAAGGATTAATTAGTGTAAGTTTGGAAGCCAGTGTAGGAGCCCTCCTGCTGTGGTACGCACGTGTGTTGGGCGAGGGGTCGTCGCCGAGCTGCCGTACTGCCGTGTCCGCCAGCAGCGACACAGGATTTGGTATTTAGTTAAGGGTTTGTGTATGTGCGTAGCAGCAGACAGTAATTTAGATAACGATAGGAGTTGAATTCTTAAGGGAAACTATTGTTAGGTGAATAGATTCAGTATTGATTTTTGCCATTGATTTCTTTTGTAATTGTCAGGGAATTGTTTCACTATGTATTTAATAGAGAAGTATTTCAGTCTGTCTCAAGAGTTTGATTAATTTGTAGTATTGCTTTAATGCCACTGGTGGCAGATTTACATACGAAGCGTTTGTTCGAAGAGCTTCTAGCGTTTTGGTAATTGAATGAGAAATAATCGCGTTCAGAATATAGTTTTTGAAAAAAGGGAATTACGTGTTTGGGTTATCATTTATCGAGTTTAGATTTGACCAATCCCTTTCTCTTGAATTATATGTAGCTGTAGTAAGCAGCAGCAGCCGCAGCAACAGCAGGAGCCGCCATACAGAACATGCATTGCACTCAGCATGAGTAATAGGTTTTTTTATGTTTTTGATAAATAATGGAGTGCAGCAGATCAAGCAGTGGCAGCAAAAAGACCAAGTAAGTTATTTGTTGCTCACAGGACCAACAAAAAAATAAAGTTTAGGCGATCTCTGTAACAGTAAGCTTAACAGGAGTACAAGCACGAGATTTTCAGTAGAAAACACGAGATAAGAAGTTAGAGCTCCCGACTTTCAATATAACGTTGCGGAGTAACCATGGGGCCATGGAACATGTCGATGGTGTTGCCTGAATCAACTCTATCCATGTTTCACTCTTGAGACAAATTAGGCCAGAAGTTGGAAACTGGGTCAAACAACACTCATCTGACCTAATGCGTTTCTTCCAACGCTCCATATCGCAGGTTTCATGGCTTCGGCACCACGTTTTGTTGTTACGGCATTTGAATTACTGATGAGTCGTTTCCCAATTCCAGCTTACACCCCAACCCCCTTCTTACGGATCTACCTTCGTTTTGTCCTGGTGCCGAAAGGGTTCACGAACTCGATAATCAGTTCTGCAGTGACATGGCTCTGAGCACTATGGGACTCAACTACTGTGGTTATCAGTCCCCGAGAACTTAGAACTACTTAAACCTAACTAACCTAAGGACATCACACACATCCATGCCCGAGGCAGGATTCGAACCTGCGACCAAAGCAGTTGCACGGCTCCGAACTGCGCGCCTAGAACCGCGAGACCACCGCGGCCGGCTCTGCAGTGACATTTGCAGCTGTCGTCCTCTCATTTATCGTCACAATCGTCTTTAATGAGCGCCTGTCACGATCACTTTACACACAATTTCGTCCGCGCTGTTACTTAGCTGATGATTTTTTCCGGTTTCGCTGTATCATCGATAAGGTGCCTCTTGGAACACCAAAAAGTTCTCCTAAGTCAGTTACAGAAACAGGCACCAAACAAACACCAGCAATTTGCTAAAGTTCGAATTCACTTAGCTCCAATACAATGCACCCACAGCTACACACAACTCTCATTCTGACCACGACTGGCACTTGCAGCGTAATGAGGGCATTGCAGAGGTGCCGACTGTGGTCTACATAACAGCACTACCTACAGGCTTGGCTAGCAAGCATTTCTAGTGGTGATTCCGTTTTTCACCAGCCGCTTTCATCACTCGTATGTCCCTGCTGCTTACACCTGTTTCTTGAGAATTTCCAAATGTTCAAATGTGTGTGAAATCTTATGGGACTGAACTGCTAAGGTCATCAGTCCCTAAGCTTACACACTACTTAACCTAAATTATCCTAAGGACAAACACACACACTCATGCCCGAGGGAGGACTCGAACCTCCGCCGGGACCAGCCGCACAGTCCATGATTGCAGCGCCCCTGACCGCTCGCCTAATAGAATGTCTTGCCCCGTTTTACATGTTTTCTAGGCCTACAAGTGCAATGAAAGTATCTTGATATTTTATTAAGTATTGCCTCCATTATTAAGGGTAACGTCAGAACTGTTTCTGGAGCTTCTGTCTTTCCCGAAATCAGACTGGTCGTCGATAAACAGATCGTCAGCGCTCTCTTCCATTTTTTCTGTACACAATTCTACAGGGCGAAGTGGATCACTCGTTAACAACTGGACTCGCACTCGGATGGACTACAGTTCAAATTCGCGTCCGACAATACTGATTTATGTTACCAGTGATTTCCGTACATTTCTCCAGGCAAATGCCGGGATGGTTCCTTAGAAAGGGCGCGGTCCATATCATTCCCCATCCTTGAAACAATCCTAGCTTGTGTTCTGTCTGTAATGACCTCGATGTCGACGCAACGTTACACACTTGTCTTCCTAACTTCTTTTGTAAAGGGTGACCCCAAAGCCCGCTAACATTTCAAAAACCCTAATACAAGGGAGAGCAAATAAAAACTTTGAGGTTCGCCGATGACATTGTAATTCTGTCAGAGACAGCGAAAGACCTGGAAGAGCAGGTGAATGGAATGGATAATGTCTTGAAAGGAGGATATAAGATGAACATCAACAAAAGCAAAACGAGGATGGAATATAGTCGAGTTAACTCTTGTAATGCTGAGAGAATTAGATTAGGAAATGAGACGCGTAAAGTACTAAATGAGTTTGGCTATTTGGGGAGCGAAGTAACTAATGATGGTAGAGAGGATATAAAACGTAGACTGGCAATGGCAAGGAAAGCGTTTCTGAAGTAGAAAAATTTGTTAACATCGAGTATAGATTTAAGTGTCAGGAAGTCTTTTCTGAAAGTATTTGTATGGAGTGTAGCCATGTATGGAAGTGAAACTTGGACGATAAATGGTATGGACAAGAAGAGAATAGAAGCTTTCGAAATGTGGTGCTACAGAAGAATGATGAAGATTAGATGGGTAGATCACATAACTAATGAGGAAGTATTGAATAGGATTGGGGAGAAGTGTGTGGCACACCTTGACTAGAAGAAGGGATCGATTGGTAGGGCATCAAGGGATCACAAATTTAGTATTGCAGGGCAGCGTGGAGGGTAAAAAGTGTAGAGGGAGACCAAGAAATGAATACACAAAGCATATTCAGAAGGACGTAGGTTGCAGTAGGTACTGGGAGATGAAGAAGCTTGCACAGGATAGAGTAGCATGGAGAGCTGCATCAAACCAGTCTCAGGACTGAAGACCACAAAAACAACAATTCAAGGGAAAATGTAAGGAGAGAGATAAAAATTGAGACACATGCCCTCAACTAGATGGGATTGTTTTAAAGCATAAACGAGTGCAAAATCACGTCAACAGATGGCGTTGGACAGCAGGATGGTGCTTTTCAAACTGTCAGTTTGACAGCTCGGCTGCTTAACACCTGCTGAAAGGTACGACTTTTATGCAGAATGGCGCCCCACCACATATTGCTACACATGTGCAAGATCTCTTGCGCACATCGTTTGGTGAGGACCGCGAGCTGAGCCACCAGTTGCATCATGTTTGGACTCCCAGGTCCGCAGACCTCAAACAGTGTCATTATTGATTATGAGATTACATGAAATCGCAAGTCTACCACAACTGTCAGATCTCATTAGGGATGCTAAAGGGCAACTTCCGTCAGCAGTTTCTCATCATACCTACTGATATGCTGTACAGTGCTGTTCACAACGTGGTGCCGACATTTGAACATTTGTTATGAATAACAAGATCACTGCTAAAAAGCAACTGCTATGTTAATTATTGCTTTTGTGTCATACTAGTGAACACGGCCAAGCTTCGCAATATCTAAATACGAATGTACGTGCTAATCTACTTCCCCTCCCCCCTCCGCGTCTCTCTCTCTCTCTCTCTCTCTCCCTCTCCCTCTCTCTCTCTCTCTCTCTCTCTCTCTCTCTCTCTCTCTCTCTCTCTCCGACCTTGAGCCTTGTGACTGCCAACGAAAGCTCGGTTGGGAACGGAAGTCAGTGTGAATGGGTAAGTCGCTGGGGTCATTAATATAATGAGTACAGGGGAGAAATATCCAGCTACTGGATCTGAGAGCTTCGGCGACAGCATTTCTCATAGTTTTAAGGTATGACTGGGTAGGACAACAAAGTTTCGGATAGTTCAGATTCCGTAGCAGTACTGAGATCAGAAGTCGATGAGCCATGAATACAACATTCGGCTTTCCCCATAAAATTGACGCCGTCCAAGAAAACATAACAGCACGGTATTGTCTATACAATTTTCGTTTAAAATTACATGTAAAGATAGGAATGTATGTGTCATAAACAATGGGACTAATAGTTTCAAATGCCCTGATATCTAAGTTAAAACTGACTGCGAGAAAGAAAGGGAACCTGCACACTTTTACACCAAAGCATTTTCTTTCTCGATGTCGCTTCTAACAGAAAATTTGTTCAATGTTGTTCAAAAAATACATAGCCTGTAAATTTTAAACATGGCTGTTTTTTTCGGTGACCGTTTAAAATTGAAAGAAATGAACCCTCGGTCACAATTTTTGGTCTTATTAACCAGGTTTCAACACTTAGAATTTAAACGTTTAAAGTGTCCTATAACATAATTACAAAGTTATGGGAAATTTTTTTATGTATAAAAGTGTAAGTACTGACTGACAATACAAGACAGAGACAATACTTACTTGTCACGTATGAAATAAATGACACGCCAAAAGGGCTTTAGTCCCAAATTAAAAAAAAAAAGAATGCAAGAAAGGCCAGCCGTTATGGACTGTACAGCCACAGATTGCAATCTGGGTGACCGAGGGCTCATTTGTTTCAATTTTAATATAGTCTATACCTGTCTGAATGTTACTTAGAAGTAAAATGGTCAAGAACTTTTTTAGCCTTTCGGTAACAGCGCTCTACTTTATCTACTATATATACATTTATAGACCAAAGACAGGTGTGCGGAGTGGCCGCGTGGTTTGAGGCGCTATGTCACGGATTGCGCGGGCACTCCCACCGGAGGTTCGAGTCCTCCGTCGGGCGTGTGTGTGTGTGTGTGTGTGTGTGTGTGTGTGTGTGTGTGTGTGTGTGTGTGTGTTGTCCATTGTCCTTAGCATAAGTTAAGTAGTGTGTAAGTTCAAAAATGGTTCAAATGCCTCTGAGCACTATGGGACTTAACATCTTTGGTCATCAGTCCCCTAGGACTTAGAACTACTTAAACCTAACCTAAGGACATATATATATATATACGAAATATGTAGCCTATGTCCATCCGAAATGCATTAGAGTATCACGCAAATGTTTGAATTAAATCGAATAAGAACTTTTCGAGATCTTTGCTAAGGAACATCTCTGCTTTCTGTATTACATATGTATTTATAAACGACATATATTTAAAAATACGTAGCTCATTTCTGTCAATACGGTTATTGGAGTCGGTGTAAAAATAGGATAAAAGCCGGTCAAAAACTTTTCCAGTTATTTACTAACAACATTTACGCTTTATGTAGTGCATATAGATTTATGTACCGTATTTATAATAGAATGTAGCCTATGTGCGTCCGTCCGAGTGTCGCTGAAAAATTTGTCATTGAGAGACTTGTCTCTGCGTAACTGTATAAATTAAGCTCATCTATTGGTTGTTTTGTGCGTTTTTTTTTATGTTATCCATAAAATCTCACGTATGTTAAGCATGTTGTCAATTTTTACCTCTTTACCTACATGATTCCGTGAGATATTGAATTTTCAAATGTTAGCTTGTAACACCATAGCTTAGACACTACATACCTTTTTTCTTGATTCATTTAGCTTTCTATTATGTTCAACATCCTATCGTTGAACTTCTGTAATTAGTGCACAATTAATTCCATACTGTAATGAAGTGTAATCTCTGTAGTGATCTTTTGTCTTCCTCATATAATCTCTTTTGTTACCTTTAAAATTAAATAATTTTATTTAAATAATTTTGTGTAGAACTACCAATATATGCAAATGTTCTGTTTTATTAAAAATATTTGTTTGCTGTTATGTAAACTGCTGATCTTCACTTAGGGTTTTAGTTATTTTGTATGTAAAAGGTCTTGCGGTTCCCCTCGGGAACGGAACTGTGTAGCGCGCGCAAATTGTGGTTGGCGTAGGTAGAAAAGGTGGAACTGAGAGTCAGTCGGGGACGAGCTACCAAACTATCAACTGCTCATGTAAAAGTTGTGTATTGTGCTCTTCCCGAGAGAGGCTTTTCCTGACGCTTTCCAATGCCCCGGATGAATGGGTAAAGAGCTGGACTTATTCTGCAATTGGTATCTATCATCGCCACCAAAAAATGACAGAGTCCAACAATTCTACCTGCAAATCAACCTACCAACATGAAATCGCCAGCACATTGCGTAACCACTGTAATGGAGCACTATAGTAATTTACAGTGAAGGATCAGCTTAATGGATGTGTTAATGTGCGCAAATATAAGGTAACTTGAACTCTTATACCTACCTTGATTTTTATCCCCCTGTCGCTTTTCCACTAAGGGTCCTTCCCATGCTAAAGTGATTACCAAGTGTCCTTATTGAAAGAACATTGAAGCCCAGTGTTTTACTAATTAATGCCTCTTCAACATAGTAAAAAGAAAGTTAAAGTTGATGTGGCAAGAGAGTGAATTAAAGTAAATGAAGCTTGCTGAAAATAATTTTTCTATTAAAACTGCTTGTTGCCAACTTCAAAATTAAAAGTTCTTAAAACTGAGGCTTATAAAGTTTTGCTTAGTAAATGATCACATTGCTGCCTGTTGTAAATCGCAAAAGGTGAGACAGTATCTTACAAATATGCCAATTTTGTCTCACACTGTAGTAAAAGTTGAAAACTGCAATTGTGGAAAGTTATATACTCATGCTTGCTAAGCACTTGTTTCTCTTGTGTATTGAAGGTGCATATTAACAGTGTAATAGGATCCATAGTTTATCCTTTATGCTCTTGATAAATAACAATTAACAGAAAGACCACTATGAAAACATTAACTTCGTTTATTCAAAAGACAGTGAGAAGTAACCTGTTAGTGAATACCATTTAAATTTCATTCTTAATATAAAAGTATTTAGCTGAGAGAGACTTAACCTGTGACCAGTTCATAATTTTGCAGTGAACTACATTTACAATTTTATGTCAGTTAGGAAAATGTTTGAAAAGTAATACTGAACCTATGACCAATTTAAGATTGTACAGTGAATATTAATAGTAATGTTATAAGACCATTCAGTTTGAATAAGCCCTGAAAGTAATAGTGTGTAGTGTTATAAGGTTATATTTACGCAAATAGTTTGTTCTGATCTGTTAGCTCCAACCTTAAACTGAACATGCTGTATTCAGGTGCCAGAGTTCATTGCACTCGCGTGTGGCAAAGTATAGGTTGTGTTTGTCCGTTAAAGTTACTCATACCTATTTTCTTGAACAAGAATGTTAATCATTCTCATGCCTAATTAGGCAGGCGACCGTTTCCTTTATTCTTTGAACAGTGTACTTAGGTAAAATATTATTTGTTACTGTTTAAATATTTACGTAATTTTTACTTTCATTTCCGATATGCCACCTCCGTTAGGTACAACACGGTCAACACAGCAAAATTCCTCTCAGAGGGTAACACCGCTCTGTTTCTTCATACTATAATTACTTGAATAAAAGTAATTTCACTATACGAACTGTCTTCAGCTTTGAGGTTATGGTATAGTAGTAGCAGACGAAAGTGTTATAAGCAGACTTTTGTATGTTATCCTTGTCAACAACATGCATGCATCAGACGTTAAACTGCTTTTGCGATAGCGCATGCACTGAATATAGCCTTGCTATCTTTGGTATTGTGTGGAGGTATGTGTGCGCATTTGGCCTGTGACAACAGAAGTAATCTAAAACACGACACCTGAAGATGGCTGCACGTTGCCGAAACACGTAGTCGTAGCACAGTCCGTAAATTGTGACCGAAGCGGCAAACCGTGCATAATTTACCATGAGAGAGAGGGGGGGGGGGGGGGTGGGAGGGAGAGATGAAGTGGCTCCGTTGTATCGCCCTGGATAAGATCCAGTCCTTAAGTTACCGTAACGATTTCGGAAGCGCTGTCGCGGTCTGAGATGGTCGCCGCCACAGAAGGCAACGCCCAATCTCGAGATAGCCGTAATGAGGCGACAAGCCGCCAACAAGCCTCCAGAGTCCCGCCCAGTGGAGGGACCACCGTAAACAAGGCCGACGCCGTCTCCTCTCTCTAGTTTCCCGTCTCTTTCCGTCCCTCACCCATCTCTCAGTGGAGCGTCCCGGGACGGCTAATCAGCTCAACAGGGGAGGCAGGTAGAATGCCTGCCCGACGTCCAGCGAACGAGCCGTTTTACCCGGACGGGGCCGCCAGCCAGTCACTGGAGGCGGCGATAGCGCTGGAACTGCCGCCCTGACCGACAAGAATGTGTCGGTTACGGCCGGGGACGCTCGTCTAACGTCCCGTGTGATGAGCGTTTAAGGACGTTCGCTCAGAATACAGATTTTGATAGGGGGGCCCCAGGACTGTTGTCAAAGCGACACTCGATGATCGTCCTCTGGAGGGACGAGGCTTCTTTACGGTTTACACGACCGTTAGCCCAAAACGTTTCTGCACTGTATCTGTCCGGAAGACAAATTTAATGGACTGGAATGGGTCCACCAGACCAACACGAGGAATAATTCTTACCTTGGCAGTAAACGCCAGGCAGACATACCCTATTCACTGCTTCCACGTTAGGATAAGTGTCGCCTAACCAGTGAAGGTTAAACGCATTTTACTAAGAACACAATATACGAGACGTTATCTGTATCCATACTGAAACTATTTCTTGGGATGACACGAAGAATAAATAATCGTTTCATTACTAAAATAGTTAAAAGTAAACTAAATTCCTTCCGAAGAAGCTTCGGAAGGCCCAAAGGTACCGACCGACCGCCGTCTCACCCTCAGTCCATAGGAGTCACTGGATGCGGATATGAAGGGGCATGTGGTCAGCTTCGAAAGTGACTATCATATATGTTGATTTTGTTCCTTTAAGAGCCACGTGTTCAGTTCTGTCTGCAAGGAAATCTTGAATCCAGTCGCAATTCTTGTCCGATTTCGGTATACTTGCATTTTTTTTTCACTAAACGGCAATGCGGGACGGTGTCGAATACTTCCCTAAAGCCAAGCAACACGTAATCAATCAGCATGAGCGCCGTTGCCTACAGCACTGTGAATCTCATCGAGGAACAGAGCGAGCTGAGTTTCGCAAGATCTGTTTGTGGAATCCATGATTTTTATAGAGAAAAATTTTCGCTCTCCAAAAACGTCATAGTTTTAATACTCTGACACTGACATCATTAAGGAAGTACTTTATTTACATTTTTTACAAAAAAAAATGGTTCAAATGGCTCTGAGCACTATGGTACTTAACATCTTAGGTCATCAGTCCCCTAGAACTTAGAACTACTTACACCTAACTAACCTAAGGACATCACACACATCCATGCTCGAGGCAGGATTCGAACCTGCGACTGTAACAGTCCCGCGGTTCCGGGGTGCAGCGCCTAGAACATCACGGCCACCGCGGCCGTCTCATTTTTTACATATTTAACAATTTTACCGATATTAATTTTGATGATATATCGTACTCATTACAAGGACAATGTAGTTAAGTGGAATTAAACCATGTGATGATGAGGGAATTAGATTAGGAGATGAGACACGAAAGGCAGTACACAAATAGTGGTATCACTAGCTAATAACTATTTGGCATCTGGTGGTTATCAATTAATTCCAATTTCTGTTTGACCGTAGAATAAAAACGTTCAGTTAGACTTTTACATTTCAGTGGATTTTATTATTTAGCTTTGTTATACACTCAGATATGTCAAACTTTCAGCAAAACTTTCAATCTCTCAGCAGTACCTCTGGCTCATTCAGTGGGGTAACACTTGAAAACCTAGCCCTGCTGCTGAAGGCCATCAAACAAAGATCATGAATGAATAAATGTGCTGTGATTTAAAAGCAATTGCAATAGTTATTGGTTTACACGAAAGTTTCAGGAAAATGATTTTCCTTTGTGTGTTTGTGGGATAGTGGAGACATAAAAAATCAAGCAATGACCTATGATACAAATTTAAACTGCAAAAAAGAAACTTTTTTGAACAAAGCATTACCTGCACCAAGTACAGTCAATCTGCTTCCGCTTCGTAAGCTAGGTCTGATGAATTTAGTAAAGGCTCTTGCTAAACAGCGTGAGGCTGCCAATAATTTAAACATTCTTTTCCTAAGATAAGTTGATAGAAGGACCACAAAAGCCGAAAACCGTAAATCGGTGAGACCTTCGATTCTAAACCGGCAAATGTCGAGTGACATCCTTGGACGTCTGTATGCCAGTGCTCATGGCTTTCTGGGCAACAGAAGAGAAGAGACGGTGTTTCCATGGTGACTGAATTGTTTAACAACTGCAAAAATGGCGTAAACAGTATCACGATAAGTATACCTTTTACATGCGCCTTTCGATTTATCTGTCGCAAAACTTAGAAATGAAGAGAGTGAACCCTTTCATGAAGACTCTTACGTAGGACGTCGCTGTAAAAGATGCTTCAAGCTTTGAATCACAAACGAGTTTTGCTAATTTCTGTTTAGAGAAACTGATGACTCATCTCACAAAAAAGAAAGCGTTCTCACCCAATTTTTTCGAAATAAAGACCGCAAGATTCTGGAAATGATATCCCAGAGGACATCGGCCAATCTTTCCACCACAGGAGAAAACAGGTCCGGACACGAAAAATAAAGTTTCAAAATTAAGTGGCATTAAACATTGTAATGTATTAATATTTCTGAGTACTTTATTGATAGTTTTTATAGGGCATTTTGTGTAATATGATGATTGTTTGGAGCCGGCCGGAGTGGCCGAGCGGTTCTAGGCGCTTCAGTCTGGAACCGCGCGACCGCTACGGACGCAGGTTCGAATCCTACCTCGGGCATGGATGTGTGTGATGTCCTTAGGTTAGTTAGGTTTAGTAGTTTTAAGTTCTAGGGGACTGATGACCTCAGAAGTTAAGTCCCCTAGTGCTCAGGGCCATTTGAAGCATTTTTGATTGTTTGGATGTTTGACGTAAGTGTTCGAATAATTTTTGGGTTATGTGGGTCACACTTTGCTTTTATTAATGTGCATCACAGATTGGAAATAAAATAGATTCAAAAATTACGTAAATCGATCCATTTAGTAATTAGAGACTGGAAAACAGTTTCAGTTTGTTTACCAGTGTATCTGGGCAGCCAAATAAGAAAAGAAGTCAAAAGTAGAGTGAATTGACAACGTCGAATCGTAATAACAAGAAAAGATTTTCTGAGCGACTGCAGTACGATCGATTGGTTCGTTTGGGGGAGGGGACCAAACAGCGAAGTAGGAAGTCTGCCTGCCCTTTCAGAGGAACTATCCCGGCAATTGCCTGAAGTGATTTAGGGAAATCAGGATGGCCAGACAAAGGTTTGAACCGTCGTCCTCTCAAATGCAAGTCCGGTGTGCTAACCATTGCGCCACCTCACTCGAAGTATGTTTACATCTTATACGACTTTGGGTACTTATCTGAAGGTCGATTAGAACGTTTTTTTCTTATATGCAGGTTAGCTTACCATGGATGGTAGTTGAACACTTGATGGGAAGTAGAGGGAATGTACAACTTAAACAACCTTTCAAAGAGACTCACAGCGTGTCTTCGCGAGCAAAGATGTTAGAATGTGCACCACACTTATGATGTACAAAGCTGTCGTATTTTCTACAAAAGGCGAATTAAAACAATTCTCTGTGTCAGTAACTTTTTTATTTTCGTAAGCGACTCACACGGATAATTACCTATTATTTTCGTAAGTGACTGATCACTGTTTTAGCTTACCTTTTGTATCATAAATATTCGCAGTTTACAAATCACATTGTCGATCACGGAGGAACTTGCATCTTTTTCTCATTAACATACAGTTGCGAAACATGTATCCTGTGTTAAAGTATTTCTTTCAGCCAAGACCCAGGCTAAGTCTGAAAATTAAGGAGGAGGACCAACGTCGTCATCATTAGGCTTTTGATTGTGCAAATCATGAAATTGTGCTAGACAAGCTCAAGTATTGTGGCATGAGTGGGACAGTGCACAAATGGTTTAGTTCGTACCTAACTGGAAGAGTGCAGAAAATAGAAATAAGTAGTTCTCGTAACATGCAAAGATCAGCACATTCCTCAAACTGGGGAACTATCAAGAATGGGGTTCCACAAGGGTCAGTCTTGCGTCCTTTGTTGTTCTTATTATATATTAATGACTTGCCATTCTATATTCATGAAGAGGCAAAGTTAGTTCTCTTTGCTGATGATACAAGTATAGTAATCACACCTGACAAACAAGAATTAACTGATGAAATTGTCAATACTGTCTTTCAGAAAATTACTAAGTGGTTCCTTGTAAACGGACTCTCACTGAATTTTGATAAGACACAGTACATACAGTTCCGTACAGTGAATGGTATGACGCCATTAATAAATATAGACCTTAATCAGAAGCATATAGCTAAGGTAGAATATTGCAAATTTTTAGGTGTGTCCATTGATGAGAGATTAAATTGGAAGAAACACATTGATGATCTGCTGAAACGTTTGAGTTCAGCTACTTATGCAATAAGGGTCATTGCAAATTTTGGTGATAAACATCTTAGTAAATTAGCTTACTACGCCTATTTTCACTCATTGCTTTCATATGGCATCATATTTTGGGGTAATTCATCACTGAGGAATAAAGTATTTGTTGCACAAAAGCGTGTAATCAGAATAATAGCTGGAGTCCACCCAAGATCATCCTGCAGACATTTATTTAAGGATCTAGGGATATTCACAGTAGCTTCTCAGTATATATACTCTCTTATGAAATTTGTTATTAACAACCAAGCCCAATTCAAAAGTAATAGCAGTGTGCATAACTACAATACTAGGAGAAAGGATGATCTTCACTATTCAAGATTAAATCTAACTTTGGCACACAAAGGGGTGAATTATACTGGCACAAGTCTTTGGTCACTTACCAAATAGTATCAAAAGTCTGGCAGATAACCAACAAGTATTTAAGAAGAAATTAAAAGAATTTCTGAATGACAACTCCTTCTACTCCATAGAGGAATTTTTAGATATAAATTAAGAAAAAAAATAACAAAAAATATTAAAAAAATTAAAAAAAATATTAAAAAAATTAAAAAAATAAAAATAAAAAATAAAGAAAAACAAAAAACACAATAAAATAAAGTTGTCATATTAACGTAAGTATGTTGTTAAATTAACCTAATTATGTCATGTATTGGAAAATTCGACTCGTTCCACATCATTACGAAATATCGTATTCATGATCCATGGAACTAGTATTAATCTAATCTAATCTAATCTCACCCAAATCGTTGAAGAAGCGCATAATCAACGATATAAATGGCACCATGATCCAGCGCCTGGAAGGGTGCACCAGAAATATCGGTTATGAGTGACGCCAGACTTCACCGACAGCGTTTCTACAGCACTGTGTTTTGAAATTCAAATGGTTCAAATGGCTCTGAGCACTATGGGACTTAACAGCTATGGTCATCAGTCCCCTAGAACTTAGAACTACTTTAACCTAACTAACCTAAGGACATCGCACAACACCCAGGCATCAGGAGGCAGAGAAATTTCCTGACCCCGCCGGGAATCGAACCCGGGAACCCGGGCGCGGGAAGCGAGAACGCTACCGCACGACCACGAGCTGCGGCCCTGTGTTTTGAGACCTCCTGCGGGCCCACTTCTATAATACAGTTATCAGGCGTAAGGTGAAAGAAAACTCAAGCCACCTATGTCCGAATCACATTAAGAATATCGTAAAAATCAGTGCCAGACTGTCCCTAACGTTGTAGCTGCATTATATATTACATCTACACGTTCACACGTACTCCTCAAGGCACCATACGATAGAGGGGACATTGTTACAGAGCTAATCATTCACTTTCCGGTGTTCCACTCGCCAACGGAGCGAGGGAAGAGTGATTGAATTCTCCTCACTTGCCTTCGCCGTCCTTACACGAAATGTATGTTGGTTGCAACGGAACCTTTCTACAGACTGTCTCAAGCGTCGGTTCTCTATACATTCTCAGTAGTGTCTCGCGAAAAGAACGTTTCTTCCCTCCACGAATTGCCATTTCAGTTCAAGGAAGATTTCCATAATACTAGCACATTGATCTAAACTATCGGAAACAGATCCAAAAACACGCTGGGACAGCTGGGTTATCTTACGTTAATCGGACCTGGTGGGGGTCCCAAACACTACAACAGAACTCAAGAACGGGTCCCACAAGTATTCTCTACGCGATCTCCTTTACAGGTTTCTCCCAACAAGTTGACCATTCGCGTTCTCTACAATCACCCTTAGGTGATCATTCCATTTCATCTCGTTTTGCGACGTTACGCCTAGATATTTAATCGAGTCACTGTGTCAAAAAGCACACCACTGCAATTGTATTCTCACACTACGGGATTTTTTTCCAACTCGTCTGCATTAACTTACATGTTTCTACATTTAGAGGAAGCTGTCCATGTCGTCTTGTTCGCTCCTGCAGTCACTCGATGCCGACTCTTTCCCATATATCATAGCATCACCACCGAATAGTCGCAGACTGTTGTACATTGTTCTTCAGATTGTCTATGTACATGGGCAAAAAGAGCGATCCAGTATCCTTCTAGAATCCGTCGGATACTCCTGACAAAACCGTTGTCTCTGATAAACAAAAGCCGTTCCAGGAATACGTACTGTGTTCTACTACTTAAAAATTCTTCTCAGGCACAACTTAGCCGAATGATATTTCAAAATGGAAGCTGTACGTATGAAGATGTCAAACGCAACAGCGTCCACCTCCAAACATCCAGTGTGTTGCACGTGGAACTCAATTCCGCTCAAAAATTTGTTCTTTGCAGTCACTTTAGGCATATACGGAAACTGAAATTAGTGTAATAAAATGGCAACAAGTGAAGTAATAAACAAATTACAGTCGATCTGTTTCTCACCTCGCTGAGTGGTTAACACTACAAACTCTTCCGGGGGCGGCCGGAGCGGCCGAGCGGTTCTAGGCGCTACAGTCGGGAACCGCGCGACCGCTACGGTCGCAGGTTCGAATCCTGCCTCGGGCATGGATGTGTGTGATGTCCTTAGGTTAGTTAGCTTTTTAGTAGTTCTAAGTTATAGGGGACTGATGACCTTAAAAGTTAAGTCCCATAGTGCTCAGAGTCATTTGAACCATGTTTGAATACCGGGAGTGGAGTGGGGTTCTAAATCCTCATCTGGTTTCGAGACATAGTAGTTTCACGAGAAAGCCCCGATTTATTTGAAAAGGACGGGGTTGATTTCCTTCCCCATGCTTGTCCCATTTGGGTTTTAGCTTTGTTCCTCATGAGAACGCCGTCGTCAGTACATCAGACTGTAATTTTCCCTTTCTTCTCTCTTAGGCATTAATTAATAGTGCAGAATTACAATCCGTTAGTATTTAGCCAGGCTCAGGGCAACTGTAATTATTTACTTCTTATTCAGCAAAAGGCTGACTGATTTGAAATTTTTATATGCAAACGATCATAAGAATATATCAAGAGTAATGAAATTTTTATCCCAGACGGGGATGCAGTGTCAGTTTTCCTGCTTTTTCGCGAACAGTAGCCTTGAGAGGGGACGTTCACGAAGCTGACCGAAAATTGCAGTTTATTAATAGAACTCATGGATGACAAGTTTCCAAAATTTCAGTGATAAAATCACATCAGACGAATCTGAAAAATCATTAAATGTGTCACGGGACCATCCTGCCTCACCCACTTTTTTAAGCAACAGTTCCATAATAGTTCGGTGAAGAATATTCCGTGGATTATTTCACGCAAGCTTGATGGGGACCTTTCAGTAGAGAAAGCTGAATGCATTAAACTTACCGACGAGAGGTTGGGGTCAAGACTGAGGAGGCTTGTCAGTGACATAAAGGTCAAAAAGCTAAAAAATGAAAGACCAGACTCACAAAGAAGGTATAGACACACTCCAAGTATATTACGGAAAGGCTAACAGACGAAACCTATTCAATGTAGGAGGCACGAAAAGTGCAGTGTGGGCTTCGTATTTCCACAAGGTGCCAACGACTGAGCATCCCATCCCTCATCTGTGCCACATTACCTGGTGTAATTGTCTAAAGCCTACGAGAGATCACAGCCCCTGCATTCCTGGATGTTGTCAAGCCCGCCAACAGGTTTTCTTTCGAACCTGGACTTCAAAAACGTGTGTTCATGGCAAAATCGACACTCCAAATTAGTCTCTAAATTAACTCACTATGGTAACCACATTTTCCTCTGCTACAGTTGTCAACTTGCAACTTGTGATGCAATTCTTGTATGTCATGATTAGAGCGTATGGAGGATGAAGGTATTAGAGAGAGTGGGCTTTAAGATAAGAAATTGAGAAAAGAACATTTACAGCGCCTCTCTATAACGGAAAAGTCAGTTGACGACCTGGTAAAGGAAGAATGCACAAAAACAATAAACCAAGAGAGAAGCCTTGATGGGAAAGAGGACCTTGCGTACAAATCGGGGGCTTTCTGAAGAGGAGACATAAGAAAAAAAAAACGTGAGGTTGAACTTTAAATAGTATTTCATGAATTTTGTTTTCGTTTTCGGACGCTTTTCTAAGAATCTATGAAGGCTAACATGACGAAATTTTGTACACTTACTTCTATAAACCAAACAAATGTTGTCTCTAGAGTAAATTATGAGACTCTGAGTTTAAGCTGAGATATGGGGCAAAGTGCTTGGAATTTTGCATCAGTTTTATATTATACTTACAGAATTATAATTAAAAATTATTAAAATTCTATTAGATATACTCAAAAATTTCATGAGAGGAGCTTTCTATATGTAAGGTGATTAAGCAACGAAAATGTCGTAGAAACCTCTTGAACAGTTTGTTTTGCAAATTAAATTTTTAAATTCTGTAAAAAGTTAAATACATATAATTCAAGGAACTTAACAGTAAATGATATCATCTCATCTAAATGGTGGTGGCAAAATTTCATTTCAGTATCTTCAAAATTGTGGAGCTGGTGCGTCTTTTAAAACAGTGTGTGTTCTTCATGAACGCCCCCCACATCCACCGCTGTTCAGCTTTACCATGTTTGGGCAGTTCTGGAAGCCTGACTGAAACTTTGACTGTCCCTGACGTATCGACCTCTGATTTCTGGAAAGTACCACCACAGGTTCTCCCACGAAGTGTGTTGGACAAGCACCACTGTAGAAACAGAGTCTTAGGACGAACGTACCTTAACCTACCACGAAGAACGTGTTGAATGAAACGAACAGTTTAATGAGTACAGAATATGTGTTGAGAGTAAATCGAAGAAAGACGAACATAATGAGGAGTTGTAAGTATAAGAGGAGCGAAAATGTTAACATCGGTAGTGTGGATCAGGAAGCAGGTAAAGTTGAGGAATTCTGTTACCTAGGCAGCAAAATAACCCACGACGGGCTACGCAAGGGGAGATGAAAACCAGACTAGTACTGGTAAAAATGTCATTCCTGGCCAAGAGAACTCTACTAGTACCAAACAAAGACCTTCATTTTAGGAAGAAATTCCTGAGAATGTACGTCTGGAGCACAGCATTGTACGGTAGTGAAACATGAACTGTGGAAAAACGGGCGACGCAAGGGGAGATGAAAACCAGACTAGTACTGGTAAAAATGTCATTCCTGGCCAAGAGAACTCTACTAGTACCAAACAAAGACCTTAATTTTAGGAAGAAATTATTGAGAATGTACGTCTGGAGCACAGCATTGTACGGTAGTGAAACATGAACCTTGGAAAAACCGCAACAAGAAGAGACTCGAGGCATTTGAGATGTGGTGCTACAGGAGAATATCGAAAAAATATCCTATGCAGGAGAAAAATAAACTCCTGATGGAAATCCGTGACTGAAACCGTGAGCCACCAAAACAACAGAGATTTCGATGCAATAACGAATAGGGAACTACGCGTCAACTTGTATAGTGAACGTATTTATTAAAGTATGTAGTTCCCCTATCACTATACATTTAGAAGATTATGCAAATAGTGCTGGAGGAACGTAACGTTAGGCAAAGTGGAACATTCACCTTCAGTATAGGCCCTGTCTTTATGCCTCCTGTTCCACTGTAGACGTGAACATGAGGTTCAATTACACTTTGGTTACTGGTACTGCCATGAATTTTTTTTCATAATGAACGTCTTTGATCTGGAACGTTTTGTGTCTGTAAAAAGATCTGTATTTTACGTTATAATTCTATTTTAGTAGTGGTTACAGGACCGTCAGATGTTTGCAGTACGGTATGGGTAGTGACAATAACGACATTCTCACTTGAGTAAATAAGACTATATTTCACCTATGGTTATACAACGCAAGAGACTGTAGTTGTAGTTGTAGTGTGGTGATGAAGCAATGGTGCCGACGTGTTCTGTTCCACGATTATAGCACAGTAATAACGATTGTGTACGTGGACTCTAAATTCTTTGATCCTACTGATTTCCAATTTGAACCACTACCTCTGATAATCTTTGACATAGAGTATAGGACATTAATATCCATAGTATGAACAGTAACTAACCTCCTGCTTTGAATTTGTTTCTCCGTTTATATGGATAGATAATATCATAGATCTTTACTAATGTAGTGTTGTAATATGACTGACATTATTCCTTCCGTCACATGATGCATTATCGCGAGATATGTCCTTCTGTTAACGGTTAACGGATGTCTGGAAACCATTATACCAATCGTTACGAAGGATTTTCATGGTTATCCGTATATGGGAATTTGGCTCTGGATTGTGTCGAATCTCGTATATTTGGATCGATTCCCCTGGTGTGAAGATTTTTCCGTTTAGTACTGAGTACAAGACAAGTAGTTCATGTTTCTGTACTCATTTATATGTAGTGCCGAGGTCACCGTGTTGTCACTTCGGTGAAAGAACAAGCCCTCTTTTGACAGAATCTATACTTTGACACATTGTCATCTTTCGTTTATACGAGTCAGTGCTGTAATCCAGCTTTATCCTAATCATTTGATGGGCCTTTGTATTCAGTGTGGTTTTACCCCCTCCCCCCCCCCCCTCACCCGCCACCCACCATCATGATTGTTCTCATAAATGAATGGATAGTCAACATATTTAAACTAGTAATTTTATACAAGAACAGGTTTATAAGGATAGGAGAAATGAGCGAGTATTTATGGTGTAGTGAGTATAAATGTGAGTATAAATGTTAGACTTGAGGCGTCCAAGTAAGTGGGTGATTAGGTGTTTCAATGACTGGTGTTAGCTTATGTCAACCCTTGACTAGATTACGTATAACAATAGGAGAGTTTATATACCCTACTGCGTACTCTTCTTCAGTAATTAGTTATTAGAGGAACTAAAAGTATTTTACATATGTGACGAACTGTTGTGACTGACAACATCCTGTTTACTTCTATTTGGAGCCTTGTTATGTACTTGATCGCGGGTGTTTTGGAATTAGATTTCTTTAGACCTGGGTTGCGACCTTAAATGAAGCTACGACATATGAATGGTACATTTTGGTGGCATATTAGGCTACATTTCTCTTATTGGAATGAGTAGGATAATTAACTCACTCATATGTAATTTTTTTTACACCATTGACTACCTTTTAATATACAAACTGGGTTCAATACCATTCTTCCAGTTCCTCCTCACTTGTGGTTCGTATCGTTATGAACGATGATGTTTCATTAACTTATTTCACTTTGTTACTTTATAGCAATGACGATACAATGTTATGCAAATGTAACTCTTTTCCACCTGTCCCACCTATCACTATTTATGAACAATGGAATCATGCGTTACATATGTCTGATTGATTATGCACATTTTCCTTCCTTTTAGTTAAGATGTGCACACGAAGAAGAGTTTAGGGTATTATTACTCACTTTTTACACAAATTTGATACTGCTTCATGCCTAGATTATCATTTCTAAGAGTAACGGCATGTCACCTTGACTTATATATACCCCCATTTTTATTCAAATGTCTGGTATTGATCTATAATGGAAATAACCGTGTATATTTAACATCATTTGTATTTTTTTCTTACCATATGAATTGATAATATCAAGGTAAATTGCATCTTAGTGAAAATGAACGAAATTTAACTACTTTTAATGAATACATCCTTTACATATTTATTTTGTACAATAGCTCAGGGACTTCTGATGTCTCACATTGTTTGTTTTATGTATGGTGTGTTATATAGGGCCTGAAGTTGGCGTTGATGCAACGTCGAAACTAGTAGCCAAATAAATATAAGATCTTAAATACAGCTGGAGGAGTTTAATTTTTAATAGAAACAACAGAGCATCGCACTGCTGGGAGACGAGGCCTGTCTACGAAGCAGCTAGGTCCATCTTATTCACTGGCGATCGTGGCCATCAGTCGTGATCACTGAAAATCTAGCACTGCGAGACGTTCCGTCTACGATCCGTCAGTGTACAGAGTCATGTTTGCTGCCAAAGGGGTGGCCTAGTTGGAGGCGTCGATCCTGTAGCTTCGATGCTTTGTAGCATCGGTGGCTGGCGTCCCTGAACACGGGTTCCCATGCTCGATTTGTTCCTCAAGGCATCCTCTACACCACCTCGAAGTTCGTCGCAACATTTCTCAGATATCCTATACGTGAATGTAGGCTTTCCTGGCATATCCTGTTGGTGAATCTCAGGTTTCCTACTGGGCAGAAGCGTTAAAACACGACGACGTTTCGAGAAGTGTCAGAATCATCATCTTCTGGGTGAGCCGTGAGTGGCTCGTGTTCCCGGCATCACGTATTTTACACCCTCTCTTTAACGTACTCCCACCTCACTACATTAATTTAAATTACTACTGTCACTGATAAGGGATCCCTTTCCATCGAACCCCCCTCAGATTTAGTTAAAGTTGGCACAGTGGATAGGCCTTGAAAAACTGAACACAGATCAATCTAGAAAACAGGACGAAGTTGTGTGGAACTATGAAAAAAATAAGCAAAATATACAAACTAAGTAGTCCGTGTGAAACATAACCAACATCAAGCACAGCTTTCGTACAGGAGCGCCGTGGTCTCGTGGTTAGCGTGACCAGCTGCAGACCGGCAGGTACTTGGTTCAAATCTACCATCAAATAAATATTTTAATTTTTTATTTTCAGACAATTATGTGACGCACATGCCGTCACCAGTGTCGTATAGAATATATCAGACGCGTTTTCCTGTGGAGGAATCGGTTGACCTATGATCTTCCGATCAAATGTTTTCGGTTCCCATTGGAGAGGCACGTTCTTTCGTCTACTAATCGCACGGTTTACCGGTGCGGTCGCAAAACACAGACACTAAACTTATTACAGTGAACAGAGACGTCAATGAACGAACGGACAGATCATAACTTTGCGAAAATAAAGAAATTAAACTGTTCACTGGAGGGAAGACTTGAACCAAGGACCTCTCATTCCGCAGGTGCTCACGCTAACCAACGGGACCACGGCGCTCCTGAGCTCACGTTAGCCTTGATGTTGCCTATCTTACGCATGGAATACCCAGTTTGTGTATTTTGCTTATTTTTTCATAGTTCCACACAACTTCTTCCTGTTTTCTCGATTGATCTGTGTTCAGTTTTTCAAGGCATATCCACAGTGCCAACTTATAACTAAATCTGAGGGGGGTGCGATGGGGAGGTTCCCTTGTGAGTTGCTGCTTTGCCTGACCGTGACCGGCGCTAGCAGTGCGTATCGATACATCCCCTCTCGTAGTATCTTTGTTCGACTGCTATTACTTCCCTGTCGTTCTGTCTTAGGCAGTTCGGGTTGCGAGTGCGGGTCTGCCAGTGAGTTGGAACGTGTCTAGAGCGCAGTCCGGAGCTGCCAGTCGGGGAGTTTCTATGCGGCACTAGTGTTGTCGGGTTGTAGCAGCAGTGAGGTCTGCATCAACATGGCTCGCCCGACCATTGCCGCCACGCATCACTTGAGCCGGGCCACGATCTTGGTGGATCGTCGGTCGGTCGTCGTACTGGACGACGCGTTTTGGCTCGCCGATCGTTCACGACTCGGCTGTGTGTGTGTGTGCATCGACTCCCGATTTTTCTTCGTGCATGCTTAGTTGTGTATCGTTCAGATCTTCGTGCAAGTGTTTGTCAGGTTGTTTGTGTAGTTGGCGGTATTTCCACTGACGACGATTTTAGATGTTGTCGGCATTCTGAGCCCAGTCGGTCGGTTGGTGCGGACCAGGGAGGATATCTCCGCGCGGTGCAGTAGGCTGGGTCCGCTGGTGGTCCCTGCGCAATGTCGGAGCGTGTGTCGAGCTGCCCGATCACTAGGAGCTTCGTGGTTCACCGACCCAGGACGTCAAAGTTGAGAAGTGGTTTCAACTACCCAGGCCACGTCCATTCATGTTGTGGTGGTTCATTTGGGTGGTTCTCTGTTGGGGAGGTTTTCCTGTGAGGAACACCGAGTGTTTCTATTGCTGAAATTTACCCACCACACGGTGCCATTAACTACGAGGGCAGTTCAATAAGTAATGCAACAGATTTTTTTTCTGAAACAGGGGTTGTTTTATTCAGCATTGAAATACACCAGGTTATTCCCCAATCTTTTAGCTACACAACACTATTTTTCAACGTAATCTCCATTCAATGCTACGGCCTTACGCCACCTTGAAATGAGGGCCTGTATGCCTGCACGGTACCATTCCACTGGTCGATGTCGGAGCCAACGTCGTACTGCATCAATAACTTCTTCATCATCCGCGTAGTGCGTCCCACGGATTGCGTCCTTCATTGGGCCAAACATATGGAAATCCGAGGGTGCGAGATCGGGGCTGTAGGGTGCATGAGGAAGAACAGTCCACTGAAGTTTTGTGAGCTCCTCTCGGGTGTGAAGACTTGTGTGAGGTCTTGCGTTGTCATGAAGAAGGAGAAGTTCGTTCTGATTTTTGTGCCTACGAACACGCTGAAGTCGTTTCTTCAATTTCTGAAGAGTAGCACAATACACTTCAGAGTTGAACGTTTGACCATGGGGAAGGACATCGAACAGAATAACCCCTTCAGCGTCCCAGAAGACTGTAACCATGACTTTACCGGCTGAGGGTATGGCTTTAAACTTTTTCTTGGTAGGGGAGTGGGTGTGGCGCCACTCCATTGATTGCCGTTTTGTTTCAGGTTCGAAGTGAGGAACCCATGTTTCATCGCCTGTAACAATCTTTGACAAGAAATTGTCACCCTCAGCCACATGACGAGCAAGCAATTCCGCACAGATGGTTCTCCTTTGCTCTTTGTGGTGTTCGGTTAGACAACGAGGGACCCAGCGGGAACAAACCTTTGAATATCCCAACTGGTGAACAATTGTGACAGCACTACTAACAGAGATGTCAAGTTGAGCACTGAGTTGTTTGATGGTGATCCGTCGATCATCTCGAACGAGTGTGTTCGCACGTTCCGCCATTGCAGGAGTCACAGCTGTGCACGGCCGGCCCGCACGCGGGAGATCAGACAGTCTCGCTTGACCTTGCGGCGATGATGACACACGCTTTGCCCAACGACTCACCGTGCTTTTGTCCACTGCCAGATCACCGTAGACATTCTGTAAGCGCCTATGAATAGCTGAGATACCCTGGTTTTCCGCCAAAAGAAACTCGATCACTGCCCGTTGTTTGCAACGCACATCCGTTACAGACGCCATTTTAACAGCTCCGTACAGCGCTGCCACCTGTCGGAAGTCAATGAAACTATACGAGACGATGCGGGAATGTTTGAAAATATTGCACAAGAAATTTCCGGTTTTTTCAACCAAAATTGGCCGAGAAAAAAATGTGTTGCATTACTTATTGAACTGCCCTCGTATATTGGTTGACTACAATTCGAGTGCACCAGCGGAATTTTCTGTCTTGTGGCCATTAGTGTTCCGGTTACCTGCCCTGGCCACTAACGTAATTTCAGGCAGCGTCCTTTCCTCACCTGTTGTCGGTGTCCAACATTGTGTGTAATTTTTACAGCTAATACATACATAATTGTGGATTATCACGTTCGTGACCTTTTGTGTTTGAGTCCTCGTGTACTGATTGATGGTAAGCAAGTAGTTGTGTCGGTCGGTCCGTGGCTGTTCCCTGGTTGGGTTCCGACGGATCAAGTGTAGTTGGGCTGACCACCTGTCTCGCCTAAGTGAACGAGGGCAGATCGACCTCCTTGGAGGCTTCCGAGAGCCGTTGTTTTTGTTGTCTTTCCCACCGGTGTTTAATTATCTGTTTTCAGCTATTTATAATTTAAGCCTTATGGTTATATTTAAAAAAAAATTGGAAAATTAATTGTGGGCTTTCAGCATTAAAATATTATTCTTAAAATCGTCTTTCAAGCTTAAAAATTGCGGCATTCTGCCTTTATAAGATTATGGTAACATATTTTAAAATTTTGGAATTCTATTGTGACCTTCACCCATTTGTATTGCACCTTGCATATGTTTGTTCTATCTACCTTGCCTTGAGGCTTTCTACCTAGCTGTGATATTTGTTTTTTAATTATTTTATTTGCTATTTTAACTGCATCTTTTTAACTTGTTGATTTCTAAGATTTCTTGTTTGGAGACCTTTAGCCGTGAAAGTGTTGCATTTGGTAAAGGTTCGGCTATGTGTCGCTTTTGGATGTAAATGTGTTATTAAATTACAATAAATGACAATTGGAAGGTGAAACTGACCCAAACCTTATTTGCCCTTTTCCACAATCCTGGTTACCTGATTCTTCCCAGCGGGTTTAGTGGGCGTTTCACTGTGGAAGTGAATTACGACCGTAGCCAACCGCGAGACTGAATGCCGATACGTTATGGGAATGTCATGCAGTAAGCGAAGTGTATAATTGGAGCCGAGGCGAATGGCAAATCATGCTGTCTACGATAAGGGGCGAAAATGAACAAGTCGGCTGACATACGCGACTATGGCAAGCGCAGATTATCGTGGCCTGAAGCTTGGGAAAGACAAACTCGCAAATGATCAAGCTGGTCTGCTATTCTCATGCTTCTGTCGTAAGCATATACGAAGAGTGGTTAAAGGTCCGTGAAACTGTTGACCCAACGACATGAAATGAAGTGACGAAGGAACATCGCGACTGTGTGCCACGTCGATGAAATGGAAACCCATGGGTGCTAATCTATAAAATCCAGCTTCTCTTCAAAATCTCGGCGCTCTTTAGGATTTTAAAGGCGTCGCTCAATGAGAGCAGAGGTGGTGGTGGTTAGTGTTTAACGTCCCGTCGACAACGAGGTCATTAGAGATGGAGCTCATGCCCGGGTTAGGGAAGGATTGGGAAGGAAATCGGCCGTGCCCTTTCAAAGGAACCTTCCCGGCATTTGCCTGAAGCGATTTAGGGAAATCACGGAAAACCTAAATCAGGATGGCTGGAGACGGGATTGAACCGTCGTCCTCCCGAATGCGAGTCCAGTGTGCTAACCACTGCGCCACCTCGCTCGGTAATGAGAGCAGAACTAAAGAGAGAAATTCTTAGAAATTTTTTTTGGAGTAAACTACGCAGACAGCGGGGAACGAGAGGAATATGAAGTGAAAAGTGTCTGAGGCACAGAATTAATCAGATAATTCGCACAACAACTTTATCCATCTCAGTGGAATCGCCCATCTACGAGAAGCGTCATGGATTTGGAGGATAGATTTTTTTGTTTTCTTAAATTTGGAGCAATAGTCTCGCGTATATTTATGTGCAAACAGGATTATAAAAATAAATGTTTATTTTCCTCCGGCGGCAATTTCTTCCCCGCCAGTAATTTACCGCTCCGTTGTCGCCGCGACGGCGCGGGCGCTGGAGACGGCGCGCTGCGCAGCTTCCACTGGCGACGTCAGCGTTAAACTTGGCCGGGACTTCTGTAAACACAGCGAAAACAAGCGGCAAGGGGGCGGGGGGTGTGGGGGTGGGAGATGAGGCGCCGCCTGGAATCGGTTTATAAGGGTACGGAACGCACTGGGCGCGATGAAAAAAGTAGGTCCGGAAGTGGCGATCCGGGCGGCAGAGAGACGACTATTGCTGCCCCTCCTCGCTCAACAGAATTTCCGAATCATTTCCTCGGCGGGCCATCCCGCGCGTCATATGCATACGTATTAGCTCCTTGCGAGCGAGTTTCGCCCGCGTCATCATAAGCGACTCTGCACAGCCATTGTTCTGCGCCAGTCTCTCCGAAAAACACAGCAGCGGAGCCGCTGCCGAATGCCCGCTTAAGACCGCAGCGACGTCTCCACTTGGCTTCTGGAGAGCCGCCCGTGGCGGACTTGTTGATGGACTCCTCCCCTAGTCACACAGGACTAAGACCGCAGCGGTTGCTAGCAGATGGCATTGTTGATCACAGCATCGGTCGAAGGTCACTACGTCCTGCACCGGCCCCACAGCAGGCGGGACCCAACGAAAGTCATGTTTATCTTCTACTTGTCACGTACGAGTGCTGACCATCGCAGATCAACAATTAATGCTACACCAATGTGGCACGATGTACAGGGTGATTATAATTAAAGTTAAACTTTCAAAACGCCTGTACAAATAACACCACAGTGAAACGCCCGCAAAATCACGCAGGGCTAACAGGTAATTAGGATTGTGGAAAGGGCCAAGGGAGTTGCTGTCGGATTCGTTTCACAATTGCAATTTATCATCATTTAGTTCACAAATACACTTTTGAAAGAATTAAATTTGCTTCGCGGCTGAAGGCCTCCAAACAGATGCTTTAGAATAAGTTGAATTTACGAATAAGATAAATCGTATACATAAAAATGTGTCTGAAATCTTATGGGACTTAACTAGTAAGGTCATCAATCCCTAAGTTTACACACTACTTACCCTAAATTGTCCTAAGGACAAACACACACACTCATGCCCGAGGGACGACTCGAACCTCCGCCGGGACCAGTCGCACAGCCCATGACTGCAGCGCCTAAACCGCTCGGCTAATCCCGCGCGGCTCGTATACATATATGGGATCAGCATGCGGAGCGGCTGAAGGCCACCGGATTAAATCTTCTAAATCCCAAATATACTATGACAATTACTGAAGGCACAAGGCAACCATATTTTAAGATGCTAACAGGGCTGAAGGCCCAGAAGGTGCACAGAAATAGATAAACAAACGCAATAAGATGGCTGAAGGCCGCCAAGTTACATTCTGCAAATTAAGGAAGTATATACTGCAACAATCGTTAAAACCATACATTAAGTTTAAGATTTCCTTTTGCAACACCAACGGCGGAAGGCCCACAATAACTTGTAAAATCTTTCAGAGGAAATTACAATAAACTTTCAAGAGCAGAATGCGATAATGTTTGGACTTGAAGGAAACTCTGAGAACATGTTTCCACGGCTGAAGGCCCACAACTAACCTTGCCAAATTAAAAATATAAAATACAGTTAAATCACAACAACATTAACACTGCCAAAAGGATAATGAAGAGAACGGCACTCATGAGTCTCCAGTGGATCGGTCTGCCCTCGTTCACTTAGGCGAGACAGGTGGTGAGTCCAACTACACTTAATTCGTGCGAACCCAACCAAGGGACAGTCACAGACCGACCGACCAACAGCTTGCTTGCCACGACTGAGTACACGGGACTTCAAGGCCCCAAATAATTACAAGTATCACTATGCACAAACAAACGCGTATGTGAACTGAGCTGCCAAAACTACAAACCATGTGGGTAGCAACAACAGGTGAGGAAAAGACACTGCCCAAAAATTGCGTTATCGGCCACGGCAGGTAACGAGAAGACTAACAGCCGCAAGGCAGAAAATTCCACTGGTGCACTTCACTATGGATAAATTAATTTGATCAATTCCACCTGATGGTGGCTATCTCGAACACTTCACTCGCTGTTGCTCACTCGAAGACCTCCACAACAGCAACGCCGGAACCAATAACGTAATGCTCAAAACCACTCAACCTTCACGTCCTGGGTCGGCGAGCGACGGTGCTCGTACCGATCGGACAGCTCCAGACAGACTCCGACACTGCGCAGAGACCGCCAGCTGACCCGGTCGACTACGCCACATAGAGATGTGCTCGGACCAACCGACCGACCAACAATCCACCAAAAGTCAGGCCCGGCTTGAGTGATGCGTGGCGGCAACGGTCGGGCGGGCGATGTCCACGCAGGGCCCACTGCTGCTGCAAGCCGGCTACTGGCTGGCCCGGGCTGCGCTCCAGGCGCGTTGCAACTGACTGCCAGGGCCCAACTCACGACCCCAACTGCCGCCGTGAACCCTCCTCCTCGCACGTTCCGACCGACTCCACGACAGATGAGACCGGGAAGTAATAGCACCCGAGCAAAGATCCTATCAGAGGGGATATATCGATACGCGCTATCTGGCGCCGATGACGGTCAGGCAAGACAGCAACTCAGTAACACCAGTAATTTTAATCAACGCGGTGAGTTGGAAACACGTTAAGACAGGGTGAAAAATACCAAATGGTGGAACGGCGAGCCATGCACGGTTCACACAGGTCACAATGACGTCAAACTGCAACGAAATATTATCGTAGAAGGGGGAAGAAGTATGGCAGAAGAAAAAAAATAGTGTGTAAATTGATCAATAGATAGCGCTGTATGAGTCAGAATACGTAAATGAACGTCATGCACAACGACCCACTGAAGTTTGTATAAACGCGCCGAGTACATGGCTTTTCCTCCTTTCGCCTCTGCGACGTTCGCCATGACTGTCTCTATGCAAGGTCGTGCCCTGCTCGTAAAGCTGTTTTACAAAAATGATGACTGTGCACACGTCGCTCTGCGGAATTTCCGGACACTGAAGGGTTTGAAAAAAGGCGTTGGTCCGATGACTGCCGTTTGTTTGGAGAAAAACGTTCGGAAATTCGAAAAGACGCTTTATTTTGGTGTGCAACCTGGTAGAGGGAGGACACGAACTGATTCGACGTCAGTGGAAGCAGTGGCCACAGCAGTGCAGAAGGAGACGAGTGGTGGCGTGTAAATGTGTAGCGCAGGGAGAATTGTCCAAACATTGGACATACCCGTGAGCATGGTGCGTAAAATCTTACCAAACGTCTTTCTTTGCTATCCACTCGAAGTTACCCACGTGCACGAGTTGCTTCATGCTGACCTACCGCCAACAGAGACCCCTGCTTTAGAATTTCTTCCTCGCATGGAAGTGGACAATGATTGGCCGTGGAAGATTTTGTGGACAGACGAAACCCACTTCCATCTGACGGGATATGTCAATACATAGAATTGTCGAATATGGGCAACGGAAAATCTACACACAAATCAACCAGTACCACTTCATCCCGAAAAGGTCACAGTGTGGTGTGGGTTTACAGCTTCGTTTCTCGTAGGGCCACATTTTTTCCAAGAGACAGGTGCTTCCGGTCCTGTTACCTGTACCGTCACTGGTAAGCGCTATGAGTACCTTTTGCACAACCACGTCATTCCAGCTCCCCAACAGCGTGGATGTGTGGATGGGATCATTTTTATGCAAGATGGCGCTCCTCTGCAATTTGAAAATCCAGTTAAGCAGCTGCTGAAGCGCCATTTCGGAAATGCTAGAATTGTCAGCCGCCATTTCCTTACAGGCTGGCCTTCCCGATCACCTGATCTTAATCCGTTTGACTTCTGATTGTGGATCTATGTGAAAGATGTTGTGTCCAGTGTTCCGACTGCATTGAAGGCGCCCGCATCTCGTGGTCGTGCGGTAGCGTTCTCGCTTCCCATGCCCGGGTTCCCGGGTTCGATCCCGGCGGGGTAAGGGATTTTCTCTGCCTCGTGATGGCTGGGTGTTGTGTGCTGTCCTTAGGCTAGTTAGGTTTAAGTAGTTCTAAGTTCTAGGGGACTTATGACCACAGCAGTTGAGTCCCATAGTGCTCAGAGCCATTTGCATTGAAGGCACGCATTGCGCAACACATTCTGAACGTGGCTGCGGGAACACTTCGATCAGTTGTGGGACATGCTGTTTCTCGGTTTCAACTTGTTGCAGAAAACGGTGAACAGCATACTGAACATGTTTAGCGCCAGTCACACGGAAATTAATAATCCGATTTGATTTTGATTGATGCTTTTTATGCGGATATTGGACACTTAAAAACCGATGCGACTGCTGTTTTTTATGCGGTCTTTGGTCTCAAAACAGTTAAAAACCGATGTGATTGATGCTTTCTATGCGGTTTGTGGCTTCAGAACAATTAAAAACCGACTTTTCCCATACGAGGTGATATCACCTTGCCGTGGTGGATGGGCTTACCTAACTAACAGTATCACACCTGTACACCCACGCACACTGAGTAGTACAGATTGTTTAACACCAAACGGACACCTTAGGCATTGTTGATTGATTCATTTGTCATTTGTACTTTACCACTATTTAATTATGATGCTTACAGCACAATCTACTGCTACATTTTGTAATTATTTATCTTTCTTCTGACACCGTTTTCCCCCTCCTCCGATAACATTCCGTTGCAATTTGACGTCATTTTGACCAGTGGTGTTATTTCTACAGCGGTTTGGAAGTTTAACTTTAACTATAATCACCATGTACTTGTACAGGTAAACAAGCTAGTACAATTTCAGGAGAAACAGAGACACAAAATTAGGGACATCAGCTGCCATTGGCATTGATTTATATCAATGGAACACGTTGAAAATTTGTCCCGTACTGGGATCCGAGGACAGGTCACCCTGATTACTTGCGCCACTGATAAAAATCAGTGCCCACTGCCAGATAAAATCCTTAATTCCTATGCTTTTGATTCACAGTGGGTGCAGGATCAAAACGATGTCTGTTGTTTCGGACATGCCCGAGAAAACAGGCACCACATGTATCAGAAGAACTGGATGATCTATTCAAGAGGAAGACCTTCAGAAACTGAGCACACGAGTAACACGTAGGCCCACCTCTGGTTCTTACGCAAACAGTTATTCGGATCAAAATTGATTGACAGTGTTGTTAGATATCGAGCCAAATAATGTCCGATTTGCACGTTAGATCATGAAAATCCAGAGCTGGTTGGAAGGCCCTACTCATTATCCTCCAAATTGGGGCAGATCGGGCGATCTTGCCGCCAAAGATAGGGTTCGAATCCACGAAGACAAGTATAGTAGAAAATCTCGCGGGTGGGCATTATCTTACTCAAATGCAAGCCCAGTATGGCTGCCATTAAGGGCAACAAAAAACGGCGGGTAGAATATCGCCGAAGTACCACTGTGCTGCAAGGGTGTAGCGGCTGGTAACCGAAGGGGTCCTCCTATGAAAAGAAATGCCACGCCAGACCATCATTCCTCCCTATGGCGGAGGACAGTCGAATTCGCATCCCACCGCAGCCGCAGACACGTCTTCGCTGGTCATCGGGGCTCATTTCGAAACGGGACTCATTACTGAAGATAGCTGTACTCCATACATTGGAGACGCCAGGCCGAATGCGCCAGACACCACCACAAACAGGCTTTTTGGTGGTCGGAGATGAATGAGAGGCGGAGCAAGGGGCGCCGTGAGTTCAGCCCCACTTCTGCGAGCCGCCTGTTAATGTTCCTTGTGGCCACTGACGCACCAGTTGCAAGTCAGACCCATGATGATGATGATGATGATGAATCTGGATATCTGAGCGCCTCTCTGACGACTGCTTTTCCTCACGTTCTGTCGTCTCTCTACATCGACCGCTTCCTCCATGACGCTGTGTTTCGCCTTATTTCACCAATTCCTGCCAACATCGTCGAACACTGGAGTCCTGTAAAGTAATCGACCGATTCACCGATTACTCCGGCTGGCTTCTTTGAGCGCAACTACACGTCCTCTCAAATTCTGATATTTTCCTGCACTGTTCCATCGTCTGTCTGTGAGCCATAGTTACTGTCCAACTGAGTGCACGGAATGAAATTCTCGTCGACATGTCGCCTGTTTACTATCCTCGCCAGGTGTGCCGTGAAACTGTGCCATAGCGTCACACGTTCGTCCATTCAGCGCAACATTTACAGTTTTGCATTTTCCTCTCCCCGATGTTATTCACTCTGTATATTGAGCAAGCAGTAAAGGAAACAAAAGAAAAATTCGGAGTAGGTATTAAAATCCATGGAGAAGAAATAAAAACTTTGAGGTTCGCCGATGACATTGTAATCCTGTCAGACACAGCAAAGGACTTGGAAGAGCAGTTGAACGGAATGGATGGTGTCTTGAAGGGAGGATATAAGATGAACATCAACAAAAGCAAAACGAGGATAATGGAATGTAGTCGAATTAAGTCGGGTGATGTTGAGGGTATTAGATTACGAAATGAGCCACTTAAACTAGCAAAGGAGTTTTGCTATTTAGGGAGCAAAATAACCGATGATGGTCGAAGTAGAGAGGATATAAAATGTAGACTGGCAATGGCAAGGAAAGCGTTTCTGAAAAAGAGAAATTTGTTAACATCGAGTATAGATTTAAGTGTCAGGAAGTCATTTTTTAAAGTATTTGTATGGAGTGTAGCCGTGTATGGAAGTGAAACATGGACGGTAAATACACTCCTGGAAATGGAAAAAAGAACACATTGACACCGGTGTGTCAGACCCACCATACTTGCTCCGGACACTGCGAGAGGGCTGTACAAGCAATGATCACACGCACGGCACAGCGGACACACCAGGACCCGCGGTGTTGGCCGTCGAATGGCGCTAGCTGCGCAGCATTTGTGCACCGCCGCCGTCAGTGTCAGCCAGTTTGCCGTGGCATACGGAGCTCCATCGCAGTCTTTAACACTGGTAGCATGCCGCGACAGCGTGGACGTGAACCGTATGTGCAGTTGACGGACTTTGAGCGAGGGCGGGAGGCCGGGTGGACGTACCGCCGAATTGCTCAACACGTGGTGCGTGAGGTCTCCACAGTACATCGATGTTGTCGCCAGTGATCGGCGGAAGGTGCACGTGCCCGTCGACCTGGGACCGGACCGCAGCGACGCACGGATGCACGCCAAGACCGTAGGATCCTACGCAGTGCCGTAGGGCACCGCACCGCCACTTCCCAGCAAATTAGGGACACTGTTGCTCCTGGGGTATCGGCGAGGACCATTCGCAACCGTCTCCATGAAGCTGGGCTACGGTCCCGCACACCGTTAGGCCGTCTTCCGCTCACGCCCCAACATCGTGCAGCCCGCCTCCAGTGGTGTCGCGACAGGCGTGAATGGAGGGACGAATGGAGACGTGTCGTCTTCAGCGAAGAGAGTCGCTTCTGCCTTGGTGCCAATGATGGTCGTATGCGTGTTTGGCGCCGTGCAGGTGAGCGCCACAATCAGGACTGCATACGACCGAGGCACACAGGGCCAACACCCGGCATCATGGTGTGGGGAGCGATCTCCTACACTGGCCGTACACCACTGGTGATCGTCGAGGGGACACTGAATAGTGCACGGTACATCCAAACCGTCATCGAACCCATCGTTCTACCATTCCTAGACCGGCAAGGGAACTTGCTGTTCCAACAGGACAATGCACGTCCGCATGTATCCCGTGCCACCCAACGTGCTCTAGAAGGTGTAAGTCAACTACCCTGGCCAGCAAGCTCTCCGGATCTGTCCCCCATTGAGCATGTTTGGGACTGGATGAAGCGTCGTCTCACGCGGTCTGCACGTCCAGCACGAACGCTGGTCCAACTGAGGCGCCAGGTGGAAATGGCATGGCAAGCCGTTCCACAGGACTACATCCAGCATCTCTACGATCGTCTCCATGGGAGAATAGCAGCCTGCATTGCTGCGAAAGGTGGATATACACTGTACTAGTGCCGACATTGTGCATGCTCTGTTGCCTGTGTCTATGTGCCTGTGGTTCTGTCGGTGTGATCATGTGATGTATCTGACCCCAGGAATGTGTCAATAAAGTTTCCCCTTCCTGGGACAATGAATTCACAGTGTTCTTATTTCAATTTCCTGGAGTGTAGTTTGGACAAGAAGAGAATAAAAGCTTTCGAAATGTGGTGCTACAGAAGAATGCTGAAGATTAGATAGTTAGATCACATAACTAATGAGGAGGTACTGAATAGGATTGAGGAGAAGAGAAGTTTGTGGCACAACTTGACCAGAAGAAGGGATCGGTTGGTAGGACATGTTCTGAGGCATCAAGGGATCACCAGTTTAGTATTGGAGGGCATCGTGGAGGGTAAAAATCGTAGGGGGAGACCAAGAGATGAATACACTAAGCAGATTCAGAAGGATGTAGCTTGCAGTAGGTACTGGGAGATGAAGAAGCTGGCACAGGATAGAGTAGCATGGAGAGCTGCATCAAACCAGTCTCAGGACTGAAGACCACAACAACAACAACATCATTACCTTTGTTGTTGAATCTTGCCTCGACGTAGGTTCTAGGAAGCCTGCCTTCTAGGATCGCTGGACAACGTTCAAACAAATCTTATTAATGAGTTTTATTACGAAATGGACAATGACAATACTCAGTTTGATAACAACACAGAAGTATCGCAAGCAAAGGGCGACAGGCAAATTAGAACTGTCTTCAGTATATACAATTGCTAATACAAGTGAAGTAATACAGTTCTATTCAGCCAGTCAGCGTGCTATTGGCTGACGTCTTCTTCACAGCCCTCTCTCCTTCTGCTCTCTCGTTCCCGACTGCCGTGCCGGCGCTTCACTTTACGCCGTAACATGACGGATTTTGGCGCGAAGTTTGAATTTTGGCGGGAACATACGTCAACTGAGGTATCTCAACCAACCTAAGAAAATGGTGGGAAAGAAAGCTCACCTCGACTAACCTAAGTCATCTGACTGCCATATCTTCCTAGGGACTGGTGCGAAGTTTGAATTTTGGCAGTAAAGAAAGGTCACTTGAGCTATCTCTACTAACCCTGCGAGGTGCCGGGGCTAGCAGTGTATTTAACACTAAATTCTTCTAGAATCTACATGTGTAAATGATGCTCTAAGCCCCCCCCCCCCTATTCTAACTCCGATTTTTGCTGTTGCACAAGGATTAAAAAAAAAAATACGTGAACTGACTCTAATCAACCCTGCCAGTGGAGTAGAAGAGAGTTTGGCACCTGCAATAATTTAATTTGATAAATAAGTTAAATAAACGAAGGTTTCATTAACACAGTGAGGAATGATAGGGTTGCTCTACCGATTAACAGAATGAAAGTTCTGTCCAAAATAACAATATGATTTATTGAGACTAAACACAAAATAATAAACAAAAACACATGAAACATTTACAATACATCAAATTGGCTCAAATTGGATACTCAAACAAACGCTGTGAATGTGAAGTTGTCCCTGAACTAGATTGTGAGGATTATGACGAAGTGGTATGTGGAGCCAATTCCTTGCCACTCAAATCTTAAGAGAGACACACAGCTAACCCAACATTAATTGCTGCTACTCAAGACAGAACAAAGTTAGAAAAAGACGAACAGGCGCACTCTGCTGAGCTCTGATTATCACCTAGGAAAATCCCTATCTGCCGGTGCTGCGGACATACATTACCAAACTGTCTTCTTAACTGCCAGAACACGATCTGGCGTACCGGAGGCGATGGCTGGTTACTTCGCGTCCTCGACCGGAAGGCGAGAGCCGACTACACACAAGAGCACCCGTACAGGCCGAACACACAACATTCCCGCCCCCACGACAGTGGTCGTGGTTAAACGTTCCAATCAGCAACTCGAAAACCGGCGGAAAATTCCACTCTATTGCCGGAACACTACCATTCCACCAATGGACATTCTTGGCGCCAATTTCTGCGCTGATTTTGCTACGTCACGGAGCTATGCCCTGAGCAAACCAATCACAGTTACTATTTTTCAGAAAGCGCTGGAATTTTCCCGCCACAACTGCCTGGTTACACAAGTCATTCCCACGCCTCGCTGGTAGCCCGCCAGAAAGTGTTTTCGCTAAGTTTCTGCGAAGTAACGGAACCTCTAGCCCAGCCGCTACTTCAGGCCCCTGCGGGCGTGTCTCTTGACAATGTAGGCGTCTGGAAAGCATTCACTCGACTCCCTCACACGCGTCGGCTTAACCCTCTCGAGATCCGCAGAGCCCGCCTGTCACCGGACCACCTGGGTGACGAGAGACGCTACGTGGGAAGTCCGCGTGTGTAGGAATAGCGACTTTTCACCGCATGCAATTAGAGACGAAAATCGTAAGATAGAAATATGAGGGGGGCTCATGCCACTTCTCAACCTAATAAAATGGCAGGAAACAAAGGGCATTTGGACTACCTTCACTAACCTAAGTCACCCGACTGCCACCTCTTCCTAGGGATTGGTGGGAAAATGGCTCAGCCTGTCAAAATAATAATCCATCTAAAAGACTCTGCAAACATGCTTGCTAATCGTTAACTGTCAAAATCTATTTAAACAAATTGAGACACTATCACCATCCAGTGTGTTCGCCATGAGGTCGACTCCAACTGACCTAGTACACAGTACCACCACCAGGGGCTCTGTTGTCTGTCCCGTGACGTAATCAAAGATGGTGGCTATGTCATCAGCTGATGACGCAAGCACAGTTGTCCAAGATGGTGGGAAACAGCATGTTCACCCCAAGGTCTGAACCTAGTACACAGTAACGCCACCAGAGGGCACTGTCATCCTTCTGCGACGTAATCCAAGATATCGGTCTGGGATGGGGGCAAATGGCAGTAGACAGAGACTCCACCAAGAGATCCAAAGTCCAACTAACTCAGTACACAGTACTGTCACCACAGGGCGCTGTCATCCCTCCTGTGACATAATCCAAGATGACTGACAGGACGGGGAAATGACACAGCCTGTGCTGATCTGTTGGAGAAAGGAAGGAGTGCACTTTATCTATTTTGGAACAATTTATTTAGGGACCGATTTGAGATAGTATATTTATTACACTGACACAAAACACACGATCTGACATGCTTGGGGTCATGCCACACAGCCACACAGACCCGTAAAATATTCCTAAATAATGCTCTGCAGACATGCAAACAACTCCTAGATTACCAAAATAATTTCAGTACAGACATGCAAACTACTCGTAAATTACGCAGTACAAAGATGTGCAGGCATTAAATCAACTCTTAAACTGTCCAAATAACACATAGTACAGCCTACAGATCTGCATGCAAAATAATGCAACAGACACGCAAACAAATGTATCCAGGCACCGCCCGCTGCCCCCTGGCCACTGAACGGCACAGGAGGCTAGCGGCAGCGCCCAAAAAGTGATGCGGCAATCAACTGCCAAGCCTCGCACAGGTCCCACGAGCATAAGGCGGTGACATCCCTTTCGTACTGGACACCTGAGACATTCCTCTTGAAATACGTGATCACCAAGGCTTCGTTGATGATGCGACCGGATGGGAGTGAAGACCTATTTGCAGAGTGCACACGCTCCAAGGTGGGCCGCACACTGTACTTTGCCAGTGCTGGTGTGAATCCTCCCTGTATCTGTGGTCCAGCGAAGAGCTAACTGCTGAACGACACTGCAGAAATCCGTTCCAGAATACCACAAGCTGCTTTCTACCTAGTGATTCTAACAGACCATGCATGACGTTTGGCTGACACATCGCCACGCGTAGCTACTTACCATTGCAAGCACATCTAGCAACATTGTCAATGTTATACTGAATCCATATTGCTATCTAAAATAATAACCAAGTCAAATTCTAGGAAATAGCATAGTGTTCCAGAAACACTTAACGTGCACTTTTGTAGGAGTTTTAGTGATGTCTCAGCTTGTATGCATGGAAATTCTTGCCCTAGCAGAACCTGTTTGCGAAAATAGTGCACAATAACCTTGAATGCATTCTTACTCACAATCCTAACATAGCACACCAGCCATCATATATTACCCTTCCTGCTTTCAATACAATCAAACGGTCTCACTGCAATGTACAAACTGTTATATCACAGCATGAAGGATGTCATGTGAATGAACTGAGCAGTATGATTGGCTCTTATCGAATTAACAATCCGAATTATTGATGCTGCCGTTGTGGAAGCACCATTCGCCTTTTCTTTATTTCTGCAGACGAGACTTCGAGAGGGGGAAAAAAGCTATTTTACTGATCTCTATATTGCACCAACAATTAAACCCTGCAAAGTGCCCCTAAATATCATCAAATATGGAAAGACTCTTACTCAATTACACTGCTCTCCCACTGAAGACAGGAGCTTGAATATTAGAGTGTGAAATCGATTTCCAACCCAGCAATATAAAGGGTGTTACAAAAAGGTACGGCCAAACTTTCAGGAAACATTCCTCACACACAAATAAAGAAAAGATGTTATGTGGACATGTGTCCAGAAATGCTTAATTTCCATGTTAGAGCTCATTTTAGTTTCGTCAGTATGTACTGTACTTCCTCGATTCACCACCATAATTTCATATGGGATACTCTACCTGTGCTGCTAGAACATGTGCCTTTACAAGTACGAGACAACATGTGGTTCATGCACGATGGAGCTCCTGCACATTTCAGTCGAAGTGTTCGTACGCTTCTCAACAACAGATTCGGTGACCAATGGATTGGTAGAGGCAGACCAATTCCATGGCCTCCACGCTATCCTGACCTCAACCCTCTTGACTTTCATTTATGGGGGCATTTGAAAGCTCTTGTCTACGCAACCCTGGTACAAAATGTAGAGACTCTTCGTGCTCGTATTGTGGACGGCTGTGATACAATACGTTATTCTCCACGGCTGCATCAGCGCATCAGGGAGGACATTTTCAACATTTCCTGTAACAACGTGTTTGAAGTCACGCTGGTACCTTCTGTTGCTGTGTGTTTCCATTCCATGATTAATGTGATTTGAAGTGAAGTAATAAAATGAGCTCTAACATGGAAAGTAAGCGTTTCCGGACACATGTCCACATACCATATTTTCTTTCTTTGTGTGTGAGGAATGTTTCCTGAAAGTTTGGCCGTACCTTTTTGTAACACCCTGTATTTCGACATTCCGTGTCTATGTAGTAAACATACAATTCGTACCCTACACCATTCAAAAATTACCCCTTTTACATCATTCGTACATATACAGAGAAGACAGACAGAATCATATATACCTCTCGCAGCACTAGATATTTCCCTGCGATATCTATGGTCATCCATCCCCGTCGGATGACCAGAGCACCCTCAACGCATCGAAGTCATCTGAAGTCACTCTCAGAACTGTTCTACAAATTCAGGATCGCTTCCCCTTGGCACAAACGCGTTACTGTTTTTGGTCCGGACCAGCATCTACACCAATCTCCAGACTCAGGGATTACAAGAACACACGTATTTTTGCACGGTTTGCCAAAATAATATACTATTTTCGCGGTACGTCTCGATATCAAGCACATGGCTGCAGCCTACCGATCACTCGCACAACATAATTCACAAAATATAGACTGGAAATTATTTCTCTACAAACCTGAAACTTTAGTGAGGTGGAGCATGCTCCAGACCAGTGAGTAACTAGAAGCTTGTCCCATCTGCGAAGACCTTTACGTGAGAACTCAAAATAAATATAAACTGGTATTTCCACTCGCAAATACTGATGTCCGTGATGTAACAGATTCCAAATCATCTCTATAATTTACAAAGTCAACTAATGTGTTTCTCATGTCTAGAGAACCGGCAAACGTGTTTTTCACCTGCTAGATGCACACACCACAATCAATGTTCCCTCAACTAAATAAAGGCGTGAAATGTACAGAAGCAGTCAACTGAACAATCTACATGGGAGGGAATAACGTACAGTGCAAACACACCTCCATCGCCAATCTTCTCAAATTTCCACGTGATCATGAAAGCTGCCCAACACATACTAAGTATTAGTTTGCTATTCAGCTGTCTAGAGGATGACACAGCCACATACCTGAATTCCAACAGACCTCTGCATTTGGACGGCTCCTGCTGTTAGCTGGAAACGTGAACCACTCCCATCACAGGTGACACACAAACAGAATCATCCTAAAAACCTGGTGACATATAAGTATTATCATTGTACTTACAATTACATTTTATGATGGCGCTCTTAGTTGAACAACATTCGGCAATGAGTGAAGTACCAGAAATACATCCAGCTGACGGCCGGTACCACTCTTATGACTCGACATACTCTTCCCATTTGCTATCACAGTACTCCACATCAAATCCATACCTTCCTTACGACTGGACATAGTCATTTCCTTTGTACGTGTTGGAACACAATCACATACTTTATAAGCCTGATGCTCAAATGTGAACATATCATGCGGCCTCTACTAGTAAGTAAAATACTTTGTCAATAACAGATTGTTGGTGATATGAAATAATAACGACCTTAAATCAACGATGGGTAGACAGTGGGTGGACATGTCTCATAAGTTTTTATTGTGAGTGATACCACTGTGTCCTAGACAGAGAGACATAATCTTCTCATATGTTAAAAAACCCAATCGCAACTACTGTATGTTACTGTCAAAGCGGTCTTGGTTCTACAGGTGTACACAAGTATCCATGTTAAAAGCTATACTTGCTTTATAAATTGAGGTACGACATTACCCCTGAATGAGGTGGTTTTTTGTCCAGACAAATACCGAGATGGTGGTCGCTGGAGTACATATGATAATACCAGCAGCCTAGTTACACGTAACCCACGACGTAACCTCACAAGAAAATCGTTGAATTTTGAAACTAATTCGGCTAAGGAACGTGGTATGAAACCGCCATCTGCAACTCCCTCACACCGCTAGATATTTCTATAGTTTTTGTAACGTATTCCGTCCCGATAGAATCTCAGAGGTTCTGCGATATAGCCACTGAGTTATAGGTGATGACTGATTGAGAAGGATCACTAACAGTAGTAGTAGATGAAGTGCTGATTGAGGTCATAAGAAAATGTACACTAGTTTTTCAGATGTCTAGTCTTATGCTATCTGCTACAAATGAAGTCTATGATTTGGAATCAGGTCTTTCCATTCAAGCACATACCTACATTGGACCCTATTGACAAGTCCTTTAATGATTACAACCACCACTCAATCATATTTCTGGCACTCTCATATCTCAAAATGAGTCCCGTTTATCGAACCTGTCTGCTAAGGTAAAATTCCAACGTGGTTTTAGTCCGCCCCTGCGCATCTTGCAACTGATCCCATTTCTACAGCTTAGCGCATATGATTGCTCCAATTTAAGTCGGAACTGAACAGAAGTCGGAGACAGCCATATCCGCCATCTTCTGCAACACTTTTAGAAGCAGAACGACCTGAGTTAGTGCAACAGGGCCGTGTTTTGACCATAGGGTGGAAATGCATGCATTGTGGTGCACCCCCTTAGCAGATACAGCTGTTACAGTCCGAACCAGCAGAGAAAAATTGTGAACTATAAAAGCTCCACTAACTTCTTCTGATATAGAACTCACCTAGCCACTGATGCTGGCGCAATGACGCATAGCTGCAGCGCGGATCCAGCGCAGGTAGAGAGATGTCACAATGCTTCCCAGAATAGCATTTCTCCTAGCATTCCTAACGGAACAGCCCATTCGTCACTAAATTTGCCCGTCAAACTGCTGCTGCTGTTGGTGTGCGACGATCCTATTAAATATACAGCTTTCGATCCACTGCAGAGGCCAGTTTAAGGTTTCATCACCTGTACTGTAGGGGGATGATCATATTGTGTAGACTATACTGTAAATCACAAGAGACGCTCCCTGGGGTCCTGTCTCGTTGTTTGAAACATTATTTGTTTCTGCTCTGTACATCGATATATATTTTGTTTTTCTGCTATGACTTCAAGGTCTGTGTCAGGTTCTAAACTGACAGTAAGACGTTCTGATCCACGGCCTCTCAGAGAAAACTAGACATCGCACCATGTAAATCATGTTATTACTCAGGCTGCCACACACACACACACACACACACACACACACACACACACACACTGAATGATTTTAAATAAAAGAGAGTTACAACATAAGCAAATTGGTGGAGTTTTTGCAGCGTTGTGGATGGTTTCCAAACTACAGTCCAAAAGTGATTCAAGAGCTCTACATGTGAACTCATCTGTCATAGTCACATAACAGCTGATGACTATGTTCCGTCCCGACTGATTCATCATATTACAGTCATGTATGCGATCACTATTTCGGTGCTATCCACCCCAGAACGTGCTGTCCATCCACAAAAACTCTTTCACCAACTCAAACAAGCGATATCAGTCAATCACTATGGGGTAACCAACAGCATGCCAGTGTACGGATGGGATGGAGAAGACACCATCGATGTACTCTGATAATAAGCATCACAGTTGATAGTGCGAACAATTTTACTGTAATTTCAACACCGACCAATGTTGTGACAGCATGTTTCTCAGTTTCAGTCTCATAGCTAAACCACCCCTTCTCTTGTGAACGTGGATAAAATGGTTCAAATGACTCTGAGCACTATGGGACTCAACTGCTGAGGTCATTAGTCCCCTAGAACTTAGAACTAGTTAAACCTAACTAACCTAAGGACATCACAAACATCCATGCCTGAGGCAGGATTCGAACCTGCGACCGTAGCGGTCTTGCGGTTCCAGACTGCAGCGCCTTTAACCGCACGGCCACTTCGGCCGGCGTGAACGTGGATAGATGACTGTGAAGTACACCCACACTCTAACACACATACCATCAAAGTATATCAGACAGCGCTCTACATATTTCTAACACCTCGAGCATAGTGCTTTATTTACGATCTATCTCTCTGCGTATGGGAGTCACAAAGCATTCTTGCTGTCTTAGGAAAAAATTAGAGAGTGAAAGACCCTCCTCGTAACAACATTGACCAACCCGCCCTGTAGCACCGTTACCGATTTAATCTGCAACCGACCAGAAGATGACTGCTACATTCCAAATCTCGTGAACGAGTGGAGCTTGCCGAGTCCTCACCCATCCAAGTGCATGGGATTTCTCGAGATGCTCCCATGTCAAGGAGGTTAGCACTCCTTATCGATGTATAGTAACAAATTTGAAAGTAAAACTGTGAGTACCGGGCGTGAGTCGTGCTTCGGTAGCTCAGATGGTAGAGCACTTGCCCGCGAAAGGCAAAGGTCCCGAGTTCGAGTCTCGGTCGGGCACACAGTTTTAATCTGCCAGGAAGTTTCATATCAACGGACACTCCGCTGCAGAGTGAAAATATCATTCTGGAAATTTGAAAGTGTCGTGATGTAATAGCAGACGGTTAAGAAGAACAAGAAACGGATGATTTTTTATGCATGATGGAGCTCCAGATGGACAGAGTTTGAAGCATTTTTACGTAAATCAAACAAGATATCAATTTTAAAGTATTATTCCAGAGTCTATGATCAGGACCTGGAAGGTATTAGAAAGAGAGAACATAAACACACGCACTCGTGAGGCTACAACGTTCTGCACTCAAAACTGGCTATAATGTTAGATTGCTTGCGTTTTTGACGTTTCAGTCGTATGCAATGTAGCGGTGTTAATATTCCAATGTAAGAAATATATTTCAAGTGCATGACATACATCCTTCTTTCCGGCTGAGGAAGTACTTGCGTATTTTTTCGTTCGTGCAGAACAATTTGTACATGGGACAAGTATGCGGCAGCAACGGGAATCCGAGAAAACGTCGACATGATAGCGAAGAGAATCAGGGAAGCAGTTAATATTTTTTCCGTCGAGGTAGCATTATACTCTATGTCTATTGAGATGCCAGTGATACATGCGAATGGACTACTGTGACGGTACGTCACATAAATGGACATTTGGAGAAACGGAAAGGAAGTTGTTATGAGACATGTGAATTATAAATCATTTCAAGACTGTGTAGTGTGCGTGATGTATAACAAATACTGAAGAACACAAATATCGATGTAATTAACAAAACACAGTTTTTTGGAATAATCTCTGTGTAACGTAGGCCATGAAGATCAGAGACAATGCTTTGATTGAACTAGCTCTCCTGTTTTGTTTCCTCTAGCGGTAGGCCGCCATTGTAGTGCTGTCTGATAATTAACGTAAGTTATATCTGTATTTTGAAAAATATAATAGGAATTGTCATTAGAAAGTGTGTATTATTGACTTAGTTGTCACCTCTCATGATTGCAATCATTAATTATAATTAACAAAGTTTTTACAGAACTTCGCAGTACAGGGAGCTCATCTCCCCTAGCAGGATTTAGTCGGCCATTACGCTGATTGTAATTTTTAATTAAAATATCATTTCATAATATTAAATGTAAATGCGAGAGACTTCTCAGTTTTGATCTTTCATTAATTTCAAAATAGATTTCGTTTATTAATATTTAGGATACTGAGTGAGTTCAGTATGTTTCATTTTGGCCGCCTAACGGCAGACGAGATTCTCTCCAGTTTTGCCTTGTAAATAATGAAAAAGAAATATTAAAAACCATTACATTACGCAATATCTCAGTTAATCTTTATGTAATTTGGTACACAAATAACCAGTAGCCCCTGAGATCCATATTAATAATTACAGTTTGCGTAAGAATACGCATATTTTCTTTTCTAAATAGCAGCGCTCACACAAACTATTTATTACAAGGCGGTGAGTCGCGCTCTGTGTTTAAAAAATATTATATCGTGCGTACTTCGGGGCAGCCGATGTCCATACGAGTGTTATCGCGGTATAAGTTAATTAAAAGTCTCATGCTAGGCCACAATATTTGAAGCCACCCCAACCAAAATCGTAAAATATATAATTATGAAAATAAAAAATATACACTTATACCGTTATACTACTTTATTTGACGCTTTTCTGGAAGACAGAGAACCATCCTCCTCTAAACTTACTTTCATCAGTGTTAAAGGATAACAGAAAGTGGACTGGGTGATCGATTGAGATGGATCTGTAATGAGGTACGATTTAATATTTAATGGTAGACTGATGAGGGAGAAGTTGCTGCAGGTCAGTTTTTCCACTGTTCTGTCAGGATGCATCATCCTCGTGACATAGCCAGCGTTCGACTCGTATACAGCCACGTCTTCTGTGTGTGATTTCAACCACTGTCTACTTGCGATCGTTAACGGTAAACCAGTCGGTCATCAGAGGACTTCCATCTCCTTTGAGATGAAACGTGACACTTTCCTCTAAACGACCTTTCATTTATGCGATGTACTCCACCTCCCTGTCGCATCTTGGGTGTAAAATCGAGACTTCAGCTTCATAAGTACGTTAGCGATAGGTGCTTGTGAGGCGCTGCAATCCCCGTACACACATTTGCCTGACAGATGTGTTAGTGGCGGATGACTTAGAATTTTCACATGTCGGACGCTGCTACTAAGCGTTTATCTGTTTCCTTGTAAGAGGTATCCGCCGTCACTAACGATTATTTTGTATAGCGATGATGCAGGCATAGTATAATCTCAGAAACGTGATCGGATGTGAACAGTGGATCCTATACATCTATGAAAAGTTGTATTGTGCTCGTATCACGCAGAGCAAATGTTTTACGGGAGTAGTTTTCTCGTTGTACTGTTCGAGAACATAGTTTATCGTAGAGAAACTGGAAAGAAGGACGTATGTCATGCGCTTGAAGTATACTTCTTACATTGGAATATTAACAGCGCTACATTCCATATTATAGCCTGTTTTAAGTGCAGAACTCTGTAGCCATAGGAGTGCATGTGTTTACGTTCTCAGAAGCCACTATTCATCTATTTCCGCTACGACAGTCGGCACGCCAAATTCTAAAAGGCAATTGTGAGATTTTGAATTCTCCCACCCATACGTGGCACGAACTCTGCCGATGACCAAATGTCTATGTCCACGGCGCAAGATCTTTTTAAGAGATGGAAATCGATCTCTAAAGTAAAGTCAAGACATCGAGTCACAGAAACTGCATTACATGATCTACCACGGAAGTGTCCATTTGTCATCAGAAGAAGAAACCATCTCCTCTCATTAACTTATTATTTGGGCAGATTATTAATTCCCGCCCCTATTAATTATCTATCTTCTTTGATGAGCCCAATAAAACTTGCAACGGTGGAGATACGATTCCTAGTTGTTACATGTCTGGCCACATTAATGTGACCACCGCCTATGTTCGACCTCAGCATCCAACAACCGGCCATAGTCGACAGATGGCAGCACTAGCAGTGGAGGCTAAAGCGTATAGTGAGGATGCGGAAAACAGCGCAGTCGTCGTAGTAATGCGGAAACCGAGAGATTTATTTGACGTCCAAATGGACAAGATCATTGTCTTCCACTCTAAAGGTGAAAGCATTTCCGAAACGTTTATGTCTGTAAACTGTTCATGTGTCTCTGTGGTTAAACGTATACCGTGCACGGCAAAATGACTGTCCAAAACCGGCGCAGGGACAACTGTGCTGCACCACGGGCCATAGGTGACAGGGGTGAGCGACGTCTGTGGAGACGTATACGGGCAAACAGATGTGTAACTTCTTTTTTCCTTAAAAGGCATCATAGTCGCCGTTGGCTGTATAAAATATTTATTGTTATTGTTGCAATTTCGGCCTTATGGTCATTTTCAAGTAACACTGCAAAGTTACATTCTGACTTAGCTCCACATGTTGTCAGTGCACCTGAGCTTGTATGTGTGATGGATTATTAGTACGATGGTAACATCGAAAGTTCAGTATATATTTAACAACATATTACGATGTAAAAAGTGTCGTAGTCATCGGATCTTGTGGGACTCTCACAATCCTCAGGCTGCATTTTGACGACGACGTGTACTCATGTCAGATAGTTTTATATTCTGACAGAATGTAACTTTGCAGTGTTACTTGAAAATAGCCGTAAGGTCGAAATTGCAATAGTAACAATAAATATTTTATACAGTCAACGGCGACTATGATGTCTTTTGAGAAATATTATATGACTGTGAATCCCAACCATGAGAAGTTGATCAGACGTGTAACTGTTCATCAATTGACCATCCAGAAAAATCACGAAGATACCGACAGTGTCCTCTCAACGACCATTCGGTGAACTTGCTGCGTATGGGCCTCTGCAGCAGGTGCCTGGTTCATGCACCGATGCTGACTGCTGTTCATCAGCGATGAAGGCTGGAATTAGCTCGCCAACCTGAGTGGCGACAGTTGGCCTTTTTCAAATGAATCTCGTTATATGCTCCATCGGACAGGTGGCTGTTGGTTTGTACAGCGTGAAACATCTGAAAGCAATGGGGTCCACGCTGGGTGACCTCGTCATTCTACAAGGCACAACTGATCAACACAAGTATGCATCTAACCCTAAGCATCATCTCCACCCCTACAAGCAGTTTGCTTCTGCACGGCACGACGGCATCTACCAACAGGACAACGCAACGCGTCACACAGCTAGCAGTGTATGTGCGTGGCCCGAAGAGCATCAGGGTACATTTACCATACTTCCCCAGTCACCAAAGCCCTCAGATATAAGAACAACGGAGGATCTGTGGAACCACCTCTATCGGGCTGTCACGTCATGGACCCGAATCTGAGGAACCCAGGGCTGCTTGCCACGGCACTGGAGTCGGCATGGCTCTAGTCCATGTCTCTACCTTCCAGAACCTCGTTGACACTCTTTCTGCAGGTTTCGCTGCGGTCCGCGTTGCAAAGGGTGGTTTCTTCAGGCTTTTGCCCAAGTGGCCAAGTTAATGTGGCTGGACAGCGTATTATCCCTAGCATAAGACAGTTTTTTAACGCAGACGGAAAAAATAGTAAGATAGTATTCATGTTCGTGTTGTATAGAGGGATAATATGCACTTTTAAAAAAGGGATATGTACCGAAACTTCACTGTGTAAAAAATTAATATGAAATTGTGAACTTAATAGCTATAGACTTGGATAAGCATAGGGCAGATAAAGGCCAAATGAACAGATTAAATCAGTTCGGAAACCCGCTGCTGCTACGGTCGCAGGTTCGAATCCTGCCTCGGGCATGGATATGTGTGATGTCCTTTGGTTAGTTAGGTTTTAAGTAGTTCTGAGTTCTAGGGGACTGATGACTGTTAAGTCCCATAGTGCTCAGAGCCATTTGAACCATTTGAACAGATTAAATCAGAAATAAATAAATATCTTTTCGAGAAAAATCTACATGGGTTCCTAAAATAAGCGATCGTGTGAAACTTAGCTGGCTCTCTTCGTCTACGAGACCCACAAAATACTAGATACAAGCGCCCAGTTGACCCCGTGTTCCTTTACTTCCAGAAAGTGTTCGATGCGTTTCACCACTGCTGCCTACTGATCATGTACGAGCATATCAGACGAGGTGTGAGACTGATTTGACGAGTTTCTGGAAAATACAGGGTGATTCAAAAAGAATACCACAACTTTAGGAATTTAAAACTCTGCAACGACAAAAGGCAGAGCTAAGCACTATCTGTCGGCGAATTAAGGGAGCTATAAAGTTTCATTTAGTTGTACATTTGTTCGCTTGAGGCGCTGTTGACTAGGCGTCAGCGTCAGTTGATGCTAAGATGGCGACCGCTCAACAGAAAGCTTTTGTGTTATTGAGTACGGCAGAAGTGAATCGACGACAGTTGTTCAGCGTGCATTTCGAACGAAGTATGGTGTTAAACCTCCTGATAGGTGGTGTATTAAACGTTGGTATAAACAGTTTACAGAGAATGGGTGTTTGTGCAAAGGGAAAAGTTCTGGACGGCCGAGAACGAGTGATGAAAATGTAGCACGCATCCAGCAAGCATTTGTTCGCAGCCCAGGAAAATCGACTCGCAGAGCTAGCAGAGAGCTGCACATTCCACAATCAACTGTATGGAGAGTCCTACGAAAAAGGTTAGTTATGAAACCTTATCGAGGCGATGGATCGGCCGCCAGGCAGCCCGTGACAGAGCACTTCATCACTGGCCTCCAAGAAGTCCTGATCTTACCCCCTGCGATTTTTTCTTATGGGGATATGTTAAGGATATGGTGTTTCGGCCACCTCTCCCAGCCACCATTGATGATTTGAAACGAGAAATAACAGCAGCTATCCAAACTATTACGCCTGATATGCTACAGAGAGTGTGGAACGAGTTGGAGTATCGGGTTGATATTGCTCGTGTGTCTGGAGGGGGCCATATTGAACATATCTGAACTTGTTTTTGAGTGAAAAAAAAACCTTTTTAAATACTCTTCGTAATGATGTATAACAGAAGGTTATATTATGTTTATTTCATTAAATACACATTTTTAAAGTTGTGGTACTCTTTTTGAATCACCCTGTATAACGCATCAAATGGTTCAAATGACTCTAAGCTCTATGGGACTTAACATCTGAGGTCATCAGTCCCGTAGACTTAAAACTACTTAAACCTAACTGACCTAAGAACATCAGACACATCCACGCTGAGGCCGGATTCGAACCTGCGACCGTAGCAGGAACGCGGTTCCAGACTGAAGCGCCTAGAACCGCTCGCCCATAGAGGCCGGCATAGGACGCATCGTGTCATTCATAAAGGAGAAGGCTTCAGACGAAAAGGTAACACTCGGCGTACACCATGGGAGTATTACACATACGAGATCTCTGCCGCAAGAGCAGAAAGGTGCATTTTCTCTGGTGTTGCAGTAGATATTTCCAGTACTGGACTGAAAATGATTTTTAAAGCGGAATTTTAGGTACTCTTCATCGATATGTGCTATCAGCGACAGTAAACCAGAAACCATAACCAGTACTCCATCACCTATATCACCGCCCTGGCCCACGCTAACTGCACCACGATGCATCCAGGCCTACTGAGTCCGTGCTGCAGTCCTGGTTATTGTTTCTGGTTTACTGTCCCTGATAATATACGCTGATGGAACGATCATCGAACCAGACTAATCTGGGACCGCCCTGTCGAATGGCCGGATCAAATTCCTCTTGCAAAATCTCTTTTGTTTCAAATGGGGAACAAACAGACGCTTTCCGTTGACGCTGCAAATTGCATGAAACGCGAAGATGAGCAAGATTTGTTTGGACTGACTCTGGCTGCATATTGGAAAACCACACTGCATATATGTGCTGAACATCAGAGCACAGGCCTCTTGGGATGTGTTGTTTTGGGGGAAGAGACCAAACAGCAAGGTCATCGGTCTCATCGGATTAGGGAAGGACGGGGAACGAAGTCGGCCGTGCGCTTTCAAAGGAACCATCCCGGCATTTGCCTGGAGCGATTTAGGGAAATCACGGAAAACCTAAATCAGGATGGCCGAATGGATACTGGTAATCAGACAGGATGTTTACGTACGTATCACGTAGCAAATCCTATCTAGACGTATCAGAGGTCAAATATCACTAACTGCCCACGCCCCACACCATTACAGAGCCTCCACCAGCTTGAACAGATTCATGAGCTTGTCTCCATACCTGTACACGTCCATTCGCTCGATAAAATTTGAAACGTGACTCGTCCGACCAGCAACATGTTTCCAATCATCAACAGTCTGATGTCGATGTTAACGACCCAAGGCAAGGCGTAAGGCTTTGGGTTGTGCAGTGATCAAGGGTATGAGTGGACCTTCGGCTGCGAAAGCCCATATCGATGACGTTTCTTTGAATGGTTCGCACGCTGAAACTTGTTGATAGACCAGCATTGAAATCTGCAGTAATTTGCGGAAGGGATGCATTTCTGTCACGTTGAACGATTCTCTTCAGCCGTCGTTGCTCCCGTTCTTTCAGAATCTTTTTCATACCGTAGATTTGATGTTTTACCGGATTCCTGATAATCACGGTACACTCGTGAAATTGTCGCACGGCAAAATCCCCACTCAATGGCTACCTCGGAGATGCTGTGTTCTATCGCTCGTGCGTTGACTATAACACCGCGTTCAGACTCACTTAAATCTTGATAACCTACCATTGTAGCAACGGTAACCGATCTCACAACTGCGGTAGACACTTGTCTTATACAGGCGTTGTCGACCGCAGCGCCGTATTCCGCATTTTTACACGTCTCCGTATTTGAATATACAGGGTGTTTCAAAAATGACCGGTATATTTGAAACGGGAATAAAAACTAAACGAGCAGCGATAGAAATACACCGTTTGTTGCAATATGCTTGGTACAACAGTATATTTTCAGGCGGACAAACTTTCGAAATTACAGTAGTTACAATTTTCAACAACAGATGGCGCTGCAAGTGATGTGAAAGATATAGAAGACAACGCAGTCTGTGGGTGCGCCATTCTGTACGTCGTCTTTCTGCTGTAAGCGTGTGCTGTTCACAACGTGCAAGTGTGCTGTAGACAACATGGTTTATTCCTTAGAACAGAGGATTTTTCTGGTGTTGGAATTCCACCGCCTAGAACACAGTGTTGTTGCAACAAGATGAAGTTTTCAACGGAGGTTTAATGTAACCAAAGGACCGAAAAGCGATACAATAAAGGATCTGTTTGAAAAATGTCAACGGACTGGGAACGTGACGGATGAACGTGCTGGAAAGGTAGGGCGACCGCGTACGGCAACCACAGAGGGCAACGCGCAGCTAGTGCAGCAGGTGATCCAACAGCGGCCTCGGGTTTCCATTCGCCGTGTTGCAGCTGCGGTCCAAATGACGCCAACGTCCACGTATCGTCTCGTGCGCCAGAGTTTACACCTCTATCCATACAAAATTCAAACGCGGCAACCCCTCAGCGCCGCTACCATTGCTGCACGAGAGACATTCGCTAACGATATAGTGCACAGGATTGATGACGGCGATATGCATGTGGGCAGCATTTGGTTTACTGACGAAGGTTATTTTTACCTGGACGGCTTCGTCAATAAACAGAATTGGCGCATATGGGGAACCGAAAAGCCCCATGTTGCAGTCCCATCGTCCCTGCATCCTCAAAAAGTACTGGTCTGGGCCGCCATTTCTTCCAAAGGAATCATTGGCCCCTTTTTCAGTTCCGAAACGATTACTGCATCACGCTATCTGGACATTCTTCGTGAATTTGTGGCGGTACAAACTGCCTTAGACGACACTGCGAACACCTCGTGGTTTATGCAAGATGGTGCCCGGCCACATCGCACGGCCGACGTCTTTAATTTCCTGAATGAATATTTCGATGTTCGTGTGATTGCTTTGGGCTATCCGAAACATACAGGAGGCGGCGTGGATTGGCCTCCCTATTCGCCAGACATGAACCCCTGTGACTTCTTTCTGTGGGGACACTTGAAAGACCAGGTGTACCGCCAGAATCCAGAAACAATTGAACAGCTGAAGCAGTACATCTCATCTGCATGTGAAGCCATTCCGCCAGACACGTTGTCAAAGGTTTCGGGTAATTTCATTCAGAGACTACGCCATATTATTGCTACGCATGGTGGATATGTGGAAAATATCGTACTATAGAGTTTCCCAGACCGCAGCGCCATCTGTTGTTGAAAATTGTAACTACTGTAATTTCGAAAGTTTGTCTGCCTGAAAATGTACTGTTGTCCCAAGCATATTGCAACAAACGGTGTATTTCCATCGCTGCTCGTTTAGTTTTTATTGCCGTTTCAAATATACCGGTCATTTTTGAAACACTTCAGTGTAGAATGAGTGAACCGTATGGCCTGTCGGAGCGGTGGCAGTAGGTGGTAAGGAGAGGGTACATAAATCGAGTAGGAGCAGGAGGATGTTAGTGTTCAACGTTCAGTCGACAATGAGCTCATTAGAGAGGGAGCATAAGCTCGGATTAGGGAAGCATGCTGAAGGAAAGCTGCCGTGCCCTTTAGAAGGAACCATAGCGGCGTTTGCCTTCAGTGATTTACTGCAGTCACGGGAAAGCTAAATCAGAATGGCCGGAAGTGGGTTTGAACCGTCGTCCCTCCGAATGCGAGTTCCAGTGTGTTGGCCGCTGCGCCACCTCGCTCGGTGTATATATCTAAGTCCCAGAGGTACAACCAAACAAAAGACTGCCCTACAATTATTACGAAGCGTGCAGCAAAGTCAGAAATGTGGTTCCAGCTATCTGCTACTCGCGAACCTGTGGACGTACATGGCATGCTGCCTCGCCGTCAACAACAATCGTGTGTGAGCGACGCCGGGGGTGGTGCGCAACTGCGGGGTGGGTTTGTGGGCTTTCCTTGGTGACGCGCATGAATATTCAGCACGCGGGGCGCGCGGACGGGCTTAGGCGGCAGGAGCTGAGCTCAGCGGTGTGTGTGTGTGTGTGTGTGTGTGTGTGTGTGTGTGTGTGTGTGTGTCCACACGACAGCGACAGTGGAGAGCTGCTGCCCAAAGCCAGATCGCCTCCTAACGACGTTGCCGTGTTGGGTGCGGAGCTGGAGAAACTCCGCATACAGTTTTCCAGCATTAACTTTATAAATGTATACACTGATCAACAAAGTAAAAGTTTTTTCTGCATCTGTTTTCTAAGAGGGTTGATGTACTTTAACATCCTGAATGCGTAGGTGCAACAGCATCTACATCTAGATGGGTACTCTCCAATTCACACTTAGGTGCCCGACAGAGTGTTCATCGAACCATTTTAATACCACTTCTCTCGTGGTCTCGCGGTAGCGTTCTCGCTTCCCGAGCACTGGGTCCCGGGTTCAATTCCCGGCGGGGTCAGGGATTTTTCCTGCCTCGAGATGACTGGGTGTTGTGTCGTCTTTATCGTTATCATTCATCCCCATCACGGTCGGAGGAAGGCAATGGCAAACCACCTCCACTAGGACCTTGCCTAGTAAGGCGGTGCGGGTCTCCCGCATCGTTCCCCTACGCTCTGTAAAGAAGCATGGGACTTCATTTCCATTCCACCATTCCACACTCGAATGGCGCGTGGGAAAAAGAAACAAAATCTTTGCGTTCGAGCTACGATTTCTCTTATTTTATTATGATGATCATTTCTCCATACGTAGATGTGTATCAAAAAATATTTTCGCATTCGGAAGAGAATGTTGGTGATTGAAATTTCGTATATAGATCACGCCACAAAGAAATCCGTCTTTGTTTCAGCATACATATCAGTGACACTATCACTCCTATTACGTGATAACACGAAACGAGCTGCCCTTCTTTGCAGTTTTTCGATGTTCTCTGTCAGTCCTACCTGGTAAGGATCCCATACCGTGGAGCAATATTCCAGCAGACAACGGACAAGTGTAATGTAGGCTGTCTCTTTAGTGGGTTTGTCGCATCTTCCAAGTGTTATGCCAACAAAGCGCGATCTTTGTTTCGCCTTCCCCACAATCTTATCTGTGTGGTCTTTCCAATTTAAGTTGCTCGTAATTGTAATTCCTAGGTATTTAGTCGAATTGACAGCCATTAGATTTGTGCGATTTATCGTATACCCAAAATTTATCGGATTTCTTTTAGTACCCATGAGGATGACCTCGCACTTTTCTTTTTTTAGTGCCAATTGCCACTTCTAGGACCATCCCTAAGCACGTAACCTCTCTGGATTACAAAATAATAATAAAATCCAATCCATGTTATTTACGTTACTGAAATGAAAATGCAATATCGCATTATTGACCCGGAGACCACAACTGAGGTTGTCAGGCCGACATGTACGTATCTTCCTCTTCCACGTCACTTCAGCGACTTGAGCGTATTTGAGATGAAGACAAGATGAAGTGATTAGAACAACACAAACTGTCTCCGATCGAAGAAGAACACCGATGCGGCCAGGAATCGAACCCGAAACTCCAGGACCTAGAAGCAGCGACGCTAAACATTAGACCAAGCATCGGTACCATTTTAATGAAATTGAAACAGGTGATAGCGGGTTACACTGAGATCGGACACCAATGGTCGAAAATGCGTATTTATTGTTTTACGGGCGTACACAGTGTTCGACGCGTAACGACAACGTAGCTTATACACTGAAGCATCAAAGAAAATGATATAGGCATGTGTATTCAGATACAGAGATATGTGAACAAGCAGAATACGGCGCTGCTGTCGGAAACGCCTATATAAGACAAGTGTCTGGCGCAGCTGTTACATCGGTTACTGCTGCTACAATGGCAGATTATCAAGATTTAAGTCAGTATGAACTGAGAGGTGGCATGAGCCCCCTCTCATATTTCTATCTTACGATTCTCCTCTCTAATTGCATGCGGTGGAAAGTTGCCATTCCTTCACACGCGGACTTCCCACGCAGCGTCTCTCGTCACCCGGGTGGTCTGGTGACAGGCGGGCTCTGTTGAACTGGAGAGGGTTAAGCCGACGGGTGCGAGGAAGTCGAGTGAATGTTTTGCAGACGCCAACATTGTCAAAAGACACGCCCGGAGGGGTTTGAAGTAGCGGCTGGGCTAGAGGTTCCGCTACTTCGCAGAATCTTAGCGAAAACACTTTCTGGCGGGCTACCAGCGAGGCGTGGGAATGACTTGTGTACCCAGGCAGTTGTGGCGGGAAAATTCCCGCGCTTTCTGCAAAATAGTAACTGTGATTGGCTTGCTCATGGCATAGCTCCGTGACGTATCAAATTAGCACAGAAATTGGCGCCAAGAATCTCCATTGGTGGAATGGTAGTGCTCCGGCAATGGAGTGGAATTTTCCGCCGGTTTTCGAGTTGCTGATTGGAACGTTTAACCACGGCCACTGTCGTGGGGGCGGGAATGTTGTGTGTTCGCCCTGTACGGGTGCTCAGGGGTAGTCGGCTCTCGCCTTTCGGTCGAGGACGTCGAAGCAACCAGCCATCGCCGCCGATACGCCAGATCGTGTTCTGGCAGTCAAGAAGACAGTTTGGTAATGTATGTCCGCAGCACCGGCAGATAGGGATTTTCCTAGTCAATCAGAGCTCAGCAGAGCGCGCCTGTTCGTCTTTTTCTAACTTTGTTCTGTCTTGAGTAGCAGCAATTACTGTTGGGTTATCTGTGTGTCTCTCTTGAGATTTGAGTGGCAAGGAATTGGCTCCACATACCACTTCGTCTTAAACCTCACGATCTAGTTTAGGGACAACTTCACCTTTACAGTGTTTGTATGAGTCTCCAATTTGAGCCAATTTGATGTATTATAAATATTTCATGTGTTTTTTTTTATTATTTTGTGTTTAGTCTTAATAAATCATATTGTTATTTTGGACAGAACTTTCATTCTGTTAATCGGTAGAGCAACCCATCATTTCCCACTATGTTAATGAAACCTTCGTTTATTTAACTTATTTATCAAATTAAATTATTGCAGGTGCCAAACTCTCTTCTACTCCACTGGCAGGGTTGATTAGAGTCAGTTCGCGTGTTTTTTTTTATCCTTGTGCAACAGCAAAAGTCGGAGTTAGAATGGGGGGGGGGCCTTAGAGCATCATTTACATATGTAGATTCAAGAAGAATTTAGTGTCAAATACACTGCTAGCCCCGGCACCTCGCAGAACTTGTGTAATAGCCGGCGAACAGGGAATGGGACACAGCATCTCCGAGGTAGCAATGAAATGGTGTTTTACCCGTACTACCATTTCACAAGTGTGCCGTGAATATCAGGAACCCAAGTATAATATCAAATCTCCGACATTGCTGCGGCCAAAGAGATCCTGCAAGAACGGGACCAATGACGACTGAAGAGAATCGTTCAACGTGACAGATGTACATCCCTTCCTCAAATTGCTGCAGAATTAAATGCTCGGCCACCAACATGTGTCAGCGTGCGAAACGTTCAACGAAACATCATCGATATGGGCTTCCGGAGCCGAAGGCTCACTCGTGTACCCTTGATGACACAAAGCCTTACGCCTCACCTGAGCCCGTAAACACCGACATCAGACTGTTAATGACTGGAAACATGTTGCCTGGTCGGACGAGTCTCGTTTCAAATTGTATCGAGCAGATGGATCTGTGATACATTACCCGGGTTAAAATGGACCGTTTACCAATTACGGAAAAGGTCGATATCGTGTTGATGTGTGCCTATTGTGATCAAAATGCCCAACAGGCGTGTGCTATGTATGCTGCTCGGTATTCTGGACGACATCATCCAAGTGTCCGGACCGTTCGCCGGATAGTTACGTTATTTATGGAAACGGGAAGTGTTCAGCCACAACCTGCAATAAATGATGATGCCCAAGTAGGTATTCTAGTTGCTGTCGAGGCTAATCCACACATCAGTAGCAGACAAATTGCGCGAGAATCGGGTATCTCAAAAACGTCGGTGTTTAAAATGCTACATCAACATCGATTGCACCTGTACCATATTTCTATGCACCAGCAATTGCAAGGCGACGACTTCGAACATCGTGTACAGTTCTGCCACTGGGCACAAGAGAAATTACGGGACGATGACAGATTTTCTGCACGTGTTCTATTTAGCGACGAAGCGTCATTCACCACCAGCGGTAACGTAAACCGGCATAATATGCACTATTGGGCGACGGAAAATCCGCGATGGCTGCGACAAGTGGAACATTAGCGACCTTGGCGGGTTAATGTATGGTGCGGCATTATCGGAGCAAGGATAACTGGCCCCCATTTCATCGATGGCAATCTCAATGGTGCAATGCATGCTGATTTCCTTCGTAATGTTCTAACGATGTTGCTACAAGATGTTTCACTGCATGACAGAATGGCGATGAACTTCCAACATGATGGATGTCCGGCATATAGCTTGCGTGCGGTTGAAGCGGTATTGAACAGCATATTTCATGACAGGTTGATTGGTCGTCGAAGCACCATACCATGGCCCGCACGTTCACCTGATCTGACGACCCCGGATGTCTTTCTGTGGGGAAAGTTGAAGGATATTTGCTATCGTGATCCACCGACAACGCCTGACAACATGCGTCAGCGCATTGTCAGTGCATGTGCGAACATCACGGAAGACGAACTACTCGCTGTTGAGAGGAATGTCGTTACACGTATTGCTACATGCATTGAGATTGACGGACATAAATTTGAGCATTTATTCCATTAATGTACACTCCTGGAAATGGAAAAAAGAACACATTGACACCGGTGTGTCAGACCCACCATACTTGCTCCGGACACTGCGAGAGGGCTGTACAAGCAATGATCACACGCACGGCACAGCGGACACACCAGGAACCGCGGTGTTGGCCGTCGAATGGCGCTAGCTGCGCAGCATTTGTGCACCGCCGCCGTCAGTGTCAGCCAGTTTGCCGTGGCATACGGAGCTCCATCGCAGTCTTTAACACTGGTAGCATGCCGCGACAGCGTGGACGTGAACCGTATGTGCAGTTGACGGACTTTGAGCGAGGGCGTATAGTGGGCATGCGGGAGGCCGGGTGGACGTACCGCCGAATTGCTCAACACGTGGGGCGTGAGGTCTCCACAGTACATCGATGTTGTCGCCAGTGGTCGGCGGAAGGTGCACGTGCCCGTCGACCTGGGACCGGACCGCAGCGACGCACGGATGCACGCCAAGACCGTAGGATCCTACGCAGTGCCGTAGGGGACCGCACCGCCACTTCCCAGCTAATTAGGGACACTGTTGCTCCTGGGGTATCGGCGAGGACCATTCGCAACCGTCTCCATGAAGCTGGGCTACGGTCCCGCACACCGTTAGGCCGTCTTCCGCTCACGCCCCAACATCGTGCAGCCCGCCTCCAGTGGTGTCGCGACAGGCGTGAATGGAGGGACGAATGGAGACGTGTCGTCTTCAGCGATGAGAGTCGCTTCTGCCTTGGTGCCAATGATGGTCGTATGCGTGTTTGGCGCCGTGCAGGTGAGCGCCACAATCAGGACTGCATACGACCGAGGCACACAGGGCCAACACCCGGCATCATGGTGTGGGGAGCGATCTCCTACACTGGCCGTACACCACTGGTGATCGTCGAGGGGACACTGAATAGTGCACGGTACATCCAAACCGTCATCGAACCCATCGTTCTACCATTCCTAGACCGGCAAGGGAACTTGCTGTTCCAACAGGACAATGCACGTCCGCATGTATCCCGTGCCACCCAACGTGCTAATCACGCTTCAACCCCTACAGTTTCATGAAGCAGTTATTGATGGCAGCGCTATAAGTAGCGTTCAAAACGACGTCTGAAACAGAGGTGCGATGCAAGAACGGGGTTGTCATTGAGTTTCTTTTGGTGGAAAACCAGGGCGTCGCAGGTATTCGTAGGCCCTTAGAGAATGTCTTCGGAGACGTGGCTGTGAACAAAAGCACGGTGAGTCGTTAGGCGAGACCTCTGTCACCATCGGAAAAAGGTACCTCAAAAATCTGTCCGATCTTCAGCGTGCCAGCAGGTCGCTCACAGTGTTGGAACGTGCGGACACTCTCATTCGAGGTGATCGGCGTATTACAAACACCTCACTGCTCAAACTGGACGTCTCTATTGGCAGTGCTGACACACTCGTCCACCAGTTGCGATACTCTAAGGCTTGTGCCCGCTGGGTTCCTGGCCACCTAACAGCTTGCTCATTACGTGGCTGAGGTGAACGAGAACTAATGTATCCGAAGAGGTGGAGAAACGCCGTTTAAAATGGAATCGACATTTGACGAGATCAGAGGATGGACGACGGTCGAAAACAGTAGGCCTACTATGTTGGCGGCCCCCATGCAAGAGAAAAAAATGTAAAATCAAGTGGAGGAGATGTGCAACGAAGCATTTTGAGAGGAGATTTATACGAAGATTGAGAATCTTACATATGAGGTTGCAAGACATGGCCTAAAGAACAGTAAACAACCCGCAAATGAAAAACAAAGAAATTATCGACGCAAGACGGATGGATCATATCATATCAGCGGTTAGACAAGAATTTGAATTTCCGTGGTCAAAGATGTGTTGACAGTGTCTTCAATCTAACAGTGAGCTTTAACACTGTCGTTATAGAGGAAAAGTTTATCATGCAGCAGCATGAGCCCTGTAACATTGTTCGCTGACGATTCTGTTGCATGCAGGAAAATATCATCGCTGGACGATCGTAAAGTATGTCAAGGACACTTGGGCAAAATTTCCACTTGTTGTGTGAAAGTAACACCCTGAAAATGTTAGTTAATGTAAGAAAATGCCTATTGCGAATGGAGAGGACCCGATATTATCTAATTACGAGATTAACAGCGAGTATTTGAGCACGTTACACCATTTCCAAGTTCCTGAACTGCCGCAAATGAAGACAAGTGCTGTCGAGCGGACGTCACATATCCTCAGTGGAGCCATAAGGGGGTGAAAGCTGGTGGTGTGGGTGAGTGCGCCAACGATTTAAATGTGGCACGTGGGGGACACATTTCTATCGTCACAGTGCGAAGCGAAATGCGCTGCGCAGGTGTCAGCAGTCGATATGGTGGCCAACAATGCCTTATCATGACTTTTGCCCACTGGCTGTAGTAGATGACTAATACGTGCGGATACGATACGTTGTTTTCTGTTGTTGTTGTTGTTGTTCCCGACGACGACGTCAGAAGGCAAAGGATGAATCCAGGCGACAGCACACCGCCGGTTCCTGCAAAACAAGACCGAGGGAGCCGAAGAGCTTAACATATCGTCAGCAGCTTCCCAGTGAAAAGCGGTAGGACCACGTCTGCTCTCTGTACAGTGTTCTGTAAAGCGTCCAAAAACGTAACAGGACATAGAGGTAGGGAACCTGGATTCGGAGAAGGCAGGTTTCAGGAGATATGGAACTAAATTGTCTAACGCTTTGTCTAACACCATACGAGGTGCAACATTAAAGTAATGAGACGGATGTGAAAAACAAATGTTGCTTACCGTATTAGTCAAGTTTACTGTTGTCTCCTTCAAAGCAGTTCCCTTCTGATTGCACACAGTTTTTCCAGCGCTTCTACCATTGATGGTAACAACTCTGGAACTCATCTTCTGTAATATCCTCCAAGACGCTCGTCACAGCTTTTTGGACAGCTTACGTTGTTTGAAAATGGGTTCCCTTGACCGCCGTTTTGACTCTTTAGAAGTAGAAAAAAGTCGCACGGATCGATATCTGGTGAACACGGTGGCTGTGGTAGTACTGAAATTTGTTTTGAGGTTAAAAATTGCTGTACTGACAGAGCAATATGGGATGACGCATTATTGTGATGCAGAATCCAATTATCAGCAACTTTGGCATGGACAGGAAGAACTCTTCTACGAAGTCTTTCTAAAATTTCTTTGTAGTAATATTGGTTAACTTTTTGTCCAGGAGGCACCCACTCTTTATGAACAATTCCCTTGAAATCACAGAACCACACAAGCATGCATTACACTTTTGACTTTGACATGCGAGCTTTTTTTGGTCCGGGTGATCCCTTTGAGCACATTGACAACTTTGACTTTTTGTCTCTGGATCGTACTGTAAAAACCAACTTTTATCACCTCTGATAACATGGCTCAACAATTCTGGATCGGCTGCCACGTTTTTCCGTGTTTCTCGCTGATGTGGTGTGAGATTTTTGAGGACCATTTTTGCACAAATCTTTCTCATACCAAGATCTTCAGTTATTATTAGACGAAACGTTTCTCGATTGATGTTCAGTTCTTCTGCAATCATGTTCACGGATAATTTTCGATAAGATCGTACGAGTTCATGCACCCTGGCCAAGTTGACATCCGTCCATGAGGTTGATGGTCGTCCACTGCGGTCTTCATCATTCGTTCTGTCTTCACTAAACACTTTATGCCAACGAAAAACTTGAGCTCTTGACATAACCTCATCTCGAAAAGCCTTCTGAAGCTTACCGTAAGTTGTCGCGTTTTCACCCAATTTAACGCAAAAAGAAATGGCATACCGTTGCGCAATATTATGCGGTTCCATTTCCGTGACGAGAGACACAAACACATGTTAACTTATTACAGCACAACTCACGACTGAGCAGTTGCATCGATGTGCCGCTTGGACTAGAAGCAGCCTATAGACCAATGTCAAAGATATTGTGCCTACACAAGCTTGCAGGGTTGCCATATCGTGCAAAGAAAATCAGTCTCATTACTTCATTGTTGCACCTCGTATTTACAACTAGCATGCTACTAGTTTACACATACTGTGCTGTTTATTTACATGCCCATTATTTCCTGCAAGGAAACAAGGAGAACGAGCCCGATTGCTAGGAAGTCATGGTCCACACTCTTACCACCCACAACGAGTCCACGCAAAGCAATTTCGTACAGAGGAATAGCCGTCTGTGGAACAAGGAAATCCCTCACGTTTTGCTGTGATTATCAGGGCCGCAATTGTGCGGGGCAATCTCACTGGGCCATATCTGCTACCTATCCATCTGGATGGCCACCTGTGTTTGAGGGACGTGCAAAGAGTTCCGCCTGAGTTGTTGGAGAACGTACCCATGGATGTTCTTGAGAGGATGTGGATACAACACGACGGTGCACCGTCTCACTTCAGTGTGGGTGTCCGTAGCCATCTCACTGCTGTATTTCCTGGTCGCTGGATTGGAATGGAGGTCCTATTCCATGTTCTGCGAGGTCACCTTACCTGAATCCCACTGATTATTTTCTATGATGATATCTTAAGGCATTTGTATATGAGACCCCCAGTGAATACGGAGATGCAGTTGGTTGTCAGAATTGCAGCTGCCTCTGCTGTGATATTTTTCAGAGTGCGTCAGAATCTTGTTCACCGATGTCATGCTTGCACTGGGGCTGATGGTCGTCAGTTTCATTACATTTTGTAAGATACAGTAAAAATGGTACGTTCAATGCGTCAGCGATGGTATTCGCAGTTAACTGTAACTAATGTAAATAAAAATGTGCACAACAATGTGATTTTACTCCTGTTATCTCCTTAAGCTGGCTTCTCCGACCCCAGGTTGCCTACCTCAAATTGTTCAGTGGAGCATTCTCTACGTGCTGTTAAATATTTGCACGCTCTTACGCAAACACCGTGCACACGTAAAGGATCTGACGGACGGGATGAACAGCAATCTGCGACTGACTGCTGATGATCCTGAGATGCACAGGGAAGTGTGACTATGAGGATGCAGGATGACTTTTACGCTTGAGACAGGTGGACCTGTTAAATATCTGGATGCAACGTTGCTGAGTGATATGAAATGGAGCCATCACCTAAGGCGAATGGCAGATTTTTATTTACTGGGAGAATTCTACGAAAGTACAGGGCACCTACAAAGGAGACCGCGTACGGAACACTTGTGCTCTCCGTTGCTGAGTACTGCTCGAGTGTCTGGAATTCCCATCAAGTTGGATTAAAGGAAAAACGTGGCAGCAATTCACTGGTGCGCTGCTTCATCAGTTACCGGTAGGTGTAAGTCTCCGTAAGTGGTCTGATTACACTTATCTTACCTTCGCGCACCTTACTGGAGATGTACACTACTGGCCATTAAAACTGCTACACCAGGAGGATGACGTGCTACAAAAAATGGTTCAAATGGCTCTGAATACTATGGAACTCAGCATCTGACGTCATCAGTCCCCTAGAACTTAGAACTACTTAAACCCAACTAACCTAAGGACATCACACACATCCATGCCCGAGGCAGGATTCGAACCTGCGACCGTAGCGGTCGTGCGGTTCCAGACTGAAGCGTCTAGAACCGCTCGGCCCCACCGGCCGGCTGACGTGCTACAGACGGGAAATTTAACCGACAGGACGAATATGCTACGATATGCAGATGATTACCTTTACAGAGCATTCACATAAGGTTGGCGCCGGTGGCGACACCTACAACGTGCTGACACGAAGTTGACGGGCGTTGCCTGGTGAAAGGTTGTTGTGATGCCTCGTGTAAGGAGGAGAAATGCGTACCATCACGTTTCCGACTTTGATAAACATCGGATTGTAGCCTATCGCGATTGCGGTTTATCGTATTGCGACATTGCTGCTCGCGTTGGTCTAGATCCAATGACTGTTAGCAGAATATGGATTCGGTGGGTTCAGGAGGAATTACGAAACGCCGTGCTGGATCCCAACGGAATCGTATCACTAGCAGTCGAGATGACAGGCATCTTATCCGCATGGCTGTAACGGATCGTGCAGCCACGTCTCGATCCCTGAGTCAACAGATGGGGACGTTTGCAAGACAACAACCATTATCAGCTCGGAGAACGTGACTGAGGTTACCCTTGACGCTGCATCACAGACAGGAGCGCCTGCGATGGTGTACTGAACGACGAACCTGGGTGCACGAGTGGCAAAACGTCATTTTTTCGGATGAATCCAGGTTGTGTTTACAGCATCATGATGGTCGCTTCCGTGTTTGGCGACATCGCGGTGAAGGCACATTGGAAGCGTGTATTCGTCATCGCCTTACTGGCGTTATGGTATGGGGTGCCATTGGTTACACGTCGCGGTCACCTCTTGTTCTCATTGACGGCACTTTGAACAGCGGAAGTTACATTTCAGATGTGTTACGACCCGTGGCTCTACCCTTCATTCGATCGCTGCGAAACCCTACATTTCAGCAGGATAATGCACGACGACATGTTGCAGGTCCTGTACGGGCCTTTCTGGATACAGAAAATGTTCGACTGCTGCCCTGGGCAACACATTCTCCAGAACTCTCACCAATTGAAAACGTCTGGTCAATGGTTCGTCACAATACGCCAGTAACTACTCAGGATGAACTGTGGTATCCTGTTGAAGCTGCATGGGCAGCTGTATCTGTAGACGCCATCCAAGCTCTGTTTGAGTCAATGCCCAGGCGTATCAAGGCAGTTATTATGGTCAAAGGTGGTTGTTGTGGGTACTGATTTCTCAGGACCTATGCACCCAAACTGCGTGAAAATGTAATCACATGTCAGTTCTGGTACAATATATATGTCTAATGAATACCCGTTTATCATCTGCATTTCTTCTTGGTGTAGCAATTTTAATGGCCAAGTAGTGTACGTTGGCGGCAGCAGAATCGTTCCGAAGTCTGTTGCAAATACCGGTGCTCTAAACATTCCCAGCAGTTACATGAATACGTGATGTCCATTCTTTCGGACATAACAGACACCACGCAATCATGTTATTGGTTCGCTTCGTTGGACAACAAATGCAGAACCTTCAGTGCCGATGCACTCTGGTTCGACCTCCTGCAGCAGGCTCAAAGTAGCGAGCGTAGAGTGCACGGACAGGTACTGAGGATAGGTGGCGGTAGGTGGGAATGTGGATCGACCAGGGAGAGCGCCGAGGTAGTCCGTGCATTTGCGTTTAACACTGTATTCGGATGGGACAGTGATTAACACTAGCGTCTAGCAAGCTGGAGATCGCATGTTCGACTCCCGGTCAAGCATACATTTTCATTCGTCGCCGATGAATCCGCAGAGAGTTCTGATGCAGCTGCTGTCATCTGTTCCTTCCCTTTTCTTTTCCCTCTCCCCACCCCCTCCACCTTCAATTTACATAATTTCTCAACAGTGTTTCGGAGAACCAAAGCCTTTTTCCCTATATACGAGGGGTGTCCAGAAAATAAGTTCCGATTTGTCGCGAAATGGAAACGACTACGAAAATCCGATAAAGCTTTGCACATATGTGTTGGGCAGTGTCTCTACTAAGACCCTAGATAGCAACACGTCTCACTTCTCTTTTCTGAGCTCAGAGCGAGCGCGTAAAGATGTCTAACAAATAGTGTTTCCCGCCAAGTACGAGGGCCTGCTGAGAAATTTCGCCTCAAGCTATGCAGCCAACATTACATAACTGTCGTGCGGTTTCTATTTCAAGACAATTCTCAGTCGCATTCTGCAGGGGTAATGAAGATGCTCCTGCATCGTTTTCAATTGGAAATGTTTGTTTACCCACAATACACCCCGTAATTGTCCCCCTCTGAGTTTCATCTCTGCTTACATGAACCGCTGGCTAGGAAGATAACATTTTTGCACAGACACCGAGCTGTGGGCCAGCGCAGAGAATTGGAGGAAAGCACTGGCAGCTGCCTTTTATAACGAGGGTATTGGAAAGTTGGTACAACGCTATGACAAACGTGTAAATCCGATCGGCGTCTACGTAGAGAAGTAGATGGAAGGTGTAGCTAACTGTTACAAATAAAGCATTTCTGATTTTCACTGTGGTTTCTACTTCGCGATCAGTTTGAACTTTCTGGACAGCCCTCGTACATTCCTATTTGCGTTCATGGAGCATACCAATGTAGAACGCCTCCATTCACAGCGTTAATCATGACTACTTATATTGTATGAATAAATGCGATGTCTGACATTTTATGACTGACGATGTACATTATATTACTATGTGACAACAGCAACGAATTCACGGATTTTATTATATGAAACCACTGATTTTATATTGTCTAGTATGATGTTCCACGTAAATATTTTATGATTCTTCATGTCCCGGGGACCGAAACCGATTCTTAAATAACGAAGTTTCATCTACGTCTGTCCGGATACTCCGCATATCACATTTAAGCGCCTGGCAGAGAGTTCATCGAAACATTTTCACAACAATTCCAAATTTCGAACACCACGCGGGAAACTAACACCTATATGTTTCCGTACTAGCTCTGATGATGGTTTCTACCTCTGTGGAGTAGCCTCAACAACGTATTTTCGCATTGGGAGGAGAATGTTGGCGATTTCGTGAGAAGATCCCGCCACATTTGTTTTAATGATGTGCACCCCAAATTCTGTAACATATCAGTGACACTCTGCCCCCCAATTTCGCGATAATGCAAACTTTCTCAATTTACTCCGTTAATCCTACCTGGTAAGAATCCCATACCACGCAGCAGTACTCCAAAAGATGACTGACAAGCGTTGTGTACGCAGTCTCTTTAGCACATCTGTTACATTTTCGAAGTGTCCTGGCAATAAAACGGTTTCTCTGGTTTGCCTTCCGTACAACATTTTCTGTGCGTTCTTTCCAATTTAAGTTCTTTGTAATTGTAATTCCTAGGTATTTAGTTGAATTTACGGCCTTTAGACTTGACTGATTTATCGTGTAACCGAAGTTTAACGGATTACCTTTAGCACTCATGCTGATGACCTCACATTTTTCATCAATTACGGCCGACTGTGAATTTTCTCACAGATATCATTTCTAAATCGTGTTGCAGTTTGTTTTGACTTTCTGATGACTTTACTAGACGATAAACGCCACCATATTCTGCGAACAACCTAAGACAGCTGCTGACATTGTCACCTAAAGCGATTATATAATGAGGAACAACATAGGGCTCAGGAAAAGATAATGATAGTAAATGATTACGTCCTTCAAAAAGGAAAGGAAATGACGAGCAGGGGTGTACGCTATGTTCTGCCATGCTCCGTACAGTGGCTTGCAGAATATGTACATAGATGTTGATGTAGATGCACGTCCTCATCGGACGGACATATCAGTATCTAAAGTCTCGCATGCCCTCATTCCATGAGACACAGCGCAGAAGTTTGGAAATTGGCGCAATGCCTCGTCACCAAGAACGGTATGCACCACCATTCTTTCCCTAATGCGCTGGCCGGGGTGGCCTAGCAGTTCTAGGTGCAGGTTCGAATGCTGCCTCGGGCATGGATGCGTGTGATGTCCTTGGGTTAGTTAGGTTTAAGTAGTTCTAAGTTCTAGGGGACTGATGACCTAAGATGTTGAGTCCCATAGGGCTCAGAGCCATTTGAACCATTTTTTTCCATAATGCGACCAGCACTATTGACAACCATTTGTACGGGAATCACAATTCAAATTGGCCCGTGGTTCAATTAGGTAGTGCACTAACAAGATTTAGTGTCCTTGACAACAGACAAACAAATGTTACCTAGTTTCTTCGCTCTCGTTCTGGTAATAGTGTCCGTGAACTGCCAGCGTTACGGAAAATAATAGAACAGTAGAAAAAGTAGTGGAAAAGAGAAAGGGAGCGGTGGGGGAATGAAGGGTAAAAGAACTGCGACAGAAAACAAACTATTTTTCTACGCAAGAACACAGCAGGGGAGCTTGGAGGCAATATACAAGGCGCAATGTCCCGGGCCGCTTGTATATCTGCCACGGCCCGCGGAGACCTGGGCGGCATTCATTTCTAAGGAAAACGAAAGAGAGAAAGAGAAGGAAGAGGAAGACAAGGGATAAAAGAGAGGCGAGAGGGAGACGGCCATAGATCAGGGGGTCTCCACTTCGCTCCCCTGCTGCCCCCGGGACGTCCTTCCAGCTCGCGGCAGGTCGCCTCCGCCCCCACCGGGAGGCGGTGCCCGGGGGCGGAGGAGGTGGAGGCGGATGAGAAAGGAAGGCCAGGGCCCCGGGCCCCGGGGCGCACGCAGGGGGGCAGGCAGCTCCTCGCAAGATGGCGCATTAAAATAAAATGCGAGCGCCTGGGGCATTAGGGACGCCACATTAAACAATCTCAAAGGAGTGCCGACATAAATTCGGCGATATCCCCGGACGCAAATGGCCGCCCGAATTTTCTCCGCCTCCAGCGCGCCGCCTCCGCCTCCGCGCCCACACCCCGCCCCCACCGCTTTCTTGTGCGCGCCCTTTCTTCCAGGCGCGCCAAACCGCCTCCCGATTTTCTTCCAGTTTTCTCGGAACTGGGGCGTGGGTCGGCCCTCAGAGGGTGTGCTGCCGAGATCTGAAAACGCCAGCGACGCTAGAAAGTAGATTAGCTCAGGTTCTGTGAAATAGCACGCACGCTAAAATATTCTTTCCTATCAGACACAAACACTTTAAATGCACTGTCCAGCCTCATTAACGTGACTACCTGTCGCAGTACCTGAACATCCACCTTTTGCAACGCTGGCTGCTGCAAGGCATGCGTGTTGAGAGCATACGAGTTTCTGGAAGGTAGCAACAGGGATGCGGAGCGAATCCGACTTTGGTGACGTAGACAGCTGTTCTAGGTTTCTCGGTTGAGGAGCCGTGGCGCATACAACCCGATCGAGGTGATGCCACAGATTATCGACTGGGTATACTTCCGATAAGTTTGTGCCTAGGGGAACGCGGTCAGCTGTTCCTGATTCTCTTTAGCAACGCACGTACGCTGCGAACTGTGTGATGCTTTGTATTGTCCTGTTGCTAGTTCCCATAGTGCCGGGGAAAACCAAACTGAATGTACGTCTCCATTGATGAGGTCCCATACTCTGAGGAGCGTAGGGGACGATGCGGGAGACCCGCACCGCCGTACTAGGCAAAGTCCTAGTGGAGGTGGTTTGCCATTACCTTCCTCTGACCGTAATGGGATGAATGCTTATGATGAAGACCACACAACAACACCCAGTCATCTCGAGGATCATCTCCATTACATCTGCATGATTACTCTGCTATTCACAACAAAGGGTTCCATGTACCACCCTCAAGCTGTCTCTCTACCGTTCCAATCCCGAACGGCGCGCGGGAAAAACGAGCACTTAAATTTTTCTGTGCGAGCCCTGACTTCTCTTACTTTGTCGTGATGATCATTTCTCCGTGTGTAGTTGGGTACCAACAGAATTTTTTCGCAATCGGAGCAGAAAACTGGTAATTGAAATTTCATGATAAGATCGCGACGTAACGAAAAACGCCTTTGTTTTAATTATTTTGACTCCAATCCAGTGTCTGTGGCACTATCTCTCCTATTTCACGACAGTGCAAAACGAGCTACCCTTCTTCGTACTTTTTCGATGTCACCCGTCAGTCCCACCTGATAAGGTTCCCACACCGCACAGCAATACACCAGAATCGGGCGGACAAGCGTGGTGTAAGCAGTCTCTTTATCAGACCTGTTGCGCCTTCTTAGTGTTCTGCCAATGAATCGCAGTCTTTGGTTCGCTGTACCCACAACATTATATATGTGATCGTTCCAATTTAGGTTATTTGTAACTGTAACCTCTAAGTATTTAGTTGAATTTGCAATCTTTAGATTTATGTGACTTATCGCGTAATCGAAATTCAGCGGGTTTCTTCTAGTACTCATGTGAATAACTCCACTCTTTATTCAGGGTCAACTGCCACTTTCGCACCATACAGGTATCTTATCTAAACCATTTAGCAATTTGTTTTGCTCATCTGATAACTTTACAAGACGGTAAATGATAGCATTATCTGTAAACAATATAATACGGCTACTCAGATTCATATGTCGTTAATACAGATCACGAACTATAGAGCGCCTGTAACGGTTCCTTGGGCAACGCCGGATATTACTTCTCTTTTATTCGATGACTTTCCGTCTGTTACTACGAACAGTGACCTTTCTGCCAGGAAGTCACGAATCCAGTCACACAACTGAGGCCGTATTCCACAGGCACGCAGTTTGATTAGAAGATGCTTGTGAGGAATGTAGGGCTGGACATGGTCCCCAAGGGCAGATACATACTCCGGTCGATCCATTGTACCTACCAGAATGACGAGACGATCCACAGAGTGCCACGAAAAGATTCCTCGGATCATAACGCTCCCTCCCAACGATTTCTGCCAGGGTGTTTGCTTTCAGGTGTTTCACGCTGTACACTCAAACGGCCATCCATCCAATGGAGCTGTGAGGAGGCGGGGCTAGCAGTGTATTTAACACTAAATTCTTCTAGACTCTACATTAAATGATCCCCTAAGCCCCACCCCCCTATTCTAACTCCGACTTTTGCTGTTGCACATGGATTAAGAAGAAACGCGAACTGACTGTAATCGACCCTGAAAGTGGAGTAAAAAATAGTTCGTCACCTGCAATAATTTAGTTTGATAGGAATTAGTTAAATAAAGGAAAGTTTCATTAACGTAGTGAGAAATGAAATGGTTGCTCTACCGATTAACAGAATGAAAGTTCTGTCCAAAATAACAATATGATTTATTATGACTAAACTCAAAATAATAAACAAAACACATGAAACATTTACAATACATGAAACTGGCTCAAATTGGATAGTCAAATAAATGCTGTGAAGGTGAAGTTGTCCCTAAACTAGATTGTGACATTTATGACGAAGTGGTATGTGGAGCCAATTCCTTGCAACTCAAATCTTAAGAGAAACACACAGCCAACCCAACATTAATTGCTGCTACAGTAGTGAGAACTCATTAGAAAATACGAACAGGCGCGCTCTGCTGAGCTCTGATTATCACCTAGCACAATCCCTAATCTGCCGGTACTGCGGACATACATTACAAAGCTGTCTTCTTAACTGCAAGGATACAATCTGGCGTACCGGAGGCGATGGTTGGTTACTTCGACGTCCCGTTGTGGCGGTGATAATGTCGCGAGTATAGCCCGAAATAAATTATCGTGGTCTGGTTGTTCCAGACTAAAGACTTCCTAGCAATACAAATGCGCCTCTGAGTGAGACGAAGAAAGCCCGCCACACCATCACTGACGGTAAAGTGATTGATTTTAACAAGCGAAGTCAGACAGTAACTCCGATACAGTCGACTTTAGCCAAAACTGCTCAAGACAGACAACATAGACCGCTTGTACACAAAACGCTCCGTTGCCAACTGTACTGGGAAAGTTATGTTGAAGTCGAAACTTCAGCAACTTCGTCAAACAGTTACAATTAAATAAAAGTATATTAGACAGCCAACAGAAAGCAGGCTGTCCAGAGCAGCGAGAGCTCAGTCTTGTAACCTACTCCGACCGAAAGGCGAGAGCCGACTCTCTCAAGAGCACCTTTACAAGCCGAACCCAGAACATTCCCGCCCCCACGACAGTGGCCGTGGTTAAACGTTCCAATCAGCAACTTGAAAACCGGCGGAAAAATTCCACTCTATTGCCGGCGCACTACTATTCCACCAATGGAGATACTTGGCGCCAATTTCTGCGCCGATTTTGCTACGTCACAGAGCTGTCCCCTGAGCCAGCCAATCACAGTTATGATTTTGCAGAAAACGCGGGATTTTGCCAGCCAGGACTACCTGGGAACACAAATCATTCCCACGCCTCGCTGGTAGCCGGCCATAAAGTGTTTTCAGCAAGTTTCTTGCGAAGTAACAGAATCTCTAGCCCAGCCACTCCGTCAGACCCCTGTGGGCATGTCGCTCCCGCTCTTATGACAATGTCGGCGTCTGGACAGCATCCACTCGGCTCTCTCATACGTCGGCATAACCCTTTCAAGATCAGCAGAACCCGCCTGTCACCGGACCACCCGGGTGACGAGAGACGCTGCGTGGAAAGTCCGCGTATGAAGGAATAACGACTTTTCACCGCATGCAATTAGAGAGGAAAATCGAATTACTCAAAGAAATATGAGAGGAGGCTCATGCCACCTCTTAGAGCATACAACGTGATTCCTATGAAAGGGTCACCTGTCACCACTCAGTGGATGTGCAATTGTCGTACTCACGTGCAAATTTCAAACTTCGTCGGCAGTGAACAGAAGTCAGCACGGGTGCATGAACGAGGCACCTGCTATGGAGGTCTATAAGAAGCAACGTTGGCTGAACGGTCGTCGAGGAGACACTGTTGATAGCCCCTCGGTTCACCTTGGCGGTCAGTTGCTCAGTCGGCCCATAGATGTCTCTGTTTCCGTCGTTCACCCCAGTCATCTATGGTCCATGGTGCACCATATTTGCCTCGGTGCCTGTTTTCGATAGCGCCGTTTTGCTACGCGCAGTATACTTTGAACGCGGCATGCTACCAGTTTATAGATTTAACCGCTCAATAAATGCTTCCAACCTTGACCTGAAAGCCAATGGTCATATCTTTTGGACATAAGATGAATTGCACGCTTTATGAACCGTCCACTTCTAGTGCTGCCACCTGCTGTATGAGAGTGGTTACGCACACTGACGTCGAGCATGAGTGTTGGTCACTTTAGTGTGATTGGACCGTGTATAATGACCGTCGGATACTTTACAATGAAACAGCGACATGTTATTATTTAATTTTTAATTTTTTTCCCTAATTAGTCACCACTGGAGCCTCTCCATGCTCGTCCTCAATAGTGTGTGTGTGTGTGTGTGTGTGTGTGTGTGTGCGTGCGTGCGTGCGCTTGTCCTTTATGGCATAAAAAGGAATAACACAGGCACTGATGGCATTGCTGCCCAAAATAAGTTGGCTGGTACCAAACATCATCTTTTTTAAGAAGAACTTTCCCGTAACACGACCGAGAAAGAAAGAAGCGAAGGAGTAACACGTCGTTAAAAATCTATGATTCACTTAGTCCAGAAGATAGTACCCGATGAGGGACACATGCTAGGGCACGGTGAAGACTTCAACAGCAGTGAAGGTGGAGATCGGAACGGCAGAGCTGGTAAATGAAACAACACTGCTTTCATGGGTAGTATAGACGCGGTGGGAAGAACTCTGTTATAGCTGCAGTGAAGGCAGTCCCCGTAGAGGGAGGAATGCCCTAGAGAAGAGTCCTCCGGGTCAAGGGTTCTGCTACAGGCCAGCTCTCAGTCTGAGCGAAAGAGTAATTACTACGTATCTCAGAAGGAAAAGAGGAACTGGGACATCTCACGGAATACGGTAACGACTTAATGAAAGGACTATTCGAACTGGAACATGGAACATTCCGGCATTCAGGAATAAATTCGATGAGGCGGTGTCACACGTTGAGAGACAGAAAGTAGATATTTTAGTTTTGACAGAGACGAAAAAGAAAGGTAGAGGCAGTGAAAATATTACGAATTATCAGCTAATATGCTGTGGTGTTGAAGGCACATGGGTTAAAGCTGAGGTGTCTATTTCGGTAAACAACAGATGGAAAGTAAAAATGAAGAACAGCGAAGAGGTAAATGAGAGGTTCTTCAAGATGGTGATTGAAATCTTTGATAATGAAGTGCTTGTAATACCTTCCTGCGTCGATGCTACTGCCGTTGTTAAAAAGGCATTTTTTAACTGTCTTAGGGACATTACTGAGGCAACTTCTTAACACCAAGAACTGTTTGTTCTGGGGTACTTCAAGATTAAATTCACCTGTGGTTGGTAAATTTGAGGAATAAACGCTGAATAAAATGGAAGTAGAGCAACTGAAGTAGGCTGGACATCCGTAACTCTACATGGAGTCAAGCAACTAGGAATTAAGGTCAGTTATACATATAATAATTGCCAAGCGTGATGCGAGGTCGGTAATACAGAATGTGAGAGCTAGGATGTAGAACAGATCACAATACGGTATTCAGAAGAGTTATAAGCCTCCTTAGATCCAAAGGCGCAGGGAAAAAATAGGAAAGAGGACTCGGTACTGAAATGCCACTGCTGAAAATAGTATAAGTAGGCTGTTTAGGTTTTTATGCTTGTAACGCCCCGTAGCGCGCTCTATTAAAATGCTGACTGCGCTGTGTACAGTCTGTGGCTGGTTGGACTCGTTGTTGGAATATTCGCTATTGTGTAGTGTTGGGCAGTTGGATGTGATCAGCGCGTAGCGTTGTGCAGTTGGAGGTGAGCCACCAGCAGTGGTGGATGTGGGGAGAAAGATGGCGGAGTTTTGAGAAGTACTATAAGCGCATGATCTGGAAGTGTGTCCGCCAGATAAAGGATATTTGTAAAGATGGATGTCATGAATTGATATATATATATATATATATATATATATATATATATATATATATATATATATGATGACATTTGAACAGTGTAAAGGTAAATACATCTCTATCAAAATCTTTCATTTGCCAACTATATGCCTATCAGAATGATATTTTCGCTCTGCAGCGGAGGGTGCGCTGATATGAAACTTCCTGGCAGATTAAAACTGTGTGCCCGACCGAGACTCGAACTCGGGACCTTTGCCTTTCGCGGGCAAGTGCTCTACCATCTGAGCTACCGAAGCACGACTCACGCCCGGTACTCACAGCTTTACTTCTGCCAGTATCTCGTCTCCTACCTTCCAAACTTTACAGAAGCTCTTCTGCGAACCTAGCAGAACTAGGACTCCTGAAAGAAAGGACTCCGCTGCAGAGTGAAAATCTCATTCTGGAAACATCCCCCAGGCTGTGGCTAAGCCATGTCTCCGCTATATCCTTTCTTTCAGGAGTGCTAGTTCTGCTAGGTTCGCAGAAGAGCTTCTGTAAACTTTGGAAGGTAGGAGACGAGATACTGGCAGAAGTAAAGCTGTGAGTACCGGGCGTGAGTCGTTCTTCGGTAGCTCAGATGGTAGAGCACTTGCCCGCGAAAGGCAAAGGTCCCGAGTTCGAGTCTCGGTCGGGCACACAGTTTTCATCTGCCAGGAAGTTTTATATGCCTATCAGTAGTTAGTGCCTTCAGTAGTTAGAATCTTTTATTTAGATGGCGGTATTGGCGCTCGCTGTATTGCAGTAGTTCGAATAAAGAAGATTTTTGTGAGGTAAGTGACTGATGAATGGCATAGGTTATTGTCAGTCAGGGCTATTATTTTGTGGGGATTGTTAGATTGCGTTGCGCTAAAATATTGTGTCAGTTTAGAAATGGTTAGAATAAGTAAAGAGAAAACAGTCTCAGTACATTCAGATTCACTCTGGAGTTTGAAATACAAGTAGCGTAGAAGCTTTACCAACACAGTCATTCTTTTGATTCAAAGGGGAAGTTTCAGTAGGGCTTTTGCAGAATTGCAGTGTATATAGCGGAGACGAGTTGAGCACACACTCAGATTGGATAGGGACGGAACTGCAGGATCACTATAAGAGGATTTAAAATGATGTCTAATGGGAGCTACGGAGATACTCAACGAAGAGGAAGTAAGAGGGAGGGGGGGGGGGGGCGGTGGCTGAGAGGATGGGTCATGCCTTAAGAGAAAGGAAGGAAGAAAAGAAGACGGCTTCCCATGAATGATTAAGGTCTTAAAGGTAGGAAGATAGCGATCACTACAACACAGTTAAGAAGGAAATAAAATGGACGGTATTCCAGCTAAAGAGAATCGTAGGAGAAGAAATTTACCGAGGTAAAACACTTAGTTGGATTTACTAGGGCTACAGAAGCTTGGCGGTTTATACATCAGGTTAGAAGCTAGAATGAGTGGCATTTCTGAATGTAGTACATATTTACTACTCCACGAATGCAAGATATCACTCATTACCCTCATATACCAGAAAAGGATCAGGAGAGTTTGGACTAATTACAGGGGAGTAACTATAATGGCTTCGGTAAGTAGGTTCTTCAGTGGAAAAGACTGCGCAGGTTTTCGTATCCAGGAACATCGGCTTCTACTGCTGGGAAAAGCTGTGTTGATAACATTTTTCGTGTACGCTATGTGTTTTACAAACTAATCGCAAAAAGTTCCAGATCTCGATTTGGTGTTTGTTGACTCATCATTCTGTGCCAAAGGTGTTTGTTGACTTACAAAAGGCCTATTATTCTGTGCCAAAGATGTTGTTATGGACATCACTGGAAAAGGTTGAAGTGGATGGTGAATTAACAGAGTTGGTTAAAAGTGAGTACCCCCACTGCGAGGCAATTCAGCGTGTTCGTGGTAAGGCATATAATAATTTTAACACAAGTGAAGGATTAAGACTGGGATGTTCTACTCATCGACCTTATTTAAGTTGTATTGAGCAGTGGGGGGTGGCAGTACAGCACGAGTGTGTACACTCATGGATTTCCAGCATGCTAGAATAATTTCACGACAGCAGCATTTTTTAACCAGTCAGATGCAGAAACAGCCAACCTTAATTTTTTTTTATTTATTTAAATGAAGACTGGTTTCAGGTTCAAATGGCTCTGAGCACTATGGCACTTAACATCTGAGGTCATCAGTCCCCTAGACTCAGAGCGACTTAAACCTAACTAACCTAAGGACGTCACACACATCCATGCCCGAGGCAGGATTCGAACCTGCGACCGTAGCAGCAGCGTGGTTCCAAACAGAAGCGTCTAGAACCGCTCGGCCACAACGGCCGACTAAATGACGACTGGCTTCAGGTTATCTCAACCAATTTTCAAATCACCCTCTGCAAACGTGTTTGCTAATTTCAAACTTCTGTGCACATAGGGCTCATAGACATCAAGGGATCCATACGCCTATGTGGACAGACGGTGGAAGTTAGCGAAGTCATATGCAAAGGAAGATTAGAAAATGGGTTCAGGTCACCAATTACGTAAAAAGAAAGTGGATTTTGAAGCTTTAGCTGTTTCTAAATCGAACTGTTTACTTTCATTACTGTTTACGATGTAATACGGAAGTTCATGCTTATAAAAATTGGGTGTTAACGGTCACTGAACATCTGGGGCAAGGTGAGAATTTGGATTTTGAGTTTGACTGGGTAATGAATGTTGAAATTTATGGGTTCACAAATTGATAAAATTGGCCATTGTGATGTGAACATATACCACAAGATAAGTCAATCGAGGGTCACTATTACGTCATTAAATAGTACAACGCTCTGATGTTGATAGCAATCTGAAATATGACTCAGAATGTCGGAAACTGAATGAGAGACCGGGGGGGGGGGGGGGGGGGAGGGGGGAATGAGGCTACCAAATTGGACAGGCTACGGCGGAGGATGGAAGCGCCCCTCTTGGATCGACTAAGAAGTGAATACTTACTGGATGAGGAGATGGGTACGGCGGAGGCAGTCGCAAATAGGATATCAATACGAGTACTGCACAATTTCTGTATTGATCACTAAATAAGAAGCCACCAGCTCATAAACCAATCATTATTTGACGCGTTTCGGATAGAACTCGTCATAAGATTGTATGCAAATCAGAAATACGAAACTAGTGACAGAAAATGTAAATATATAGGGAATATAGAAGAGTATGAAACTAAAAGTATCGTCAAAATTAAACAGCTGAAATTCGAATCATGAACATCTTGCTGATCAGATATACAGCGTAACAATTAGTGAACTATATGAAATAAAATCGTCATAACTTATGAACGGTTTGCGTTAGGACGTCCAAACTGCACCCTTGGCCGCAGTGCATGGTGGAAATTAGTATGCGCCTTGTTGTTTGGTTTAGCGTAGCCCACTTTCATTTGGATGGATTCGTCAGTAAGCAAAATTGGCGCATTTGGTGATAATTGAGAATCCGCATTTCGCGATCGAGTAGCCTCTTCACGCTCAATGGGTGATTCTGTGGTGTGCAGTGTCCAGTCACGGAATAATCGGTGCGATATTCCTTGATGGCACTGTGACGACCGAACGGTACGTGAAGGTTTTGGAAGATGATTTCATCCCCAAAGTGACCCTGATTTCGTCAAGATGTGGTTCATAAAAGATGGAGCTCGACCCCCATCGAAGCAGGAGGGTGTTTGATGTCCTGGAGGAGCACTTTGGGGACCGTATTCTGCCTCTGGAATACCCAGAGGCCAATGGCATGGGCCTCGATTGGCCGCGATATTCTCGGGATCTGAACACATGTGACTCCTTTTGGTGGGGCTATATTAAGGTGTACAGCAATAACCCCAAAACCATTCTCAGCTGAAAACAGCCATCAATGTTCCGACACTTCAGCGGGTCATACAGAATATCGCTATTCATCTGCCGCCACATCATCGCCAATGATGGCAGTCAATCTAAATCTGAGTATCTATAGTGACGTTTACATGTTGAATAAATTGTGTGCACGCCTTAGTTTGTAACTAATTTTTTCATATACTTCAACAATTGTTATCCTGTATAAACACAGTATTTAACAAACAAAGCTGTCATGGCACACTAACTGATTAGCTACAGTGTAGTGACCAGGAAGACAGGTTGAGCCACCAGAGGACGGGGATGAATACAAAAGTGCGTGACATAGCGATAAAATACGTGGACCGACAGGAACAGCTACGAAATAGCAGTAGCCTGTTACTTAGCTACTGCGTTATACCAGAAGATTCCATGTTAGCGTCATTTGACATTATCAGTCTTTACGGTGACATTCCGCTTGACGAGACTTCGGGTATCACTCGCAAGAATTTTTTGAAACATAAATAAATTAAGTATCGGCGAAGCGCATGAGCTCACTCGTCTAATCCTTTCCTTAAGTTGTTCTATACTAAATTTTATCATCGAAGGGATGGGCTCACAGTGGGGTGTACGCTGTACGGTGTTCTAGGTGAAATTTCTATTAACGACTTAGAGAACATAACTATCGATAAGAACAGGCCTCGGAAGGCGCAGAGGTAGCGACCGACCGCCGTGTCATCCTCAGTAGTTAGGCGTCACTAGATGCGAGTATGCTGGGGCATGTGGTCAGCACACCACTCTTCCGGCCACTGCCATTTTTCGTGATGAGAGCCGGTACTTCCCAATCAAGTTGCTCCTCAATTGGCCCTACAAGGGCTGAGTGCACCCCACACGCTGACAGTGTTCGGCACACCCGGATGGTCACCCATCCAGTTGCTAGCCAAGCCCGGCAGCGCTTATTTCGTTGCTCTGACGGGAACCAGGTGTTACCTCTGCGGTAAGGCCACTGGCAACTTAGGGAGCATTCTCTTCATAAATAACTTGCCAATCAAGGATGAAATGGTTATTTATCGCAGATACGTAGACAAGTGATTGTGTACCGTGGTAATGAACAGGCTATTTTGAATTTCGCACAAACTTTGAAACAAGATCATCCTAAAAGATATTTCACTGTTGAATTAGAGAATGAGGAGCGTCTCGGTTTTCCAGATCTTATGGTAACGAGAGAGGGTTAGATAGCTAACGTAAATCAACAGTTAGTAACATTATTGTCAATAATGACTCCCATCATACACTGGCACACAAGCGTGAGTGTTTTTAATCAGAGCATAATACATTGTTCCAATTGGATCTCAGCACTCTGAATACGGAAATTGACATTATCATGCAGGTAGGTCTACCAATGGTTACAAATTTTTTTTATGCCTGCCACTAAGTAAAAAAGTCTTTGGTAAGAGAGATCATAGATGTTATGTGGCCCAAGAAAACGTTATGATTCTATCTGTTGTTGTTGTTGTTGTTGTTGTTGTGGTCTTCAGTCCTGAGACTGGTTTGATGCAGCTCTCCATGTTACAGTAAAGCTGCATGCCATCGGGAAAAATTACGGCTGTAGTTTCCCCTTGCCTTCAGCCGTTCGCAGTACCAGCACAGCAAGGCCGTTTTGGTTAGTGTTACAAGGCCAGATCAGTCAATCGTCCAGACTGTTGCCCTTGCAACTACTGAAAAGGCTGCTGCCCCTCTTCAGGAACGACACATTTGTCTGGCCTCTCAACAGATACCCCTCCGTTGTGGTTGCACCTACGGTACGGCTATCTGCATCGCTGAGGCACGCAAGCCTCCCCACCAACGGCTAGGTCCATGGCTCATGGGGGGCGGGGGGGGGGGGGAGGTTCTATCTGTTACGCAGGACCAAATAGTAACGCTTGCGCGCGCTTCCAGGAAAGCAAAATTGCAGATCAGTTATCGTATGCGGAAAACAATAGGTGTTTCGGTATGAAATTCTGTTCGTCACAATCCTGATAAGGGCACAGGCGTATACAAAATAAAATGTCGTTCCTGTGATTCAATTTACGTGGATCAAACTGGTAGGAGCTGGCGGCGGTAGCCGAGCGGTTCTAGGCGCTTCAGTCCAGAACCGCGCTGCTGCTACGGTCGCAGGATTGAATCCCGCCTTGGGCACGGATGTGTGTGCTGTCCTTAGGTTAGTTAGGTTTAAGTAGTTCTAAGTTCTAGGGGACTGATGACCTCAGATGTTAAGTCCCATAGTGCTCAGAGCCATTTTTGAAACTGGTAGGAATTTTATCACTACGTTTCGTGAACACGCTTTTAAAAATAACGCTCCAGTTGTTGCTATTTATGACAGGAGGGGCACGATAGACTGCATGTACTCCATGTTGAACCAAATGGAAGTCAGTTGGATGTATTAGAGGAATTAGAGGTCTTTATATACCAGTAGCGCAGTCTATCTTTAATTCTGAACGAACAGCTGTCTTCTAGACGCAAGCTGTACTTTAAAATATTCGGTGAAATAATGGGCCTGTAATTCCAGGTATTTCCGTATGTATCCCATTCTTTATGTATTTACCTCCATGCATCTTTAAAAAAAAGTTGTTTCCTTTGCGTCCCTATGGTCTTTCATTATTACAGTATGTATTTTAACTTTTAACGACTATCACTTCCACGGTATCCCTCACCTAATATTCCGAGGGTTTCAGTCTTTGCCCTAACTAATCATTGTTGGTATTATTTCTATTACACTCTAGGTTTTGAAATTTTTTCCTCCGTTTATTTCATTTGCGCAATTTTCTATGATGCCTTTAATTTTGGTAACTGTTCTGGAATTTTTATCGTATTTACCTGTCAGTTTACATGAATGTCATTTGTAAATGGCATTTTTATACTTTCGTAAATTTCTATTCTCCGTTGATTTTGTTATTCATAATTTGTAAAGTTTTGTTAATGTTTAATTTTGGGTAATTCGTTTCTTATGAAAAATGACACTGCTTTTATCGCTACGTGGCGTTACTTTCGTATTCATCACCACCCTCTGCTGGCTTAAATTGTCTTCATAGTCGTTGCGTCGTAGCTAGTCAGTAAGTCTGTTGTGACAGCTTTGTTTCTTACACACTGACTTTATATACATGATCACCGAGATGTTCATTGTGTGTATTTCATACGTTTCTTTTGACGGTATTTGTTGTTTCATATTCTTGCATTTTCTTTGTACAGTTATATTTTCTGTATTTACTACGTATTTCTGCTTTGTAGACCATCGGTCGTTGGGTTCTACCTGAAACGCCTCAGATAAACTCATTGGTTTATCAGCTGGTGGCTTCTTGTTTAGTGACCAATAAAGCAAGTGTGCAGTACTACTGATCTGCAATATTGTCGCATTCTTACTGCGTGAATTTATGTTACAGTTGTAAGAAACAGTCAGTATACAATATACCATCATTCGAAGCGAAATCCTAAATGCCCCAGGAAACGTATGCGTAAGGCCCAAATAGATCAAGCAGGCTAACTGGGAAGAAGTAAGAAGGGGTTTTCAGTGTCCGGGATGTTCACCGGTGTGTGATAAATTAGATGTGGATATAAATAAAGCAATGGATACTTCTCAGGAAAGGTCATTCTAGAGGAGTACTTTATATCTGGACGAGACAGTGCAGAAATTAAGAGGTGAAAGAAGAAGAGCCAAGAAGTTATACAAGAGCAGCATGACCGAAGGAGAAAAAGTCAGACGGCTGCAGAAGTACAATGTGTCAAACAACGGAAAACAAAAATGGAATGATGGAAGGTACTCCTGTAACCTAAATTAGGAAGCGACCCTTAGCGAACGACGAATGAACTAGACTGCGAGAAAAGACTATAAGCAACAGTCTTGTTCTCGGTCAAAAGGATTGAAGGGATGGTAACATAAACTTGGGCATGGTCAGCTGCCCCGCTACATCTACTTAATCTACATTTACATGGTTACTCTGCAATTCACACTTAAGTGCCTGGCAGAGGGTTCATCGAACCATGTTCATGCTAGCCGTGCGGTTAAAGGCGCTGCAGTCTGGAACCGCAAGACCGCTACGGTCGCAGGTTCGAATCCTTCCTCGGGCATGGATGTTTGTGATGTCCTTAGGTTAGTTAGGTTTAACTAGTTCTAAGTTCTAGGGGACTAATAACCTCAGCAGTTGAGTCCCATAGTGCTCAGAGCCATGTTCATGCTACTTCTCTAGCATTCTACACTCGAATGGCGCGTGGGAGAAAACAACATCTAAATCTTTCTGTTCGAGCTCTAATTGCTCTTATTCTACTATGATGAGCATTTCTCCCTATGTAGGTGGGTGCCAACAAAATATTTACTCATTCGGAAGAGAAAGGGACGCCCGTTGGGGTCTGGTACCCGAAAAGACGTTTGATCTTCGTCCAGACTTGGGAAGGTGACGTATGGCACCTAACGGTAAAGACATACCTCTCCCAGCACTCCTGTTTCCGTCGTTTTATAAGCAGGAGAACGCGGGCACAGAGCGGCTTGAAGACTATTAGGTGCTCTAGGGAAGGGTGCCGCGTATGTCGCTGTAGAGCTCTTCGACGCTCTTCAATTGCGTCAGTGACTTCCGGCGACCACCAAGGGACTGCCTTTCGCCGGGAGCATTCTAAAGAACGAGGGACCGCGTTTTCCGCCGCAGAAACGAGCGTTGTAGTGACCTCCTCAACGACAAGAGCACAGGTAGTCCCAGTCTTCAAGAAGGGTCGTCGAGCAGATGCGCAAAACTATAGACCTATATCTCTGACGTCGATCTGTTGTAGAATTTTAGAACATGTTTTTTGCTCGAGTATCATATCGTTTTTGGAAACCCAGAATCTACTATGTAGGAATCAACATGGATTCCGGAAACAGCGATCGTGTGAGACCCAACTCGCTTTATTTGTTCATGAGACCCAGAAAATATTAGATACAAACTCGCAGGTAGATGCTATTTTTCTTGACTTCCGGAAGGCGTTCGATACAGTTCCGCACTGTCGCCTGATAAACAAAGTAAGAGCCTACGGAATATCAGACCAGCGGAGTGGCTGGATTGAAGAGTTTTTAGCAAACAGAACACAGCATGTTGTTTGTGGTGTCACCGCCAGACACCACACTTGCTAAGTGGTAGCCTTTAAATCGGCCGCGGTCCGTTAGTATACGTCGGACCCGCGTGTCGCCACTGTCAGTGATTGCAGACCGAGCGCCACCACACGGCAGGTCTAGAGAGACGTCCTAGCACTCGTCCCAGTTGTACAGCCCACTTTGCTAGCAATGGTTCACTGACAAATCACGCTCTCATTTGCCGAGACCATAGTTAGCATAGCCTTCAGCTACGTCATTTGCTACGACATAGCAAGGCGCCATTATCATTTGTTATTTATCTTGGAATGCATGTACAGTCAGACCGATGTTCACCAATTATGGATTAAAGTTAAGTATTTCACCATCTGCGTCCGTTTTTCTAAGTTCTAAATTCCTTGTCATTTTCCAGACCTCACGCCAGCCTGCGTGAGTTTAAACGCGTGCCTTTTGGCTTCCTCCAAACCCCATGAATTGGCTCCTGCCAATTCACAACATATGGCGACGAGAATTTTGCGTTCGTATTGATAGACTGATTTACTTGTGTGATGGCTTCGCCACCATCTCCAGATGTACTGTCCGAATTTTATCGTTTACAGAATCAGCAGACGCAGGTCTTATTGGATGCCCTTGGACAGCTCGTCCAGGGTCAGCGTGCAATGCAAAACGATGCGGCGGCGGCCGCCGCTCCACCGCCCCCGCAGCCACAACACGCTGTTGCACCACCTTTTCGTCTGTTTGATGCTGCACTGGAAAGCTGGATGGAGTGGTCACGCCAATTTGGATTCCATCTCGCCGCCTACAGAATTCAAGGTAATGAGCGGCAGCCTTTTCTCCTTTCTTGTGTCGGAGTGGCCACGTACCGTGTGATAGTCAAATTATTTCCCCGACGCGATGTAGCAACTCTGTCCTACATCGAAATTTTGTCGGCATTAGATGCGTATTTCAAAGAATCAGTCAATGTAGTTGCCAAACGGTATACGTTCTTTCGTACAAAACGTACGGCCGGTCAGACTAATCGGGAGTGGGTTGCAACCTTGCAAGGCCTTACTAGGGATTGTGCTTTTTAGTGTCAATGTGGCCTCCCTTATTCAGATACTATGGTACATGATGCAATTGCACAGAACGTTTCTGATGTTCGTATAAGGGAACAGATTTTGAAACTAGTCAATCCCTCCCTTCAGCAAGTGATGGACATATTGGATCGCCAGGACACACTTGACTTTGTTCAGGAATCATTTGAAACTTCGCCACCCGTGTGTCAGGTTAACCAGCCCGCCGGGCGAGCTGCACGGAACAGTAAACAGTCCTCGCGCCCGGATGCGCCAAAGCCGCCTGGCTCTCTGCCACGTGTCCCGCGCAAGCAAGCAAATGCAGTGCTAAAATCATGCCTGCGGTGTGCTACTAGACATTCGCGTGAGAATTGCCCGTCACGCCAGGCTATTTGCTTTTTCTGTAATAAAAAAGGACATGTTCAAAGTGTTTGCCAGAAAAAGCTCAGAACGGACACTCACAACCATTCCAGGCCCTTTGCTTCGCGCCGAAATCGAACCAAGAATACTCAGGCTCATGACACTTCGCCTATGGAAATTCATGTAGTTCATTCCACTCCGCCCAGTGGCACTCTCTCTAAAAGTGACTGTGTTCGTCCCACAAATAGTGTGCGTCGACATCGCCGGAAATCCCGTCAAGTCGCAAGTGATTCTGTGCCAGTGTCAGTTCACGTTGCACGAGACAGTCGCTCTTGTCGTCAGCAGGACAATAAACTTTTTGTAGATTTGGACATAAACGGCAACGTGATAGCATTCCAGCTCGATACCGGAGCTGCAGTTTCACTGATCAATCACACGTACAAACAGCTGGGCACACCTCCGTTGCGTGCTGCACATGTTAAGCTCAGTAGCTATTCCGGTCAGTATATCCCTGTGTTAGGACAGTGCAGCCTTCTTGCAACATACAAGGGACAAACAAAACTTGTGTAATTTTACGTCCTTCGTTCTTCTTCTGCTGTAAACTTGTTTGGTTTCGATTTATTTCAGTTGTTTAACTTGTCTATGGTCAATCAGGTCCTATCAGTGAACCAGACTGTGCCTTCATTTCGAACTGAAAGTAAACGCGCAACCGAAATTTTTCAGAGCGCGCAATGTTCCCCACGCATTGCGTGATGAGGTCGCAAAAACATTACACAATTTGGAATCACAAGGTGTAATTGAACGTGTGCAGGCTTCCCTCTGGGCATCACCCTTAGTAATTTTGCAAAAGCCTTCCGGAAAATTGAGACTTTGTGTGGACTTCAAGGCAACAGTGAATCCACAGCTAGTGACTGCAACTTTTCCTTTACCCCGCCCGGAAGATCTTTTTGACAAACAGTGCCTCGGTAAAAAAATTTTCGAAGTTGGACCTAGCGGATGCGTACTTGCAAATACCGGTGGACAAAGAATCTCAGCGCGTTTTGGTGGTTAACACGCATCTTGGTTTGTACCGATTCAAACGACTGCCATTCAGGTGTGCATCCGCCCCTGCACTGTTTCAGCAATATCTACAAACTGTTTGTGCGTCGGTCCCTACTGCAGCAAACTATATGGACGAACTGTGGTCTCCGGAAAGACGGAAGAAGAACATTTAGCCAATCTCAGAACATTATTTCAGGTCTTGCGACAAAATGGTCTTCGCTTGCGGAAGGACAAATGTGTGTTTTTTGCTCGGGACTTACCCTATCTGGGCCATGTAATCAATGCCCAAGGCATAAATCCCAGTCCAGAGCACCTCCGTGCCATACAAGACTTGCCTTCGCCGCAGAATTTGAAGCAGCTACAGAGTGAGCTGGGAAAAATTAATTATCATCATCGCTATGTGCGCCACGCCTCTTCCATTTCAGCTCCGCTTCATCGCTTACGCCGTAAAGGTGTTCCGTTCGTCTGCACGACGGAATGCGAACGCGCCTTTCGCCAGTTGCAATCGGCGTTGCTTTCCAATACTTGCCGTACGCCATTCGATCCCCAGAAACACCTTTTGTTGGTGGTGGATGCATCGGATTTCGGGATCGGTGCTGTGCTTGCGCACAAAGATGGATCGCACGATCGCCCTATTGCCTTTGCGTCCAAATTGCTCTCGTCTGCGCAAAGAAATTATTCACAGATCGAGAAAGCAGCTTTGGCTCTCGTATTTGGTGTTACTAAGTTTCACGATTTCTTGTATGGTCGTCACTTTACCATCGTCACAGACCACAAACCTTTGACATCGCTTTTTCATCCGACCAAGCCTGTACCTCCACGTATAGCGCAGAAATTCATTCGCTGGTCTATTTTCCTCTCACAGTACCGCTACGATATCTTGTATGGGTCCACTGCTAAGCACAGAAACGCCGATGCGTTGTCCCGTTTGCCTGTTGCTGAGGATAGAGCATTCGATTCCTCCGAACTTGCTTGCATGTTCATTGATTCGGAAACCGATGACGTGGTCGAATCGTTTCCGATTGATTTTCGTCGTGTGGCTACAGCCACAGCTGCAGACCCTGTCCTTGCTACCGTTCTGCGTTTTGTTGGTTCGCCGATTTTTTGCTCACAAGGAGAGACTTTTTGTTCGACGTGGTGTTTTGCTGTTGCGTTCAGATAATGATCAGTCCATCGTCGTGGTACCACGTTCGTTACAGTCCTCTGTCTTACGGCTTCTCCACCAAGGACATTGGGGTACAGTGCGAACGAAACAACTTGCTCGTCAGCACTGTACTTCGTTCGGAATCAATGTTGCGCTTACGAATATGTGCTCTCCTTGCATGGCGTGTGCCGAACACCACTCCGCACCACTGCGGAAATTTTTTGCATGGCCAAAAGCCACTTCCCCTTGGCAACGCTTACACATCGATTTTCCTGGTCCCTTCTGAAATGCTCGATGGTTGGTTCTGGTAGATTCATTCAGTAATTTTCCTTTTGTTGTCCGGATGTCTTCCACGACGTCTTCTGCCACCATCCAAGCGTTATCTGCTATCTTTTGCATTGAAGGTCTGCCACAGACTATTGTTGCCGACAATGGCCCACAATTCATGTCCGCCAAATTTCAGTCATTCTGCAAGGCCAATGGTATTCAACATCTGACATCCGCGCCGTTTTCACCTCAGTCAAACGGTGCCGCTGAACGATTGGTCCGGACTTTCAAGTCACAGATGTTGAAGTTGAAAGAGTCGCATTCTCGGGAGGACGCGTTATTGCTCTTTGTCCTCGTATCGCTCTCAGCCCCTAGATGGTCGCTCGCCGGCTGAGTTGCTCCACGGTCGTCCTCATCGAACCTTGATGTCTTTGCTACATCCGCCGCATCAGGTTCCTGTGTAGCGGCAGCCACCTGCTTTTGCTCCAGGCGACGTTGTATACTGTCGCAACTATCGAGGTTCACGGCGTTGGCTCGCAGGACGCATTCTTCGCTGCCTCGGCCGCGCTATGTATCTGGTTTTGGGGGCCTCTGGTGAGGTGCGTCGGCATCTCAATCAGCTGCGCCTATGTCGTCGCACGGGTTCTGCCGCTCCCCGTCTGCTTTCAGCGACGGTGCCGTCCGGTCAGCGCCCTGGGGACCCATCTACTGGCTCGCCTCATCCCCAGGTGTTACCGACGCTGCCTTCCATTTTGCCCCATGGCGACGCGCCGCCGCCTGTTCTCCCGCCGGCGACGCCCGCCGTGGACGCGTCGCTGCAACCGCCGGGCGCCTCCCTGGGTCACGCGCCGCCGATCGCTTCTCGTGACCAGTTGTCCTCCGCCATGGACCTCTTGCCCGCTCCGGACCACATGGCGTCTTCGCCCGTCGGGTGCCCCGACCCGATGGAGGTCGACCCTTCGGCCCTTCCTGTCTCGCCGCGGGCGCATACACCGCATGTTGGCGTGCACCCTGGACTAGGTTTTCAGGCGTTTCCTAGCTCCCCTCGGACCGAATGGCAGGGTGCAGGTGGCACAGCCTCGCCTGTTGTTAGGCTCCCCACCTCCTCGCATACGTCAACATGGGGTCCTCCCCACGGCGGGCGGAAGCCTTATAACACAACCGTTCGCCGATTTGCGGGGGAGGAATGTGGTGTCACCGCCAGACACCACACTTGCTAGGTGGTAGCCTTTAAATCGGCCGCGGTCCGTTAGTATACGTCACCACTGTCAGTGATTGCAGACCGAGCACCACCACACGGCAGGTCTAGAGAGACGTCCTAGCACTCGTCCCAGTTGTACAGCCGACTTTGCTAGCAATGGTTCACTGACAAATTACGCTCTCATTTGCCGAGACGATAGTTAGCATAGCCTTCAGCTACGTCATTTGCTACGACCTAGCAAGGCGCCATTATCATTTGTTATTTATCTTGGGATGCATGTACAGTCAGACCGATGTTCACCAATTATGGATTAAAGTTAAGTATTTCACCATCTGCGTCCGTTCTTCTAAGTTCTAAATTCCTTGTCATTTTCCAGACCTCACGCCAGCCTGCGTGAGCTTAAACACGTGCCTTTCGGCTTCCTCCAAACCCCGTGAATTGGCTCCTGCCAATTCACAACATTGTTATCAATGGAGAGACGTCTACAGACGTTAAGGTAACCTCTGGCGTGCCACAGGGGAGTGTTATGGGACCATTGCTTTTCACAATATATATATAAATGACCTAGTAGATAGTGTCGGAAGTTCCATGCGCCTTTTCGCGGATGATGCTGTCGTATACAGAGAAGTTGCAGCATTAGAAAATTGTAGCGAAATGCAGGAAGATCTGCAGCGGATAGGCACTTGGATCAGGGAGTGGCAACTGTCCCTTAACATAGACAAATGTAATGTATTGCGAATACATAGAAAGAAGGATCCTTTATTGTATGATTATATGATAGCGGAACAAACACTGGTAGCAGTTACTTCTGTAAAATATCTGGGAGTATGCGTGCGGAACGATTTGAAGTGGAATAATCATATAAAATTAATTGTTGGTAAGGCGGGTACCAGGTTGAGATTCATTAAGAGAGTCCTTAGAAAATGTAGTCCATCAACAAAGGAGGTGGCTTACAAAACACTCGTTCGACCTATGCTTGATTATTGCTCATCAGTGTGGGATCCGTACCAGATCGGGTTGACGGAGGAGATAGAGAAGATCCAAACAAGAGCGGCGCGTTTCGTCACAGGGTTATTTGGTAAACGTGATAGCGTTACGGAGATGTTTAATAAACTCAAGTGGCAGACTCTGCAAGAGAGGCGCTCTGCATCGCGGTGTAGCTTGCTCGCCAGGTTTCGAGAGGGTGCTTTTCTGGATGAGGTATCGAATATATTGCTTCTCCCTACTTATACCTCCCGAGGAGATCACGAATGTAAAATTGGAGAGATTAGAGCGCGCACGGAGGCCTTCAGACAGTCGTTCTTCCCGCGAACCATACGCGACTGGAACAGGAAAGGGAGGTAATGACAGTGGCACATAAAGTGCCCTCCGCCACACACCGTTGGGTGGCTTGCGGAGTATAAATGTAGATTTAGATGTAGACAACATCGATAGCATCATGTAGGGGAGATTCAGCTGTGACAGCAGAGGTGAAGGCTTCCCAGTCTGCCTTGTTTAAAGCCCATCTGTGTAGGCGTCCGTCGACATGATGCTGGGGGAGTGACAGGAAGACTGGGAAGTGGTCAATAGCACACAGGTCGTCATGTGCTCTCCGGTACATTGATGCGAGAAAAAATGGTTCAAATGGCTCTGAGCACTATGGGACTTAACTTCTGAGGTCATCAGTCCCCTAGAGCTTAGAACTACTTAAACCTAACTAACCTAAGGACATCACATACATCCATGCCCGAGGCAGGATTCGAACCTGCGACCGTAGAGGTCACGCGGTTCCAGACTGGAGCGCCTAGAACCACTCGGCCACACCGGCCAGCGATAGATGGGAGAAGGCCAGGACTGCAAACCGAGAGATCAAAGGCCGAATATGTGCCACGTCCCCCATTGAAATGTGTGTGGGCACCTGTACTTAAAAGGCAGAGGTCGCGCTGTGACAGTAAATTTTCGATCTACCTATCTCGGCCTGTAATCAAGGCGGCTCCCCACAAGGGATTATGCGCGTTAAAATCTCCCGAAAGTAGGAACGGTTTAGGGAGTTGATCAGTGCAGCCAATGTGTTCAGGGGTACTGCGCCATCTGGAGAAAGATACACATTGCAGTTATTTCTTACGTCGTCCTTACCCTGACACCCACAGCTTCAAGAAGGGTTTGAAGGAGCACAGGTTTACAACATACTGAGTTCATGACATAGACGCAAACTCCACCTGGCACTATTATAGTCGCTACAGTTCCTGTAATACCCCTTATAGCCGCAGAGGACAGGGGTCCGCATTGTTGCGAACTGGGTTTCCTGGAGGGCAATGCACAAAGCAGGTGTAAAACGTAACAGTTGCCACAGCTCAGCCAAGTGGTGGAAAAACACATCACAATTCCACTGGAGCATTACCTGATCGTGAGACTGGGAAGGCATGAAACATTCAATGAGGCACTCTACACCTCAGGGTCACTTGCTGCCACCAGATGGTACCTGTGCGATCGACATCCATTGTGTCTGATGGTCCAGCGAGATCTAGGTCCTCAGTGGTCACCAGAATCTCATCATCCTCAGACACAGAGCTTGTAGTTAGTGGTGGTGTGAGTACCACCACATTGTCTTGGTTCTTGGGGGTCTTTTTCTTTTTAGGTTTCTCTCGCTGCTTCTTAGGTTTGTCCAGCTGCGAGGGCTTAATTGATTCAGTCTCAGGGACTGAGGGGGACCATGAAGTCCTACAAACAACTACCTGGGGATGCTTCAGCCACTAGCAGGTGTCAGCTTTGCCACTGGTAGGAGCCTGAGAGGGCAGTGACCCAAGGGATTTCTTGGGAGCTGAAGAAGACTTACGCTTCTACAGGTGAGAAGTAGGGGCTGATGTCCCCCATTGGTGCGAGGTGTTGCTCCTGAAGTAGGTTGTACAGGAGCAACAGGGAGGGAAATGCAGGTGGAGTCTGATGGTTCTCAGAGCCAACTGTACGCGGCAGAACCGAAGATGGTAGAACTGTTGTAGAAGCGGTGTTGTAGGTTGACATCATAGGCACAGGATGTAGCCTCTTATATCTTCTCTTAGTCTCAGTGTAGGTAAGTCGGTCCAGGGTCGTGTATTCCATTATTTTCCTTTCTTTTTGGAGAATCCTCTGGTGAGCGAGGCGAATGGTGCTCTCAGTAGTTGACACAAATGAGAGGCGGGGCACAGAGAACACTGAGATGTGAAGGACGTCCACAATCCCGACTTGACGCTGGGGCCGAACTTCCAGCACTTAAAGCACCGCTTCGGGGGAGGAATATATGGTTTTACGACACAGTGGTAGACCATCACCTTGACGGTCTCGGGTAATGAGTCACCCTCGAAGGCCAAGATGTAGGCACTGGTGGCAACCTGATTATCCCTCGGACCCTGGGGGATGCGCTGGACGAAATGGACACCTTGCAGCTCTAAATTTGCAAGCAGCTCATCAGATTTCAAAAGGATGTCCCTGTGAAATATGACAACCAGGACCATATTTAAACTCTCATGGGGCGTGATGGAAACAGAAATATCACCAGCTTGTCACAATCGAGGAGTGCCTGTGACTGGGCAGGGATGCTGTTTTGATCAATACCGACCCTGACCGCATTTTGGACAAGCCCTTCACCTACCCAAACTTGTCCTCTAAATTCTCCACAAAAAACTGAGGTTTCATCGAGAAGAAAGGTTCCCCATCAACTCTCATACATACAAGGTACTGGAATGAGTAAGCTTCACTGCCATCCTTAGCCTGCCGTCCCCCCCCCCCCCATGGTGTGACAAGGTGGGGGGGACAATTTGGGGGCGTATTTCTTAGCACTGAAGTTGGTCCTTGATCGCTTAGAGACTGCTGGTGTTTGACCACCAGCAAGGGATGATGTACTACGCTTCATGGCGTGTTTTCCGCCCAGATGCCACCCACTCCAACTAGGGGCCCTCCCCACATGCTCCACCCAGCCACAGCAAAGACCACCTGGCAGGAAGGCCATTGCTGGGAGCCCTGATGCCCCAGGGTGACTGGCATCTACTCCTAGGCATATGTGGGGAGTTAACAGCTCAGGCATCAGCAATGCGATCCCTGTGTGGTGAGGAGGCTACAACCAACAGGGTACATGGTGACCCCACCACAACGGAGTGGCAACCGTGCTGGATATCAGTCGCAAACTAGCTAGGAAGTCCATCATCGTCGTCAGCGCGGAAAGCGATACTGCACAGAGGATGGAGAAAAACGCAGCCAAGAGGGTGACTTCGCCCAACAGCTGGAGAATGAGAGGAAGTGCAGATCCATGTCGACGAAGGATGCGAGAGGTCTCAGCACATGATGGACACTATGCACCATGTAAAGCGCTCTTCCCCAATTGGCTCGCTCTTCGGGAAATCTTTGAAAAATGGAGGACAAAGCCTACAGGGGACCATCAAATAAATGCTGAAACATGTATGACTCCTTTTAGTCGCCTCTTATGACAGGCAGAAATACGTCACGCCTATTCTAACCCCCGGATCTGCAGGGATTTGGGGGGGGGGGGGGAGACAAGGACTGATGACACCCAAATGCTACAGACCAAACAGTGTTTTCAACACTGTCGGCAAATTTTTTTTTAAAACTATTATGCAAGAGATTACAAGATCGTAAGCTGCTACATGCGATGAGACCTCACCAATACTGGTTTAGAAGAGGAAAGCCAATTGAAGACGCAGTTAGTAATTCGATTTCGCTAGCGACTGATACTCATTCTACGTACAGTCTAGCGATGATGTTCGATATTGCTGGCACTTTCGGTAACCTATGGTGGCCGTCTTTCTTTGGTCGCTTTATGAAGCTGTAGTGTGCAAAAGCGCTGCGCAACAACCCGAGAGACTACTGCCACGGAGGACATTCTTCATTAATATTTCCTGGAAAGAAAATGACTGAGACAATAATGAAAGGTTGTTCACAGTGGTCAGAGTGCACTCCAGAGGTTTGGGATGTAGCACTGAGGCGCGTACTACGGAAGTTACATTACAGCGGCAACATAAGCGGACAGGTAGCATTTGCAAGTAACGTGCTGTTCGTTAGAAGTTGTGACTCCAGAAGAATTACAGAAGACAAACGTAACGCGGTGCTGCAAGAACTTGAGGGCCGGTGTCGAAGTATCAAATTGTCACAAGCATCTCAGAAAACAGTGTACCTCCTTTTTAGAGGAATCCTAGTAGAAGACATAAAATGAAATTAAATGATGTAACGCTTAGGAGAAGCGTTGTAACGAGATATCTAGGGATGTTTCTCGATGAACTTCGAAATATTGCACATCATATAGAGGAAGCAGGTATGAAAGGTACAAACGTGATAAATAAAAGTACAGGGCTATTACAAATGATTGAAGCGATTTCATAAATTCACTGTAGCTCCATTCATTGACATATGGTCACGACACAATACAGATACGTAGAAAAGCTCATAAAGTTTTGTTCGGCTGAAGCCGCACTTCAGGTTTCTGCCGCCAGAGCGCTCGAGAGCGCAGTGAGACAAAATGGCGACAGGAGCCGAGAAAGCGTATGTCGTGCTTGAAATGCATTCACATCAGTCAGTCATAACAGTGCAACGACACTTCAGGACGAAGTCCAACAAAGATCCACCAACTGCTAACTCCATTCGGCGATGGTATGCGCAGTTTAAAGCTTCTGGATGCCTCTGTAAGGTTCGAATCCTGCCTCGGGCATGGATGTTTGTGATGTCCTTAGGTTAGTTAGGTTTAACTAGTTCTAAGTTCTAGGGGACTAATGACCTCAGCAGTTGAGTCCCATAGTGCTCAGAGCCATTTGAACCATTTGAACCTCTGTAAGGGGAAATCAACGGGTCGGCCTGCAGTGAGCGAAGAAACGGTTGAACGCTTGCGGGCAAGTTTCACGCGTAGCCCGCGGAAGTCGACGAATAAAGCAAGCGGGGAGCTAAACGTACCACAGCCGACGGTTTGGAAAATCTTACGGAAAAGGCTAAAGCAGAAGCCTTACCGTTTACAATTGCTACAAGCCCTGACACCCGATGACAAAGTCAAACGCTTTGAATTTTCGGAGCGGTTGCAACAGCTCATGGAAGAGGATGCGTTCAGTGCGAAACTTGTTTTCAGTGATGAAGCAACATTTTCTCTTAATGGTGAAGTGAACAGACACAATGTGCGAATCTGGGCGGTAGAGAATCCTAACGCATTCGTGCAGCAAATTCGCAATTCACCAAAAGTTAACGTGTTTTGTGCAATCTCACGGTTTAAAGTTTACAGCCCCTTTTTCTTCTGCGAAAAAAAACGTTACAGGACACGTGTATCTGGACATGCTGGAAAATTGGCTCATGCCACAACTGGAGACCGACAGCGCCGACTTCATCTTTCAACAGGATGGTGCTCCACCGCACTTCCATCATGATGTTCGGCATTCTTAAACAGGAGATTGGAAAACCGATGGATCGGTCGTGGTGGAGATCAGGATCAGCAATTCATGCCATGGCCTCCACGTTCTCCCGACTTAATGCCATGCGATTTCTTTCTGTGGGGTTATGTGAAAGATTCAGTGTTTAAACCTCCTCTACCAAGAAACGTGCCAGAACTGCGAGCTCGCATCAACGATGCTTTCGAACTCATTGATGGGGACATGCTGCGCCGAGTGTGGGAGGAACTTGATTATCGGCTTGATGTCTGCCGAATCACTAAAGGGGCACATATCGAACATTTGTGAATGCCTAAAAAAACTGTTTTAGTTTTTGTATGTGTGTGCAAAGCATCGTGAAAATATCTCAAATAATAAAGTTATTGTAGAGCTGTGAAATCGCTTCAATCATTTGTAATAACCCTGTATAACCATTGTAAACAGAAATTTCGTATTCCCTCGTAAACAATGAGGGCAACTAGCATCAGTAGCAGGATATGGTGCGAGCGTTTGGACGGGTAGATTACAAATACTGAAGCCAGTTTCATTGATGAGAAGACATCAGGGTGGAGTGCTACTACGATTTACGGGCGTTACTGCAGAAGCTTGAACATGGTAGGAAAACTAGAAAATCTGAAAAGGGAAATGCATAGGCTCAATCCAGTGATCAGTGAAATGAAGTGGAGAGAAGACAAGGATTTCTGATCAGATGAGTATAGGTCAATATCAACAGCAGTATAAACTGATATAGCGGGAGTAGGATTTGTTATGAACAGCAAGTTAGGGCAGAGGGTGTGTTACTGTGAATAGTTCAGGTATACATGCCGACGTCGCAAGCTGAAGATGAAGAGATGAAGTGTATGAGGATACTGAAAGGGTAACACAGCTTGTAAAGGAATATGAAAATCTAATAGTCATGGGAGACTTGAATGCAGTTGTAGGGGAGGGAGTAGAACAAAAGGTTACAGGTGAATATGGGCTTGGGAAAACGAATGACAGAGGAGAAAGACTAATTTAGTTCTGTAACAAGTTTCAGCTAGCAACAGCGAATACTCTGTTCAAGAATCACAGGAGGAGCATGTATACTTGGAAAATGCTATGTGAAACGGGAAGATTTCAGTTAGATTACATTATGGTCGGACAGAGAAATCAGATACTGCATTGTAAGGCGTGCCTAGGAGAAGACATAGACTCAGATCAAAATATAGTGGTGATGAACAGTAGGCTCAAATTTCAGACATTAGCCAGGAAGAATCAATACGCGAAGAAGTGGGATATCGAAGTAGTAAGGAATGACGAGATACGGTAGAAGTTCTCTAAGGCTATGGATACAGCAATAAGGAGTAGCTCAGTAGGCAGTACAGTTGAAGAGGAATGGACATGTCTAAAAAGGGCCATCACAGAAGTTGGGAAGGTAAACGTAGGTACAAAGAAGTTAACTGCAAAGAAACCATGGGTAACAGAAGAAATTTTACAATTGGTCGATGAAAGGAGGAAGTACAAAAATTTTCCAGGCAACTCAGGAATACATAAATAAAAGTCGCTGAGGAATGATGTAAATAGGAAGTGCAGGGAAGCTAAAACGAAATGGCTGCAGGAAATGTGAAGACATCGAAAAAGAAATGACTGTCGGAAGGACAGACTCAGCATACAGGAAAGTCAAAACAACCTTTGGTGATATTGAAAGCAACGGTGGGAACATTAAGAGTGCAACGGGAATTCCACTGTTAAATGCAGAGGAGAGAGCAGATAGGTGGAAAGAATACATTGAAAGCCTCTATGAGGGTGAAGATTTGTCTGATGTGATAGAAGAAGAAACAGGAGTCGATTTAGAAGAGATAGGGGATCCGGTATTAGAATCGGAAATTAAAAGAGCTTTGGAGGACTTACGGTCAAATAAGGCAGAAGGGATAGATAACATTCTGACGTTACGGCTAATAATGGAAGTAAGGCTAAAGAAAAATTAAGACACTTTCATAGGATTTGTCGACCTGGAAAAAGCGTTCGACAATGTAAAATGGTGCAAGCTGTTCGAGATTCTGAAAAAAGTAGGGGTAAGCTATAGGGAGACACGGTTCATATACAATATATACAACAACCAAGAGGGAATAATAAGAGTGGACGATCAAGAACGAAGTGCTCGTATTAAGAAGGGTGTAAGACAAGGCTGTAGCCTTTCGCCCCTACTCTTCAGTCTGTACATCGAGGAAGCAATGATGGAAATAAAAGAAAGGTTCAGGAGTGGAATTAAAATACAAGGTGAAAGGATATCAGTGATACGATTTGTTGATGACATTGCTATCCTGAGTGAAAGTGAAGAAGAATTAAATGATCTGCTGAACGGAATGAAGTCTAATGAGTACACAGTATGGTTTGAGAGTAAATCGGACAAAGACGAAGGTAATGAGAAGTAGTAGAAATGAGAACAGCGAGAAACTTAACATCAGGATTGACGGTCACGAAGTCAATGAAGTTAAGGAATTCTGCTCCCTAGGCAGTAAAATAACCAATGACGGGCGGAGCAAGGAGGACATCAAAAGCAGACTCGCTATGGCAAAAAAGGCATTCCTGGCCAAGAGAAGTCTACTAATATCAAATACCGGCCTTAATTTGAGGAAGAAATTTCTGAGGATGTACGTCTGGAGTACAGCATTGTATGGTAGTGAAACATGGACTGTGGGAAAACCGGAACAGAAGAGAATCGAAGCTTTTGAGATGTGGTGCTATAGACGCATGTTGAAAATTAGGTGGACTGATAAGGTAAGGAATGAGGAGGTTCTACGCAGAATCGGAGACGAAAGGAATATGTGGAAAACACTGATAAGGAGAAGGGACAGGATGATAGGACATCTGCTAAGACATGAGGGAATGACTTCCATGGTACTAGAGGGAGCTGTAGAGGGCAAAAACTGTAGAGGAAGACAGAGATTGGAATACGTCGAGCAAATAATTGAGGACGTAGGTTGCAAGTGCTTCTCTGAGATGGCGAGGTTAGCACAGGAAAGGAATTCGTGGCGGGCCGCATCAAACCAGTCAGTAGACTGATGACCAAAAAAAAAAAAAAAAAAAACATCCACGCTGGACGACCATTTGAGAAGGTGTTACGCTAGTAAAACAGGTAAGGTTCGGAATACTTTAAAATTATTGAAGAAAACTCCTCAGAAGACCAACAGTGGACAATATTTTCGCTTCGACCTCACAGAGAGATGACGATAACGGTTGCTGGTCATATTACAGTATTTCGCTACTTATAGTAAAACCTGGAGATTCACATACTGTTGGGGAACAGTTAATTTTGCCAACGACTGAAGACGCTTTAAAAACTTTTCAATACGTACTTGCTTATGAAATATTCAAAACAATTTTCTGCTCGACAATTCAGTTGAGAGACCTATCGGTGAAATGAATAATGTAGTTGAAAACATCTTGTGTAATTATCTACAAGCGGCCCACATGAGCACATGTTATGTTTGGGCTATGTTGAGAATTTGTAAAACACTTAAAACAAAATGTATCCGGGGTGTTTGAAATACAAGGCGTCATCGACCGACAACATTCAGTTGCTAAAAATCTTAATGGTAGACTGCGTCAATGTCTTCATTGGGTCATTAAAGCAGTAAACAAAATTCGAAGGAACACGTTAAATTCTAGGTTATTTGCGCTTTTATGTGAAGAAAATGACGAGAAGTTTGATCGATTACTTCTTCACATTGAAGTATTCTGACTGTCTAAAGCTGTGTGTGTGACAAGGTTTTTTCCCACTTTCTGATGCTGTTTTACAGATTTTGAATACTAAAGATCCAACATTAAACGAAAATTTAATCAAATACAAACCCAATATTGTTTATTTGACGTATTTCTGTACTAAATTTAATGAGGTTAACTAGCAGTTATAAGGTGACAGTCTAAATATGATGAGAACAAAGTCTATCATTTAACTTTTCTTGTCAGAATCAAAAAACGAAACAAAACATTGGACGATGGGAATCTACACAATTTTCCAATTTGACACAGACAGACTACCGGAACGATTAAGTTTCCACCTACGTTCAGCATTGAACTGTCCTTTATAAAAGCATTGGAATTAGGTTTGAGGATGTTTTGACTGTGGGAATACGAGACAGGATTATCAAACCACGCAGTGACAATGAAGAAACTAATATCATATTACAAGAACAACTGATTAGAATAATCAATAGCGAAGGACTTACGATACACTTTAGAAAAGAATATCAGCAGTTCTTGCTGTAGAGAAACGTAACTGTCGCTTATCCTGTACTACTAAACATCACGAGTATGTTTTTATAGCTTTAACATCTTCATACCTCGAAGAAAGGGGTCTCAGCACGGTTTCCAGCCTTCTTAAGGAAAAAAAAAACGTATTGAAAGTCGTTGATCAATGAGAATTAAAGCTGAACTTAAGCCAAATACCGAAAATTTGCTAGTAAAGCATGAACATCATCCTTTGCATTGAACGCGCCCGGCGTTGCCTGGGAATGTATTTATTCTAATGTTCTATTAGTCCTCCTCCTCCTCTATCACTCTATCCATCTCCTCCCGTTTCCTCTCCTTATCCATCTCTTTGTACCTTCTGTCTGTGTCCGTCTCTTTCAGTCTGGTCCTCTCCCCTCTGTTCATATGCTCTTCCCCCTATCTCCAACGCCTGCAAACCCCTCTCCCAGCCCATCTTTTTGGTTCAAATGGCTCTGAGCACTATGGAACTTAACATCTGAGGTCATCAGTCCCCTAGAACTTGGAACTACTCAAACCTAACTAACCAAAGGACATCACACATCCATGCCCGAGGCAGGATTCGAGCCTGCGACCGTAGCGGTCGCACAGTTCCAGACCGAAGCGCCTAGAACCGGCCGGCACCATCCTTTTCTCCCTCCTCTTTCAATGCATCTTTTCCTCTTCCCTTTATATGTCCACCGCCTCCTCTCTCTTTCCATCTCTTCCCCATCCATCCATCTCTTCCTCTTCCCTCTCAAAGTCCGCCTATTCATCCCCCCAATCTCTGTCGATAGCCTCCTCTTTCCTTTCTCTGTCCATATCATCCTTTCTCTTGCTCTTCCCTTTCGGTCCCCCTCCCCCCCTATCCCTCTCTGGCCATCTCCTCCACGTTATCACCCTTATCTCAATAACAGGTTGCCGGTTCCTAACCTCGCAGTATTTCTTTCCAGGTAGTAAGTACTATGTTACTGAGTTCGGCTCATCGAGCCGGGAGTTTAGGAGGAGCTTTTCTGCCGTGGCTTGCCCACACACACTTATATTTCACATGTAATTAATATACGGAGTGAATCACGTAAAACGTGCACCGCACATATTGCGGAAATGGAAGTGCTATTGGTGTGAGGTTTTCACAGAATGGTTTAGTAGTCACAGTCTAGTACTGTTAGCCAAACAACAGATTGATGAAAAATACACTTTCTATTTATTATTACAAACACTTTTTAAATTGAACAATGCCTATTGACACTAACAATCGAAAGTTAGGGTAAATCAGAATGTCAGTTGTATTTGTTGCAAGATTCTAGTGCGAGTCTTTTACGTGGTGTAGTACTTTCAAAAGTTCCCACGAGTCTTGTACACACGTTTTATAGTATGTATGGATTTTACTAGATTTGTATTTCGTGTCGTTTAAAGTAATAAATGTGTAAAATTAAACTTCTTTAAAGTTCTTCACTCAACCTTTCTGCAGCTAAACCTATCACAGCGAGCAGCACTGTATCAGCTGTCAAAACACACTCGAAGTTGAGGAATCTATAAAAATTCAATATTGCAAGACAGGGGGTTCTCCCAAAACAGGAAAACTGTCATAAAACTGACGGAGGACCTTTGATCTAAACTGACAGTCCTATCGGTGAATATATCGACCATGAAACTTTTTCGTTATTGACGTTTCCATCCATAACACAGGCGTGTCGTTACCTATCTTGTTGAAAGAGGCAAAACATTTTGCACTACGGAACACTTGCATACCGAATTACAGGCTAACGAAGCAAAGGGATACTAAGGAAAAGAAGGAAATAGAGCTCTGCGAACAAGCAACGTAATGCTCAAGGACAAGTGTAAAACACGTCGATGGAGAATTTCTCTGCCTTAATTAAAAAGCAACTAATAAATTACGGAAGGTACCGCAGATATTAAATAGCACACCGGTGTTTAGAGCAAAATAAAATACGTCAAGCCCTCCCATCTGTAAACGATAAATCTCGCCGCAAGGGTTATGTAAAATTCCGTGGACGTGTGGTCCTTACGGTTGAACTACCAAGAAGCATGAATACACGACTGAAGAAGTATAAATGTGTCAACTAGGGAAAATATAAAAATCGGCTGTAGCAGAGCATGCTGCAAACGTTTTTTTACCGCTATTCCGTTTCCTTTCTTGAACCGTGCTGGATGTGCTGGTCGTTCAACACCCATTGTTCTGTAAGTTTATCAACTCAGTCCAGCAGCAAATATCCCAATACGGGAGACTTCTGGGACTTAGCTTGCCTGCACGAGCCAGGCTACGCATTCTCTACATCTTCGTGTTTAGCCACTGTCATTCGCTTTTCCTCTGAATCAAAACACCGCAGACAAACGTCGCTGTAATTCGATCGCTATTTCTCACTATCCTCAACGGTGTGGAATAAGTATGAGTACCAAATTATTTCCCTATTTCTGTTTGCGACCTCCGTTTTTCGAGAAACGCCTTAAGCTAGCCCATCTTGATCGTGAGCAAAATAGCGGTCTGCTTTCCTCTCGACTTCCCTGCCATCGCATTAGAACAAATTTACGGTGTCTGTATTTTAAGACAAAAAAATGGAAAAATGTTTAGATACAAAATTTATCACTTTCGATCAACAATAGAACAATATATCACCGAGCTGATATCTTAAAATTTTTGTTTTCTTTTAATGATCTCAATTTGTTTCCCGAGGGCATACAGCTTTACTGTATGGTTAAATGATGACGGCGTCCTCTTGGGTAAAATAATCCGGAGGTAAAATAGTCCCCCATTCGGATCTCCGAGCGGGGACTACTCAAGAGGACGTCGTTATCAGGAGAAAGAAAACTGGCGTTCCACGGATCGGAGCGTGGAATGTCAGATCCCTTAATTGGGCAGGTAGGTTAGAAAATTTAAAAAGGGAAATGGATAGGTTAAAGTTAGATATAGTGGGAATTAGTGAATTTCGGTGGCAGGAGGAACAAGACTTTTGGTCAGACGAATACAGGATTATAAATACAAAATCAAATAGGGGTAATGCTGGAGTAGGTTTACTAATGAATAAAAAATAGGAGTGCGGGTAAGCTACTACAAACAGCATAGTGAACGCATTATTGTGGCCAAGATAGACACGTAGCCCACATCTACTACAATAGTACAAGTTTATATGCCAACTAGCTCTGCAGATGATGAAGAAATTGATGAAATGTATGACGAGATAAAAGAAATTATTCAGGTAGTGAAGGGAGACGAAAATGTAATAGTCATGGGTGACTGAAATTCGAGAGTAGGAAAAGGGAGAGAAGGAAACGTAGTAGGTGAATATGGTTTGGGGGTAAGAAATGAAAGAGGAAGCCGCCTGGTAGAATTTTTTAGGAACCAGGTTTTAAATTGTAAGACATTTCCAGGGGCAGATGTGGACTCTGAACACAATCTATCGGTTATGAACTGTAGATTAAGACTGCAAAAATGTGGCACTTTAAGGAGATGGGACCTGGATAAACTGACTAAACCAGAGATTGTACAGAGTTTCAGGGAGAGCATAAGGGAACAATAGGAGGAAAGAAATAAAGTCGAAGAAGAATGGGTAGCTCTGAGGGATGAAGTAGCAAAGGCAGCAGAGGATCAAGTAGGTAAAAAGACGAGGACTAGTAGAAGTCTTTGGGTAACAGAAGAAATACTGAATTTAATTTATGAATGGAGAAAATATAAAAATGCAGTAAATGAAGCAGGCAAAAAGGAATACAAACGTCAGGAAGCGCAAAATGGCGAAATAGTGATAGCTGGAGGACAAATGTAAGGATGTAGAGGCTTTTCTCACTAGGGGCAAGATAGATACGGCCTACAGGAAAATTAAAGAGACGTTTGGACAAAAGAGAGCCACTTGTATGAATATCAAGAGCTCAGATGGAAACCCAGTTCTAAGCAAAGAAGGGAAAGCAGAAAGGGGGGGGGGTTGTTGGGATGTTTAAGGGGGACTAAAAAAGGCAGAAAGGTGGATGGAGTATATAGAGGGTCTATACAAGGGCGATATACTTGAGGACAATATTATGGAAATGGAAGAGGATGTAGATGAAGATGAAATGGGATATACGATACTGCGTGAAGAGTTTGACAGAGCACTGAAAGACCTGAGTCGAAACAAGGCCCCGGGAGTAGACAACATTCCATTAGAACTACTGACGGCCTTGGGAGAGCCAGTCCTGACAAAACTCTACCATCTGGTGAGCAAGATGTATGAGAGAGGCGAAATACCCTCAGACTTCAAGCAGAATATAATAATTCCAATCCCAAAGAAAGCAGGTGTTGATAGATGTGAAAATTACCGAACTATCAGTTTAATAAGTCACGGCTGCAAAATACTAAAGCGAATTCTTTACAGACGAATGGAAAAACTGGTAGAAGCCGACCTCGGGGAAGATCAGTTTGGATTCCGTAGAAATGTTGGAACACGTGAGGCAATACTAACCTTACGATATATCTTAGAAGAAAGATTAAGGAAAGGCAAACCTACGTTTCTAGCATTTGTAGACTTAGAGAAAGCTTTTGACAAAGTTGACTGGAATACTCTCTTTCAAATTCTGAAGGTGGCAGGGGTAAAATACAGGGAGCGAAAGGCTATTTACAATTTGTACAGAAACCAGTTATAAGAGTCGAGGGGCACGAAAGGGAAGCAGCGGTTGGGAAGGGAGTGAGACAGGGTTGTAGCCTCTCCCCGATGTTATTTGTATATTGAGCAAGCAGTGAAGGAAACAAAAGAAAAATTCGGAGTAGGTATTAAAATCCATGGAGTAGAAATAAAAACTTTGAGGTTCGCCGATGACATTGTAATTCTGTCAGAGACAGCAAAGGACTTGGAAGAGCAGCTGAACGGAATGGACAGTGTCTTGAAAGGAGGATAGAAGATGAATAACAAAAACAAAACGAGGTTAATGGAATGTAGTCGAATTAAGTCGGGTGATTCTGAGGAAATCAGATTAAGAAATGAGACACTGAAAGTAGTAAAGGAGTTTTGATATTTGGGGAGCAAAATAACTGATGATGGTCGAAGTAGAGAGGATATAAAATGTAGACTCGCTATGGCAAGGAAAGCGTTTCTGAAGAAGAGAAATTTGTTAACACCGAGTATAGATTTAAGTGTCAGGAAGTCGTTTCTGAAAGTATTTGTATGGAGTGTAGCCATGTATGGACGTGAGACGTGGACGATAAATAGTTTGGACAAGAAGAGAATAGAAGCTTTCGAAATGTGGTGCTACAGAAGGATGCTGAAGATTAGATGGGTAGATCACATAACTAATGAGGAGGTATTGAATAGAATTGGGGAGAAGAGGAGTTTGTGGCACAACTTGACAAGAAGAAGGGATCAGTTGGTAGGACATGTTCTGAGGCATCAGGGGATCACAAATTTAGCATTGGAGGGCAGCGTGGAGGGTAAAAGTCGTAGAGGGAGACCAAGAGATGAATACACTAAGCAGATTCAGAAGGATGTGGGTTGCAGTAAGTACTGGGGGATGAAGAAGCTTGCACAGGATAGAGTAGCACGGAGAGCTGCATCAAATCAGTCTCAGGACTGAAGACCACAACAACGACAACAACAATTTACGGAATTCCACTTTCCAACGCTGTATCACACATGTTTATCGTTACATTATTTCCGGTTTATTTGTTCATTTAAACAACTGGTTGGGCTTAACCATTTTCCAGTAACCTTAACAGCTGAAGAAGGTATGATTCGTCAGTAACTTAGGAGATGGGTATTCAAAAGCTTTCAGAGTAGCTGATGAAGAGAAGTCATGTGGAAAAAAAAATGTATATCACAAAATTGGAGTGCAGAGGTCATGTGTAGAAGTAAATGGATACTGGGCTATGACAACTGCATACCATGGAAAGAAATTGGCAGAGGATTAGCTGGTAAGGATTAATCTGTGATATATAAAATTCAAAATTGTCATGGCATGGCCACCACGCAAAATGTTAGGAGCGTAGCAGATACGAGAAAATCTATATGGGCAGTTTTGTTTCACATCTCTTCGACAGACGATTAAACCATTAGTGTGTCCTCCAGAAAGTGAATCATGGTGCACATGTCACACTGGAGGTCATGAAAGAAACTTAGAGATTTGTCAAATGTGAAACTATTGAAGAAATATCTTCATGACCAAATCCAGAATCCCAGCGAGTCCATCAAAGCGTCAACTGGGCCAGAATTGCCAAGACAGTGTTTGTGTCCATCACTACACTGCATTTTTGAGTCTTTGATGTACTGGCAACATTCAGTGAAGAAAATGTTGCAAAATGTGAAGTACTGAAAAGATTGCTACAAACTGTTGGTCGTTTCACAGTGAAATACTTGTTAATCTTAAATTTATGTAAAGAAAGAATTAGGACATAACAGATAGCTGTTAGAAACCCTGAAACGAGGGCAAGACATCGCAGACAATTAGAAAAATCATATTGGAAAATGAGATGGAAGAGGATGCAGACAACCCATCACATGGAGCTGGAAAGCACTGGTAACTGTAATGGCTGTTTCCCGTAAATAGAATGTTTTTTTAAGAATAAATTGTACTTTGTTTGAGCTTCTGCTGGCCAGAATTTGTTCAAAATTACAGGATACCCTAATCTGAGTGCTGTGCATATTTTAAAGCAGTTGTTTTCCAATTTTGTTAATCTCAAAGAAGCTAGAGCCTTACGGCCATACAAAAATGTAGGCAGTTTCTCATTTTGATGTCCACTTTTCACACATATAAGAATTGTCTTAAAATTAATCAGTACTTTTAAAAATCCTTCTGTTAAAGTAGTACGAAATGTATGACCTATAAGCCATATTTTTTTTTTACAAATTTTTATTCCCAGTGGTTTCAGATGAAAGGTAAGTTTCTCAAGAATGAATTTTACATTACTTAAAACTGAGGCTACGAACGTGGAAGGGGCCCCTTAAACCGAAAAGTTGTGACAAAGGCCGTACCGGAAGAGAAGCGATAAAATAAGACATATTTAAATTTGTCAGATCTAACGACAAAAAAAAAGAACGCAAAAAAAAAACTGAGTGATTTGCATGTCTGTAAAGCAGGAATATTTGCGCGTCAGATAAGCGACATCTCTTCATATTGAACGATTGTAAAACATATGAAATTACCCAGAACTTTTCTAGAACTGCAGTAGATTTAGAGGTAAGCGTTTCAGTGCGAAACGTTTTTCCTGTAAATGTCGTATATAAACTACGAAAATAGCCAATGGAGACACACACACACACTGCGCATCACTGTTGCATTGCGTTCGCCAGTGGGCATAAAGAGGAGGGACCCACTGCAATAAACTACCAGCTGCAGTCGTTACGTCAGCGAAACGCAGCTGCCGGTCAGCTGTTCGTTACGTCACTGCGCGGGCGATGTGGGTCCCTTCCCCACGCCAAAGTGACGTCACGTGACCTTGATTCGAATCTGGAGAGGTCGGTGCGCTATTCGACCGTTGACTGCAACTGAAGGGTGCAATTGTCGCCCGTAGCAACGCGACGAATATTGCAACCCCCGACTGCCGTCACACTTCAGGCGTTAACCACATTTCACGGGAGAAACAGCACTTTCTCTACTTCTACCTAGTCTCCCACAATGAACCGTGTGTTACATACTTACTTATCCGGAAGTTGTTTTACATGCTCGACGTAAGCAAAGCGTTAAAGAAACGGGAAAATATGTCCAATATTACTCCCTCCTTACAGCAGTATCTTCTCGTAATTTTGACCTAACACGTTATCGATAGTTCCAGCAACACACTGGTAAAATTCTTAGATAAAGTGGTGAAAAGACGTGTTACATTTTGGTTATATCTCCGAGTCTATCCGCGCTTACAAACGACCTTACTTTTTTCGTACGTGATCCACACATTTTTAAATGAAGATAGTTTCATCCCCCACCGCCTCCTTTTCCCCTTTTACCAGAAAACTGCCTTTCTTCATCGATATTTTTTGCGTCATTTCTGTTGCATACTTCATTTTCACCGTGTCAACAGATTTGTTACTGATTAAACTCGTTCTAAGTTAACATTATATTACATAAAGCTTCAAACTAAAAACCATCACATTAAACGACTTCGCGTGTTTATTGACTATTCTGCCATGGATAAATTAATTCTGCATTAGCAACGCGGTGCTGAATATGCACAGACTACGAAATCTGACGTCCACCACGATCTGCTGAACGTACCTTACTTCGGACAACGTTTGAACACACACTCACCGTTTCGAGCTGCGAAGTCTTCAGCAGTAGTGTGGCCTCTCCCGTAGGGCACTTCTTTCTTCAGCAGAAACACGTGCCCGCACTCGTCCGCTGCTTCCGAAACGCAAACATTGCACTGAAAATCGCACCTTACGCAAACAACACCCCCGCGCACATACAACGTTCCGCATACTGACTAGAGTGCTAGGGCATGTTATACCGTCGGCTACCTGCTACCACTGAAGTCATCACTACAACTGCATTAAGGCACCAATTTATGGGTCAGCCAACCGACTGACCGACCAATTTCGTGGTAACGTACACATGTCCCAACCGACTGCACTCTGCGCTTACAATATTGCCCTACTGCGATGTGTTCGTCTGTAGTTTATTGTGTTTACGTTCAAACGTGGGCATGCCTTGGGTGTTTTAAAGGTAACGAGGCAAAAACGAAAGACGAGAGAAAGCTGTGGGCAAAGAAGTGGCTAATGCTAGGAAACAATTTCACTCACGTCCTGTTACTGAAGTAGCTCGGAGCCGATTATTTTCGTAACTATCTGAGAATGAGTGAGAAATGCAATTGGAAGCTACTGATCGTCATCAAACCATTCTTAACGAAATATAATAAGTCCAATCATGAGAGAGGATGTAAGCTGCGAGCCGACCGCTGTGGCCGAGCGGTTATAGGCGCTTCAGTCTGGTGCCGCGCTGCTGCTACGGTCGCAGGTTCGAATCCTGCCTTGGGCATGGATGTGTGTGATGTCCTTAGGTTAGTTAGGTTTAAGTAGTTCTAAGTTCTAGGGGACTGATGATCTCAGATGTTAAGTCGCATAGTGCTCAGAGCCATTTGAACCATTTGAACCCATAGTGCTCAGAGTCATTTGAACCATTTTGTAAGCTGCGAGGAGAGGCTGTTAGCTACATTAGGGTTTCGAACCAGTGGCAGAAATTAAAGAGGACCTCAAATTCATTGCTGTTGTATCCCCCCAATTATTAACTAAACTGATTCCTGAAATCTGCAAACTGATTTATAGCTGAGTGGGGAAATACACCATGGTAAAGCAATATAAATAAAACGAAAGACGTTCATATAAACGTCATTAATTTCTTAATGCATGTAGCGTAAATGGTAATCTGCAGGTTTAAAAATGCCATTAAAAAAATGGTTCAAATGGCTCTGAGCACTATGGGACTTCACTTCTGACGTCGTCAGTCCCCTAGGACTTAGAACTACTTAAAGCTGGCTAACCTAAGGACATCACACACATCCATGCACGAGGCAGGATTCGAACCTGCGACTGAAGCGGTCGCGCGGTTGCAGACTGAAGCGCCTAGAACCGCTCGGCCACCCCGGCCGGCAAATGTCATTTCATATTAGAAGAAGAAGGACTACACATGGCGTTAGCGCACATCATCTGATAAATACAACATTAGATACATAAGAAATGAAACATTTAGCCACTCTTAGAACCGTAAAAAAAAACCCAAACTTTGCTCTTCATAGCAGAGAGCTTGGATGTAGGATGGACCTTTTCTAACACTCTTAACAATGAAACAAGTAGATTTTATAATCGGCTATGGCTCTGAGCACTATGGGACTCAACTGCTGAGGTTATTAGTCCCCTAGAACTTAGACTAGTTAAACCTAACTAACCTAAGGACATCACAAACATCCATGCCCGAGGCAGGATTCGAACCTGCGACCGTAGCGGTCTTGCGGTTCCAGACTGCAGCGCCTTTAACCGCACGGCCACTTCGGCCGGCAGATTTTATAAACTGTCGCTATTTCGGAGTTAAGTTTTCATTTCTGTTAAGTATGGGAAATAAAACCTAAAAGCAGAAATACTTGAAGTCAACGGATTTTTATTCTCTCTCTGCGCCACACGAAATCGTTGCGGATTCGTTGAAAAATGAAACAACTGCTTCATTTCTTGTATCTCTATTGCTATACTCATCGCGTGACGTGTCCCACTAACATCTACGGTCTTTAAATTTCTCCAGCAATTCTGCCCTTACAGTTTCGTCCACCTGGCATCCTGTCATGTACAGGGTGATGCAAATAAAAGTGGTCCAGAGAGCGGAATTCCAGACGACAAATAGAAAGAGAAAAACACACAGCAGAAGAAAGAAAATACAGTAGTAACCTGACTACAGCATATGCCGAAAGTGACTATTATTCATCTCTTGGCATGGCGCTTTTGGGCTCTGGTCAGAAAATTACTGAAAGCAGATCCGGCCGCGCGGGGTAGCTGCGTGGTCTGGGGCGCCTTGCCACGTTTCGCGCGTCTCCCCCCGTCGGAGGTTCGAGTCCTCCCTCGGGCATGGGTGTGTGTGTGTGTGTTGTCCTTAGCGTAAGTTAGTTTAAGTTAGGTTAAGTAGTGTGTAAGCATAGGGACCGATGACCTCAGCAGTTTAGTCCCACAGGATCTTACCACAAATTTCCACAGAAGCGAACCGAAGCTGGACTGCTGGAATTGTTGCAGTCTCATCCGAAATTTTCTGTTGCAGTTCTTGGAGACTATGACGGCTGTTGCGATACACCTCAGACTTGAGGGAACCCCACACAAAGTAATCTCACACTGACAGATCACGTGACCTCGGTGGCCACTTAGAATCGCGACCAGAGTGACCTCTGCTAATAACTGTGTCAGGTGTGAATATCGTGTAAATGTGCTCCAAGGTTCTGCTAACTGTATGGTCAGTGGCTCCATCCTGTTGGAGGCAACTGTAGGTCTTTTCCTTATCCGTTGATGCTGCCACAAATTTACGTCCAATAGTGTCCACTCGTCCGGGCCACTTTTATTTGCTCCACCCTGTATATTATAACAGCATTTAAGGGGACGTTGTATGTCCTATGCCGCCATGGTTTAATTATCGAATTTTGCGAATCTAGGAAACTTTTTAAGATACCACCTTAAGATTTTCGATAATTACTGAATGCACCTTTCTAGATACACTGTACCGAGCGAGGTGGCGCAGTGATTATCGCAGTGGACTCGCATTCGGGAGGCCGACAGTTCAATCACGCGTCCGGCCATCCCCGTTTAGGTTTTCCGCGATTTCCCTAAATCGTTCCAGGCCAATGCCGGGTGGTTCCTTCGAAAGGGCACAGTACACTTTCTTTCCCGTCCTTCCCTAATCCAATGAGACCGATGACCTCGCTGTTTAGTCTCTCCCCCCCCCCCCCCAAATACAAACCCCCCTTTCTAGATACACTGAACTAGAATTATTACTGAAATGGTATTGTGGGGCATGTTATCTTTTTTTTTTTTTTTTAAACACTCAATTTCTTGAAAGCATCTTGTAAAGAAATAAACATAAAAAGAAAACAACTCAGGATATTTTAATTATTCTAGTTACATATGTGTTGAAGCTCATACTTCGCATGCTGTGAAAATTTCATGTCTCTACCATCAGTACTTTTTCAGAAAACGGGTCATTTATTACAAAAATGTAGTTAAGAGATATTGAGGTTTAAAACTCTTTTTTGTTACAAATTCTTATACAGACTTACATTTCTGCGTCTTTTATGCACTAGAATTGCCCTGGCCCTTAGTCTGCGTCTTCTTCAGTGTCACGACAGCTCAGTGGTTGCCTCCTTCTTTTCTTTCTTGCTTCTTTTGTCATTTGCTGAGTAGCTAACTCTGCTTCACATACACGAAGCTCATCCAGTTCCCGCAGTCCTTTAGCTGCGTTCTGTCCAAATCTTACCCCTAATTTCTCCAGAACGTTAAGTCTTTCATAGTTCCCCCCATTCAAAGCTATTAAAGCATCAGACACTGCTAATTTTAGAGTCATAAGGCCAACAAATACACTTTTAGGTACACGGCACCACACAACATTATCGAAGGACTCATTCACATTGTGGGTCTTTCCATGAAAACACTTCTTCAGTAGCTCAGGAAATGCCTTATCTCTGTAAATATGTTTGATTGCCTCCTTTACTGCCAAAGCAAGGGAATGTTTATGTGTTACTTCATGCAAGGTGCCAGATAATTCAGCTTGCCTATATTTACACCAAGTGTTTGGTGGATGTGGGTGGACACAAAGCATGACATGGCTTTTCATCGGTGTTTTCAAGTATGTCAGAAGAAAATGCAGGTCTCACATATCTGTTACACGAACATTTGCGTTTCTTCGAGCTATTTTTACCCTTAGTTACTTTATTTATGTATAAAAATCAATAGAAGATAGCTTACTACAAAAATAGCCGATAATTACATTACTTTGAACGAAAAGTAGTATAAGAAACAAATGACTGACATGTTTATTCGTAATGTCAACTTCTGAAACGTAGTAGTAGACATAAAACAATTTCACAGCCTTGTAGACTACGTAGTTCCCAAGATATGACTGCTCAACTGTAGCAGTATATGTGTAGCCGCGAAATTTGACAGTCACACGTCGACATTCAAAATATTATTTGAAGGTATCACAATTGTCTGATGTTAATTTATTATGTACCAAAATGTTTAGGAAAGTCCAAAGTACAGTATGGAGTAGAAAACAGAAAAGCTCAAATTTCAACGAATTTCACTTACAATGTCTCCCTAACACCGCGAGCAGGGACAAATAAGAACTTTTGTCGGGCGATGGGGAAGATAGTGCTACACACAACACAATTTGTTGCATCCCTACAAATAAAGTTTGTCGGTCGATCGGCCAAAACGCCTACACGAGTTCCAGTTTATCAGTCAGTCGGCCGGTAAGTTGCTGTGTGTACACGGCTCTTTAGAGTTCCCCCTTCCCTCCCCCTACTCTCCTCACAATACTGCGCCCCTTGTAGCGGCTTAATTCCCCTCTTAAGACCTGTGTACCAGAGACTATGTGCAATAATTATGTGTATATTCTCTCCCCAATAAAAATCTCAGTGACATTTGTCACAGCCACGATCGTACATTCTACGAAGACAGTGGTTCTACCATCGCTCCTCACACACCGAACTGGCACTTCTGCACATGCGCGTCAGTGAACACTGCGAAACTGTTCATTGATGTGCAGCCTCCTAGAAAACACGTCCTACTTACTTCGTGGCAGGTGCACATCGTGCTTCGCTAGTTCTCAATGCAAACGTTAGCTTTCATAAACACGAGAAATGAGAGCAAATGACACATTTGGTTCTACTGCAGAGAATTAGCTACACTGTAAAATGGTTCAAATGGCTCTGAGCACCATGGGACTTAGCATCTGAGGTCATCAGTCCCCTAGAACTTGGAACTACTTAAGGCTAACTAACCTAAGGACATCACACACATCCATACCCGAGGCGGGATTCGAACCTGCAACCGTAGCGGGACCGCAGTTCCAGACTGAAGCGCCTAGAACCGCTCGGCCACGCCGGCCGGCAGCTACAGTGTAAAAATCGAATTAAAGCAGCTCGTTTCACTTGTAAATCTGGATGCCAAGTGAGTTCGTCAAAATCTGGTTAAATGTTAGTTTTAATCACAAACGAGCAACAGCCGGTGCAGTAGATTGTTCTTGCATTATTTAGTCTAAATTATGTTGCTACGTTTGTTAATGTATGGCAAAGAAGCAGTCCTCTTCTAAGCATCGTTAGTCCTGTCTACGTAGGGCATCAGTGTAATCACCATTGGCAAGTTTATTTTATTTAACTTCGCATTTAGCACGTTATGCTGTACGAGCCGATCTGTGGTAAAGTGGCACCTAAACTAGATGAAGACGTAACGAAAGCACTTTTGACGAAAGAGATCAAACCCAGATAGTGAGTATTGCCGAATAATATTGACCGTCTCAGAGCAGTTTTGACGGTTTGCCCAATATATTGAAAGGAACTGCAGAGCTTTAAAAATATTGATGAATGCTCAATATGTTGTACCCCGCACGGGCAGTATTGCGCAATGTACGTCTGTTCCTGCCGAGACAGGAAGATTTCTTTCTTTAATTCATTGGCTTACAGGACTTGCCCATTCAGCCATCTCAATAGCGATCGGTTACGACGGTACAAACGTAAGGACAACACAATACCCAGGCCCCAGAACCGGAATTGAACCCGGATACTTTCGCCTACCAATCGGCCACCCTGACTACGCAGCTACTGAGGCAGACTCAGGGAGAAATTTAGTTCGCTCAGAATGAAGTTCCGCAAAAAAAAAAAAAAAAAAAAAAAAAAAAAAACCGATAGGGAACGCCTGATATATCGTCTACGAAAGCAGAAGAATGTGAAGATCATGGTTTCATGATAATAAGTAGAAATGTTTATTTTACTGGTAGCGGCTTTCAGAATTGGATGATAAGATCCGGTCAGCTGTTCAGTAAGCATATTTTTTTTTAATTTTTATTTATTTATTATGTTTCGCCTGTTGTCGCAGCACAGGAATGAGAACATGGAAAGTTCCAATAAGTAACCAGTAAATAATAGAAAACAGCTCACGTACACGATAAATTACACAGTTCACTTGCTTAATTCATAATTTGTTGTTGTTGTGGATTACCAATGTACCCTGCAGTGAATGAGCCCCTGGCTCATTTAAATATTTACTGGAAGCTTCTCAGATATTTTTCGTCCGTTCTGTGTTTTGCAAGACAAGCAAGTCAACCCCAGTACACACGAGTTCCACATCGTCGAACGTCAACATACTTGTTACGACGCCAGAAATCTAACAGACGCGACACGCGCATAAATAGTGAGCAAGCGCAATAATATTGTGTAGTTCTTGGCCTAAAAAAAATGGTTCAAATGGCTCTGAGCAATATGGGACTTAACTTCTGAGGCCATCAGTCCCCTTGTAAGGTGTATGATTCGCCGGCGATGGGCGAGGCATGACAGAATCTCTGACCAGAGAGTAGTTTGTTAGTTGTTGCTTGTCGCGAGTCTGCGATAGTCTGCTCGAGTCGACAGTAGAAGTCAGTCTGCGCTTGTCTGCGCGAGTCTGCAGTAATAGTCAGTCGGATACAGTAGTCAGTCGGATACGGTAGTAGGGAGTCGGCATGCGTCGGCTGTGTGCTCTGGTCGCGACTCTGGTCAGGACTCTGGAGGATGAGTATTGTTGTAGAAGGTAAAGAAGCAGCCTTGCGCATGTTTAATAATGTATGTTAATTGTAATTTAATTTGTTCAGAAAAAATGCCCCAATAATAATTTTTTTATAAAGTAACTCTTTTAAAGAAAAGTATTCATTTCAGTTTAAAGAATTTTTCCAATGCATTATCATTGCTTCCAAGAATAATATATATATATATATATATATATATATATATATATATATATATATATACGCCAGCATTGCACGAAGCTGTGTCGATAGATAAGTGCAGATATAGTTGCAGTTTTATTGAGGTAAGAGTTTTTTGCTTTTTTTTATCAAAATACAGGGCCGAAGGTCAGCGCTGCTGTCCTTATAAAATTTACCAGATATTATTATTTCTGTTAGGAGGTTACATTTGGTTCATGGTTCACTAAATAATTGATATTATTGTGTGGTTTTTGGTCAATTATCATTCCTTAATTTTTGTGGGGAGTTTAAGCTTGGTTCCATTTCATATTTTTTATTAAACATTATTTTTGTTGGGAGGTTACACTTGGCTCCATTTCACATTAACATTTATTTAATTTCTGCGGGAAGGTTACACTTGGCGACATCCGGACCAGGATCGTACTTCTTTGTGAATCTTCTGAGAAGTAGTCATATATCTGCACTTAATTACTTAAATGTAATTAGCATTTGGCGCAACGCATTTACTAATTTGTCACTCTTTCTTCCACAGATCATCGGCAATTTGTTGCTCTTTGTTGTATTTGTGTTTATTTCATTTTGCATTGTGTTTGTTTCATTAGTGAATAATTCTGTTTTGTGTAAAAATGCTGCGAAAAACTGTTAACAGTACATCGCGATGTATAATGAGTGAAATAGCCGACTTCAATAACTTGACCGATAGTACTTGCGACACTCAGTGTAATGATGACAATCCTCCATTTACAGACAATCAGTGCGTACCGACCACTAATAATGATTTTTGTCCTAGTGATGAACAAACGAATGCGATTGTGTCCGGTGTTAACGACAATTGATGACGCGGGGCGTTCTGTTGCAATGAGCGCTGCCCAGCTTGACACACCCGGTTTGCAGGATTTACGTGAAGAACAGACAAATTTTTCTAATGAAAATGAGCAGTGTAATCAGAGTACGACAAATTTATTTGATTCCGGTGTAGTGATTAACAGTGCACATCCGATTAGCAAACATTTTCAAGAATCACAGAATATCCAAATGGATACACAAAACGTGACAACTGCAGGTACGCCATTAAACAGCACAAAGAATACAGTAGCTAATTTTGACATGGATCGAGTCATAGCATTAATGATACAACTTAACGAGAACAATTTCAAACAACAGAGTGAAAAATATGACAACCTTAGTGAAAAATTAGACAACAATTCCAAACAACATAATGAAAGACAAGACTACAATCACAAACAACTTATTCATGAAATTAATGAAAAATTAGACAACAATTCCAAACAACTTAATGAAAAATTAGACAACAATTCCAAACAGTTGAATGAAAAATTAGACAACAATTCCAGACAGCTTAGTGAACAGATTACAGCCGTTGTCGCGCAGTGTCATGAAACTAAAGAACAATTACGTGAGGAAATTGAGGCTTACGCTAGGAAAAGTAGTGAAGAAATTAGATCTGTTGCTCAAGAATTAAGGGATATGCAAACAGCTGCAACAGAATCACTTAGAGACGAAATTGTGCAGTCGGTAAACAATGCTCTGAAAAAGCAACACAGTTACGCGACGAGTTTAAGTTAATGAGAGCAGAACTTTCGCGCACACTGGATGCAAAAGTAGACGCGAAATTCGACCAACAGAACAGTCAAATTGACGAACGTTTTAATCAGCACCTACAAAACAGTGAAACGCGTTTCCGTAAATTTATACAGGAACAAAACAGATGAAAACAATGATGAAGTTTATATATTTACTGTTAGTTAAGAGATGCTATGTAGTTATTTAAGTATTTGTTGCAGTTCGTTTTGACAGTATGTCTTATATCACATGGTATGATGACTGAAGGTTTTGGAAAGGACAGCTAGAGAACATATATATTTTTTATACACGTTTCACTACATGTTAATTCGAAGTTCACTACTTTTCAGCATAATATGCGTTTCTTCTTTCAGTTCAATAATCCATTTTGTATATTTTGCAGGAGAAATTATTCATGAAATTAATGTGCTATAAGCAGTTGTTTATTAAACCTTTGACGTTTATGAATGTGATAACATATACTCTACTTGTTTCATAACCTTGCTACAGCTGACTCATGACGAATGACGTTACACATCTTCATTTGCAGCAATAACTCAAAAGCAAACGAAGTAATTACCAGTTCCAAATAATGCTACTAGTTTAAGAGAGTTCTAAATAATACTGATCAGCTCTGAATAGTATGTCACTTCAATAATGACTTCTGAATAATACAAAAAAAATGCTTTGTAACTGGCCAATGAATGCCACTGTTTATTGTAAAATATTACCTATGATGCCAATGATTACTATAATTAGACTAATTATGTATAAATGCTATGCTAATAATTAACTCATTTTGAGTAATGACTTCTGAATAATACAAAAAAAAACTTTGTAACTTGCCAATGAATGCCACTGTTTATTGTAATAAGATTACCTATGATGCCAATGATTACTATAATTAGACTAATTATGTATAAATGCTATGCCAATAATTAACTCATTTTCAGTAATGACTTCTGAATAATAAAAAAAAATGCTTTGTAACTGGCCAATGAATGCCACTGTTTATTGTAATAAGATTAGCTATGATGCCAATGATTACTATAATTAGACTAATTATGTATAAATTCTATGCCAATAATTAACTCATTTTCAGTAACGACTTCTGAATAATACCAAAAAAAATGCTTTGTAGCTGGCCAATGAATGCCACTGTTTATTGTAATACGATTACCTATGTTGCCAATGATTACTATAATTAAGTGAATTATGTTAATACTATGCCATTCATTAGCTTCTGTTTTGAATGATGACTTCTGATGGTTTGTAACTGGGCAATGAGTGCCAATAATTACTATATTCAGTTAATTTTATGAACATTATTCTGTAATACTTCATACAAGGTACAGAAATGTTCAGTAACTGGGCGATGAGTGCCACCAATTACTCAAATCAGTTGTTAGACTAGTGTAATTCTCAATGAAGACTACTATGTGACTTAATGTCCTTCACCTTCTGACCTAATTACCAGAAATTATTGCAATATCCATTTGTCCTGTCTATCCTCATGATCATGGAGCACTATATTTCGTTTGGGCACTAATTCTACGTTGGTCTACTTTACAAGAACATGGTGTTGACACGACATGCTGTCCACCACCTTGAGCGATGGAGATGTTATTATGGTCCCACTGTTTGGTGTACCTAGTGTACTACCAAAATGATAGCATGGAATATTATTACGACATTTCAGTGTCCTGGCTACACTGATTAATACTTCAAGGAAAAGAGCTTCAGGTTGTCTGACTTGGTGTTGTGCTTCTGTAGAAAGATATGGACTTTCAGTGCGTGCTTCTGTAGAAAGATATGGACTTTCAATGCAGCTGCGTGCAACCTAAAGTGCTACAACCATGACGCAATCCTTCCCATTCCTTTCCTAATTCTTGTAAAATGATAAAGACATATACAGTGCGTGTGCATTTAATTTCAATTGTTAACAAGATCAGTTGTCCTAAAAATACTAAAGACTTCTATAATGCATGTGCACTTTATTTCACTCCTTGATATGTTTATTTGTTGTAAAAATATTAGAGAGTTTTTCAGTGCGTATGCACTTTATGCCATTTGTACTCATTACGTATACATTTTTTTTGTGATTCCCAGATATGTTCTGTATTACAGTGCGTGTGCACTTTCGTCATTTTGTTAGGGGGCTCCGGAAAGACTCAAAATCATGAAAAGTTCTATTTTTACTTTTTTGCGTTTTCTGAATCTGAAGACTATTACCTTTTAATAGATATATAATTTATTCAATTCCGAAGACTACAACTATTTTTAAATTTTTTTTAAAAATGTGTTCTACATGGGCGTGACCCACTGTGGCGCTGTTAAACTGCTGTCAAATGGTGTTATTATTAACGTCCGTGTTCATCAGGTACATTTTAGTGATGTGAGATAAAGTATGTGTTGTGGCTAACCCGTGATGGTTCAATATATATCGCTGGTGTGATTGTCGATTGTTTCATGTTTATTTACTCTGTCGTTATCTCGAAAATATTAGTAATTAATTCTGTTTCTTGAGTCTCTGTTTTGTTGAAGTATAATAATGAGTAAAAGTAAAGTTATTAGAAATCCTCTGAAGGCTTTTAAGAAAAGGAGAAATGTTGGAAAGCCAAAGGTATGTCTTATTACTGTAAACAATAAAGACGATGAAAATCCCCAACATAGCTTGTGTCCCAAAGAAGAAGACAGTTGGTGTAAATATAACAAAGGATTGCTAACTGGTGAAGTGTACACTCATAAGCATAGTCTGCCTCATGCAATAATGGAGGTGATAAAACCTATTTTCAGAGACTTAGCAGCACCTGAACTGTTGAAAAAGTGTATTCACGGAAAAACTCAAAACCCCAATGAAAGTGTAAATAGTGTTATATGGTCGACTGTATTTGTTGGAATAGAAACACTTCACTTTGGTGTGTATGATGCTGTTGCGACTTTCAATGATGGCAACATTGTAAGGTGCAAGGTATTTAGAAATATGGGAATGAAAATAGGTTCTAACATGGTACGAGCGATGCTTGCTTTAGACAAGGAACGCCTTCGGGCTGCAGACAGGGCTGTAAAGAGTCTAGAAATACAAACAAGAGTAAACAGGAGGAGGAACAAGAGGAAGCTGGAGGAGGAGTTTGCAGAGGATGAAGATAATCCATCCTATGGACCTGGAATGCACTAAAAAGTTAATCCAATCTTTGTCGCTCGATTCCCAAAACTTTTATTTTCTCATACTAATTACATGTTTTCTAAGGATCTTCCAAACATATTTGTTTCAAATTTTCAGTAAATGTTACATAGTACCTTCTGCATAATTTAACACAGCCTTTTTCCAAACTGTATATTTTTGAATATATAAATAAAAAATTGCAAAAAATGTTGTGAATTTTCATTACAATTGAAAAAAAATCATATTTAATAACTGAACTAAAATTTTGTAAAATCCCTGTGTTAAGTTGTAGCCCATATTCCAATAAATAATCTGTAAAAAGTTCAACTTCCTACCTCAAATACTTTGTGAGGAAAGATGTAATTTATAAGCGTTATTTTAACATTGCAAGTATAGGGCGTTCCAGAGCCCCTTAACATGATTTGTATTCATTGTGTATACATTTTGTGATTCCCAGGTATGTTCTGAATTTCAGTGCGTGTGCACTTTTGCCATTTGTTAATATGTTTTGTACTCATTGTGTATACATTTTGCCATTGCTTGATATGTCTGTACTCAGTGCGTGTGCAATATATTTTATTTCATGTTCTGCACTTATATATCTGTAAATATTCAGTGATTGTAAAGTTAATTAATTATGAAAAATTTGTTGCTCATGGCAAGTCCAATTGACTCACCATCGCTGCCAAATTTTTGCCCCCCCCCCCCCCCCCCCCCCCAGTGGAGGGTTATGTAAGGTGTATGATTCGCCGGCGATGGGCGAGGCATGACAGAATCTCTGACCAGAGAGTAGTTTGTTAGTTGTTGCTTGTCGCGAGTCTGCGATAGTCTGCTCGAGTCGACAGTAGAAGTCAGTCTGCGCTTGTCTGCGCGAGTCTGCAGTAATAGTCAGTCGGATACAGTAGTCAGTCGGATACGGTAGTAGGGAGTCGGCATGCGTCGGCTGTGTGCTCTGGTCGCGACTCTGGTCAGGACTCTGGAGGATGAGTATTGTTGTAGAAGGTAAAGAAGCAGCCTTGCGCATGTTTAATAATGTATGTTAATTGTAATTTAATTTGTTCAGAAAAAATGCCCCAATAATAATTTTTTTATAAAGTAACTCTTTTAAAGAAAAGTATTCATTTCAGTTTAAAGAATTTTTCCACTCTTTTGAAGAAAAAGCATTCATTTCAATTTAAAGAATTTTTCCAATGCATTATCATTGCTTCCAAGAATAATAAAAAAAGAAATACATATAGGCCAGCATTGTACGAAGCTGTGTCGATAAATAAGGGCAGATATAGATGCAGTTTTTATTGAGGTAAGAATTTTTTCTTTTTTTATTCAGAATACAGGGCCGAAGGTCAGCGCTGCTGTCCTTATAAAATTTACCAGATAATATTATTTTTTTTAGGAAGGTTACATTTGGTTCATGGTTCACTAAATAATTGATATTATTGTGTGGTTTTTGGTCAATTTTCATTCCTTAATTTTTGTGGGGAGTTTAAGCTTGGTTCCATTTCACATTTTTTATTAAACATTATTTTTGTTGGGAGGTTACACTTGGCTCCATTTCACATTAACATTTATTTAATTTCTGCGGGGAGGTTACACCCTAGAACTTAGAACCACTTAAACCTAACTAACCTAAGGACATCACACACATCCACGCCCGAGGCACGATTCGAACCTGCGACCGTAGTGGTCGCGCGGTTCCAGACTGTAGCGCCTAGAACCGCTCCGCCACTCCGGCCGGCTCTGGGCCTCACATTTTCACGCAATGTATTGACACAATATTATTGCACAATGAATACTGAATTTGTGAAAGCCTTTTTTGCCGATTCTTCTGTCTTATACTGCATAACGGTGGACATACCGCTGCGACATAAGTGTACCGTAGATGACAACTGAAAGGGGTCTTTTTGTGGTAAGTGCTCCTGGTCGTTGAGCCATACGGCGGGCGACCGTCAGGTTGGAATCCTACCGCTATATGGTGCCTGTCCAGACACGTCTTCACGCTGGAATATCATCGACTGGAGTAGAATCTGAAGACCCGCGAAGACCTGCCTAGAGACGTCCCGTACTGCGGTGGGATACCAACCCGACAATCACCAACCATACGGCCCAACAAAAAGGTGTCTTGTTCTGGGGTGCCGTTTCTTTTCATAGAAGGACACCGTTTGTAGTCTTCCGCGGCACCTTTACGGCACAGCGGTTCCTCGACGATATTCTACACCCCGTTTTGTTGCTCTTCATGGCAAGCCATCCTGGTCTTGTATTTCACAAAGATAATGCCTGCCCACACACGGTAAGAGTTTCTACTGCTTGTCTTCGTGATTGTGAAATCCTACGTTGGCCAGCAAGTTCTCCCCAACTGAGGACAGTGGGAGCCTTACAGGCAGAACCTTTCAACCAGCTCGGAATTTTGATCATCTGACGCTCCAGTTGGACGGAATTCGGCGTGATATCTCTCACGATGTCACCCAACAACTCTGTCAATCAATGCCAAGCCAAGTAACTCCTTGCATACAGGCCAATGGCGAACCAATGAACCGGCCGCTGTGGTCGAGCGGTTCTAGGCGCTTCAGTGTGGAGCCGCGCTTCCGCTCCGGCCGCAAGTTCGAATCCCGCCTCGGGCATGGATGTGTGTGATGCCCTTAGGTTAGTCAGGTTTAAGTAGTTCTAAGTTCTAGGGGACTGATGACCTCGGATGTTAAGTCCCATAGCGCTCAGAGCCATTTCAACTATTTTTTCGAACCAGTAAGTTACTGACTTGCCCAATTTGTGAAACTCTTTCTCTTGAATAAATCTACCAATTTTTCCTAAATTGTAATCATTTGTTTGTCTGTACCTGTATATCACACCTATCGATTTCCGTCGCAGTAGCGTAAATCCTTCCTCATGCGTCATTCCTTTTCTTTTTTTTAAGAGTAGAATATGAGTGCTTAATACGTCAACGAACATGCACGTACCCGTTCAAAATTTTTCTTGACAATGTTCTTGTACAGATATTCTGTAGCAATATATATGCCTCAGAATCAAAATTAATAAATCTGAGAAACTGAAGCGTAATTATAAAGTGAAGTTAATGATTTTTCCATTTACAATTCTTCATGGCAGTCACATTTAAGAATAGCACCTCTTGAAATTGTACTTCACATTAACAGTGCCAGGTTTAAAATCCAAATAAAATGACGTATAATATCGATGTTAAGAATTAAATAGCACTACACTACGTCTTGAGAGACACATCTACTTATTTCATTCATTTACGCTGCATTTTATGAATCAGAACATAAAAATGCTCAAAACAATAAGATCTCAGGGGGGCAGCTATTGGCTAGAATCAGCGCACTTCGATACAGTGAACAAACCATTTCACCAGCGTCAAGTCCCTATACTTGTCATTTTTGTTTGCGAGGACTTATGAAATGCTCTCTCATTAAAAAATGGTTCAAATGGCTCTGAGCACTATGTGACTCAACATCTTAGGTCATAAGTCCCCTAGAACTTAGAACTACTTAAACCTAACTAACCTAAGGACACCACACACACCCATGCCCGAGGCAGGATTCGGACCTGCGACCGTAGCAGTCCCGCGGTTCCGGACTGCAGCGCCAGAACCGCTAGACCACCGCGGCCGGCTCTCTCATTAAAATGAGAACCAGTACTGCCTTCACTATCTACGGTGTTAGCATTACAAATGGAAGTCAGTCAATATTGTGGAGATCGCTGTGGGAGAAACAGAAACGCACAACGCACCGATGTGGTTTATACTAAGTATCGTGCAGGAAAGAGTTATATAAAAGTCGCTCTTTGAAATTGCTGTGTTACACTTAAGACGTTTATTATACTTGGTAGATAGGAATTTATAGACGACAATGAGTGAGTGTTGGTTTTATCACTCGTAGCCGTCAGAGGTCTTCATACAAATGCCAACAGTCAAACAAAGCCTGATGTACGATAGCGGCAAGCACAAAAAGCTAATGAATGTCTTAATTCTTTCGCTGATATTATTAGGCATTTATATGTTCCACGTTCTCGAAGTACCGAATTCTAAAACACAACAGAGCATTAAGTATAATTAGATCAAATGCATAGTGTTAATAGGGCTTTTTCAAAATTTCACCTTGGAGTGTTGGGGCACGTGTGTGTAACACATGAGCCTCTCTACTTTTGCTCCAAGTCTCCGAAGCTGGAACCAAATCCGCTCCTTCAGATGGCTCCTAAATTGTTGTCAATAGACTCAGTGGTCCTCTGTGGCGTTTATCAAGACCTATCAGTTCTGGGAATTTAATCAGTTCCTTTCAGACCTTACCAAGCCACATGTCACGCAGCTGTGGAGGTGGACAACATTTTGTTGATTGCCCTTAGATGAGTACTGGTAATATAACAATTACATTGTACCATATAGCATGCGTTATCAGGCAAGCATAGGTCGCTTATTATGGCTCCAAAAATGGCTCTGAACACGTTTACCTGTACTAACGTGCCACAGCAATGCCTGGGCGACGTGGTTACCATCGTCGCTGGCGGCGCAGCGTTCCTGTCTATCGTGCTTTGAAGGCGATAGACATTGATCTTGCTGGACAGTTTAATAAACAACAACTAATTGGAGGTCCAAACGTATTTCGTGGACTACGTTTGAACTTTACATGTGATGTACAAGCTGTGCTTGGAGGTAGTACATGGCTTACACTTGCTGTAGTATGGGGCAATCATTGTGATTATGGTGGCCTTGAAGCTTTCCCAGATGCAAATATTCTTACATGGAAGACATGGAGTATAGCAGAGACAACAGGACTCTTAGCAAAAGTTCCTTATGGCACACTTGTTCCCAGTATGCCATTTGTGTTGAGTACTAGAAGGAAGAAGAAACTAAATACCGATGAGAATCTGTTTATATGGGCTAAAGTTGGTAATGGAAATTGTAAAATAAAGATAAATGGTGACTGTATGTTATATTACAGACAATAAAGTTTGTCCTACCCGAGAACCATCCTTATCTATCCCGTGAGATTTTTTTTTAAATTGAAAACAATATTCACTTATAACTTTGTGGCCGTGCGAGCCTTGGTTGCTCGCTAGGCGGGTGACCTTGAAGCGGACTTAGCCGCTGCGCTCGCTGCTGCGCGGCTTCTGATTGGCTGGGTAGCCTGTGGCGCTCGATTCAAACGGCCTTAACATCTGAGATCATCAGTCCCCTTCGTGTATTATGCAGGTAAGGGATGAGTAGGTAATCGTATAGAACTCATTCAGGCAGTATACCCGCTATTAGCTGTGTAGGGTCTAAGGAGGATGTTACCGGCCAATCGTCAGAGTAGGTGCACAAATTCCTTCCAGACCATCGTTTACTTTTGAGCTCGTCGTGCTACAAAGGCGTCAGTGTGACTGGATTTATCGAAAGAAAACACTAGGTCTGTATAGGAGACAGCGATCGTTTTACCTCTTTCCGAATCTAGATTGCAATTAATTTATATTATTTTCTTATATTTCACTTATTACTAGTTTCAGCGTTTATGACGATAACATCATCCAATACGTCAACACCTCATACAGTGTATGTTATCAAAGATTCTTACAGTGAAGTAACTGTCCGTCGCCGGTAGCTGAGTGGTCAGTGCGACAGAATATCAGTCCTAAGGGCCGGGGTTCGATTCCCCGCTGGGTCGGAAATTTTTCTCTGCTCACCCCCATCAACGCGCAAGTCGCCGAAGTGGCGTCAAATCGAAAGAATTGCACCCGGCGAACGGCCGCCCCGACGGGAGGCCCTAGTGACACGACATTTACATTTATTTTAGTCAAGCAACTACCTGCGGCTGTGCGCTGCATCAGATGATGCCAAACGCCAGAACTAGCAACGTGTGAAATATAAAAAATAAATATAAGGCAGAAAGGTGGAAGGAGTGTATAGAGGGTTTATACAAGGGCGATGTACTTGAAGACAACATTATGGAAATGGAAGAGGATGTAGATGAAGACGAAATGGGAGATATTATACTGCGTGAAGAGTCTGACAGAGCACTGAAAGACCTGAGTCGAAACAAGGCCCCGGGAGTAGACAACATTCCATTAGAACTACTGATGGCCTTGGGAGAGCCAGTCATGACAAAACTCTACCATCTGGTGAGCAAGATGTATGAGACAGGCAAAATACCCTCAGACTTCAAGAAGAGTATAATAATTCCAATCCCAAAGAAAGCAGGTGTTGACAGATGTGAGAATTACCGAACAATCAGTTTAATAAGCCACAGCTGCAAAATACTAACACGAATTCTTTACAGACAAATGGAAAAACTAGTAGAAGCGGACCTCGGGGAGGATCAGTTTGGATTCCGTAGAAATGTTGGAACACGTGAGGCAATACTGACCTTACGACGTATCTTAGAAGAAAGATTAAGAAAAGGCAAACCTACGTTTCTAGCATTTGTAGACTTACAGAAAGCTTTTGACAATGTTAACTGGAATACTCTCTTTCAAATTCTAAAGGTGGCAGGTGTAAAATACAGGGAGCGAAAGGCTATTAACAATTTGTACAGAAACCAGATGGCAGTTATAAGAGTCGAGGAGCATGAAAGGGAAGCAGTGGTTGGGAAAGGAGTGAGACAGGGTTGTAGCCTCTCCCCGATGTTATTTGTATATTGAGCAAGCAGTGAAGGAAACAAAAGAAAAATTCGGAGTAGGTATTAAAATTCATGGAGAAGAAGTAAAAACTTTGAGGTTCGCCGATGACACTGTAATTCTGTCAGAGACAGCAAAGGACTTGGAAGAGCAGTTGAACGGAATGGACCGTGTCTTGAAAGGAGAATATAAGATTAACATCAACAAAAGCAAAACGAGGATGATGGAATGTAGTCAAATTAAGTCGGGTGATGCTGAGGTAATTAGATTAGGAAATGAGACAGTTAAAGTAGTAAAGGAGTTTTGCTATTTAGGGAGTAAAATAACTGATGATGGTCGAAGTAGAGAGGATATAAAATGTAGACTGGCAATGGCAAGGAAAGCGTTTCTGAAGAAGAGAAATTTGCTAACATCGAGTATAGATTTAAGTGTCAGGAAGTCATTTCTGAAAGTATTTGTATGGAGTGTAGCCATGTATGGAAGTGAAACATGGACGATAACTAGTTTGGACAAGAAGAGAACAGAAGCTTTCGAAATGTGGTGCTACAGAAGAATGCTGAAGATGGGTAGATCACACAACTAATGAGGAGGTATTGAATAGAACTGGGGAGAAGTGGAGTTTGAGGCAGAACTTGACAAGAAGAAGGGACCGGTTGGTAGGACATGTTCTGAGGCATCAAGGGATCGCAAATTTAGCATTGGAGGGCAGCGTGGAGGATAAAAATCGTAGAGGGAGACCAAGAGATGAATACACTAAGCAGATTCAGAAGGATGTAGGTTGCAGTAGGTACTGGGAGATGAAGAAGCTTGCACAGGATAGAGTAGCATGGAGAGCTGCATCAAACCAGTCTCAGTACTGAAGACCACAACAACAACAACAAATATAAAATATAATACACCGACGGAAAAAATCCCAAATCCAGGATAGAGTTGTGCAAGAAAAACTAAAGCTGTTTGGCGTATTTCTGCATCTGACAGATGACGTCTATTCAGATTTCACGTCAGTCCCATAAGAGCGGCCTTAGTAGTGTCGCTATGAGTATGCAGATCGGATTTACTTTAAAAATAAAGGGTGGTCGGAAATTCCCGTAACAGACTTCTAGGACTTGTAGACTGGAGTGAGTACATCGTATTTTGAATAGAAACCCATGTCCGGAAATGTCATCCAACGAGACTACAGAGGGTCAAAGCTATAGGCGCGGGCGTCTGTAAATGTACGTATACACGGGGTGATTCCATGATGATGTTACAGGCTTTCTAGGATGATGGAGAACGATGAATGTATTAATTTGAAGTAAGGATCCCTGTAACGGAAACGAACGAGTCGAAAGCCATAAACGAAAATTGTCTGATACCTCTGACAGTTGAATACATGTACCGGTTGTTGTGTTGCGAAGAGTGTAGCGTTGGTAACTTTCACTGGTGGTAGTGTGGACAAAAACGAGAAAAAATGTCCAATAAACGTGGGCTGTAAATTGCATACCTTAACAGCTGTGAACACTTGCCCAGTAGAGGAGATGTGTTTCACATTAGCGAAGATGAATGATTGGTCATAGCTCCTCAGGTACGCGCTTTAGAGCCAACATTTATTGGACATTTTTTCTCGTCTTTGTCCACACTACCACCACTGAAAGTTACCAGCCCTACACTCTTCGCAACGCAAGAACCGGTACATGTATTCAACTGTCAGAGGTGTCACAACGGTATCCGTTTATAACTTTCGACTCGTTCATTTCCGGTGCAGGGATCCTTACTTCAGATTAATACATTTATCGTTCTCCATCATCCTAGAAACTCTGTAACATCATCACGGAATCACCCCGTGTATACGTACATTTACAGACGCCCGCGCCTATAGCTTTGACGCTCTGTAGTCTGGTTGGATGACTTTTCCGGATATGGGTTCCTGTTCAAAACAAAATACGATGTACTCACTTCCCCTCTACAAGGTCCGGAAGACTGTAACGGGAAATTCCGACCACCCTGTATATACGCGCTGTAACGGCTCTGAGCGTTTTTTACCTTTGAGATTTTAAGCAGTGAGCTGATGTTAGTCAAGAATGTCTTTATGACCGCTAAGGCAACCTTATCAACAGCTGTGTTTGAACAACGTCGTGTAGTAGGGCTACGATGAACTCGATGTTCCTTCCGCGAAGTTGTGGAAAAACTTGGCAGGAATGTAGCCACTGTACGTGATTGCTTGCAGCGGTGGTCAGGGAATGTACGGTAGCAAGAAGATTGGGCTTCAGAAGGCCCGTGGCATTGTCGAGAGGGAAGACCATCCTGTTGGGCACATGACATTGGATTCAGGATTTCCTAGAAGAAAGAACACAACATGTCATTCTTAACGGTTCAAAATCTGCAGATGTAGAGGTAATTTCGGGAGTACCGCAAGGAAGCGTGATAGGACCTTTATTGTTTACAATATACATAAATGACTTAGTTGACAACATCGGTAGCTCCGTGAGGCTATTTGCAGATGACACGGTTGTCTACAAGAAAGTAGCAACATCAGAAGACTCGTACGTACTCCAGGAAGACCTGCAGAGGATTAATGAATGGTGCGACAGCTGGCAGCTTTCCCTAAACGTAGATAAATGTAATATAATGCGCATACATAGGGGCAGAAATCCATTCCAGTACGATTATGCCATAGGTGGTAAATCATTGGAAGCGGTAACGACCGTAAAATACTTAGGAGTTACTATCCGGAGCGATCTGAAGTGGAATGATCACATAAAACAAATAGTGGGAAAAGCAGGCGCCAGGTTGAGATTCATAGGAAGAATTCTAAGAAAATGTGACTCATCGACGAAAGAAGTAGCTTACAAAACGCTTGTTCGTCCGATTCTTGAGTATTGCTCATCAGTATGGGACCCTTACCAGGTTGGATTAATAGAAGAGATAGACATGATCCAGCGAAAAGCAGCGCGATTCGTCATGGGGACATTTAGTCAGCGCGAGAGCGTTACGGAGATGCTGAACAAGCTCCAGTGGCGGACACTTCAAGAAAGGCGTTACGCAATACGGAGAGGTTTATTATCGAAATTACGAGAGAGCACATTCCGGGAAGAGATGGGCAACATATTACTACCGCCCACATATATCTCGCGTAATGATCACAACGAAAAGATCCGAGAAATTAGAGCAAATACGGAGACTTACAAGCAGTCGTTCTTCCCACGCACAATTCGTGAATGGAACAGGGAAGGGGGGATCAGATAGTGGTACAATAAGTACCCTCCGCCACACACCGTAAGGTGGCTCGCGGAGTATAGATGTAGATGTAGATGTAGATGACTCTGGCGCATAGTACTGTGTCCGCAGCAGCAATGTGAGCAGCAGTTAACACCACAGTAACACAAAGAACAGTTACAAATCGGCCACTTCAAGGATAACTCCAAGCCAGACGTTGTGAAGCCTGCACTCCACTGACACCAAACCACTGCCGTTTGCGTCTTCAGCGGCGTCAAGAGAGAGCTTATTGGAGGGCGGAGTGGAAGTCCGTTGTGTTTGCTGATGAGACCCGGTTCTGTCTCGGTGCCAGTGTTGATCAGGAGGAGGAAAGTTGAGTGCCTGTAACCAACCCGCCAGCATGCTTGACATAGCTGATCTACACCTGGATTTACGGTCTGGGGTGCGATTTCGTATGCCAGCAGGTACACTCTCGTGATCATCCCACGCACCCCGAGAGCAAATCTGTGCGTTAGTCTGGCGATTCGACCTGTAGTGCTGCTATTCATCAACAGCATTCAAGGCGGTGTTTTCCAACAGGATAGCGTTCACCACTGTGTACCCCAATATGCTCTGCCGAGTGTCGACGTGTTGCCTTGGTCTGCTCCATCACCAGACCTGTCTCCAATGGAGCATCACCAGAAGACAACTCCAGTGTCATCCCCAACTGGAATTAACCGCCCATGTACTAACCTAGTAAGAACGACATAGAACTCCCCCCGCCCACAAACTGAATCTGACACCTTTATAACACAATGCACGCACACCTGCCTGCTTGCATTCAACATTCTGGTGGCCACTTACCAGCATTTCACGTTTACAATGGCTTCCCACGTCCTTTCATTCACCTGTGATATTGCAACGTTAAAAAGTTATATATGTTGCCTAGAGAAACGTATTCCCGAAATTTCATTACTCTACATTGATTATAAGTGTAAGAAAATAGGAATCTGGGTAAGCTACTATGAACAGTATTGTGAATGCATTATGAGAGAGACGAAGCCTATCCCTACCACAGTAGTACAAGTTTATATACCAACTAGCTCCGCAGATGATGAAGAGATTGAAATTATGTATGACGAGATAAAAGAAATTATTCAGGTAGTTTAGGGAGACGAAAATTTGTCATGTCGGACTGGAATTCGACAGTAGAGAAAGAAAGAGGAGGAAAAATAGTCGACGAATACGCCTGTAGACTGGGATGAAAGAGGAAGCCGCCTGATAGAATCTGCACGGAGCATGATTTAACCATCGCTAACACCTCGTCTGAGAATCATGAAAGAAGGATGGATACACTGAAGAGACCCAGAGACACCGGAAGACAGAGATTTCGGAACAAGTTTTTAAATTGTAAGACATTTCCAGGTCCAGATGTGGACTCTGCCCACTGCTTGTTAGTTATGAACTATAGATTAAAACTGAAGGAATCGCAAAAAGTCAGGAAATCAAGGAGACGGAACCTGCATAAGTTGAAAGAACCAGAGACTGTTGAGAATTTCAGAGGGAACATTAGGCAACGGTTGACAAGAACGGGGGAAAGCAATAGAGCAGACGAATGGCTGCCTTTAAGAGATATATTCAAGGCAGCAGAAGATCATACACGTAAAATGGCAATTCCTAGCAGAAATCCTTGGTGGACAGGAGATAAAGAATTTAACAGATGGAAGGAAGAAACTTAAAAATGCAGCAAATGAAGCACGTGAAACGGAATACGAACATCCAAAAAATGAGATGATAAGAAGTGGAAAATAACTAAGTAGGAATGGCGGGAGGACATACGTAAGGATTTAGAACCGTGTTTCACTAGGGGGGAGATAGATACCACACACAGGAAAACAGAAGAGGCCTTTGGAGAAAAGAGAAGTAGCTCCATGATTATGAAGACCTCAGATGGTAACCCAGTCCTAAGCAAAGAACGGAAAGCTGAAAGTTGGAAGGAGTATATGAGGATCTATACCAGAGAAATGTACTTGAGGGCAATATTATAGAAATGGAAGAAGATGTAGAGGAAGATGAGACGGCACATATGGTACTACGAGAAGAGTTTGACAGAGTATCGAAAGACCTAAGTAGAAACAAGGCCCCGGGAGTAGATGACATTCCGTCAGAACTGCTAACTGCCTTGGAAGAGCCAGCCATGACTAAACTCTTCCATCTAGTGTGCAAAATGTATGAGACAGGCGAAATACCCTCATACTTCAAGAAGAATGTAATAATTCTATTTCCAAAGAAAGTAGTTGCTGATAGGTATGAAAATTACCTAACTACCAGTATAATATGTCATGGTTGCAAAAACTAACGCGAATTATTTGCAGAATGGAGAAACCGGTAGAAGCCTAATTCGGGGAATAGAAGTTTGGATCCCGGAAGGAACACGCGAGGTAAAAGTGACTCTACGACTTATCTTAGAAGACAGGTTAAGAAAAGGCAAGCCTTCGTTTATAGCATTTGTAGACTTAGAGAAAGTTTTGATCATGTTGACTGGAATACTCTCTTTGAAATTTTGTACAGAAATCAGACGACATTGAGGCCTGAAAGGTAAGCCATGATTGAGAAGGGAAAGAGAGAGGATTGTTGCCTATCCCCGATGTTATTCAATCTGTACATTGAACAACAGTAAAGGAAAAAAACGAAAATTTTAAAGTAGAAATTAAAATTTAGGGAGAAGAAATAAAATGTTTGTGGTTTGATCCTGACATTGTAATTCTATGAGAGACAAGCAAGGACTAGGAAGAGCAGTGGAACAGCATGGACAGTGTCTTGAAACGAGGATATAAGACGAACATCAACAAAAGCAAAGCAAGGATAATAGAATGTAACCGAATTAAATCCGGTGATTCTGTGAGAATTAGATTAGAAAACGAGACAGTTGAAATATTAGATGAGTTTTGCTACTAGGCACTAAAACAACTGGTGATGGCCGAAGTAGAAAGGATATAATATGTAGACTGACAATGGCAAAAAAAGCATCCCCGAAAAAGAGAAATTTGTTAACGCATAGATTTAAGTATCAGGAAGTCTTTTTTAGAAGTATTTGTCTCAAGTGGAGGTACGTATGGAAGCGGAACATGGACGTTAAACAGTTTAGCCAAGTAGATAATAGAAGTTTTTGAAATGTGGTGCTACAGAAGTATGCTGAAAATTAGATGGCTAGATCACGTAACTAATGTGAAGGTACTGAACAGAATTAGGGAGACAAGAAAATTTTGACACGGCTTGACTAAAAGAAGGGATCGATAGATAGAACTCATTCTGAGGCATGAAGGAATCAACAGCTCGGTACTAGAGGAAAGTGTGGGGGTAAAGATCGTAGAGGGAGACCAAGAGATGAATACAGTAAGCAGATTCAGAAGAATGTAATTTTCAATAGTTATTTCGGGATGAAGAGGCTTTCACAGTATGGAGTAGTGTAGAGTGCTGCGTCAAAACAGTCTTAAGACTGAAGATCACAACGCTATTGGGATTTTTTCCGTCAGAGTATGGTAAATAAGTTGTAGACTAAAACTGTTAACAGAAAATGCAATGGTATTGTTAACGGAGGGTCTACATTATGATTCTATTTACAATGGAGAGCTGCCAGAAGACAGGATTTTACTCGCTTACCTTTCCTGAAACGGCAGCCTGAAACAGAAAAAAATGTGTATCAGTTGATCAGCATCTGAGGTGGAGAGTTAGGCACTTAATACATAACTCCCAGAGGTACAAGGTGCTAACTGGTCATATTTAGCACTGCAGAACCAAGTCAAACTATTTGAAACTTCCCGGCGGATTGGACATTTTCAGTAGTGGGCAAGTGGTCTTACCGACTGAGCTCTCCAAGCATTTAACATTCATAAAAAAAATATAAATACAAAAATGTAGAAATAAGTAAGTTTTGTATGGATCAGGACACACAAACATGTGCTTGTGTGTTAATACTGGGAAATGTAATAGTTATGATTGTTACAGCTTGTACACTACTGGCCATTAAAAATGTTACCCCAAGAAGAAAAGCAGAAGATAAACGGGTATTCATTGAACAAATACATTATACTAGAACTGACATGTGATTACATTTTCACGCAATTTGGGTGCATAGATCCTGAGAAATCTGTACCCAGAACAACCACCTCTGGCCGTAATAACGGCCTTGATACGCCTGGGCATTGAGTCAGACAGAGCTTGGATGGCGTGTACACGTACAGCTGCCCATGCAGCTTCAACACGATACCACAGTTCATCAAGAGTAGTGACTGGCGTATTGTGACGAGCCAGTTGCTCGGCCACCATCGACCAGACGTTTTCAAATGGTGAGAGATCTGGAGAATGTACTGGCCAGGACAGCAGTCGAACATTTTCTGTATCCAGAAAGGCCCGTACAGGACCTGCAACATGCGGTCGTACATTATCCTGCTGAAATGTAGGGTTTCGCAGGGATCGAATGAAGGGTAGAGCCCCGGGTCGTAACACATCTGAAATATAGCGTCCATTGTTCAAAGTGCCGTCAATGCGAACAAGAGGTGACCGAGACGTGTAACCAATGGCACCCCATACCATCACGCCGGGTGATACCCAAGTATAGCGATGACGAATCCACGCTTCCAATGTGCGCTCACCGCGATGTCGCCAAACACGGATGCGACCATCACGATGCTGTAAACAGAACCTGGATTCACCCGAAAAAATGACGTTTTGCCATTCGTCGTTGAGTACACAGTCGCAGGCGCTCCTGTCTGTGATGTAGCGTCAAGGGTAACCGCAGCCATGGTCTCCGAGCTGATAGTCCATGCTGCTGCAAACGTCGTCGAACTGTTGGTGCAGATGGTTGTTGTCTTGCAAACGTCCCCATCTGTTTACTCACGGATCGACACGTGGCTGCACGATCTGTTACAGCCGTTCGGGTAAGATGCCTGTCATCTCAACTGCTAGTGATACGAGGCCGTTGGGATCCAGCACGGTGTTCCGTATTACCCTCCTGAACCCAGCGTTTCCATATTCTGCTAACAGTCATTGGATCTCGACCAACGCGAGCAGCAATGTCGCGATACGATAAACCGCAATGCCGATAGGCTACAATCCGACCTTTATCAAAGTCGGAAACGTGATGGTACGCATTTCTCCTTCTTACACGAGGCACCACAACAACGTTTCACCAGGCAATGCCGGTCAACTGCTGTTTGTGTATGAGAAATCGGTTGGAAACTTTCCTCATGTCAGCACGTTGTAGGTGTCGCCACCGGCGCCAACCTTGTGTGAATGCTCTGAAAAGCTAATCATTTGCATATCAGAGTATCTTCTTCCGGTCGGTTAAATTTCGCGTCTGTAGCACGCCATCTTCGTGGTGTAGCAATTTTAATGGCCAGTAGCGTAGGTATCCACTCGGGAAAAGAAAAATTGTCATGAAAAATTTTGATTCTTCATTGTGTCGTCTACCAGAGAGAAATAAGTGGTTACTACTTTTTGTTCATTTCATTGTCAATGTCGTGAAGTAATCTGACAGGAAATATGATCCATAGGTGCTGTTAGCCAAACATAATATAGTTTCACAGTCACTCATAAATTACACGGTCCGAGTTCCTCAAGATGGTAGTATCCTTTTAGATAGTATATTCATACTGAAATCAATCTCCTGTTGAAGACTTTTACGTCGTTTATTTGGAAGCATTGCTGCGTACTTGTATGTCTGAAAGACCGTACCGTCAATATTTCCGTTTGCTATTGTGGTGTCATCTTTAGTTGGAAGCTGCTAGGGCTGCTTCTATCCAGTACTTTGAACGCTGGGTCTAGGCCACAGACTTAAGTACTGGATAGGCAATACGTATGCAGCATCATTAGCGTCACTGAAGCTAGCGGTCTGGAAGTGCAATATGGCGGCGAGCGCAATGGTCGTATAAATAGCAGTTTATTTACCAATAAAACAGTCGTAAGCAATGGAAATAAACTGATACGACTGCGTTACTTTTGAAGTTTTGACATAATGGCCAATGCATGCGTCGTGTCTGGCCGTAATTTTTCGTACAGCAGATGGTAAATACAGGGAAAGGAACACTTCTCAGTACAAGCATACTTTTGATTTTGTATTGTATGTAAGCCTCAATAATTACATTACAATTTGTCATATCCGAAACACCGGCAGTTTTTAATAGTTTATATATATATATATATATATATATATATATATATATATATATATATATATATATATATATATATATATATATTTCCACGGGCTTAATAATCAATGTTAGCCGACGTAACTTCATGATGTGCTTTGAACCAGTTTTGAACAACATCGGCTTTTCTTCGAGTAGATTGCTCGTTATAAAACTGCTTGTGTAAGTTGAACGTGCTATTTGTCGTTGATAACAAGTGGCTATATTTATTTGACTGTTCTTAAGAAAACTACAGTCTGCTTCAAATTTGTGTATATGTGAATTGATACTCTTCTCATAACACGGTTCTTCATTGTATGTCTTAAACTCAACTAGTACGCAAATATTTGTTCAACTGCAGATACTCTTCAAACCACCTGGTAAAGCTTACAACGCCATTTCGTTTCGGAAATCCGTGTTAGCACTACGCACAACTTCTTGATGCCACCATCTTATCTCACCAAATGTCAGGCTTCAGTAAAAGCTACGTCTTTGCCATTCTATATAGTAATGTATGTCTATGGTCTAGCCATAGAACGGAAGATTCTCTGGAGTGAGTACTGCATTCTGCACATGTCGTCAACTTTAAACTGGGGTTGTCAGGTGATCCCGGGATACCGCCGTTTGTTTATGGTTTCCGCAGAGTTCGAAAGTTATATGATTACACGTATTTATAGCGTTTCCACCTGTTGTTTACACAGAAAACTGGAAAAGCGTCCAGTGCTATTTTAATAACATTAATAACAATGCCGACAAGCACGTGCAACAAACGCATGGCATGGGAATTGGTACAACATTGCTGAGACAACAATGTCACTGTTGCCAAGTGTCATGGCTTTTGGTACGCGTGAACGTACAGGATCTGCCGCTACCTGGTCTGTACTGTAGTCTCACGCTGTCGTCTCCGGACATCGATTGTATTGCAGAATGGCACCAGTCCTAGTCTAGAAATCTTTTTACGAAGTGATACACCAGTGATGTACAATGCTTCATTTCCTTTAAAAGATTAAATGTTTGTCAGGAGTTTCTATGAAATAATAAAAGAAGAAGGGAATTATGGAAACAATAATACATTAAAAATTTAACAACAATTCATTCATAGTATACAATAAAAACAGAACTAGATGATCTGCTACCAGTGTCTTCATAATAAGCCTTTATCTGCCTGTAGCTCTTCGAAACGGACAAATTAACACGAAAAGAGTTCTTCAACCTCATTTTTCATCCTTTTCATCCTATTTGTAATGCTCACATTAATGGTATGCTTCCGGAGAACAGCATGATTTTTTGAACACAGTTTCAAAAAATTGGAATCATTGGGAGATTACTAGTGATTCTTTGTAGTATTCAACCACCTATTACTTTCCGAGAAAAGCAGCAAACGGTGGACGGACAATGTTTACTTTTTTCGTCTATTTAATTTAGAATTTTGATTCTATGTATCTTGAAAGTCAGAGACCCAGAATTTTTCAATCTTTGTTAGATTTCTACAGGAAATAACAGGAATGGTGATGACGATGATGATGATGATGATGATGATGATGATGATGATGAGGTCCCACACTCCAAGGAGCGTAGGGGAAGATGCGGGATACCCCCACCGCTGACTAGGCAAGGTCTTAGCGGAGGTGGCTTTCCATTGCCTTCCTCCGACCGTAATGTGGATGAATGTTGAAGACAACACAACACCCAGTCACATCCGAAGGCAGGGAAAATCCCATAACAGGAACAAGAAGCCGAAAATCGGTTATTTCAGAAACTCGTTATTTTCAACGGTCGTAACACCCAGTTTAAACTGACATGAAAAAAATCGATATAACCGAAAACCGGATGTTTCAGCGATAATTTACCATCGCAGAATCGCCTGGCCTCGACTGTATTCCTAAGTAATTTTATGTATGTCTCTGGTCTCTTATGGGTGATACCATCTATACCTCCTCTATGAGCGGACATAGTTAGTTTCTTTGCACATGTCGGAACATTGACCACAGTAGCTTTACACTTCAACACATACACTTTTCTGATTATCGTTTATATGTGTATAGTATCCGAGAAAATTTTGGTATGTCTACTCACACACACACCAGCTAGATGTCTCGATCCTCCTCAGCTCTAGGAAATTTTTTGACGTTTGAGTCATCCAGCTTATCAGATACGACAACAGACTGCAGATATTTTCAGTCAACATAATGGTGAAGCGTATGTTTCAATATCTGTAGGCCGTTTTGTACACCTGAAGGAAACATAAAACATGAAGCCGCATGTTAATACTACCCATTATAACGGTCACAACTGGATGGTTTGTAGTGATTTGAAACCGTCTGGTACGCATCTAGGACAACTATCAGGAAATCCCTGTTTCATTTGTGAATGGGACAGTCGTGCTCGTGACTAACATTAAGAGCAAAAGCAGTGGCCGGTACGCTACCTTACTGGGAGGGTCAGCATGCCCACATGGTATCACTCAGCTGGTCGACGTCAGAGCCGACATCTTGATGCATCATTAAGCTTCCCATAATTTATGTACTGCTTCCCGTGGAGTACTACTACTACTACTACTACTACTACTACGTGATCAGGCCCAGTGGACCGCACGCATCTACAAGTTTCCTCCTCCACTGTATTCTGTCCATTGCTGCTATCCGCCATTCGTCCACATCTAAATCTTCATGGAGTCCATCCCTCCAACGCTTCTTGGGTCTCCCTGGCAGTCTCTTTCCTGTAGGTGTGAAATCCAGGAGCTTCCATCTGTGATCCTCCATCCGGGCCACATGGCCAGCCCACTACATTCGTTTGGTTTTGACAGCTCCTGCTATGTTGGGCTGCTGGTATAGTTCCTCAAGCTCTTGGTTGTATCTGATCCTCCATTCCCCTGTATCTGCATCCAGAACCGGACCGAAGATCTTCCGAAGCATTTTTCTCTCAAAGACAAGGAGCTTATGGAAGTCCTGTTTCCGGATACTCCATGTCTCACGGCCATATAGAACAACAGGCTGGATCAGGGTTTTGTACAGTCGAATCTTGAACTGTCTGGAGAGAGATTTGGACCGAAGCAGTTGTGCTAGGCTGTGGTAAGATCGGTTTCCTGCTTGTATTCTGCCATTGATCTCTGCTTCACATGACGAGTTCTCAGTGAAAAGTGCCCCTAGGTATTTGAATTCTTGCACTCTTTTGTAGGAATGGTCCCCAACCTGCAGTGACTGTAGATGATCAGCAGTCTGACAATGACCACGCGTCATAACGAGGTACTCTGTCTTAGCTTCGTTTATGTTTCCCGTGGAGTGCACCCTTCAAACAGATCGAAGTCGGAAGGTGTGAGACCCGGGCTGTAGTGTGGATGACGGAGAACAGTTCAACCACCTCTCCGGTGTCCAGAGTGTGCCCTTCTATTGTTATGGAGAAGTTCGTTTGCATTTTTGTGGTGACGAACGCCACACCACACCACCTGAGGGTAGCATAATAAACTTCAGAGTTGATCGTTGCATCGTGAGGGATGACATCAATCATAATAACCCATTCAGAGTCCCAGAAGACGGTCGTCATGACTTTACCGGCTGTCGGTGCGGCTTTGAACTTTTTCTTCGGAGGAGAGGTGGTCGTGTGTCACTCCATGGACTGTCGTTTCTTTCGGTTCGAAGTGATGAACCATGTTTTATCGCCTGCAACGGCGTTGACAAAATATTGTCACCAGCAACCCCATAACGAGCAAGCAATTCCGCACAGTTGCTCTTTAAGGTATTCTGTTAGGCAGAGAGGAATCCAGGTGGCACACATATTTGAGTACCCCAAAAAATCGGACAAGTGTGCAGCAATAGCAACAGAGACCTCCAGTTGTGCAGCGAGGTGTTTGAGTGTGATCCGTCGATCACCTAGAATGAGAGTCTCCACGCGTTCCATCATTACAGGAGACTCAGCTGTGTGCGGCTGGCCGGCACTCTGGGTGTCAGACAGGTATACGCCATCTTGTAACAATGACAGACGCCTCGCCCAAAGACTCACCGTGCTTTTGTTCACGGAAAGGTCTCTGTAGACAGTCTGCTAGCGGCTATGAATATCTGCGACGCACTGGTTTTCCGCCAGAAGACACTCCGTGACTGCTCTGAACTAGGAACGCACATCCGTTTCAGACACCATTTTAATGTAGCTGCAGCGGGAATATTCCATGATGTCCCACAACAAATTTCTCCTACCGAAGAAAGATATCTTGTTAGCGGGAACTTCTGACTGTTCAGCAATAGAGGCGGACACCTATGAGAGGGAACCACTTGAAAACCTCAGTGCTTTCCCAGCTTCGGAAATGGCCTGTCCTTTAGGTTAGCCACCAAGGATCTTCGTTGCAATCAAATGCGCTGACCTAAATATCGATCAATTCTCTGGAAACCACATGGCAGGGGTTCTCTCCATTGTACCACATATTTCTGTTCTTCTCACATGTGTACGTGTACAAAGCTGTACTGACAGCCGAACATGTCTTCTGCGCGCTTCTCTTTCTTTGCCAGGCAGCGTCTCAGCAACTACCGGCGAGCGGACCTTCCAAACATCAAATGCGTATATTCACACTTCAGATAGGAAGTAAGTATTACATAGTTCATAAAGTAGGTGTGTATTTTCCCTTGCAAACACTACTGGGACAATACTGTCGTGCAACCTCCCTGGAAGTTTTGTATATTTTTGGATTTTAATAATTTTACTCATCCTTCTCCATCCTGCTCCGACCATCTGTACATGCCACTTCGTAGCCCAACCATCCTCTCCTCCGACAAACACACTTCGCAACATAGCAACCTATTTTTCTTTATTGCATACATGATTTTTAGGTTCAAATGGTTCAAATGGCTCTGAGCACTGTGGGACGTAACATCTGTGGTCGTCAGTCCCCTAGACTCAGAACTACTTAAACCTAACTAACCTAAGGACATCACACACATCTATGCCCGAGGCAGAATTCGAACCTGCGACCGTAGCGGTCACGCGGTTCAAAACTGAAGCGCCTAGAACCGTACGGCCACACCGGCCGGCTGATTTTTAGGATACAATTCCATTTTATAGGAGCTTTTGTGCTATATGGCGCTCTTTTCTTTTCTCTGTAGTCTTGCACCATCACCAGGGTGTGCTTTATATACATCTCGGTTTCGTAGGATTGATATTTACTCTGGTCAGGCATTGTATTCGTATTCAGTAACTTTCCTCTTTACGCTCACGTGGTTTCTTCTTGTACCATTATGGTCCTGTAATAGTTTGTATGTACCTTGTATACTTTTGTTGGTTCTTATATACCCCTCCTCCCCACGTTCCTTTATTCTTTTCCCCGGGTTCCCGGGTTCGATTCCCGGCGGGGTCAGGGATTTTCTCTGCCTCGTGATGGCTGGTTGTTGTGTGCTGTCCTTAGGTTAGTTAGGTTTAAGTAGTTCTAAGTTAGGCATTGTGTTCGTATTCAGTAACTTTCCTCTTTACGCTCACGTGGTTTCTTCTTGTACCATTATGGTCCTGTAATAGTTTGTATGTACCTTGTATACTTTTGTTGGTTCTTATATACCCCTCCTCCCCACGTTCCTTTATTCTTTTCCCCGGGTTCCCGGGTTCGATTCCCGGCGGGGTCAGGGATTTTCTCTGCCTCGTGATGGCTGGGTGTTGTGTGCTGTACTTAGGTTAGTTAGGTTTAAGTAGTTCTAAGTTCTAGGGGACTTATGACCACAGCAGTTGAGTCCCATAGTGCTCAGAGCCACTTTTTTCCTTCCTCACATCTCCATTGTGTTGAGTCCATTTTCGTAACTTTAGTTTATACTTGCATTTATTTTCATCCTAGCTTCTAGCAAACATGTTATTTGCATGACACTTCGTATTTACCAAGAGAAATGGTAATTACGTACCATCTTACAACACTACAACAATGTGTTTGAAGTGATTTTCCTTTCTGGTTCATACGAAGTCAGGAATTTCTTGTTATATCCCACTCCTAGCATTTTCTCTCCATTTATTTCAGGTTATTCGACGTTAAAGGTATCCTTAGAGTCTTAGAGTATAACTGCTTGTCTGGTTTAAGTTTTTGCCGTTCAGGTTTGTGAGTCCCTCCATGCTAGTTCATTACATACCAACCTTCGCGTAATAACACGAGGATATATATATATATATATATATATATATATATATATATATATATATATGTGTGTGTGTGTGTGTGTGTGTGTGTGTGTGTGTGTGTGTGTGTGTGTGTGAGGTTTTTATTCTGACGTATGACCTTTTCAAACATTTCATTGGTTATGTCACATCTCTTATTTTTTGTAGTTTCTAATAGGTATCTTTTATGTGTAGTGTGTTAGTTTATTGATGTCAATCAGATATGAACATGTTTTATTTTAGTGTGGTTTTCGTACACATTTAACGCTTTATTTCCCCTTATGTTGCGTTTTGTATAGTGTAGCGACCTTCGCCGATCTTGCTTTGTATCTTTATTATTATATTTTGTTATATGCCAGACGAAGAGTACATTGTGTATTTGAGATGTCCAAAAGTACAGGGGCATGAAGTGCCGAAACTGGTAGCTTAAAGAAAACTAAAAAAGTATTGACTGAAATACGGCTGTTGTTTGGTTTTTGTTCTACGTGCTCTTCCATCTGCCGTTTTCCCAAGTCCGTGATGTATCTAAGAACAGTGGAAGCTTCGAGGACCGCCAAGACAGAAAATAATTGTGCGGTCCTATGTGAGGTTATTCTACGCTCTTCGATTTGAACGACGTAGTGCCTTACGAGTTTTTGCCATAAAGTCGAATGGTCGATAACCGCTACTTATAAGGTCAAAGTCGTTTGCGTGAAGCAGTCCGAGAAGAAAAACTCCGTATTTGTGGCGAAACAGTTAATGACTTCTTCAGCTCTAACGCCATCTGCCCCTACTTCCTAGCTTGTTCGTGAATTTGGAGCTAAAAACAACTCTGTATTGATGGCCCAGCCCCCCGCATCCGGCAGGCACGGTCTCATGCGACATTCTTCTGTTTCCGAGAAGTAAAAAATGATCATAATCAGTCATCGTTTTGCAAGCGTGGATGAGAATAAAGGCAGGTAACCGAGAAGGTTAAAAGTTATCCCAAAGGTCGAGAAACTTTTCGGGGACTGGTAAAGGCACTGGCATAAGTCGGTTATCTAATGGGCATTACTCTGAAGCATTTAACATTGTCGTAGAGTCTCCGATTTTTTTTTTTTTTTTTTTTTTTTTTGTGGTGTTACGCACCTAAATCGGTAAAAATGGAACCACTATAAGATCATGTATGAATGCAGAGTCTCGCGGCGATAACATTGAATAAAATGTTCTGGGGTTTCCAACCGCGTCAATTGCTTAAAACTACACGATCTTTCGGCCAAACACTCCTTGGCATTGTTAAGTGTTATATAGCCGGCAGCTAGCGTATATAATGGCGCACGAACAGCCCACTGGCAGTCATAACACTTGACAATGGCCAAGGAGTGCTTGGCCGAGAGCTCGGGTAGTTTTAAGCAATTAACGCGGTTGGAAACCCGAGAACATTTGATTCACTATGGGATCACTTTGTTGTCCGTCTGTCCGATTGTTAAAAACCCCATTTTCATAGGATCGGGTAGATGTATCATGCTGAAATTTATGTCACATACTAACGTCTACGATCCACTGTCGATGAATAAAATTGAAACTTCTGAGTCATCCATTAAAAGAAAAATCCATTTACGTCACGTATTTTTATGCTCGCTACCTCACTTATCAAAACCTATACGGTACCTCCCGTTGAGCCAGAAAAATTTGCCAAGAGGCACAGCTTCACACTACAACTAAAGGAAAGAATTCGGAAATTGTTAATGTTTTTGTCATTTGTCATCCGAGTATCTGTTTGTTTGGCCTTCTGTTATTACCTGTTTTACTAGGAAACGCTTACACGTATCAAGTTGAAATTTATGTCACACGCTGCTGTCTACGGCCACTTGCCGATGTAAATTAAGCTTCTAAGTCAATGAAATGAAAAGGTACGACCATCATTCATTAAAACCTTTAGGGTACTTCCCATTGACCCAGAAGCATAAAATTTCGCAAGAAGCAAGGTTTCACAGTACAGGCAAAGGAAAAAAAACCAGATAATTGTTACTTTGTAGTTATATCACACGAATTACTTATTTCCTCTGTGATTTATTATCCGACTTCAAACTTAAAACATTATCGAAAGCCTTAGAATTCCCGTGACCAAATGTTGTAAGTATCAATGTCGGTAACAGACAGAAATCTTCGTAATTCTCGATTTGTAGAATAAGCAAACTTCAGAGAGAACCCCTAGAGCCGAGTCCTATTCACACCTGGCCAGATTTTTGAC